>NC_071399.1:94107194-94771917 GCF_022682495.2 Desmodus rotundus | reverse complement strand
GTGAACCTGTGCATAGTAAATGATGACCATCCTCCATGTAATGTGCCCAGAAAAACAATAAAAGCCTGTCTAGGTGGGGATCGGCCCTCTCTCTGGGGCTCTCTCTAGCCCTCTCACCCTCTCTCGCTTACAGAGTGGCCATGCCATCCATTTTCCTCCACAGGATTTCTGTACTCTGTGTATATTTGTATACTGCAGCCACAACACCGGATCCTGCGGGCCGGGATCCGCTTCAATGGCCCCTAGCCCATAAGGCATAGCCCCTAAGCCATAGCCTCTAATCCCTAAGCCATAGCCCCTAGCCCCTAATCCATACCCTCTAACCCATAAACCATAGCACCTACCCCTAGGCCATAGCCCCTAGCACCTAAGCCGTAGCCCCTAAGCCATAACAATAAGCCATATCCATAGCCCTAAGCCATAGACATAGCCATAGCCATGGCGATAGCCCTAAACCTAAACACTAAACACTAAACACTAAACACTAAACACTAACACGAAACCCTAACACTAACACTAAACAACCCTACACGAACCATAAGCCCTGGCCCTGGGCCTGCCACTAGCCCCTATCTCCTAGCACCTAGCACCATGCCCTAAGTCCTGTTCCCTAAGCTCTAGCCCCTAGCCCCTGTGCCCTAACTTCTGGCCCTGGCCCCTGGCCCATAGCCCCTAGCCCCCAGCAATAGCCCCTAGCCATAGCCCCTAGCAGTAGCCCCTAGCACCTGGCCATAGCCCCTAGCCATAGCCCCTAAGCTGTAGCTGTAGCCTCTAAGCCATAGCCCCTAGCCGTAGCCGTAGCTGTAGCCCCTAAGCCGTAGCTGTAGACCCTAATCCATAGCCATAGCCATAGCCCCTAAGCCATAGCAATAAGCCATACCCATAGCCCTAAGCCATAGCCCTAAGTCATAGCCATAGCCCTAAGCCATAGCCCTAAGTCATAGCCATAGCCATAAGACATAGCCAAAGCCAGAGCCAGAGCCAGAGCCAGAGCCCTAACACTAAATACTATACACTAACATTAACCATAACACTAAACACTAAACCCTAACACTAAACACTAAACCATAACACTAAATGCTAACACTAACCCTAAACCATGACCTAGCCTCTAGCACCTAGCCCTGTGACCTAAGCCCTGTGCCCAAGCCGTAGCCCCCAAACCCTCTGCCCTAAGCCCTGGCCCTGGCCCCTAACCCCTGTCCCCTAACCCCTAGCCCCTGGCCCTAAGTGTAGCCCTAAGCCCTAAACCCTTCATCCTAAGCCCTAAACCCAGCCCCTGGCACCTTGCTCCAGCCCCTACCCCTAACCCCTAGTGCCTACACCCACGCCCTATGCCATAGACCTCAGTCCCAACCCTAACCATAACCTACTTCTTACAGTAGCAGAATTTCGTCTAAGGGAAACTGCTCTTTTCACTGTCCTGTCATGTTTCCCTTCTTTTGCTCCATGATCTCTTCTGTGTTAGTCTAAAGTGTGTACTGTTCATCTAACTAATTGTGTTGATGCAACATTTTCCTTACCTTTCTGAAGACAATCCCACGTGGAAGTGCTGTCAAGCATGCTGCTTGAGGTGTTCTTCCCAGTCGACTGCTGTAGATCTCAGAGGTCAAAGACGTGGACGTAACCATCCTGGTGCAAATGACGTTCCACGATTCATTTGGGTACTTTGAGTGCGTCGCCCGTGGCCACTGTGGCCTCACGTGGTCGGTCCTCGGGCAGTGTCTCCCCTGGATGGCCGTCCATAGCAATGAGTACGTCCCAGGCGTGGGGAACCCTGCTGAGAGACATCTCCGACGGGAACCTGCAAGGCAATTGAGACACATCAGATCCCTAACAGCACCTCCTCCTATATACCACACATCTTTTCTTCCGTTTATTGGGCATTTTCACCCTTCTTGAAATGACAGGCCCTAGTGCACCGAAAACTTGGCTGATCTTCATTCATCTTCCCTATCACGATGGCCATACAGACACTCAACACGTTTCAGAAGATTTCTTTATTTTCTGAAGCAGAGGAAACTGGCCTGAGGACGTGCCCACGAAAGCAAGCAAGTAAAATACTATCCGTTCTACCTTATTTTTTTTAGTGTACTTATTTTATTTCCTTTTTTTACCCCATGGTAGACAATGGGGAATACTCTTTACTTTTCTCATTGAATGAGGAACATGCAACAGGCAACATGGACACAGCGGACTCTGTCATGCTACAAGCACACTTCCAAGAAATGTCACATCAAAACGGTTTCTCACTGCTTTGGCCTTTATTCTGAACACCGATCACATGGTACCTACACAGTGCTAACATTTAGACGCTTCTAAATGCTCTTGAAAATGCCACTGCCATCCGAAGTCATTCATAGTCCACTAGAATCAAACGCTTTTCCTGCCAACCTGCACTGAGGTGTCATTCCCCGAAGTGGCCACGAGATGGCAGCACAGACCAACAGAGGCAAGGCATAGCCCACTATCGGCTTGGCAGAAAAGTTCCATTCCCTTTCTCAGTGAGATGCGATGACGGACACATTTTACATTGTCCAAAAAAAATTGGACGGCACGACGTTGTCACCATTCCATTCCACAGCCCTCTGTCATCTTTCAGGGAACTTCGCGTTCCATCCTCCTGCAGCACTGTTACCTGTAGGAGCCCAGAGCTGTTCCACAGACCTTCTGCAGTCTTCATGGAACCAGAAATTTCTCTCCAATGACAGAAATTGAGTATACTGAACTAAATGGCCACGTGAACGTGCAAGGTCTGGGGAATACTGCAGATGAATTACGACGGTACGGCCGGGCTGGAAACCTTTTCCCTGGTCGCCAAAGACAAACGTGGGCTCTCACCTCATCCTGAAGCTTCAGAATCTTCTGCTAATGAATTCTGGATTCTTTCCCTCTCAGGGTGTTTTCAGGTGGTCTGACAACAGGCAGTACCTATTGTCACTAACCTGCTGGATTTCCACAAAGAACTCCTACTGCAGAACTCCATCTGCAATCCCGTCAGGAGCCGACCGACAGCCGACACAGTCGGGAGGGATGAAATGCGTCTGCACAGCAGAGACAGCTGTGGCTGGGCTTCCTGTATATCTCTTCTTGCAAGTCTGTCTTTGCTATTACTAGGTGGTGGGATTTTTGAGCACTTGTATTTCAGGTCCACTGATCTGCAGAATTCCAACACAACTGTACAAAATGATTTCTTGGCCATAGAACAAAAGTCCCTTATAAGCCCTCTGCAGCCTACTTCTCCTACCTATTGGAAGATTAATAGTAGACAATGGGCGTGCCAGCTTGCAAGAAAAATAGAGAAAACTTTTACTAGACATCCCCCTTAGTACAACCTCTGACAGGAATAATATTGGATGGAACTAGATGGATAAAAGAGCAAGGAAAATACGTGAACTAAGATGATTTAAGCATGACAGAACAAATACAAAGATCATCCCCTGAAAAGTGAATAAAGAAAGAACCTAGACGGGAAGATGGATGGCTGAGTTAGAAAGCCTAACCACATAGGCCCTTTAAAAGTTCACATATAACCGCTGACTAGTCTAGTGTATCTTTTTGACCTATGCCAAATTATGAAAACTTTGTTAGACATCAAATGATCGATAGACATTGGAAACTTCGTAGATGTAGTTACTTGTGCTTGTCTGATTGATAGCCCTCCTGGTCAAAATAACCTTTGTTTAGTATGAGCAAATCTGTACAATTTCCTGTACATATTCTTGGAATTTCTGTATAGACTTTTTCTGCTTGAGAAATCATGCCATGAGCCTATTCCTTTGATGTCATATAACAAATCCCTATAAAAATAAAGCATCATTAAACTCTTAGAGTTCAGTCACACCCACACGAGGCTGGCCGTTCTCCGGCATCAAAATTGGTGTCTGACCCCTCATTCTTTGCATGCGCCATCCATCCTTCGGGGACCCTGAGACCCGCTGAGGCTGGGCCCCGGCACGATCCACCACAAGCTCAACCTCACGTCTTTTGGTTGAAGACCGCCCTTTGCAGGGGGTTCGTGCTGGTTCCTTTGTGTGCCCTCCATCTCTCCCATTCCACATTATACTAAAATATCAATGATTCATCCTCTCACAACTCATTTTGGAAACGTAAAGCTTTCCTTAAGTTTCAGTACAGAATCGCATGTGGATAGTTGGTGTAGGTGGGTCCACCCTCCTGCTCCCTTTACTTCTGTGGAACCCAAACATATAAGTGATGGACCCGACTCTGCTACTGCAAATGTCTTTTGACGCTTGATTAGGGTGCTTTGACTATGTGGCCTGTCTCCTGTGTACCATAACGTGGTCTTCCCTCAGGGAATGTCTGCCCTGGGTGGCTCTCCCCTCCGACTGCTATGCTCCACCAATAGGACAAGTGCACACCAGAAATCTCTGGTGTGATGCCTCGTGAACGCCCTCAGACGTGTTGTGTCACTCACACCGACGTCTCCGTACACACCTTACATCTTTCTGAACCTTACAATTGTGCTTCCCTTTCTTGAAATGACAGACCAAAAAGGGACCAGTACATAGCTTATGTTATTCCATCTTCGGTGTGAATATGGCCACACACACATTCACCACTTGTGTTCAGATTTTTTTGTAACGCAAGCTGGTATGACAGCTGTCACGTTGCAATCTAACAAAGTGGTTTTGAATGACATTAAGGAAAGGATGCATGACCAAACCACGGAGATGGGGTAGGTGTGTGTCATAGTGGACGGTTGGGGACTGAACTGACATATTCACCAGACCTACTGAAGGCAGGGTTCAACTGGCATCACAGCCTTCAAATCCCACACGATATGTTCTTTGCTCTTATAGCACTTAAGCAACCATTCACACAGAATGGATGACGGCAAAGTTCGGTTGTTTGTGACTTCAGAAATAGACTCCTATAGAAACTCCTACATTAATGGCATTTGGAATTACAAAATACCTCAACATAGCTGATGGTAAAGATGCCCCGTATCAAAACTTGAAAAGGAAATCTTCACCCTTGATGAACACGTTGGAAGCAAAATGCACAACTTTGGCACCAGTGTGAAATATCTAAAGTGGTAAACTAAGTACAGAAAAATCCAAGAAACGAGCCCGTAGACATGTATGGAAGGGCATGTACATACAGTGATGGCGCTGATATTGTACTTCACTTTCTTGGATACCTCTTGGTGCAGCATTATGTATGAATTTTACCTCCGCATTCTTTTAGAAAACTGCACCAAACACGGCAATCACATATGATTTTCGACCATGCCTGAAACATGTCAAAGCATCACTACTATGCTGCAAAGCCACTTCAAAAAAAAGAGTCACATCATACACTTTCATAGTTCCCTCTGCCCTTAAGCTGAGCACCAGTCACAAGGTAACTGCACGGTGCTGCCATTGAAACGTTTTTCAATGTGCTTGGAAATACTAATGCCCTCAAAAGCCACTGATAGTCCACTGGAATCAACCACTTTTCCTGCTGACCTACACTACGGTGTGATTCCTGAAAATGGCCACGAGAGGGCAGCAGAGACGATCAGATGGAAAGCATATTGCACTCATGGCTGGGCTGAAAGGTTCCCTGGTGTTTTGCCCTGAGATGCAGTAACAGACATATATTTCATTTTCCCAAGACGACATAACTGGAAAACGACCTCACTGTTTTCTCCACTGCCCTCTGCCACCTTTCAGGCGATTTCACCATTCCATCCTCCCACAGCACTGTTCTCTTTCGGAGAACAGAATTCTTCCCAATGCCTTTGGCAGTCTTCCAGGGAATGGACATTTCTCTCCACTAACAAATCCTGAGATACAAGACTCCATGGCCATGCAAAGGCTCAAGGTCTGGAGAGCACTGCGGATGAACTACCACTGCATTCCCAGGCTGGAACCGTTTTTCCCTGATCAGAAAGACAAACGTGTGCTCTCACCTTCTCCTCAAGATATGTGTCTTCTGCTGACAAATTCCAGACTCTTTCGCTTGCACGGTGCTTTCGCTGGGTGCAACTGGGAGCCATACCTGTTGGTTTCCCCAAGAGCTCCCACTGTGGGACTCCCTCCTCATTCCAGCACAGGGTACCATCACCTCTGATGGATGAAGACCACCCTTTACAGAGCCTGCTGCTGCTGGTACTTTGTTCGCTCAATGTCTCCTATCACACCTTATTCTCAAATATCAACCATTCACTGTACCCCCTAAATTGTCCTCAGAAGGTTTTCCTTATATTTCAGTAGAGAAACGCTTCTGGAAATGTGATCAACAGGGGTCCCCCACCACCCTGCTTAACTTCTGTGGAACCCAAGTGTCAAACTGATTAACAGAACTGTGATGGTGCAAATGATTTGCGATGCTAGATTAGGATAATTTCAGTATGTCACCTGTCTCCCGCATCCCATAACGCGGTCTGGACTCAGTGAACGTCTGCCCTGGATGACTCTCCACTGCAACTGATCTGCCCACCCGTGGGGCGACTGGGTGAGGAAAATCTCTGGCATTGAACTCACAGTCCACTTCGGACACGTTCCGTCACTCACGGCATCTTCCCCATACACACCACAGACATTTTCTTACCTTACCGGTGCACTTGTACCTTTCCGGAAATGACAGAGCCAAAGGGGGCGGAAACGTAGCGCCTCTTCATGCGTCTTCATTGGGAAAAAGGCCACATGCACGTTGTCCAGTTGGGGTGCGGTTTTCTTTCTGGACACTGATACGATGGCTGCCCCGACACAGTCGAACAAAACTGTTTCAAAGGACGTTAAAGGCAAGTATGAGCAACTGCGGACAAGGAATGGGGTGGCGGGGGGTGGCGGTGGAAGTAGGGTTGGGGAGCGAACCGGCTTTTTGGCCCGATGGACTTTTTGGCCAGCCTGACTGAAGGCAAGGTTCAACGAACAGCGCTGCCTCGAAACCCTATACGGTGTGTTTCTGCTCTCATAGCCCTTATGCTAGCATTCACACAGACTGCATGAGGACAACGTTCTTTGTTCGGGACTTCTGACACAGACTCCTACAGACGCTGCAAAATGAACCACTGCTACAATTAAAAAATAATTTCACGTGACCGACGCTACATTTCCTATGGACTGAAACTTGAAAAGAAACCTTCACCCTTCGCTGAACACGTTACAAACAGAAACTGGAAATGGACGAGTTTTCCACCCATACAAGGAATCTAAAATGGTAAATGAAGTCTAGAAAATCCCAAGAAATGAGCCTGTAGACATGTCCAGAAGGGCAATACATACTATAACAGCGCTGATATTTTACTTTGCTTTCTTTGGTATCTCTTGGTGCAGCATTATGTACACATTTTACCTCCGCGTTCTTTAAGAAAGCCGCAGCAAACACACCGATGACAGATGATTTTCAAGCTCACCTGCCACTTGACAAAACCTGACTCTACTACATGACAAAGCCAGTTCCTAAAAATATCACATCAACCACATTCATCTCTCCCTTTCCCTTCACTTAAAAACCGCTCTCAAAGTAACTGGACGTTGCTGAGATGTACATGCTGTCAACTGCACCTGTAAACACCACTGCCCTGACAAGTCATTGAAATGGCTCTGGAATCAAGCACTTTTCCTGCTGACCTACACTAAGGTGTCATTCCTGAAAATGGCCACCAGATGGCAGCAGACACTAACAGATGGGACGCGTAGGCCAGGAATGGCTGGGCTGGACGGTTCCTTGGCTTTTTACTGTGACATGCAATCACAGGCACACTTTTCATTTTCCCCAAACAACGTGACTGCACAAAGTCGTCACTGTTCTGTTCCGCTGCCCTCTGCCACCTTATAGGCAACTTCACCATTCATCACCACACGAGATTGTTCTCTTGCGGATCACAGAACTCTTCCCTGTGCCTTCTGTATTCTTGCAGCAAATGCAAATTTCTCTCCAAAAAGAAAAATTCAGAAAGACAAACTAAACGGCTGTACAAAGGTGCAAGGTATAGTGAGCACTGCGGATAAATCACCACTATGCGGCCAGGATGGAACCGTTTTTTCCAGGTCACCAAACAGGAATATGCGCTCTCACCTTATCCTGAAGCTTACATGTCTTCTGCTGACAGATTCTGGACTCTTTCCCTTTGGTGGACCTTTCAGTTGGTCTGATGGGGAATGGTACCTGTTGCCAGTCACCCGCTAGTCTTCCACATGGAACTCCTTCTGCGGGACTCCCTCGATATCCCACCACATAAATGACCTGACCTCCTTTGGATGGAGACAGCCCTTTGGAGGGGCGAGTGGTGGTTCCTTTCTTTCCCCACAATGTCTCCCGTTCCACGTTATTCTAACACAGCAATGACCAATCCCCTATGCACGATTTCACCTGAAAACTGACCAGATCCCTTATGTTTCACCGGAGAAATGCATGTGGATATGTGGTCAAGAAGCATCCCCCACCACCCTGCTTAACTTCTGTGGAACAAAAAAGTCAAAGGGATAATGTAACACAGCTGGTGCAAACGATTTTCAAAGTCCGATTAGGATGCTTTCTGTACATTGCCTGTCTCCCTGCTGTCACAACATGATCTGTCCTCAGTGAACGTCTGTCCTTTATGGCTCTCCACTGCACCTGGGGCGCTACACCCGTGGAGCAACTGCACACGAGGAACCTCCAGCATGACACTTGGCAATCCGCTTCTGACACGTGCCATCCTTCACAGCGCCTACTCCACGCACACCACAGAGCTTTTTCCCTTACAGTTGTGCTTCTACCTTTCTGGACGTGACAGAGCCTAATGTGCCAAAAACATAGCTTACAGTCATCCATCTTCAGTGTGAAAATGGACACACACATATTCACCAGTTTGGATGAGTTTTTTTACACACAAGCATATACGACAAGTCTCACAAAAGATTCTAAAATAATGGCTTCAAAGAACATTAAACACAACTACATGGGACCGGAGTCACTTGACAGGCAGGGGTGGGGGCAAAAAACCTTTGTGGCCACGCCGATTTCATGCAATATTCAACCAGCCTCAGAGCATCAAAATCCTATGTTCTTGGACCTCATAGCACTTAGGCTGCCATTCACTGAGAATGGATGACTAGAAGGTTCTATCCTTCCGAAATTATGAAATGGACTCCTACTGAACCTCTGAAGTGAACCACCATTGGAATGACAAAATAACTTGACCTGAGGATAGTGAACATGCTCCGTACCAAAACTTGAGAAAGAAGTCTTTACTCTTAAATGCTCAGGTTAGAAACAGAAGCTGGAAATGTACACATTGTGCACCCTTATGAGGAACCTGAAGTACTAAACAAACTCCAGGCAAACGGAAGGAAATGAGCCTGTAGACACGTCCGGAACGGCATAGACATAAAATACAAGCACGGGTATTTTATTTTTTTTTACCTCTTGGTGGAGAATTTTAAGTAAACTGTACCTGTGCATTGTTTAAAGAAGCTGCAACGGACAAAGCAAATGACAGATGAATTTCAGGCACACTTGCACTTGTAGAAATCTGAATCTATTGCGCTACACAGCGAGATCTGAAAATGTCACATAAAACCCGATTATTGGTCCCTGGATGGAAATCTGGAGACGGGTCACAAGGTGATTGGACAGAGCTGACATTGGGACATTTTCAAATGCACGTGTAAATACCACGGTCATGAAAAGTCACTGATTCTCCACTGGGTTTGACCACTTTTCCTGCAGCCCTACACTAGGATGTCATTCCCGAAAATGACCACGAGAGGGCAGCAGATACCAAGAGATGGAACGCAAAGCCTACTAATGGCCTGGCAGAAAGGGTCCTTGCCTTTTTGCCCTGAGATACAGTGACGGGCACGCTTTTCATTGTCCCCCCACAACATAACTGCACAATGTCTTCACCGGTTTTTTTCACTACCCTCTGCCACATTCTTGGGATTTCACCATTCCGTCGTCCCACAACATGGTTCTCTTTTGGAGCAGAGAACTCTTCCAGCTGTCTGATGCAGTCTTCCAGGGAATGGAAGTTTCTCTCCATAAAGAAAAATTCAGAGACGCGAACTAAATGGCCGTGAGAAAGAGCACAGTATCTGAGTACTATGGAGGAATCGGGACTGCACAGCCAGGCTGGAAGCGTTTTCTCTGGTCACCAAAGAGAAATGTGCTCTCTCACCTAATCCTAACCTTCCGCATATTCTGCTGACAAATTCCAGACTCTTTCCTTCGGGAGAAGCTTTCAGTTAGTATGATGGGGAACGATACATGTAGCCAGGAACCTGCTGGCTTTCTGAAACGAGCTCCTACTGCAGAACTCCCTCCAGAATCCACCACAAGGCTATCATCATCTTCTTTGGACAAAGACCGGCCTTTGGAGGGGCGAGTGGTGGTTCCTTCCTTTGCCCACCGTCTCTCCCGTTCCACATGATTCTCAAATAGCAGAGATTCATGCTACACACACACACACACACACTTCATGGAAATGGAACATTTTCCTCACGTTTCAGTGGAGAACCACTTGTGGAAATCTGGTCAAGAAGCCTCTCCCACCATATGGCTTCACTCCTGTGGAACCCAAACGTCCATGCGATTGACATAACCATGCTGGTGCAAATGATTTTCAAAGCCTGATTAGGATACTTTGTTGCCTGTCTCCTGCCTCCCTGCCTGTCTCTCAGTGAACGCCTGGTGTTGAGGGCTCTCCACTGCACCAGGTCTGCCTACCCCTGGGACAAATCTCCACTGTGAAACTTCACAATCCACTTCTGACACGTTCCGTCAGTCACAGCATCTTCTCCACACGCACCACAGATCTTTTCTTACCAGGCATGTGTCCTGACTGGGAACCCAACTAGAGACCCCTTTGGTTTACAGGACGGTGCTCCATCCAATGAGCCGTAACACCCAGGCACACATCTAGATTTTTTAAAAACTTGAACAGTCCCTTCTGATGAGAAGACATTCATAGAAATGGTACAATATAAAAAATACCAGAGAAGATGTTCAATGGCTATATCACGGCACACTACCCCTTCCCAGACACTACAAAGGCTGTACTGAGAAAAACAAACTGAGAAATGTTGATGACCAAAAACAAAAATTAGGATGATTGACCATTTCTTTCGTGAATGTAAAATATTATAGACCTTGTATCAAATGGTTGGACATTTCCTCAAAAAAATGCTCCCGTGTTCAATAACTCTACTTCAAAATATATAGCTGAGAAATTGAAAACAGATGTTATAACAAACTTATACAGGATTATTCATAACAGCACTGTTAACAACTGAAACATGGAAAGTATTCAAATGTCCATCCACAGATAAATGAATAAACAAACTTTGCTTATTCTGTCATGGAAAAGGGATTGGACCCAAAGGGGGTTTGCCCTGGAAAGGTCTCATGTGTGTAGATTCTTCACTTCCTGCAGCACAATTGCACAACACAAAGCCAAGGAATTTGAAGTGTTTGTACATTAAATCTAAGGACAGTGAAGCAAAGAAAGGGCTTCAGAGAGAAGAGGCACAATCACAGCAACAAGAGTGAGCATAGGCGGAACTGCTTCTTGGGAAACGGAAAAGTTAGACACAAAGAAGGCCCTTGGAGACAGGATCAGGGGTCAGCCCGGGACGAGCTGCTGCTGCCCACGGCTCCCCTGGCTGCGAGTCTCCTGGGGACCTTTGGAGAGAAGGAGAAACAGAGCGAAGATATGCAGCAAAGAAGAGAAGGGAAGGCGCACGTGTGCTCAACAAACAGTGCATGCTGGGTCCTTTTTTAAGGGTTTTACCTGTTTTCTAACATTGAGGACTTTACAGGAGGTCTTAGAAGACCAATCTGCACACAGTACTCTGACTTCCAGGGCTGTCCTTTCATGTGCTCATGCAACAAAATGAGCACACGGACTGATCAGGGTCCTTCTCTGGTGATTTCTCCCTCAGAAAAGTTACCAGAGAAGGGCTGGGACTGTGGTGGGTCTTCCCCTGGGTGGTCTGCAATGTGTAAACCATTTACTCTCAAATATCCTTGGTTAGGGAAGATAAGATCCTCAGAGTTATTACCGGGCTATAAATCATTGTTGTTACTCTGCTATCAAACTCACTTTTCCCGTTCCACTACCAAGGAATTTTCCTACCTTTTTTACTAACCTGCCTCGACTCCATTCACTTGACGATTCATTTTGGCATTGCATCGAACACAATGATCGTCCGTTGACAGACACCAGACACCAGAGCCAAACTCAGGATCCTGGACCCAGACCTTTGACTCTGAAACCTGGACCCTGGAGCGGACCCAAAACAACCAACACTCCAGGCCCAAAGCCCCAAACTCAGAGCCGTGTGCCCTCAACTTAGCCAGACCGTGAAGTCTGAAGGCCAAACACCAGATGCCAAGAACTGACATGGGACTCTTCATGCCAGACTCCACACACCAAAACCAAAAGCTTCATCTGCACGTGGACCTCACATGCGAGCCCAGGACACAGAGCCACAACCTAAGAGGTGCGAGACCGCAGACACACAACTGAATGCATTTTGACTCTGAAGCACAGGCCCTGGACACAAGACGCAGATCGATAACCAGGATGTCATGGCCAGAATTTTGAGTTAGGGCCAGACACCGGGCCCTGGTTGCCAGATGCCACTGGCAGAAGCTGAACCAGATGCTCCCATTGTAAACAACGCTGCCATTCAGTAAGATGAAACCCATGTCTCTCCAAATGCAAACTTCAGACTTTTACCAAACCAAGCAGCGATAGGCCAAAAGACAGAGCAAACAAAAAGGATGCTGACCTTGCAGGGCAGACGTCCATGATCTCTCACTTCCAACAGGTTCAGGAGTTAGCATTGTCTCGCTGTTCATTCCTCACCGGCAATTTTTCAAAACTGTGGGGGATTAAAAAGCAATTATTTTCCTCAAACCTTGTCGGCTCTAACACATGTGGGATAATAATCAAAATAACATAATCTGATCAATACAGGATATTCCACATTTCATATATGCATGAGCACAAACGAAGACCAGACAATGAGGTGATATCAGGGATAAAGGACATTTGGGAGGATGGGGAAACAGGGTCTTATAGAGGTAAAATGGGTGATAGGTAATTGATGAAAAGTGCAGCATTCGTGGAATGTGACTTTTTGGGAGGCAATCCTACAAACTACTCAACACAAGGTAAACTAATAAACTCTTCCAAATTTCATGACTGTGATCACTCAGTTGAGAAGAGGTTACTTTGCTAAACTTGATAAATTTTGTGGCAACAGCAGCAGACATGGCCTGAGAGAGCGACCGCCTGCCAGCAGGGCCTTGCACTGCGCACAGGGGGTCAGAGGACTGACTGTCCTTGTCCAGTGCAATGCGGACCATCCTCCTCTGCCTGCAGCCAGCAGAGGGCAGAGGGTCCCGCGAGTGCAAGGCACGTGACCCCGAAGCCACAACTGAGAGGCGAGCCACGGCCACACCGGTGGGATGATGAGATTTGTCATCTCACCTGACACATGAGATGGCAGCAGAGAGACACACTTGGGACAATTTTCAAAGGGAACATCCTGTGCAAAGGCGAGTTTTAACAAATTTCAAAGGACTGAAATTGTATACGGTATGTTTCTTTCTGTCGTTGCTGTTAATATAGAAATCAGGAACAAAAGGTAACTAGTATGGCCTGATACTTAAAAATAACTACATACACGTCTCAGTAACATTGCAGTCAACATTCATTGATGTTCTAACTACACTCAACCACTTTTCCTGCTCACCTACTACTAACATGTTATTCCTGAAATGCCCACGAGAGGGCAGCAGAGATGCACACTTGGAACACTACTATTTGCTTGGCCAAAAGGTTCATTCGATTGTTAGGTGAAGACACAATGAAACAGACGTTTTTCGTTTTCACCAGTAATCTCATTCAACAATGTATTCACCATTTTGTACCACTATTCTGCAATCTTTCAGGAATCTTCATAATTCCATCTTCTTGAAACTTTTTATCTTTTGGCCAAGCCGATACAAAGCCAGTTTCAACCAGCATTGCAGCACTGACATTATATACAACGTGTTTCTCTGAGTGCTCCTATTGCACTGAAGCTAGAATTCACTACAAATGGGTGACTGGAAAGTCCTTACGTTGGGTAGTTAGGGAATACACTCCTCAACAACCTCAGAAATAAAGCACAATTTCAATTACAAGATAAACTGAATGGTGATAAAGATACTGCATACCAAGACTTATGGAAAACATCTTCACCCTTAAATACACAGTATCAAATATAAAAGCTGAAGATATACAAGATTTGTGCCCATACTTAGAATCTAAAATAGTACATTAAATCTAGAAAAGTAGACAGAAATGTGCACATCGACATATCTGCAAGTGTATATACATAAAATGAAAGCACTTCTTTTTAACTCTTGGGGTAGTATTTTGAAAATTTTTTTCCTTGCTGTTAAAGTAAGCACCAACAAAGTCAATTAAAAATGCTTTTGAACCACACTTGGAACTTTTTTTAAAAAATAACTACAGTGAGCTATAATCCAGGTTTCAACAAATGTCTCACAAACTATTTATTGCTCTCTTTGCCATTGATCTGGAAACCAGTCACAAGGTAACTAGAAAGTCCCTGTATTTAGATGTTTTAAAACACACTTCTAAATCACCTTCCCAAAATAAATCACAGACTGGAAAATAATTTACGTAGAAAAATAATAAAAACCCTACATACCAAACCAAGATCTTTCTGCTGTCAAAAATGATAAAAGCCTCAAATTGTTTCTTAACCAAAGGTGACTTTTGCCCCCAAGGGGGCTTGAGGCAATGTGCTGAGTCATCCTAGATTGTCCTGAGAGGAAGGGAAGCCAGGGTGTGGGCAGTGAATAGAGGTCATGGATGCTAATAAGCACCTAAAATGCAGAGGACAATCACCCAGGAGAAGGATTTATGTGGCGCCAAAAGGTCCATAGTGCTGAGAATGACAAACCCTGTTCTGTATTCTGAAGACTCCATTAGAATACAAACAGCATGTCCCTTTGCATCCTATGTCTGAAATGCTGCCTTTCTTGGAACAGGAAGCATGGAAGCTAAAAGTTAAAGAATAAAAAAGGCCAGCCATCTGACAAATGTCGGGGAGAAGTGTCCTAGACAATAGATCGGGAGGCAAAGGAAGACCTGTCCACTTAGGAGACCAAATCACACTGTGATTAAACACAGTACTCATTTGAGGATCCCTGCTTCTCTCCACTGCTCCTATGTCACTGTAATAACTTCTTCATAATGTCACTTAGAACAGAGATTCTTACTCTGTTAGATTCCACATTTCACCATCTCAAGTTTTCCTCTTTGAAAATGTGGACATTTGCCACACTCTGTGTTCCTCAGATTACCTCCCCGGGGCACATTCCCTGTAACAAAATACTTCTGATTTCTAGAACACCATGCTTCCAGGCCCCAAACTCATTTAAAATGCTAAGAAGGATGTTACTATTTTATTGAGTATGTATGACTAACAAAGAAAATTTTTCTGTCTCCTCACATTCCCTCACTTCCTGTGTTCTTTCAGGCTTTAACTATTTCTAAGTCACCTACAGCTACAACCATTTAACGATCATTATTGCATGAGAGCATGTTTACCTTCGTAACTCATGAGAATTGATGAAAAATAATCACAAATAGAATTTAGTGCAGTGATGGGAAAAATAACATGCAGAAATAAATATGTAGAAATAGTAAATTAAATATATAATTTTTTAAAACGACTCTAAAATACAGGTAAAAAAACAACAACCTGGGAATAAACTTAACAACGACATACAGGATCTGTATGAATGAAATTGAAAATTGCTACCCAATAACAGAAACTTTAGCAAATGGAAAACATCATCTTGTTTTGGGGTTAAAAATGGGTATCATTGTATATCCATAGACCAAAGTTATCTATAACTGAAATATACTCTAGATAAATATAGAAAAGTGGTCCCACAAGAAGTGGTCAGCTAATTTGGGACCTGAGACATGTACCCCAGAAACAGTCTGGCCCCCTTTTCTGCTCCCCATAGGGTGGCTGTATCTACCTCCCAACCCCCCTCACCTCATAGCCCCTACGCAGCTCAGCTCCTGTCCCTGGATTGCGTTGCTTGCATCAGCTTAGGCTGTGAACAACACCTCGGGACCACAGCGACCAGCAGCCACCGGCAGCCCGCAGCACCTAACTTCCAGCGCGCGTGCTTGCTCATCTCTCCACCAGAATTGCGAGCCCCTCACGCCCCTCAGCCTAAATTTGCCTCCCACCAAGCCCCACCCACATCTGCGGCCCCCTCTCACCTCCAGCCCAGTCCTGCCTCTGACCTCAGACAGGCCCCGCCCCTCATCTGTAGGTTTCATTTTTAGTGGTCCATTTCAACCAAAACAGCCAGGAATCAAGTATACTTGTGAACATGCTGTTTCATGAAGAAATACATTAATAGTATGTACTTTATAAAATTAAGGACAACTCTGAAAAAGAACTTGTTCAGACAATAAAAAGACAAGACACAAACTGGAAGAACATGTCAATTACCTAAAACATAGGGTGAAAGAAGATTGAAAGTGAAAGAATGGGAAAAGATACACAGGATGCTGCAAAAGCAGCTTTACAGTTGTTCACATGGAAAATAACATCATAATTATTAAATAATAAAGCAACATTAAGCTTGGTTGTTTCTCTCTAAACCTACTTTTGCCCACCCTGTATTATGGAAACATAAACCACATGAAAATTACATAATAACATTCAGTAGACTTGAAAGTGAAAAGCATGACTACAGAGGATAAGTACTTCCTATAAAAAAGTTTAATTTACCCGGAAGATCCAAATTCACCATGTACTTAATGTCATAAACTTAAATTATATAGAACACAGACACAAACAAAAATTTATAATACTAATAGATTTAACAAACCTATCTCATCAGGAATACAGCATTCCTCTTTCAGAAACAAGAGACCACCTCAAAAAATTCAATGAGAATATGACAAACACCATGAGCAGCAAATTACGTTCAACATTCACAGATAACCGACTATACACAGCTTTTCCTGCTGGCCGGCCCTGAGGTGTTATTCCCAAAATGACCACGAGATGGCAGCAGAGATGCATGCTTACAACGTTTTTTACATTGACCATATTGTAATGAAGTTTTAAAAAAATTTCCAAGCATTGAAATTACATGAAGTTTCTCGCTCTCACTGTAGATAATTTAGAAGTCACTTGTAAATGTCACCAGAAAATTCTTACACTTACAAGATATGAAATACACTTCTAAATATCCCTCTAAATGAATCACAATTGAAGTTTAAAAATCATTCCAACTGAGTATTTAAAATCATGCATTAAAAATGTATGTGAAAACACAGTGACAAATCTGCACATTAGTGGGAAACAGTTGCAAATTCACATGTTCTGTATCCATATTACAAACCCAGAAAAATAAATTAAATCCAGAGAAAGTAGAAGAAAGGAAATAGGCAAGGAGAGATGTCTGGAAGGGTATATAGTTAAAACAATAGCAGTTGTTACCTGTTTGGGTAGGATTTTGAATTAATTTTTATTTTTCTCTATAATTTAAGTAAGCTGCCACAAAAAAAGGCAGTCTCAGTTTGGGTACAGAGAAAGAGAGAGAGAGAAGGTAAAAGAGGAAAACTTGGCATAATTTAAGAATAAAAATAACCTACACAGCTCTGGTGACAACACCAGAGGCCTTTTCTCTGCTCACCCAGCCCGATCTCCTCACTAGGAGGGACCCTTTTTCCAATGTGCGTTTCTTTGTTTGCAAATGCAGCCGAGCAGAGAGGAAATGACAGGACCAGACCAGAAAGAGCAGAGAAACGCTGAGCAGCACAGGGTGAGGGGGAACTTGCCCCGGGACTGCCTCACTTCAGGGCCCCCTCACAACCATGATGCTTTCACAACTAAGCAGCAGCACCACTGGGCTGACCCACAGAGGTGCTGCCTTATGATTCACCTGGAACAACCGAGCTTCCTAACAGCCTTGCTGCACTTACAACCATTACTTTCAAAACGGAGCTATTTGCACTACATAACGTTTCCTTCTTCCCCACACCCCAACTCCGGAACTCCTGCTGGCATTGAATTGGAGCCAATGAACATCACTTCACAGATGCCAGATGCCACAGACAGACTCAGGACAGAACACAGGCCTGAGGGGGGACAGAACCTGGACCCAGGAGCAGACCCAGAACCAAAAGCTGAACCCCACACCCCGGCCCCAATCCCAAAACCATCCCTACAACCCAGGTCAGATCATGGATCCTGAATGCCGTACACTGGACACCAGACACTGACAGAGAACCCTGGACACCAGGTTCCATACATCAGACCCTACAGCCAGAGCTGCACCAACATCAACAACAAACACCAACTCAGGACATGAAGCCACACCATAAGAGACTCCAGATCCCAGACACACAGATTCAACCTCAGGCCACAGACCCAGGAAACAGAACCCAGATCTATAACCAGGACCCCACAGCCACACTCCAGGGTTACGGCTGGACAATGGAGCCCAGTTGCCACATGCAGGAGCAGAACCGAGTCCTCACAATGTAAACAGAGCCAGGAGCCCATAAAAAACATTCCTGAATCTCTAACTCCAAGCAGCTGGCCTCAGAAACAGGTTTTCATGCCAATGTAAGTATACAAGAGAAGAAAATAACTCCCAGCACTACTAAATTATACCAAGCCCTGCAGAAATAGACCAAAAAGGCTGACAGAGCAAAAAATAATAATAATGCTTACTTTCGCCAGGAGATGCCCATGATCTCTCAGAGACTAACTACACTTTCCAGAAGTTACTGTCCCGGCCATGAATGTCACATGGCTGGATAACCAAACCTGTGGGGATTAAAAAATTATTTTTTATCATACCTTCTACATTCTCACAGCTAAGATGACAATCAAATCAAATTAATCTGATTAATGGGAGGTATTCAATGTCTAATACATGGACAAGGGGAATTCACATTCAAATGAATACCAAATAAATTGAGGTGATATTGGGTATATAGGGTATTTTGGAATATGGAAGAACAGAGTCTTAGATTTCAAAAGTGAAATGGGGGACATGCAGGTAATTTAGGGAAAAAGCCAGCATACCTGGCAGGTTGATTATTGTTGGGCAACTCCCAAAACTTTAAGACACGAGGAGACGGTAAGAGGGTCAACAGGCTCTTGCTAGGAGTGTCACTGTCT
The DNA here is from genome assembly GCF_022682495.2 of Desmodus rotundus. Classification (NCBI taxonomy): domain Eukaryota; kingdom Metazoa; phylum Chordata; class Mammalia; order Chiroptera; family Phyllostomidae; genus Desmodus; species Desmodus rotundus. Next base: position 94,752,730 of record NC_071399.1, on the reverse strand, counting down.
GAAGCTGAGGTGATGGTGCTGAAGCTCTCTTCCTAAAACAAACTGTGGCCACTAAACCTCTTAGGAAGAAATGAGATGACAATCCTAAGTAATTTCTCAGTCTTCCCTTTCTTTTAGCAATAATCGCGCCTCAGGTAAACCTCTTTGGCTACGATACTGCCACTGCGCAAAGCTCAGTCTTCCCTTCCTTAACAGCCAGTTTAAAATCAACGTGCCAAGTGCAAAATGTTAGCCCTCTTCATTGCCACCTTTGAAACTTCAAATACAAGTTGTATATCCACAAGCTACATGAGAACATTGTTCCATATTTCACTGATATAACCATTCTGTTCTGAGAATAAGTTACTTTACTTAAATTGTTACATCTTCCTTAAGTAAATGGTGACGTACACGTACTCCCCAAATTCACCTCATATTAAACACCTGACTGCTTGCTTACCTGGTGGAGAAACAACCTTTCCTGTGACCTCAACTATCTTTGGGCTGGTCTAATAATCCAACAGGTATGACACAGGTTAGCAAATGAAAATGGACAAATGTAAGATATGCATAGGCGGGAGAACCTCACTTACAGGAGAGAGTCAGAAAACCTACACACAGAAGAGCATAAATGAGACAGTGATGATGTGAGATGCCGTGGTTATTTTCTATGATAAAAATATCTCCTTACATATGTGGGAAAATATTTGTGATATAATACAAGGTGCTGGAACCACTGAACGGGAAAATTATTGGGCCCCCTACATGACATCCTCCACCAAGATCAATTCTTTAATTGATTTTACCATCCACTCATAACTAACATAAAACAGAGCTATCTGAAACATACCAAGAGATCTAAAGTGAAAGAATGGGGAAAATATAGTACACGAACATTAACCAAATGAAAATGATATCACATATAGTAGACTTGGAGGCAAAAAAAACCCAAAAACCCCACTACATATAAAAAGGAGTACTTCATATCAGTAAGTTCAATTTATCAGTTACTTTCAAATTTTTATTCACTAAATAACATAAATTCAAAATTATATAGAACAGAGCTACAAAGAAAAATAGACTAATAATCATTATAGGAGATTTACCAAAACTCTCTCTGTTTCAGAACCAATGAAGCCCACAAAAAAATAGTAAAAAATATTTTTAGAAAAACATGAGAAGCAAATTGCATTCAATGTGCACAAGTCCTTCGCTACACCCCAAAACTGCAGATTACAGATGCTTTCCAAGGACCACGGAGATGTTTATAAAAACTGACCATATTGTAACATAAAGCAAGTTCCAACAAATTTTAAAGGACTGAAATGTGTTTGTGTGTGTGTGTGTGTATATATACACACACACATATTTCTTGCTCTCACTGCAATTAATCAAGAAATCAGTAACAAGAGATAACTAGAAAGTACTTACATTTACAAATTACGAAATACACTTCTAAATGACCACCCCAAAATAACTCACAATTGGATTTAGAAAATAATTTGCATGGAATGATAGTAAAACCACACACCTGGGTACATCATCATTAAGTTACCCAACGTTAATGATAAAGAGATAATCTTAGAAGCAGCAACTGAAAGGAGAGATTTACCTACAGACGGGTGCCCATAATGCTATCAGCTGATTTCTCAAAAGAAACCTTACAGGCAAGAAGGGGCTGGAAAGAAGTATTCAAAGTCATGACAGGCAAGGACCTCCATCCAAGATGAGTCTATCCAGCAAAGCTATCATTCAGAATGGAAGGGCAGATAAAGTGCTTCCCAGATAAGGTCCAGTTAAAGGAGTTCATCATCACCAAGCCCTTATCCTATGAAATGTTAAAAGGACTTATCTAAGAAATTGAAGAACATCCACAACTATGAACAGTGAAATGACAACAAACTCACATCAACAACTGAACCGAAAAGAAAACCAAAACTAAGCAAACAACTAGAACAGGAATCAGAGAAATGGACTTCACATGGAGGGATTTCAGTGGGGAGGGGGAGGGGAGGAATAGGGGGACAAAGGTACAGAGAAGAAGCAGCATAATTAGTAGGCACAAAATAGATGGCGAGAGATGAAAAATGGTATAGGAAACAGAGAACTCAAAGAACTTATATGTACAACACATGGACATGAATTAAGGGGAGGGAGGAATGCTGGAAGGTAAGGGGTGTAGGGAGGAGGGGGGAAAAGGGGGGGAAATTGGGGAAACTGTAATAGCATAATCAATAAAAACTTTTTTTAAAAAATCAAAGTAAGTAAATACATAAATGTAAAAAACTAAATAACTCGACAAGACTGATGGCAAAGATGCTCTATATGAAAACTTGAGAAAGAAATCTTTACCCTTGAATGCACAGGTCAGACACAGAAGCTGGAAATGCACAAGTTTTGCACCTGTGGGAGGAACCTAAAATAGTAAACCAAGTGCAGGCAAAGTGGAGGAAACGAGCCCGTAGATATGTCCTCGGGGGCACGTACATAAAATGAGAGCGCTTGTATTTTACTTTACTTTTTTTTACCTCTCCATGGACAATTTCAAATAAATTTGACCTCCATGTTATTTAAAGAACCTCCGATGGAAAAAGAAAATTACAAACGATTTTCAAGCACACTTGGCACTTGTAAAAACCTGCCTCCAATACGCTACAAAGCCATTTCCAAAAAACGTCACAGAAAATACATTTATTGCTCCCTCGGCCGATATCTGGAGACCGGTTGCAAAGTAACTACACAATCCTGACATTTAGACGTCTTCAACTGAGCTTCTAAATTACACTACTATGAAAAGTCAAAGGGATTCCCACTGGAATCAACCCCTTTTCCTGCTGACATGCACTAAGGAGTCATTCCCCAAAATGGCCACAAGACAGTAGCAGAAACCGACAGATACAATGCGTATCGCACCAATGCCTTGACTGAAAGGTTCCTTAGCTGTTTACGGTAAAATGCAACGACGGGCACACTTTTCATTTTCCTCCCAAATTATAACTGCACAACGTCATCGCCATTCCTTGCCACTGGCCTCTGCCATCTTTCAGACAACTTCCCATTCCATCGTCCCACAGCACTGATACCTTTAGCAGCACAGCTCTTCCAGGTGCCTTCTGCAGTCTTCCACAGAACGGAAATTTCTCTCCACTGAGAAATTCGGAATACTGAACTAAATGGCCAGGCAAAGGTGCAATTTCTGGTGAGTACTGCTGATGAATCACGGCTGCGCGGCCAGGCTGGAACCGTTTCTCACTGGTCACCAAACAGAAACGTGCGCTCCCACCTCATCCTGAAGCTTCCCCGACTTCTGCTTCGACTCTGTCAACAGGAAGTGCATGCAGTTGGTCTTGCAGTGATGGGGCAGCACATGTTGCGAATTACCCCAAGAAGCACCTCCTACAGAACTTGCTCTGTTATCACCACATAGGCAACATCACCTGCTCTGGATGAAGACCGCCCTGTGGAGGAGCTGCTGGTGGTAGTTCCTTCATGTGCACACTATCTCTCCCGTTCCATTTTATTCTCAAAGTTTAACAGTTCATACGCCCCTAGCAATTTGCTTGCAAGCAGAACAGTTTCCTTAGGTTTCACTAGAAAACTGCATGTGGGAATGAGGGCAAGAAAGTCCCCCCCCATCCCTTCAATATGTGTGAAACCCAAACTTCAAAGCGATCCACATAATCATGCAGGTGCAAATGATTTTCAGTGCTCAGTTTGGATACTTTGAGTATGTCACCCGTCTCCCACATGGCATAACCTGGTCTGTCCTCAGGTAAGGTCTGGACTCGATGGCCGTGAACTGCTACTGGTCTGCCATGTCCGTGGGGCACCTCTGTGCAAGAAATCTTGGGCGTGAAACTTGGCAAATCACTTCGACACATTTCATCACCTAAGGGAGCCTTCTCCATACACACTACAAATCTTTATTTTGGCATTCCAGATGTGCTTTCACCTTTCTTGAAATGACAAAGCCTAATGTGCCAAAACTGTTCCTTATGTTCACCCATCTTCAGGATGAAAATGGCCACAACATCACTCAACGGTTTTGATGAGTTTTTTATTGAAACGCATGCTGGTATGACATCTGTCATGATACACTCCAACAAAACAGTTTCCCGTGAAGTTAAAGACAAGAACACAATCCAGAGTCACATGAAGGGGCAGGACGGCAAAAGGGTGGTGGGGGCCGTACTGACTTTTGGGCAAACCCGGTATAAAGACAGCTTCAACCAGAATTGCACCATTGAAATCAATTACAGTATGTGTTTTGCTCTCGCAGCACTAAAGCTAGAGTTCACTGAAAATGGGTGACTGGAAAGTTCTCCTGCTTGGTACTACTGAAATAAACTCCTACAGAACCTCCAAAATGAACCACATTGTGAGTTACAAAATGGTTTGAACTGAATGATGCTAAACATACTACATACTTACACTTGAGAACAAAATCTGCACCCTTAAACACACGTGTTAGGCACAAGACCTCAAACTGTACAAGAGTGGCACTCATTTGACGAACCGAAAAGAGTAAATGAAGCCAAGACACACTCTAGGAAACAGGCCTCTAGACATGTCTGGAAGGGCACGTACATAACATGATAGCGATTTGATTTGATTTTACCTCCAAGTGGAGATTTTTGAATACATTTTATTTTCCCCTTGTTTAAAGAAGCTGCAACACACAGACAAATTACAAAAAATTTCAAACAACTTAGACCTTGTAAAAACCTGACTCTATCATGCTAAAAGCCAGTTCCAACAAATGTCACATAATACACGTTTAGTGCTCCCTATGCCCTTAATCTAGAAGCCAATCAGAAAGTAACCTGACAATCCTTACATTTAGATGTCTTGAAATGCACTTGTAATTAACATTGCTGTCAAAAGTCATTGATATTCCACAGGAATCAACCAATTCTCCTGGGGACCCGCACTAAGGTGTCATTCCCCCAAACGGCCACGAGAGGGCAGCAGAGATGCACATTTGGACCACGAGTACTTTGATCTTTGCAGAAGGGTTCCTTTGGTTTTTACCAGGAGTTGCAATGACAGGCACATTTTTCATTTTCTACCAACAACATAACTGAACAACGGTTTCACCGTTTTCTTCAACCTCCCTCTGCCATCTTTCAGGCAACTTCACCATTCCGTCTTCCCCAAATATTGTTATCTGTTGAAACAGGGAACTTGTCCAGGTGCCTTCTGCAGTCTTCCAGGGAATGGAAACCTTTCTCCATTAAGAGAAATTCAGAAAGCCCGAACTAAACAGCCATGCAAAGTTGCGAGGCCTGATGAGTACTGAGGACAAGTCACGACTGGGCAGCCAGGGTGGGAACACGTTGGCCTGGTCACCAAAGGGTAACAGCACTCTCACCTTATCCAGAAGCTTCCCTGTCTTCTGCTGACAAACTGCTGGCTCTCCCTGGAGTGGTGCTTTCAGTTGGTTTAATCAGGAGCCATACCTGTTGAAAATAACCCACTGGTTTTCCGCAAGCATGTTCTAATAAAGTACTCCCTCCCGAACCAACCACATACATACTACCACATTCTTTGGACGAATATGGTCCTTTTCTTTTTTTTAAATATCCTTTTTCTTTGTTTTAAGATTGTATTTATTGGTTTTTACAGGAAGGGGTAGGGAGGGAGAGAGAAACATCAATGTGTCATTGCCTCTTGTACATCCACTACTGCGGTCCTGGCCCGAATTAGACCTGACTGGGATGTGTCCTGACTGGGAATCAAACTCTAAACCTTTGGTTTGCACACGGGCACTCAATCCACTGAGCCACACCAGCCAAGGCTGAAGATGCTCCTTTGGAGGGTCTGGTGGTGGTTCCCTTCATATGCCCATGATCTCTTCCATTCCACATTATTGTAAAATATCAACAGTTCTTCCTCCTCCTCACAATTTGTCTTGGAAATGAAACATTTTCCTTGTGTTTGATTAGAGAATCTCATGTGGTAATGTGGTCAAGAAGGATTTAATCCCACCTCCACCCACCCTACTTAACTTCTGTGAAACCCAGACTTAAAACAGACTAATGTAACTGTGCTGATACAAGGGATTTTCCACGCATGATACATAAACTTTGAGTATGTCACCTGAATTCCATGTGCCATAACGTGGTCTGTCCTCAGTTCATGTATGCGCTGGATGGCTCTCCACTGCACGTGGTCCACCTTCCCATGCAGCCACTGCACCCGAGAAACCTCCAGCATCAAACTTCCCAATCCACTTCAGACATGTCCCATCAGTCACAGCATCTTCTCCATAAATCTTTTCTTGCCTTACTCTCATGCATGTACCTTTCTTGACATGACCAGCCTAAGTGGCCAAAAATGGTGCTTCTGTTCACCCGTGTTCACTGTGAAAAGGGACACACACACAATCACCAGTTGTGATGAGTTTCATCACACACTGATATAGTAGCTGTCACAATATAGTCTAATAAAACAGTTTTGAATGATGTTAAGAGCAAGTATGGGCGACCAGAGACAGGTGATGCGATGGGGTTGGGGGACTGGGGTTGCAGGCCGAACAGACTTGTGGCTGAACTGACTTTTTAGCCAAACAGACTTTTGGCCAAATGGACTTTTTCACTGAGCAGACTTTTTGGCTGAAGAGACCTTTTGGCGGACCCGATTTAAGGCAAGGTTCGACCAGCATCGCACCCTCAAAATCATATACAGTACATTTTTTACTCCCATAGCATTTATCCTAGTATACAGAGAGAATAGATGAATAGACAGTTTTGCTGTTCAGGACTTCCAAAATAGACTCCTACAGTACCTCCAAAATGAACCACCATTTGACTTACATGATAACCTGACCCGAATGATGCTAAGGATGATATTACCAATTCTTGAGAAAAAAATCTTCACCCTTCAACACACAGGTTAGAAGCAGAAACTGGAGTCCTGGCTGGTGTGGCTCTGTGGATTGAGCACCAGCCTGCAAACCAAAGGGTCATTGGTTCAATTCCATGTCAGGGCACATGCCTGGGTTGAGGGCCAGGTCTCCAGCTGGGAGCTGAGAGAGGCAACCACACATTGAGGGTTTCTCTCCCTCCCTTCCCCTCTCTCTAAAAATAAATAAAATCTTTTTTAAAAAAAGAAAGAAACTGGAAATGTACAAGGTTTGCACATGTAGGAAGAACCGAAAATGGAAAAGGAAGTCCAGGCAAAGTTGAGAAAACAAGAGTACATACACTGATAGCGCTGATATTTTACTTTGCTTTTTTTCCTGCACCTCTTGGTGCAGAATTCTGTATAAATTTTACTCCACGTTGTTTAAGGAAGCTGCAACAAAGCAAAGACAAACAAATTTCGAGCACGCCTTCAACTTGTCAAAGACTGACGCTGCTACGCTACCGAGCCAGTTCTGAGAAATGTCACATAAAACGTATCAATCGCTCCCTTTGCCCTTAACCTGAAAACCAGTCACAAGGTAACTGGACACACATGGAATTTAGATGTTTTAGAATACACTTGTAAATACCACTGCCACCCAAAGTCATTGAATTTCACTGGAATCAACCAGTTTTCCTGCTGACCTGCATTGAAGTGTCATTGCACAAAATGACCACGAGATGGAAGCAGAGACCCACAGTTGGAACAAACACTCGCATATTGGCTTCTCACAAAGTTTCCTTCCCTTTTTACTCCGAAGATGAACCTAAAATAGTAAACGCACTCTAGGCAAAGTTGAGTTTTAAAAGCCCGTAAACGTGTCTAGAGGGGCATATACATAAAATGAAAGTTCTTGTATTTACTTTTTTTTTTTTTTTTTACATATTGGTAGAGAACTTTTACTAAGTTTTACCTCCTCGTTGTTTAAGGATTCTGTATAACACAATGCAGATTACAAGTGATTTTCAAACATACCTGGAACTTGTGGAAACCCGACTGTATCATGCTACACAGCCAGATCCAAGAAATGTCACATAAAATATGCTTATTGCTCTCTCGGCCATTAACCTGCAACCAGTGACAAGGTAAATGGACAGCCCTGACATTTAGACATTTTCAAATTCACTTCTAAATACCACTGCCATCAAAACTCATTGATCTTCCACGGAGTCAACCATTTTTCCTGCTGACCTGTACTGAGGTGTCATTCCTTAAAAAAGCCACGAGATGGCAGCGAAGACCAACATTTGGAACACATACTATACTGGCTTCACCAAACATTTTGTTCACTTCTCACCATCAGATGCCATGACAGAGACAATTTTCATTTTCCCCTAAACAACGGGACTGAACAACAACCGGACAACATTGTCACCATTTTGTTCCACTGCCCTCTGCCACCTTTCATGCAATTTCACTGTTCCATCATCCCAGAACATTGTTCTCTTTCAGACCAGAGAACTATTCCAGGGAAGGAAAATTCCTCTCCAATAAGAGAAATTCACAAAGACCAAACTAAAGGGTCATGCAAAAGCACAAGCTCTGGTGAGGACTGCAGATGAATCGTGACTGCCCAGCCAGGCTGGAACTTTTCCCCTGGTCACCAAAGAGAAGCAGGTGCGCTCCTGCCTTATCCTGAAGCTCCCCTGTCTTTCCTGACAAATTCTGGACATTTTCCCTCAGGTGGCTTTCACTTAGTCTAACGGAGATCAGTCATTGTCGGGAGAAGCCCTCTGAGTTTCCGCAAGGAGCACCCACTGCAGGACATCACCTCCTTCAGATGAAGACCACCCTTTGGATGGGCTGCTGGTGGTTCCTGGACTTCCCTCAATATCTCCTGTTCCACATTTTTCTCAAATATCAATGGTTCATCCCCTCACACTTTGTCTTGGAAATGGAATGTTTCCCTTCCATTTCCGTAGAGAACTGCATGTGGAAATTCAGTCAAGATGGGACCCCCACCACCATGCTTGACTGCTGTGGAACCCAAATGTCAAAGAGATTAACATAACGAAGCTGCTGCAAATGCTTTTCGACACTGTATTGGGATACTTTGAGTATATTGCCTGTCTCCCATGTGCCATAACGTGGTCTGTCTTCTGTTAACGTCTGCCCTGGATGGCTCTCCACTGCTCCTGGTCTGCCTACCCATGGGCAACTGCGCATGAGAAATCTCCGGCATGAATCTTTGCAACCCACTTCTCACATGTTCCATAAGACTCAGCGTCTTCTCTGTACACCAAGCATGTTTTCTTGCCTTACACTTGCGCTTGTACCTTTCTGGAAATGACACAGACTGAGGAGCCAAAAATGTTAGGTTCAGGTGTCTTCAGTGAGAAGAGGGCCACACACACATTCAACAGTTGTCATGAGGTTTGTCATCCCAGGAGGATATGACAGTTGTCATGATACTGTCTAAAAAAGTTTCAAATGACATTAAAGGCAAGTATGCGGGGCCGGTGCCAGGTGACGTGCTGGGAGGGACGCAGAGGTGGTGCAGTTGTGGGGGACCAAACTGACTTTTTGGACAATCCCATTTAAAGCAAGTTTCAACCATCATCACAGCCTCGAAAGCCTATACAATATGTTTTCTGCTCTAATGGCACTTGAGCTGGCATTCACGGGGAATGGATGAGTACAAAGTTCTGCTGCACAGACCTTCTCAAATAGACTCCTACAGAACCTCCAAAATGAACCACTATTTGAATTACAAAGTAACTTGACCTGAATGATGCTAAAGATGCCACGGACCAAAACCTGAGAAAGAAATTCTCACCCTTGAATGCACACATTAGAAACAGAGGCTTAAAATGCACAGCTTTTGCACCCATACAAGGAATCTGAAATGGTAACCAAAGTCCAGGCAGAGTGGAGGAAACGAGCCTGTAGACATGTCCAGAAGGGCACATACATACATTGATGGCGCTTATATTTTACTCTTTTTTTCTTGTACCTCTTAGTGCAAAATTATGAATGAATTTTCCCTCCACGTTGTTTAAGGAAGCTGCAACACACAAAGCCGATGACAAATGATTTTGAAGCACACCTGCAAGTTGTAACAACTTGATTACACTATAAGGCCAGTTCCAACAATGTCACATAAATCACGTTTATTGTTCCTTGGCCATTATTCTGGAAACCAGTCTCGAGGTAACTGGAAAGTACTTACACTTTGATGTTTTGAAGTGCACTTCTAAATACCACGGCCATCAACACTCATTGATATTCCACTGGAATCAACCACTTTTCCTGACTCAACTAAGATGTCATTCCCCAGAATTCCCACGAGATGGCAGCAGAGACGCACTCTTGGAACACTGTACTATTTGCTTGGCCAAAAGGTTCATTCAGTTTTTATGTAAAGACGCAAAGGAACAGACGTTTTTCGTTTTCACCAATAACGGTATTAAACAATGTATTCACCATTTTGTTCCACTGCTTTCTGCAATATTGCAGGCATCTTCATAATTCCATCTTCCCAAAAGGTATTAGCGTTTGGCCAAGCCAATATAAAGCCAGTTTCAACAAGCATCGCAGCAGTGAAATTATATACAATGTTTCTTAGGTGTTCTCATTGCACTTCAGCCAGTATTCACTTTCCAAAAATGGGACTCTGGAAAGTCCTTATATTTGGTAGTTATGTAATATACTCGTAAACAACCTCAAAGGTAAAACACAATTTCAATTACAAAATAATTGAAAATGAATGGTGATAAAGATACTATGTACCAAAACTTATGAAAGAAATCTTCATCCTTCAATGCAGATTATCAGAAATAAAAGCTGGAAATTTACTATTTTTGTACCCATATTAGGAATCTAAAAGAGTAAACTAAATCCAGAGAAAGTAGACAAAAACGGGCACATCGACATCTCTGCAAGTGTATATACATAAAATGATAGTGAAACCGGAAAAGACACCGGTGTCCAGGCTGCCTGTCACTGCCAAACACAATCAGCAATGAATGAGATCGAATCTTTGTGGGCGCTTTATTCAGATGGCCAGTGATCCGAGAAGATGGTGGGTTCATTCCCTAACACACCATCTTCCCTTCTCTTTCCAGGCCAGACTTTTCATAACAGGGAATAAACAAGGCGTGGTGAGGGCTTTGAAATTCAGGGAGGATTAGGTGAGAGAAGCTGCAACATCCCTGTCCTGGGCAGTTAGCTGTTCCCAGGGGCAGTGGTCGTCTGTCTCTCCCTGGAACACAAGGTCAGGATGCCTCCAATTTGTCCCCAGGGGGTAATCTTTAGCAGTGCCCCAGGAGGTCGGCTGTTTTCCCAGGAACCAAGACTGTAGTTTCTGAAAGCTTTAACATATACATTACTTGCTAGGTTTATAACTTTTTACCTTAAACTAAAATTTTACGACTCTTCAGTCCCCTATCGTTCCCCAACTTTAGTATGAAACTATCTCATTTCTATGAGATCAGAACTTAGCATTGGACTGTCCAGTGGAGGTTTTAGGAAAACACCTAACTGCAGACCCACATAAGGACACACACTGTATGCAACAACGAGCTATGATACTGAAGAAAATGACAAGGATAAAAACCATAAATGCCTCTCAAAGACCACATGTACTAGGCAGCCAGGAGGTTAGTTTAGACTGGTCAATGCCAAACAATCCCTCTCTGTTTGACATTGGACACCGCATCATTTACTTGCTTTACCTTATGCTCTATGAGTTGTGAAGTATCAGTTAGGTTAAAATACCAGAGTCCTTTAAATTCTTCACATCCATGATTATGCCTTAAAAATAGGTAGTCTACAGCTGCACGATTTTCTAGTACTGCTTCTCTGATTTGTCCTAGTTCTTGACTAATGGCACTGATGGCTTGTGAGGTGGCATCCAAAGCTTTTCCCGTAGTGCAGGCTCATCTCCTTATTTCTATATTCAAATAAATTACCATGGTTGGCATGACAAATATAGTTAAAGACACATATTCAGCAGGGCTAAAGAGGTGTAAGCCACTGATACAAGGGAGTAAGGGAGAGATCCCGTCGAATCTGGGTCGAGTGGGGCTTTGGAGGCATGAACACCGTCAGTCTCCCCAGAAAGCATGGTCCCCCAGAGTGTTTGCCCAAACATAAGAATGGACAGTCATTCCACATGTCAGAAACCATCCTGCGGGCCGTTTTACACGAGCATGAGCATGAGATACATCGGCGGTGGTGGTGCGATTCATTTTCACATCTGCTGAGAGCACAAGACGGTTTTTAGTACAGTTGGCAAAAGTTACACATCCTCTAGCTGGGGCTACAATACCGACTTTCAATGAAAACGTTTCCCTGTCCTTTATAGTCACCACTGGTGCCCAATTATAAATATCAGAGTAGGTCATTTTCTTTTCAATATGTTCAAATACAGTATAATTTCTAAGGCTCTCCAAAGGAGTACAGACACCTATAACACATGGAGTGAAAGCTTGTTCAACATAATTTCCTCCTGCAAGACAAAAGTCAGAAATATTCAGAACTGTTTTTGCTAAATATACCCAAATATTTTCATCCCGTTTGAAGGGAATACGTTGTCCATAACAAGGAGCTAACAGGCAGTAATGAAGACAACATAAGTCATCGTTTCCGAAAGATGACTCGGGTTTTCTTGAGGCTTGGCGATCCATTGTTCCTCTAGTGCTTTCTTTATCCAGGTGTAACGAATCCAAGGTTTTATTCCTGCCAACTTCACCACAGTTGGGGTGGTGATGAGTATGTCCCAAGGTCCAGTCCACTTCTCTTCCAGTCGATTCTCTGGAGATCCTGCCCTCCAGGTCTTGAGCAGCACCTTGCCTCCTGGCTCCAACAAATGCAGTGAACCTACAGGGGAGGAGTCTCCAATGCAGGCAAAGTCATCAGTTACAGCTAAGATTTGACTTACATGTGGTGCATATTTCTTCCTCTTCGTTTCTTAACCTATATGCATATCTCCCACCCCAATTGTAGCCTGAAATGGCCACCTGTACACAATTTCATAGGGACTCCACTGAATCCCACTTCGAGGAGCCACCCTTGTCCTGAGCAGGGCAATAGGCAAGGCTGGATCCCGATGCAGATGAGTTTCTTAACACAGCTTGGCTACATTTTTCTTCAGGGTGTGATTCATCTTCTCTACCTTCCCAGAAGCCTGAGTCTCCATACCATGTAGAGTCTCCACTTGATTCCTCAAATTTACTAACCTTCTGTGTAATTTCTGAAACAAAAGCAGGTCCGTTATCACTCTGGATGCTGCCAGGGAGGCCAAAGTGAGGGATTATTTCCTTCAGTAAAGCTTTCACTGCCTCCAAAGATGTCTCCATTCTAGTAGGATAAGCTTCTATCCATCCTGAAAAAGGCGTCAACAAAGACAAACAAATATTTCCACTCTCAGACCCTTGGCATCTGAGTACAGTCTGTTTGGCAGACCTCACGTGGACACTGGCCTTGGCGTTGCTGTCCTTCTCTCCTTTGATGGGGATCTGTTTGGGGTTGTTCTTCCGGCACACAACACATCTAGCAATTACTTTTCTTATGGCTCTAGAAATTCCGGGACCTGTGAGCCACAGTTTGACGTAGGTGGTTAAGGAGTCTCTTCCACAGTGTGGGGCCTCATGCAAATGCTTCATGACTGGCTCTACTAAATGATCAGGAACACAGTATAGCTCCTTTCTTCTTCTTTTTCCATCTGCTATCAGGACCTTCTTCATCAAAACCTTAGCCCTTAGCGTTCTCTAAGTCTGCATTCGAATATTCAAGGCCAAATTGTGACATGTCCAGAACAGGTACCAAGGGAATTCTGAACATTCCTTTAGCAACCTCTTTTGCTGCCCATTCAGCCAGATTGTTTCCTTTAGCCACTTCAGTGTCCTCTTTCTGATGCCCCGGGCAGTGCATAACTGCCACCTGTAAAGGCACCTGAACAGCACCTAATAATTTTAAAATTTCTGCTGCATGCTTAATCTCCTTCCTATTGGAGGTTAATAGTCCTCTTTCCTTCCAGACTGAACCACGTGAATGCAAAATCAAGAAAGCATACCTTGAGTCGGTGTGTACATTTATCTCTTTTCCTGTGACAATTCCAGCTCCCTCATAGATGTGATCAGTACGGCTTTCTGAACAGGGGTTCCTGGTGGCAGGTCTTTGGCCTCCACTACTCTTTCAAGAGTCACAACTGCATACCCAGCCTTTCTGCTTCCTTTGTCCATACAACTGCTCCCATCTGTATAGAGTCCAGTCTGCTTCTTCTAAAGGATGGTCCTGTAAATCAATTCTGCTACAATACACTTCATCTGTTATTCAGCAGAGTCATGTATTAGCGCAGCCGAGTCGGGCTCGGGGAGAAGAGAGGCAGGATTTAATGTAGAGGTTTGAGGGAGACGTTGGGATTGGCGAGAAGAATGGCTTGGTACCTGCCCGTTCTTCCAGCGGCGAGCCACATATTTCCCTTTTGCTCCAGCAGGCTCAACACTTGCTGGGACACATAACTGGTACAGGCTGTCCCAAGGGAAACTTCTCAGCTTCCTGCAAGAGCTCACAGGCGGCGGCCACTCTCAAGTGGGCTGGCCACCCCTGGACAGTGTGATCTAATTTCCCTGACAATTATGCGATGGGCCGCATATGTCACTAAGCTTTTGGGTGAGGAATCCTAGGACAAAGCCCTGTGTCTCACACACATATTATTGAAAAGGCTTCAGTAGGTTTGGAAGCCCCAGGGCCGGTGCAGAAGCCAGGTGCACCTTCAGACACTCAAAAGCCTGAGTGCACTCCTTTGTCCACTTTAAAGGGCTCTATTCCGGTCCCTTCAGAGCCTCACACAGTGGTTTGGCGATGAGCCCAAAGTTTGGAATTCAAATGTGGCAGTCGCTTGCCATCCCCAGGAATCTCCTGAACTGTTTCCTGGTGTTGGGAGGGGTCCTCTGTGGACTTTTGTTGCACCGCCTGCACCATAGTCAGCCTTTTCTGCTCAGGGACGCCTTCCCCCATTCTCACAAGGAGGCATCCCTTACAGTGCTCTAAGAGAGGAAGGCCGTCCCCATTAGGGTCCTCGTTGGGCTCAGTCACAGGGATTGCCCTGGGAAGGCCCAGAGCCCCATCTGGATTTCCTTGGTGCAACCTCCGAGCCTCTTCATTTGCCTTATCTGACACCAGCCTCTGCTCATTGCTCATCCCCCTTATTGAAGCAAAGAATTCAATAAGGCTTGTACGTCTGTCCACTGGGGATGATGAGTGGCAAAAACTGATGCAACCAAATCAGTCATTTTAGCAGGATCATCTCTATGAGAAGGGTTTGAGGAAATTCCCTCCTGTTTTCCACAGTGGCCGCACCAGTCTGCATTCCCACCAACAATATACTAGGGTTCCCTTTTTTCCGCATCCTCTCCAACATGTGTTTGTTGATTTGTTTATGTTGGCCACTCTGACCAGTGTGAGGGGGTACCTCACTGTGGTTTTAATTTGCATCTCTCTGATGGCTAATGATGCTGAGCATCTTTTCATATGTCTCTGGCCCCTCTGTATGTCTTCCTTAGAGAAGTGTCTGTTCAAGTCCTTTGCCCATTTTTTAATTGGCGGTGAGGGACAAATACCATATGATCTCACCTTTAACTGGAACATGATCAACAAAAGAAAAAAGAAAACAATATATAACCAGAGACATTGAAGTTAAGAGTAATCTAACAATAGCCAGAGGGGAGTGGGGAGGAGATAGTGGGGAGAGGGGTTTTCAGGAACTACTATAAAGGACACATGGACAAAATAAAGGGAGAGGGTGGAGGCGGGGGAGGGAGGTCGGTTTGACTGGGGTGGGGTGGAGAGGTGGGGAGAAAATGCAGACAACTCTAATTGAACAACAACAATAAAAATTTTTTTAAAGATTTTTTTTAAAAAGGGGGTTGAGCTGTTCCAGTTTAACAGATCCAATGTAGAAAACAGAGTGTGCGTCCAATAACATCCAGCAGGCTGGCCCTCTGGCCCTACTCCCACTGGAAGTTTCTGAAAAGGATATTGCCCTGCCCCGGTAGGGGCTTTTTCTCTACCAAATTTGGTTCCTTGACCGATTCAAAATGGTTCAGGTGCACTTTCCCCATCCACTCCCCTGGGGCTGTGGGAACACTGACCAGCGTGCAGCAGTCACAATATCTAGATCTTCCTCGTCCTTCTCCTCAGAGCTTCTGTCTTTCACATGCAAATTCCCCTTTCTCTGAGCCATTAACTTATTTTCTGTTGGTTTTTTTTTTTAATTCTGCATGCCTCTTTATAATGTAAACTCAAACAAACTTCTAGGTAAGGCATTTTGTCCCACTTACCGGATTTTATACTGTAACAACTCTAGTTACAGTATAATACAGCAACGTAAAGACCCATTCAGTGACCAGCGCTCTCCTGAGTCTAAATTATACAGGACACAAACAGAGCAGCACTACAATAAAGCCACATGCGCTCTAGGTATACGCTAGACATACATCGACAAATTAGCCAGAACTGGCCCCAAAGGGCTGCTTCCCGGAACAGAGGCTTTTTCCCCCATTCTACCAGATGGAGCCCCAAACACAGGGTACCCAAACCAAACCAGATCGGACGTCATTTTTTCAGATCGAGCTCTGTAACCCCGAATGGTACCTTTACCAGATGACCTAAGCTGTGACCCCGGATTTTAACCTGAACCAGAAAGTGCAGTGATTCTGTTACAGAGCAAGGGCAGGGGGTGGTTCACGATAAATTATTACAGAAAGGATTCCTCCTTTCTGTCTCTGGAGGTTCCTTCCCCCACGCCCACCTGCTAGGTTCGAAATGCCCGCCGCCAGAGGAAAGACGTCTCTCAATGCCAGAGACTGGTGAAAAGGAAAGGAATTGTTTATTTAAAAGTTACACAGACTTAGAGTAATGGCTTAATGTCTTCAATAAGATACTAAAGTCCTCTAGAATGTTGAGAGCTAGGAAAGAGGGCTAGCCAATTTTAAGCATTGCTAAGCAGAAAACCTCTTGAAGGTCACCAGAATAGATAGGGGAGAGAAACAACATTGTCGGCCAAAGTAAGGGTAAAGGTAAACAATACGTGATTTGCAGAGGGCTTATTCTGAGTTACAGCCAATTAGAGGGCCATAAAACTTTGGGTGCCAGACTCATCTCGGGTCTGGACCCTTATCTTTAAACTGAGGGTACAAATTAAGTGGGACAGACAGATGGTTCTTATCAACAGGAGACAGACAGATAGTTCCTCCTGACCCCAGAGCTATGCAGAGATAGCCGCAACTCCCACTTTTGTAACTTGCTTGCTTGCTTCTCACCGTATAAAAGAGCTAGCCTGTGAGCGTTCGGCGCGACTCCCCTTTGCAGCCTTAACGGGCACCCTGGGAGTTCGCCCCTGCGCAGGTAAAAATAAAGTACCATCTAAGTGCACTCCACACGTCTCCATTTGATTTTCTGCTCGCGTACGGGATACAACATTTGGAGGCCCCAGCGGGATCTCCCTTTTGGGAGTTTTGCTTTCGGAGACTGGGTGGACAGTTCGAACTCAGTAAGTAATTTGTCAGGATCCTGTTTCGGTTTTGGTTTCAGTCCTCCGGAGGCTTTGCCCTGAGGTAGTAGGCAGGACGCTGCCGGTACCCTACCCAGGGGTTCGGAGAATAGTGGGACGCCACTTCCGAATATAGGTTTTGTCTCTGTGCCGCGCGGCCTTGTCGTGTTTGTCTGTGTTATGTTGTCGGAGGTATGTTATTAATGTAGTGAGAATGAGAGTGTGATTGTGTCTGTGGCTCCACCGGCATCAGCCTACGGAGCGTGCGTGGGCCCCAACCTGCGGTTCCTTAGTCTGTCATACGGCATAACGGCTGGGAGTTTAACCCGAATTCTACGCGGGCAGCCTTAGCTAAGACAGACCTAAGTCCTCGCGAGAGGAGAGGCCAGGCAGGCGAGGCGAATATCCTCCGACCTCGTTAGCTGTTTGTCTCGATATTGTGCTTGTCTCAGTTACGTGAAACTAACCCTTGTGAAAATGGGCCAGCGGGAGTCCACCCCCGAACTCCCCGCTTGATTGCATCTTGAATAACTTTTCTGATTTCCAGCGTCGTGCACGCGGCTACGTGAGCGTGCAGCTCGATCCGGAGTTCCTGCGGACTCTTTGCCAGCTAGAGTGGCTGACTTTTGGTGTCGGATGGCCTGCAGAGGGGACTTTCGACCTCCCGGTATTGTTTGCAGTTCGGGCCACAGTTTATAGAGCCCCACACCCCGATCAGATAGTTTACATCAATGTGTGGGTAGATATAGCCCCAGACAAGCCAGGCTATATTCAGAAATGTCTAAGAAGGAGTGCTTCCCGCGGAAGAACGGTTCTGTTAGCCGCGGGAAGAGGAAAACAAAAAGAAATTCCCGGAGCCCTCCGCGCCTAGAGGGCGGAGGGTGCCTAAACTCTACCCCCACCACTACCAGGACCTGGGGAGGACATGTTAGACCCCTTGAATGTGCTCCCTCCCTACCCTAGGAGGGAAGTGCCGCATTCTACCCAGCCGGAGGAGGGAGGGACACTCTCGAGCCCTCCTCACACCCGAGGGGGAACTAGAGAAGGGGAGGAGGCTCTAGTATTCCCAGCACCTCCGGCACTTCTGCCACTCCGTGAAGCACCGCCCGGACCGGGTGCCCCTGCTGGAGCACCCCCTCGGTTGATATATGTTCCTTTCTCCACTAGTGATCTGTATAATTAGAAACACCAGAATCCCCCATTTTCTGAGAAACCGCAGGGATTAATTTCCCTACTAGAAACTATATTTAGGACTCACCAGCCAACCTGGGATGATTGTCAGACTCTATTTACCTCAGAAGAAAGGGAAAGAATTTATAGGGAGGTTGCAAAGATTGTGTTGGGAGAAGGGGAGGGAGGAATCTCCCGCTGCTTTCCTAGAAAGATTACTACAGGCAGGTGCGGTAGTTCTTAGGAGCAATAGGATATTGCCGCCTCTGGATTCTAGGGTTTGCAGAATTGGCCAAGCCTCTCCATGAACTTACGAGGGGAAAAGAGGGAAATATAACTTGAACTGAAAAAGAGAACCAAGCCTTTGAGGCGCTTAAGGCAGCTTTGGTATCTGCACCTGCATTGGCCTTGCCAAATTTAGGAAAGCCGTTTGTGGCAGAAAACGGAGGCATTGCAAAGAGAGTGCTGAGCCAGGCTTTAGGACCCTGGAGAAGGCCCGTGGCCTATTTGTCCAAGAGATTGGACCCAGTAGCCTCAGGGTGGCCAGCCTGCTTACGAGCTCTAGTTGCCACAGCCATGCTAGTGAAGGAGGCCAGCAAGCTCACCCTTGGACAGAATTTGCAGATAATTGGGGAGCATCATATAGAGAGAATTTTGAAATCCTCTCCTGATCGCTGGTTGTCTAATGCACGGCTAACTCAGTACCAGGTGCAGTTGCTGAATTCCCCATCAGTCCAGTTCCTGAAAAGTGCCGCCTTGAATCCAGCCACCCTGCTTCCAGCCCCTGATCCAACCATCATGCATAGCTGCCATGAAATATTAGAGCAGGTCACAGGCATGCGCCCAGACTTGCGGGATGAGGCATACAAAAAACCAGAGCTTGCTCTGTTCTCGGATAGCAGTAGTTTCCTTAGGGAAGGGCAGCGGTACACGGGGGCTGCGGTAACCACGGAAACTGAAGTCCTTTGGCAGCAAGCCCTGCCAAAAGGAACTTCAGCCCAGAGGGCGGAGTTGATGGGGCATTTGCAAGGTCTAATCTTAAGAAAGCTGCAGGATATCTCTGCATATCTAGGGACTTTGAGTAGAAGATGCCTGTACTAGTAGGGACTTTTGGCTGCCACGTACTGAGTTTAAGTGCTGAGTTTAAGTACAGTCCTTCCCAGGGTGGGAAAGGAGCAGGGATTAAAGGTAGACTGTAGTTAAATCTGGATGGGCAAAAATATGTAGAAAGGTTGTGAAAGTTTTAAACCTGGAGGAAAGGAAACCTCAACTACTTGTTTTCTGGTTTTATGGTAATGTAGTTTCATTTTGCTTCCGTTTCTAATCAGAAACCCCCTGTATCTGAAGACCTAGTTAGGGTCACCTGAAGACCTAGTGAAGGTCGCCTGTAACCGGTTGGAGAGAATGCCTTTGCCACTCAGGACCCAGGAAGGGTCATTTGGGCCTGATGTGTGTTTCAGCCTGAGGCAAAGGAGCACGTCTCTGCCAAGAGACCGGACCTGAATGGCATGTCTCTGCAGAGGCTCCAGTAGACGCACCGGTGCAAGAGGATGCCTCTACCTGTGTGCTGTTCTTATAGAACTCCGTCTGTGTTTTAGATTTTGTTCTGTATCTGCTCTGAAAAGAAAATTGAGGATTCCAGGGATAGTTAAAACTTCACACTCTGTAGGAAAGTGAACAAGGGAAAGTGCAAGATATGTAAATGAAGATGTATGAAAGGATACAGAAGGTTAGTGGATGTTGCAGAAGGTCTATGGGAAGCTGTAAAGATAGAAGAGGGTTTGTAAAAAGGTGTGTAAAAGGTTATAAAAGTTTGTGAAAGTTTTGGAAAGAAAGTGTGTGGGGCCAGTAATAGAAGGTATAAGGCATAGAGATGCAATCTTAGTAGATATCAGAAGGAAAAGGATTTTCCTTCGCACTTGGTATTTTTCTCCCTACCTGATCCCTCCAGAATTTGGCATTCTGAAGGAGTGAGTAATGACATAAGGTTTCTCTGCATAAATCCATTAAGACCAGTCATTAATAATTTGTTAACCGATGCTTTGACTGGAATGTCACGCCTGAAGGAGGCATGTCTGGGTTCTGGTTGTCATCAGGAAGCCCCGAGGAACTGGGATTGACTTGAGAAGCTAGCAAAAGCCCACAGGAAGAAGTTTGGTACCTTGGTTGATTGTGTGGTTCGTGGCAGTCTTTCCAGGGAAGGAGCGAAGGTTGCTTTCCTGAAAGATGGATAAAAAGGAACCTGTAGGCACAACGAAAGCCTCAAGGATTTAAGTGAAACAACTGGTACAGGCGAAGCCAGGTGGCAGATGTGTGGCTCTGCTTCTGTGCCCTGAGGGGCGGACTAAAAGTCAGTCTAAAGGTTCCCTGAGTTCCAGCGAAGCAAACTTAAAGATCATAGGCGATCCAGGCTGCTCTTGGTGTGTTTATGCAAACAGACAGGCAGAATTAAAAGTTGGACTCAAAGTAGTCTCTTTAATAACGATGAGGGTGATCTTAAGGAGAAAAATCATGGTCTAAGGAAAATCACAATGCTCAGTATTGGATATAGGAATCATGCAGCTGTCTTGAAAGTTTGCTTTCATTTGAAAGTTGAAACTGGGTTTGTAATATTACCGAAGATGTTCAATTTACAGGCACGAAGGGCCTGTCAAATTGCCATTGCTGTATGTCATCGCAGCAAGGGCCTTGCAACTGAATGTCTTCCCAAAAGACAGTCTCACCAGCATAGAGACTGGCTTGGGAGTGGTTGTGTAAATTAACCTGCGTGTTCCTCCTTCTGTTTTCATAGGGCGTGGGACTATGGCCTCATTACCTGAGAGAATGGTTGCAATATAGGCCTCACTTAAGGATCCCATCTTCATCATCTACCCCTGAGACTCAACTAGTTTGGTTAAACTAGGTAGTTGGGTTGGTAAAGGGTTTGAGAGATCTGTGGGCTTCACTTCAGAGCTTATCTTCCCTTTTCTGTCCTAATAGCCAAGACAGAAAGGGCCCAGAGATCTGAAAGGAGAGAAATCCTGATATATTCCCCTCAGCCCGAGTGAAGTGTAGTGAGCCACAGGGTTTTGGACAGGTGTAGCATGTCTCATACACCTTCCTCCAGATGAGCCATTCTTTACCTAGGTGCCTGCCTTTCTGATTCGGTAATTATGATTTAATTGTGCCTTCCAACTCTCTTGCCAAATCTGTCACCTCCAGAATATGACGAGGATGCCAACTGTCCAGTAATGCCAGCCTTTGGACACCGAGCCTGCAACTTCGCAGTGACAGCCAACTGACTTGGATTAAATAAGGTCCTTCCCCTTACAGGAAAGGACTACCTCCGTGCTGCACCCCCTTTCAGGGCACCCCTGACCCAAGGTTAGGTAGGACAACGTCCATGTCCAGCCGGAAGCAGTTACAAGAAGATGAGACCTTCGCCCATTGTCCTTTATATAATTATAAAGGGGTTATATATCTGAAAGGAAGGATTGAAGCAGGGTGCCGCCAAGAGGAGGGCCCAGGAAGGGATTTGTAATAGGGTCCAGAACTCAAGGTGTACCATTCCTAGGCCCCTTACTCATAATTCTTCTGGGGATTAAGCCTAGGGCCTTGCATCCTACAGACCCTAGTTCAGAATCTAGAAGCCACAGTCACTCGTACTGCAGTAGCTAAGGTGCTGGCCCTTCAGAATTATCAGCATCAGTACCAGAAACTAAGGCAGTTTACTGATACCCAGAACTATGGCCAGCTCTATAGTGATGCTAAAGGAGCCGAAAACGACTTTTTGCATCAAAAGGGGGGAATATAGTAGATAATGGTTTAGTTAGTATGCTGCTCCCAGTTACTATGCTGCTTCCAGGTTGCCCCTGGCTGCTCACTTACAGGTTCAGTGAGCCCAGGTGGCACTAAGGGAACCTGTGCTCAGGTTTGGGGAGGAAGTGAACCCCTAGGCTCTATAAGCTGAGCCTGCATGAATATTAGGAATTGGATACTAAGCCCTGTAGGTACACCACCATTTTAGGTAAGCCGATTATAGAAATCGTTGTTTAACAACAAGGAACATGACCCACTCCTCCGAAAAGAATCCAGGATTACTGAAAGCCCCTGAGGGCATTTGGTTTATATGCCTCCAAGGAATATATCTTTGTTTGCCACCAATTTCTTATCCAGAATTTCGTGTAACTGGGTACATAATTCCCCAAGTGTATCTCTATGCAGGAAACCCAGATTTTGTTCTCCCCTCTAGGACTAGGAAAAAAAAAACTCCCCTTCTTATACCCATAGTAGCCACTGTTAGGATCTTAGGGTCCCCCGCACTCAGTGCCGCAGCCCTCATTCGGGAGATTTAGAGTTAAGGCAGCTTTCGCAGACTTTCTCTAAGGACATATCTCTGCTGCAAGATCAGGTAGCTGATTTAGAAAGACTGGTAGACTCCTTAGCAGAGGTAGCTGTCCAAAATCGGAGAGGATTAGATTTATTGTTCTTAAGGAAAGAAGGATTATGCTCAGCATTAGGAGAAACTTGTTGCTTTTATGCTAATCATTCAGGGATAATTAGAGATAGTATCAAGGTCTTAACCCAGAGACTAAAAGAATGAGAAAATCTAGAAGAACCAACGTAGTACGCAGGAATCTATTAAGATGTCCCCATAGTTGACTACCCTGATTTCCTGTATTAGTGGGCCTTTATTAATTATACTCCTCTGTTTAACCTGTGGCCCCATCATTAGTATGATTCAAGGATTTGACTCATAAGTGCCAACAAGGAAATGGGGGAATGTTGAGAGCTAGGAAAGAGGGCTAGCCAATTTTAAGCATTGCTAAGCAGAAAACCTCTTGAAGGTCACCAGAATAGATAGGGGAGAGAAACAACATTGTCGGCCAAAGTAAAGGTAAACAATACGTGATTTGCAGAGGGCTTATTCTGAGTTACAGCCAATTAGAGGGCCATAAAACTTTGGGTGCCAGACTCATCTCGGGTCTGGACCCTTATCTTTAAACTGAGGGTACAAATTAAGTGGGACAGACAGATGGTTCTTATCAACAGGAGACAGACAGATAGTTCCTCCTGACCCCAGAGCTATGCAGAGATAGCCGCAACTCCCACTTTTGTAACTTGCTTGCTTGCTTCTCACCGTATAAAAGAGCTAGCCTGTGAGCGTTCGGCGCGACTCCCCTTTGCAGCCTTAACGGGCACCCTGGGAGTTCGCCCCTGCGCAGGTAAAAATAAAGTACCATCTAAGTGCACTCCACACGTCTCCATTTGATTTTCTGCTCGCGTACGGGATACAACAGAATACCCACAGATGCACAGTCCTTCCCTCTCCCTGTGCCCAGTCCGGGGTACCGTGTCTCAGGAAAAGAAGTAGAAGTCCGTGATTCAGGCTCCCGGCACCATCAGCTGTGTGGCTGCTGCAATCTTCAGTTAATCCAAAGCCATGCGGCACCTTCTCATGACCCACCAGCAAGAGTCCTTTCTCCCCTTTTTCTTCCCGTCAAAGTCTCTCCTGCTGCCTAAGCCGCGTGGCAAAAAGAAACACTCCAAAACCTCGTGGTCCTCTCTACTCTCCTTCAGAACCGTGTGGTCCTTCCATTTACTTCAGAACCGCATGGTCTACTCTTTACTTCAGAGCCGCGTGGTCTACTCCTTCCTTCAGAGCCGCATGGTCTCCTCCTTTCTCCCCCAAAACCTTGTGGTCCTCCCCCTTCTATGGCTGCCGCGCCTAGGTTTAAATCCCAGTGCCCATCTTCCTTTGCAGCCCCATTTCTGACTCCTCCTACAGTCAGTTACACCTGCCAGCATCCTTGTATTCTTCCAGCTTTACTGGGCTGCCACAGTAAGTCTGGGCAGGTGTGGCCCCATGGCATGGAGCCAATCATCTCCAAGCTCTCCCACAGGCCCTGTAACCAGGGGGAGTTGCTTCTCAGACCCACCTTGGGTGGAAGTCACTCCCATCTCCCTGGCTCAAAGCAGGGCCACAGCTATTTAACATATCTATGAAACCAGTTAAAGGTTATAGATATGTTAAATGACTGCCAGGGGTTAGCTACAAAGCTGTTGCTACCCAAAACAGCTCTGAATGGCCCTGTTCCATGTGTCCCATCCCCCCTGGCTCAGGCTTGTGGGGGTGAGGACATCCTACATACATTTTTCTAATATTTCCTGGACACCCCGAGTCCTGGACCCCATTACAAATCCCTTCCTGGGGCCCTCCTCTTGGCTGCACCCTGCTTCAATTCCATCAAATGTGAAAAACGATGAGAAATGCCAGGAGTGAGGGGGAGAATCCCCAAGTGAAATCACTTGGCAGCTGCTTGGGATTCTCCAAACCAAAACCTCAGGGCCTCTCAGCCCAGGCAGCCAATGGGACTCCCCACCAAATACCCACACTTCCCGGAGAGTCCCAAAGTGGGTCCCGGCGGAGTCGCCAAAATATGAAACCAGAGAAGACACTGGCATCCGGGCTGCCCGCCACTACCAAACCCAATCAGCAGCAACAGGGACTGAATCTTTATGGCGCTTTATGCACATGGCCGGCGATATGAGAACATGGCGGGTTCGTACCCTGACAGACCATCTAAATTCCATTTTAAAATGGCCCTTTTTATAAGGAGAGCAAAGCGTAGGTAGGGGTTTGGAATTCAGGGAAAAGTTCATTGGATTACAAACAAGTTCAGCATTCTCACCCTGGGCGGTGGGCTTTAGCTGTGTCCTAGCGGTGGGCATCTCACCTGGAGCACAATGGCTCAGACACCACCTGGAACTGGGTGTGGGCCTCCTGAGGCGCACAGGTGGAGCTGCTCCTGGCCTCCTGTAGTCAGGGTGGGTCCCACTACCAGTTCCTGGAACAAAGCTTTTGCAGGCATTGATTATTAAGCTTATTAGCTATTACCTAAACTGAAATCTTCCAACTCTTAAGTCCCCTATCAAACAGCACGTGAACTGTGTGTAAACAACATGTGAACAAAGCGTGGATGGCACGTGATCAATGGAAACAACACATGGATGGCACGTGATCGGTGTGTGATTGGCACGTGATCCATGCATGGACGGCATGTGAACACGGCAAGAATGTGGCTTGAAGTGGGGGGGGTGAGTGTGGCGTGAACATGGTGCTCCGTCCCCTCTCACCGTTCCCCTGGGGGGTTCTCTCGCTCCATGTGGAGGTCCGTACAGGGACTTATTCCCAGGCATAGATGTCTGCCGGGGTCCAGCCTCGGCGGGTCTCAGGGTCCCCGAAGGATGGACGGCACAGGCGACGAACGAGGGATCAGACACCAAGTTTGATGCCGGAGAACGGCCAGCCCTTGTGAGTCTGACCGAACTCTAAGAGTTTAATCAAGCTTTATTTTTATGGGGATTTGTTATATGACATCAAAGGAACAGGTGCATGGCATGATTTCTCAAGCAGGAAAAGTTTATACAGAAATACCAAGGAAATGTACAGGAAGTTCTACAGATTTGTTCATACTAAACAAAAGTTATTTTGACCAGGAGGGCCATCAATCAGACAAGCACAAGTAACTACATGTTCAAAGTTTCAAATGGCTATTGATCATTTGATGTCTAACAAAGTGTTCAGAATTTGGCATAGGTCAAAAAGATATGCTAGACTAGCCAGCAGTTATATGTGAACTATTAAAGGGCCTATGTGGTTAGGCTCTCTAACTCAGCCGTCTATCTTCCCGTCTAGGTTCTTTCTTTATGTGCTTTGCAGGGGATGATCTTTGTATTTGTTACCTCATGCTTAAATCATCTTAGTTCACGTATTTTCCTTGCTCTTTTACCCATCTAGTTCTGTCAATTATTATTCCTGTCCAAGGTATATGGGGGGTTGTACTAAGGGGAACATCTAGTAAAACTTTTCTCTATTTCCAGGCAGCTGGCCTGCCCATTGTCTAATATTAATCTTCCAATAGGTAGGGGAAGTAGGCTGCAGAGGGGTTATAAGGGACTTTTGTTCTATGGCCAAGAAATCAATTTGTGCCATTGTGTTGGAATTCTGCAGATCAGTGGACCTGAAATACAAGTGCTCAAAAATCCCACCACCTAGTAATAGCAAAGACAGACTTGCAAGAAGAGATAGACAGGAAGCCCAGCCACAGCTGCCTCTGCTGTGCAGACGCATCTCATCCGTCCCAACTGTGTCAAGGGTCGGCTGTTGGTGGGCTCCCGGCAGATGCCCACATGCCATTGCTGGGGCATTTAAATTTTTTCCTGTTTGCTGCTTTTCTAAATAAATCAGCTTGATTTTTGTAAATTGGCCTTGAACCCAGTGGCTTGGGTAAAATCACGCGTTAGTCTGGCAGTTTGTGGATGTTTCTGGATCTTCCCTACAGATGCCCCTGTCATCTGTCCCTCTCTGACCCTCCCTCCCACTTTAAGTTTCCGCCCGTGTGGCTTGCTGGCCGATTGCTCCTGTGTGTCCCTTGGAGGTGCAGTGTCGGTGGGCGCCCTGGTTCCACTCCCTGGCACTGCCCATCTGGCACCCGGCACCTCTGGCCAAACCGGGAGATGTTTTGGAGGCAGCTGTGTATTCGGCGCTGTTTTCCCTTTCTAATGGGGCGTCTCACTTCCTTCTGCGCCTCCTGAGGTGACGCCCAGCTGCCCGGCAGCACCGTGCCCAGCAGGGGCTCCCTGGGCCGCTTCAGACCGTTCTCCTCCTAGCCCTGTGTCCGGAACCCCGCGTGGCCCGGGCACGGCTACTCCCCAAGGTCAGCGTGCAGCCGCCCACCTCGCCCCTCAGCCTCTGCTCGGGGTGGCCCAGCGCCACCTCCTGGAACTGAAGCAGGGTGTAGCCAAGAGGAGGGCCATAAGAAGGGATTTGTAATGGGGTCCCGAACTCAAGGTGTTCAGGAAATATTAGCAAAAATTTATAGGATGTCCTCACACCCACAAGCCTGAGCACGGGGAAGGGACATATGGAACAGAGCCATTCAGAGCTGTTTTGGGTAGCAAGAGCTTTGCAGCTAACCCCTGGCACGGTCATTTAACATATCTATAACCTTTAACTGGTTTCATAGATATGTTAAATAGCTGTGGGCACACTTTGAGCCAGGGGGATGGGAGCAAATTCCACCTAAGATGTAACTGGGAAGCAACTCCCCCTGGTTACAGAGCCTGCGTGAGAGCGTGGAGATGATTGGCTCCATGCCATGCAGGGGGCCACACCTGCCCGGACTTACTATGGCAGCCCAGTAAAGCTGGAAGAATACAGGGATGCTGGCAGGTGTAACTGGTTGTAGGAGGAGTCAGAAATGGGGCTGCAAAGGAAGATGGGCTCTGGGATTTAAACCTAGGTGCGGCAGCCATAGAGAGAGAGGACCACGTGGTTCTGAAGGAGAAGAGGGACGACCACGAGGTTTTGGGGAAGAAGGGAGAGAAACATGCAGCTTTGGTGGAGTGAATAGGAGAGGACCATGGGGTTTTGGAGTGCTTCTTTTTGCCACATGGCTTAGGCAGCTGAAGAGACTTTGCCGGGAAGACAAGGGGAGAAAGGACTCTTGCTGGTGGGCTGTGGCATGGGCTGCCACATGGCTTTGGATTAACTGGAGATTGCAGCAGCCACACAACTGATGGTGCCAGGAGTCTGAATCACGGACTTCTAATTCTTTTCCTGAGATGCGGTACCCCAGACTGGGCAGAGGGAGAGGGAAGGACTGTGCATCTGTGGGTATTCTAGAGGACTTTAGTATCTTAATGAAGACATTCAGTCATTACTCTAAGTCTGTGTGATTTTTAAATAAATAATTTCTTTCCTTTCAACAGTCTCTGGCATTGAGAGACGTCTTTCCTCTGGCGGCGGGCATTTCGAACCTAGTAGGTATGTGTGTGCGTGGGGTAACCTCCAGAGACAGAAAGGGGGAATCCTTTCTGTAAAACTTTATCATGAACCACCCCCCGCGTGTTCTATAACAGAACGGCCCGTGTGCTCGACTCAGACCCTGGGAGGTGTTCGGGAGAGGGAACCCCCCCCCCCCCCCGCCAAGGTGTAACGAGGTCACGGACCCCCCAAGCGCGCTCCGCAAACAGATGTCCCCTGCAGGAGCCCCTGTCTCCGCATCAGGAAAAGGACACTTCTGTTTGGTAAATTATTACAAAATCAGCCTTCCAGCTGAAAAGGGCCACAAAACAATACCCCTGGGTGGGGGGGAATGCTGCCAGATGGTTTCTTATTAAAAACCATGATGTTAAAAACAAAATAAAATTCTGTAACAACTCGACAGAGAGCAGAAGGGCCCCTCCCCTGGTCCTGCAGAGCGATCTCTGTAAAAAGCTTTCTGTAATTTCAGACTTTTATTTGCTATACCTCTCAGTCACTTTGGAAGCTCAGCTCGGCTCTGGTTTGGGGATTTCATGAGTGTGTTTAATGCCCACGTCTGAGTGTTTCAACCCATTAACTGCACCAAGTCGAGGTGCCTCCGATGCCTGTGGATGCCGCTCAGCTCCTGGCCAACCCTGCACCCCAGGCCACCACCCACTCCTCGCTGGGGACCTCGCAGTGCGGGGAGGGGACCCTGCCAGACCTCGCTTCTGACACACTCCCCTCTCCGGGTCTCTGAGTCAACCCACCCCCAGCTCCTGTTCACAGGTTCCTGACTAGGAGCAACCCTGTTCTCCACGCTGCCTTCGCCATTGGACGAAGTTCAGGGTGACCCACGGTGGGGACTGTGTGCCAGACTCTTGGGCTCTGGGGGGCAGTTATGTGCCCACAGGAAGCCTCTGCTGGTTGGGCCGAACCCCCACGCCAGCTGCCCGTCCTCCAAGGGGCCCACGTGCAGGGCCAGAGGGGGCCTCATTCGAACAGCACGTCGCCAACATGCAGATGATTCCCCGAGGGGAATGTGCACCCCAACAGTGTTCCCTGCAGGGGAAGGGGGTCAGTGACCAGGCTCACATGGCCTCCCGTGCCTCCAAGGCCGCTTGCTGAAGGCTGGTCCATGGGAGTCCGTGGCCCGAGCTCAGACCGCCACACACAGGAGACACCGTCTCCCCAGAGCCACCTCCATGGACATACATCCGGTGGCTGTCCTGACCAGGTGGGAGTCTGCCGGATCCGACCTGACCCTCGGCGAGCCCCAGTCACCCATCCGAAGACAGTGGCTCCCCCTTAATGTCACATCTGCGTGGGATTCCATCCAGAAAACATCACAAGTGGAAAATAATTCTAAAACAAATGCTCCTCAGCAGTTCCACAGCCAGCCAGCCAACCCTGGGGATGACAACAAGGGTATTGTTAGTTATTGTTTATTATTATTACCACTATTACTATTACTGCAATAGGACAAACCCAGGGCCCCAAAGCTCAGGCGACCTGGCCTCCTTCAGCCCGGGGAGAGACCTGCTGTGTGTGCACCCTGTTCTGCAGGGGGGTGTGGGGAGGTGTCCTGGACAGGACGGGCCCCAGTAGTCCCCGTCTCAGCATGCTCTCTCCAATGCCATCCTCCCGCCCGCCCCACGTGGTGGCAAATCGCTGCTTAAAAAAAAAGAAAATCCCAATCCCGGATGTTTTGGGGGGGCAGCGGGGTGAACGGTGAGCCTAGCCCTGAGCACAGGTGCAGGTCCCTCACAGATGCTGTACTGGTACAAACCAGAATGCTGTCTGCTCAAGTTCACTACCGTTTCTCCTACTCGCAAACCCAACCACAAAAGGACTATTTCATCATCTTCACCCTTCTTGCTCCCAGAGACTGGTCCCCTGGGGTTTAACAGACAGAAGTTGTTAGAGCCATCGAAGCAGAAAGACAACCACTGGGGAGAAAACCAGGGTTGGGGGGGTCCTACGGGAATATGTTCCAAATGGATGCAGGTCTCCTTGGCGTCCAGAGGCTGGGTCTGCATCAGGCCCCAGCTGCGACCTGGACATGGGGAGGGGAGGGTGCTGCCCAAGATGGGGGATGGGGGCACTTCAGTGTCACTACAAGTTACCAGGGTGGGAGAGGGCCTCCGTGGTGCCAAAGGGCAGGCACTGCCTTCCCCGGTGACTCTGCCTGGAGGGAGGGAAGAGACGGAGATAATTAGGGTTTTTTCATGGAAATCAGCATTTATCCGAAATCAAAGACCGAGGATTCTGCACCATCTAAATGGGCTTCTGCCAGAGAACTAAAACATAAAAGACCATCGGTCCCCACAGCCCCCCGCAAAAGCAATTAAATTGTTCACCAAAGGGCTGTGAGCCATCAACGCCACCTGCTTCCTGGGTTCAGCAGGGTGGTACAGATGCCTGAAACTGGACAGAGATGTGGAGTTCTGGGGCCTCCCCGCAGGCCACGGAAAAGAAGCTGAGCCCTGGTGTGCCTCCCCGGTGCCGGACCTCCCAGGGGATCACAAACCAGGTGGGAGTGGCGTTTCATCCCAGCTCTGCCACAGTTTGGGCAGCTGTAGCATGGAGCCAGGGAGTGAATGCCCTGAGCTTTTCACTCTGGGGTGGAAGACTTTAAGGAAAATGCTGTGGGGGTGGGTTGAAGTCAGAGATAAAACGGGCTTGTGTTTTAAAAAATCCTCAGCACTGTCCACTGAGGAGAAAAAGGCAGACCAGCCACAAGGAGCACCCCCGTCCCTGTGTTTATACCCGTCCTGGGGAGCAGCAGGGTCCCCGAGAAGGGGAAGAGCTAGCATGCCAGGGCTGCAGTTCCTGAGCCTGAAGACTGGCCTCTGAGGTGATAAGCCCTCACCATGAGTCTACTGGAACCTCAGACCCGGTGTCCAGGGCCCATGGTCCACTTCAGGCCGTCCGCTGAAGGAGAGGCTGTGGCAGGAGAGGCCTGGAGACAGTGAGAACTCACAGGGGCCTGGAGGGCACCTGTCCTGCCTTCTCCCACAGGCTGGGAGTTTCCACATCGTTTCCGAGTAAAAGCGCAGAAGTATGACCTGTGTCCATTCTCCTTGTGAATTCTGATCGTCCAGAGAAAGGGGAGCCCTCCTTGCTGTAACCCCACAAGGGACCCCACAACCAGCTGCATCACTGGTCCAGGAAGCCCCCCACGGGAGCCTTCCTCTGAGAAGGACGAATTGCTGACCTCCCCTTCTTCCTCTGGCCCCACGTGTGTACCTGGTGTGTCTGAGAGCCCTGGCCACACGGGTCGTGCACTCGAGTCAGGGACTGACTTTTCCCATTGCGATGCCCCTTGAGGACTTCCTGGCAGGGTGTGGGGGGCTGCACTGCTGGCGACCTGGGCCCGGGGCTGCCCTGGTTGGGACTCAGTTTCCTCCTCTGCGCAACGAAGGGGCAGGGCCTGCAACTTCGGGAACCCCGCCCAAATGGGAGCACCTGCAGGACGCCCAGGCTCTCTGTGGTCCCTGCCCCCTGGGGAGGAGGTGGGGCGGACAGGGGTGTGAGCCTATGAAGCGGGCTGTAAAAAAAAATACTGAAGTATAACATACAGAAAAGTACACAAGTTCTAAGTGTACGGATGCATAAAAAGTGACCACAGTCATGTAGCCAACAATCAGGTCAAGAAATAGGAATTCATGAAAAAAATACTAACTCAGGGTAAAAATAAGTCAGCGTAATGGGTAACTTTGGGAGTTATCATCTGGGATGCGACACATCTGCTGGGGTGTTCAAATGTTCTACATCTTGATCCGAATGATGGTTATCATGACAGTTTACGTATTTAAATATCATCTTGTACTTTTAAGATCTGTGCGTTTTCTCTACTTATTATAATTCAGTAAAAAATAAAATTTATTAAAGGGGGAAAAAAAAAGGAAACAGCTCCGCCTGCTCCCTGAGTAGGTGAGAGGGGCCAGAACAGCAGGGGACCATCATCCTTCCCAGAGAGAAGTCAAGGGTCTGGCGGCGGCAGCAGCAATTCTGGGGGGGGCTCTGCCCTGCTCCTCACAAGTGTGTGGTGCCCATGCCCATGCCTCCCCCGCCTCAGGTCCCGGGGACCCTGAGCTTGAGGACCGGTGAGGAGGGGGCTGCGGAGCTGAGGGCTGGCCATGGTGGGACTGCCGCATTTGCCAACCTGACCCCATGGCCCTCGTCTGCTCCCCTGGGGTCTTTGGTTTAGATGAGCCCATCTGGTTGGAAGCACAACTGCCCACTGTCCCCAGCCTCACATGGAGGAGCTGCTCATGTGGCTGCTGGGGGTCCAGAAAATTCACTCCTCCCCCAAATCATAGCAGCCAAGTCCTTGTGAGCAGGCTGCTACCGCCAGGGGCGGGGGCTGCTGCAGGACCCAGCAGCCAGGGGATAGGTTCTTCTTCTCCAGGAAGTCAGAGAACTGAAGGAGCTAAACAGACAGCCCAGCTCCCACAAGAGCAAAGCCACAGCAGGGGCCACACCAGCTGGCGCTGTCCCCGCCCTGGCCCTCAGGCCTGCTGGCAGCCCTGCCCCATGAGGCTCAGCCACCAGGCCCACTCAGCAGCTGGATTCTGGCCCAAGAGGGTCTCCATCTCCCCCCACCCCAGGGTACCTTTCCTCTTGACTGTGTCCCTTGGGTCTCTCCCTAGAACACAAAGGTCTGGATGCCTCCAACTTGTCCCCAGGGAGTAATCTTTACCAGTGCCCCAGGAGGTCAGCTGTTTTCCAGGAGCCAGGACAGGCCTTATCTGTAGTTTCTGAAACAAAACCTTTAACATATACATTACTTGCTAGGCTTATAACTTTTAACCTTAAACTAAAATTTTCCAACTCTTGAGTCCCCTGTCATTAGCAGTTTCTTTTTAACTCTTGGTGTACAATTTTGAATAAATGTTTTTCTCACTGTTTAAGTAAGCGGCAACAAAAAAATAAATTACAAATGATTTTCAAGCACACTTGCAACATTTTTACAACTGACTATATACTAAGCTAGAACGCAGGTTCCAACAAATGTCTCATAAAGTATGTTTATTGCTCTCTTTGCCATTCATCTGGAAACCAGTCACAAGGTAACTAGAAAGTCCCTACATTTAGATGTTTTAAAATACACTTTTAAATAACTGTTCAAAATTAATCACAGTCAGAGTTGGAAAATAATTAACATAGAAAAATGATAAAACCACTGCATACCAGAGCAAGTTCTGTTTTCCAAAATGATAAAGGCTTCAAATTCATTGGTTCTCAACCAAAAGTGATTTCTGCCCCCAAGGGGGCTTGAGGCAATGTGCTGAGCCATTTTAGACTGTCCTGAGGGGAAGGGAAGCCAGGGTGTGGGCAGTGAATAGAGGTATAGGATGCTAATAAGCACCTACAATGCAGAGGACCATCCCCCAGGAGAATGAATTATGTGGCCAAAAAGGTCCATAGTGCTGAGAGTGACAAACCCTGCTCTGTATCCTGAAGAGTCCCTTAGAATACAAACAACATGTCCCTCTGCATCCTACATGGGAAATGCTGCCTTTCTTGGAACAGGCAGCATGGAAGCTGAAACTCAGAGAACAACAAATGCCAGCCATCTTGCAAATACTGGGGAGAAGTGTCCCAAGTTGAGAAGACATCTGGAAAAGTTCAGGAGACAAAGGAAGATCTGACGACTTAGGAGACTGAGTCGCACTGTGATAAAACTGAGTCAGCATCTGAGGATCCCTGCTTCTTTCCATTCCTCATAAGTCACATTAATAACCGTTTCATAATGTCACTTAGAACAAAGAATCTTACTCTGTTAGATGCCAGAATTCACCATCTAAAGTTTTCCTCTTTGAAAACGTGAACATTTGCTACCTTGTGTGTTCCTCAGATTACCAAGTCGGGGGCACATCTCCGCTAACAAAACACTTGAGATTTCTAGAACACCATGCTTGCTTCCAGGCTGTACAGTCCCTTAAAACGCTAAGAACGATGCTGCTCTTTTATTTAGTCATTAATATATCTAGGACTAACAAAAAGAATTTTTCTAGCTCCTCACATTACCTCACATCTTTCTATTTCCTTTCAAGCTTTAACTATTTCTATGTCATATACAGCTACCAAAATGGAATAATCATTACTGCGGGAGAGCGAGTTTACCTTCATAACTCATGAGAATCAACGGAAAAGTATCACAAATGGAATTTAGTGCAGTGATGGGGAAATAACATGCAGAAATAAATGTAGAAATAGTAAAGTAAAGATACAATGTGTTAAGGACTCAATGGCAACAAAACAGGTTTAAAAAAAACCCTCGGAATACACTTAACAATGATGTACAGGATCGGTATGAACAAAGTTGGAAACTGCTCCCCAATAACAGAAACTGTAACAAAGGAAAGCTATCTTGTTCTTGGATTAAAAATTGGGTATCATTGTATACCCACATACCAAAGTTGTCTATAAACATCATATAATCTAGATTAACATAGGAAAGTGGTCCCACAGGAAGTGGTCCCTTAAATCGGGACCCAAGATGTATACCCAGGAAGAGTCTGGCCCCCCTTTTCTGCTGCCTTCGGGGTAGCTGTATCTGCCCCCAGTCCCCTCACCTCATACCCCCTGCAGCTCACCTCCTGTACCTGGATTGCGTTGTTTGCATCACGTTTGGCCAGGAGCATCACCTCGTGACAGCAGAGACCCGCGGCCAGCAGCAGCGCCTAACCTCGGGCCCATGTGGATGCTCATCTCTGGTCCAGAACTGCCAGCCCCTCAGGCCTGCCAGCCTAAATTGGCCTCCCACCCAGCCCCACCCACATCTCTGGCCTGGCCAGCCCTCTCACCTGCAGCCCAGTCCTGCCTCTGGACTCAGACAGGCCCCGCCCCTCATCTGTGGGTTTGATTTTTAGTGGTCCACTTAAACAAAATCAGTCAGGAATCGACTATACCTGTGGACAGACATAAATGATGTATACTTTATGAAATTAAAGAGTACTCTGGGGAGAGAACCAAGATGGCGGCGTAGGTAGACACACTGCGCCTCCTCGCACAACCAGAACTGACAGAGAATCGAACAGCAAGGGGGACCAACACCAAGGAAACAGAAAATAATCATTCATCCAGACTGGTAGGAGGGGCGGAGACGGGCACCGGGGTGGAGAAGACTCGCGTGGCGTGGCTGTGGCGGGACTGAGACTGGCGGAGTGTGGGACAAATGGCGGAGGCAGTCCGAGCACTAGCAGACCCTGCAGTCCGACATTTGCACAGATAAACCCAGAGGGCCGGACACAGAGTGACGGAGAACGGGGCAGGCAGAGTGGCGGGTAGCACCTTGTGGCACCACATTCGCCCACAGATAAACCGGACGAACGGCGGGCAGAGAAGCAGACCGCTGAGCAACCCAGGGCTCCAGCTCGGGGAAATAAAGCCTCAAACCTCTGATTGAAAGCGCCCCTGGGGGTTGGGGCGGCAGGAGAGACTCCCAGCCTCACAGGAGAGGTTGTTGGAGAGACCCACAGGGGCCTAGAGTGTGCACAGGCCCACTTACTCGGGAACCAGCACCAGAGGGGCCCAGTTTGATTGTGGGTAGCGGAGTGAAAGACTGAAATCCGGAGGACAGTGAAGCGGGCGCCATTGCTCCCTCTCGGCCCCGCCCCCACGTACAGCATCACAGCGCAGGACCAGCATTACCCAGCCCCGGGGAACACCTAAGGCTCCGCCCCTTAAAGTAACAGACGCGCCAAGACAAAAAAAAAAAAAAAGGCCCAAATGACAGAACACTTCAAAGCTCCAGAAAAAATACAACTAAGTGACGAAGAGATAGCCAACCTATCGGATGCACAGTTCAAAGCACTGGTTATCAATATGCTCACAGACTTGGTTGAATCTATTCGAAAAACAGATGAAAAAATGAAGCCTATGCTAAGAGAAACAAAGGAAAATGTACAGGGAACCAATAGTGATGAGAAGGAAACTGGGACTCAAATCAATGGTATGGACCAGAAGGAAGAAAGAAACATCCAACCAGAAAAGAATGAAGAAACAAGAACTTGGAAAAATGAGGAGAGGCTTAGGAACCTCCAAGACACCTTGAAACGTTCCAACATCCGAATTATAGGGGTGCCAGAAGGAGAAGAGGAAGAACAAAAAATTGAAATTTTATTTGAACAAATAATGGAGAACTTCCCCAGTCTGGCAAAGGAAATAGACTTCCAGGAAGTCCAGGAAGCTCAGAGAGTCCCAAAGAAGCTGGACCCAAGGAGGAACACACCAAGGCACATCATAATTACATTACCCAAGATTAAACGCAAGGACCTACATCCAAGATTACTGTATCTAGCAAAGCTATCATTTAGAATGGAAGGGAGGATAAAGTGCTTCTCAGATAAGGTCAAGTTGAAGAGGCTCATCATCACCAAGCCCTTATTATATGAAATGTTAAAGGGAGTTACCTAAGAAAAAGAAGATCAAAAATAGGAACAGTAAAAATGACAGCAAACTCACAGTTATTAACGACCACACATAAAACAAAAAGGAGAGCAAACTAGACAAACAACTAGAACATGAGGGTTGTCAATAAGGGAGTGGGAGGGGGAGAGGGGGGTAAAGGTACAGAGAATAAGTAGCATAGATGATAGGTGGAAAATAGACAGGGGGAGGGTAAAAATAGTGTAGGAAATGTAGAAGCCAAAGAACGTATAAGTATGACCCATGGACATGAACTATGGGGGGGGAACGTGGGAGGGAGGGGGGTGGGCAGGATGGAGTGGAGTGGGGGGGGGAATGGGACAACTGTAATAGCATAATCAATAAATATATTAAAAAAAAAAACCAGCAAAGGAAAAAAAAAAAAAAAAGAGTACTCTGAAAAAGTTCAGAGAAGAAAAGGGCAAGACACAAAGTGTGAGAAAATAGGAATTACCTAAAACATAGGGTACAAAAAGACAGAAGGTGAAAGAACGGGAACAGATACACAGGGTGGTACAAAAGCAGCTTTACAGTTGTTTACGTGGAAAATGATATCGTAATTATTAAATAATAAGACAACGATAAACTTTGATTCTCGTACTCGCAACTCTGACCCTATTTTTCTCCCATCCTCTATTACGCAAACATAAACCACATGAAAATTACGTAATAACATGCAGTGGACCTCAAGGTAAACAGAATTAGTAGAGATGAAGAGCACTTTATATCAATAGGTTTAATTTACCAGGAAGATCCAAATTCACCATGTACTTGATATCATAAACTTAAATTATATAGAACAGAGACACAAAAATATTTATAATCATACTAGATCTAACAAACCTCTCTCGTCAGGAATAGAGCATTCCTTTCACAAACAAGAGAGCACCTCAAAAAATTCAGTAAGGATGTAAGACACACCGTGAGCAGCAAACTGGATTCAGCATCCACAGACAACCGAGTATATGCAACTTTTCCTGCTCACCTGCACAAAGGTGATATTTCCAAAACGAAGAGATGCAGCTTGGGAGATTTTTTATATCCACCATATTGTTACGAGGCCAGTGCCAATGAAAATTCGAAGGACTGAAATTAGATGAAGTATGTTTCTTGCTCACATTGTAGATAATCTAGAAATCATTTGTAAAAGGTAACTAGAAAGTTCTTACATTTAAAACTGATGAAATACACTTCTAAATAACCCTCAAAATAAGTCACAATCGGATTTAAAAAATAATTGGAACTGAATAATAATAAAAATAATACATCAAAAACATATGGGAAAAGTAGTGATGAACCTGCACACTAGGGGGAAACAGCTGAAAATTCACATGTTCTGCATCCATATTACAAACCCAGAATGATAAATTACATCCAGAGCAAGCAGAAGAATGGAAATAGGCCAGGAGAGATGTCTGAAGGGTATATACTTAAAACAATAGCAGTTATTGGCAGTTTGGGTAGAATTTTGAATTAATTTTCACTTTTCTGTATAATTTAAATAATCTGTAACAAAAAAAAAAAAGTCATCCTCACTTTGGGTTAAAAAAATACGAGGGAAAAACATGGCAAAATTTAAGAATAAAAATAACCTAGATTGCTGTGGTGACACCACCAGAGGCCTTTTGTCTGCTCACCCAGCCCGATCTCCGCACTCAGAGGGGCCCATTCTCCAAAGTGCGTTTCTTTGTGTGCAAAATGCAGCCGAGCAGAGAGGAAATGACAGGACCAGAGCAGAATGAGCAGCACAACCTCAGGGGGAACTTGCCCCCGGGGTGACTCACTGCAGGGCCTGCTCAACCCTGCTGCTTCACAACTAAGCCGCAACACTACACACCTGAACCACAAAGGTGCTGTTTCATGAGTCACCTGGAACAGTACTGGGATTCCTCTCAGCCATGATGCACTCACAGCTATTCTGTACCAAAACGGAGAAACTCCAAAAAGTAACGGCCCCTTCTTTCCCACACCCCGACACTGGAACACATACTGACATTGAATTGGGGTCAATGACCATTAGTTGATAGAGGGAACAATTCCTTGTATGTGAAATGTAACCCAGAACACTTTCGGAAAAGGCAGTGTGAGCTGGGTGTGACAGAAAGCACAAAATACAAAGGACCGGTACTTCCAGGGGTGTAATGTGCCCAAAAAGGCAACAGGAGCATCTGTGGCAAGGACTCGGGCTATCCCGGGGGGGCTCTCTAGGGTCCAGGCGCCCTCTGTCGCCTGGAGAATGCCCAACCGACCCTTAACCCCCACAGGACACCTGCATCCCGCGATATGCGGCCCTCCGCCTCCAAGGGGCTCGGACCCGTGGGGCCGGTGTACAAACAACTGGCCTACGTTACGGCAAACCCGAAGACCCGTCCGTCCCATCCCCACTACTGCGAAGATCCCACTGTTCTTCCATCCCCTTTACGGGTGGAAGAACAGGGGGGAGGCCCCAGGAGATGGCTTTCGTCCGAACCGCGGCTGGCTGGTTTCCGGCCAAGATGCCGGGCCTGCAGGCGCAGGGCAGGCCCCCCCCAACCCACAAGCCTCCCTCGGGGCAACGTGCCACACCCTTGAGATATCAGGCCAGGGTCCCAGGGTCCCAGGGCTGCTGTCCGGGGAACTGCAAGGCCTCCCTGCAACCAAGAGGATCGCGGGTTTCCCCCGAGGACCACACTTCCCAGCAGGTCTCCCACCCCCGCTGAGGCAGAGTGCCCAGGGAAGACTTTTGGACCTGGGGCCGTGGCGCAGGGCCGGCCACGGTTCCGAGCCAGGTGGAACGGGCCCTGGCTGGGGAGACGCACGCCCACGGATGCGTTCTCCCGTGGGGACTCATGCCTGCGCCCCGCCTGGGCAGCTAAGAGTCTTGTTTCGGCTCAAACTGCCCCACCCTACCCCAAGGCGACAAAGTTGGACCCAGCTGCTTCAAATCTCTAAAGTCTGGGCTAAATTATGCGAGAAAGGACTGTGACCGCCCAGGCCCCGGTCCCCTAGCGCTCGAACCCCCCTCTCCATGACGGCATCTGCGGCCTCCTGTCCTTGGTGTCCGCAAAAGGCATTCACCTGCTGCGAACCTGGGCTCCGGTGAGCGGGACCAGGCCCCATGGCAGGAGCCTGGGGAGGCCACTGGAGCCACTGGGCCCAGGGCTGGGGATTTTCCTGGGGGCTCTCTCGGGGCCCAGGCACCCTCTTTCGCCCGGGGAGTGCCCACGTCATCCCTTTACCCCCACAGGACACCTGCATCCTGGGATAAGCGGCCATCTGCCTCCATGGGG
This sequence comes from Desmodus rotundus, assembly GCF_022682495.2. NCBI lineage: Eukaryota > Metazoa > Chordata > Mammalia > Chiroptera > Phyllostomidae > Desmodus > Desmodus rotundus. Next base: position 94,712,685 of record NC_071399.1, on the reverse strand, counting down.
CTCGGACACATGGGGCCGGGGTAGGAAAAACTGGCCTATATTGGGGGAAACCCTCAGACACCTCAGTCCCTTCCTCCCCACCGTGAAGATCCCCCTGTTCTTCCATCTGTAAGGCGTTCCCCGCCTTGGTACTGAGAAACAGAGTAGTGTCCCAGGAGATATATTATTCGCAGACTCGGCTGGCTCATTTCAGGGCAGGCCTGGGGCCAGGTACGTGCAGGGACCCTCGTTTTAGAAGCCTCCCCAGAAACAATTCCTGTCTTCTGCGGGGCAATGCCCCCCACTCCTGACTCATCATCCCAGGTTTGCAGAGTCCTCATGACTGTGTTCACAGAACTGTGTGTGTGGGGACTTTGCATGCAGATCTCCCAGTCTGCTGGGGATGCAAATACGTCTACCGAGACAGGATCTGCTGGGGGAGGAAAAGTGGTTTATCTTCAAAGGGGAAGGGGACGGGGAAGAACCTTTTCCTCAATGAGCTTTTATTGGGTTCAATTTGCACAGGGATACAGCTAAAGCTCATCAATCTTTGTCAGTCAGTAATGATCAAACAATAGATAACATACAAAGAACTCTGAGGGCTTCTTCTCAGTCAGGGTCAGTTAGCTAAAGGGCTATAAAACTTTGGGAAACAAACTCATTTCATGCTTGGACTCTTGTGAGAAAACTGAGGGCATTCTTAGCAAAGCAGTTTTCACAGGGTTTTTTGTATTCTGTCTTAGGCCTGATCGTCCCCAGGGAATCTGCCCTTTCCAGCACAGGGCTGTACCGCCCTCTGTCATTGTTTCATGCTTAAGTCAGGCAGGGGAAGTAAGGCAGCCAAGAGATTAGGTGACTTCTTGCAGATAGAATGAGGACTCAGTCTATGTCAAAGCTGAGGGGCGAGGGTCCATCCCCCCTTTTTCTATAGCCCCCCAAGTCCTTCCCTGAGGGCCTCTTCCTGACCATGCCTGTCTTAGGTCATCCCTCCCTTGAGGAATCTTACCTGTCATTGGCTAACTGGTCAGGCTCAGGGTGAAGCAGGGTGAAGTAAAGTGGGCTGGGGCAGTGCTCCTGCCAGGGAGATAAGCTTTGTCTCCTTAATGGCTTATGGTCCCAAGGTCTTTCACTCAGCCTTAGCCATGGGGGTTTACAGCTTCTGAAACCAGGCAGGGCACTTCCCAACATCTCCCCCCTTTTTCTTTGTGAAATCAATTGTAGTTGTGAAGCATGTGAAACCAGTATTTGCTGTTTCCGAATGCAATCTCAAGAAAATAACCTCCATATACATTGTAAGGCACAAATAAGAATTAAGACAAGGAGGCGCCCGACGGCTGCCAGGACCCAAACTCATAAATTCAGTCCGTCGAACCAGTTCTTTTGGTTCAGCTATTGCAGATTATCGTGGAGGGTCTGGAACACTTTCTGTTCAGTTCAGCTTCTGATGTCCCTGAGCTGCGGTGGAGCTCATGCTGGAGCTGATCGACTTGTCCTTTGAGATCGCTAGAGAACGCGTCCTGCAGGTGATGACGAATATCTGCCCAGCAATGCTGCCTGGAATTCCACTTCAAGGGGGTGACCCACAGCTTAGAGAAACCTGCATCGGGGGAGTCCAATGGAGTGGAGGTGGGTTGCCGCCAAGGAAGCCTTTTCTGTGATATGGCTTCACCCTCTTCACCGCCAGCTCCAAAGTCCGTTCTGGAGAGGAAACACAAGCATACCCTCTTCCCCGAGTCAATAGTTCAGCTGGGCCTTTCTAGCTTCCTTCCCCTAATGGGCCTTTGTACAAGACCAAGGGGTGTGGGCCTGCGGGCCTGTTTGGCACAAGGTGTTTGTCTATGGGTGACTTTGAATTATCATCACGATTCCAAAAGTTGTACGTATATATTGCTAGCGTGGTGAAATTCCTGGGAGGTATTGCCTGACTCCCCCTTTTTTGTTTGTTTAATAATGTTTTAAAGGTCTGGTGAGCTCTTTCAATAATTGCTTGGCCTGTGGGGTTATAGGGGATACCGAATTCCCCATTTTTCTAAGAAAGCCTGAGTGGCTTGTGGAATGTATCCTGGGCCATTATCAGTCCTGATTTCTTGTGGACGGCGTAAGTGGCTGAAGGCCTCAAGCCAGTGAACTGTAATACGTTTTGCTGACTCCCTGGGAGGAGAGTGGCGTGTAGAGCACCTGAGTAAGTGTCTACAGATATATGTGAATATTTCAATCTTCCCAAAGGGGCGTAGTGAGTAACACCTGTCTGCCAAATCATTCGAGGTTGCAACCCTCTAGGGTTCATTCCAAGAGTAGGGGATGCTTTTGAAAGCGCTTGACAATCTGGACATTTGCTGATCACCTGTTTTGCTTGGGCCCGTGGAATACTAAATTCTTTACGTAGGGCCTGACTATTCTGGTGAAAACATTGATGAGGCATCGCCACAGATTGAAAAGTATTCACCAGGCTGACAAGAGCATCAGCCAGAGAATTACCCTCTGCCATAGGTCCAGGCAAGCCTGAATGAGATCGGATATGGGTAGCAAATAAGGGGTGCTTCCTTTGATCTAAAGGCCTTTGCAGGGTTAGAAACAGACTTAGGAACTGAGGCTCAATGGACCCTTTGAACAGAGCCTGATCTATATGAAGGAGTGTATATACAGTATAACCAGAGTCACAAACTAAGTTAAGAGGCTCTTTGGGCCAATGCTGGAGGGCAAGAACAGCCCCTGAAATTCCTGCCCCTTGAGTAGAAGAGTGCCCTCCGGAAAGAAAATGTTTCCATTCGTTCCCTCTTTCCAGGCGATAGCAGCTTTCCCTGTTTTCCATGAACCATCATTAAAGATGGTTTTAGCTTTGGGAACAGGAGTGTCACTGAATTTTTCCCCTATGTGGATATTAAGAGTGGGGAGGTTTTGGAGAAGTTTATCAGAAGGTAAATTAATATTAAACCCCCTACAAAATCAGCGACTGCACACTGAAATTCTAAAGATTGACTGGAAAGTTGTTGTAGATACACTTGGGTGAGTGGAACATCTGGGTTCCACTCTAACAGCTGGGTCGTGGCCAAAAGCTGAATGACTATCATGGCCTTTGATAATAAGCTGACATAGCACAGTAATGTAGGTGGTGATAGTGTGCTGGGTTGGATGGGATAAAAAGAACCATTGAATCATTTCTAAATTAGGTGACAACTGTCACCATTAAGGCAGTAGGAGTCCCCAGTGTGCGGAAACAAAAAAGTCTGACAGGTAGTTGTCCGTTTACCCTAGTGAGCTGCCTGGAAGAAAGGTATTGGTTAACCAAATCTAACTCCTGTCTAGCCTGATCACTTAAGGATCTAGGAGAATTTAGGTCTGAATGTGTACAGTCGCCACTAAGGAAAAGGCGGCAGGGTGATTTGTATTCCCCACTGAGTAAGGAGGTCCCTGACCCAGATATTAAGTTTGGGCAGGGAGTATGTAAGGCTGAATCCGTCCAACTTGCCCAACCAGACCAAAACCTTTCAGAGTCCACACACTTTTGCGGGGCTAAGAAACGCCCCCTACTCCAGTTATAGAAATGCAAATAAAATAGAAATTCCTTTCTTGAAATTAAGCATGCCAGCAGCCTCCCAAAGTACAGGGGCTGCTGTCCCTTACCTCAGAGATGACCTGGCTGGAACTCCCCTTCATGATGTGCTGTCTTCGCCAGTTCTGAGTCTGCTGCTAGACGCTGTGTAACTGTACCCCGGGGGCAGACCCAGTGGGCCAGGACCCACGCCTGGCTCTGGGTGCAGGGAAGGTTGCTCCCATGCGCACGGGGAGGAGAGGATGAGAGGGGCACCAGATCCCCCTCCACCTCTGTCACCCGCCCTGGTGGAAAGATGCGGCCCCACTGCGCTGCGAGTGTGCACACACTGGCTCTCACCAGGCTCAGATGTGATGTCTGCCGGGGAAGGGCCTGGCTGGTGCCCATCTGTCCCTTCTCTTTTTGTCTAAGCTTTCCTGATTGTGAAAGCATCTCTGCCCTGCTTTTTCCCATATTTCCAAATCTAAAGATCCCTTACCTGGGAGACAGCAGCAGCCTTAAAAAGCTGCTGAATTAGCCTGAAACATTGCTCCTGTTCCTTCGAGAGCCCGTTCCCCATGCTTGAGAATTCGTAGAAACATTTATAGAAATTCCTTAACAAATAAAAGAGCCTTTTCTGAGATTCCTCCTGCCGCAAGCGTGGCCATTACAAAACCAGTTCCGGTTTCGCTTTCGCTCTGTCTGCACCCTCAGACCCTGTTTCTTGCTAGTGAAGAGAGTGTAGTGGGTTGAAATGTGCTGCTGGTGGAAGACAGTCAGGGAGGGCTGCCGGATATTTCGGGTACCCTAACCCTGGGTATGGGACTCGGTTTCTCTTCCCAGTTGTCTAGACCAGCTGGGAGGGCTCAGAGCACTGGGTGACTAACCCTTAAATCGCGCTTCCCCAGATGCCAAAAGTTAAATTACGTGAGATGGAATTCCCTGTGAGGCCCCTGCAGGTCTCAGGGATTCGACTCCAGACACCTCCACGAGGCCCCCACTCACATAGGGACACCCAAAATCTCAAGCTGGAGGGAGGAAGTGCCTCTTTTCTTCAGCGCTCAGCAAGAAGCTGAAATACTCATAAATACCTCGCTAGGAAAGCTGATAAAAGGGAAAGTCTTTGCTTTCTCCTCCCCCAGCCTAAACCTAGGCGGGGATCGAGCTGCAGGCGATGGGACTGTGAATGCTTTTCCAGTGTGCCTCTCATTGCCTGGACTTTCGCTTGCGGCTGGCGGGAAACCTAGCGTTCTGTCCCAGTCTACGTTCCACCTTATCCTCTCACAGGAGTCTCCTAGCAGCGAGCGCCCTGGTGGCCTTTAAACGCTTGACCCATGCCCGCAAAATGCAACAAATGCTGGGAGAGAGAAAGCAAGTCTCCCATTCATGGAAGAGGGTGCAGGGGAGACAAAGGAGAAGAGAACAGCTCAAGGGGTGGCACAACAGAAACCTTTCCTCTCATCTGTAACATGCCTGGGGGCCTTCCCGAGAGATGCCCTGTCCCTGGGGGGGATGAAAGCACTAATTTCCGTCCCCTTAGGCATGCCATCTGTGATGATGGCGCCTAGCCTGTGGTCGAAGCAGGTCCCAACTTCTCAGGTCCCTGTTTGGGTGCCAGATGTCGGGGAGCTTTGCTCACAGAGCCCCCCGTCCACCACGGATGAAAATAAGTCTATCGAGACATGATCTGCTTGGGGAGGGAAGGTGGCCGATCTCTCCCAGGAGAAGGGCTAAGAGCCTTTTCCTCAATGGGCTTTTAGTGGGTTCAATTTGCACAGGGATACAGCTAAAGCTCATCAGTCATGGTCAGGCAGTCAGGATCAAACAATAGATAATAGTCAAAGAACTCAGGGTTTATTCTCAGTCAGGGTCAGTTAGCTAAAGGGCTATGAAACTTTGGGAAACAAACTCATTTCATGCTTGGATCCTTGTGAGAAAACTGAGGGCATTCTTAGCAAAGCAGGCTTCACAGGGTTTTATGTATTTTTTCTTAGGCCTGATCAGGCCCCCACGGAACCGCCCTTTCCAGCACAGGGCTGCACCGCTCTCTGTCACTGTTTCAGGCTTCAGTCAGGCAGGGGAAGTAAGGCAGTCAAGAGATTAGGTGACTTCTTGCAGACAGAAGGAGCACTCAGTCTATGTCAAAGCTGAGGGGCGAGGGTCCATCCCCCCCTTTTTCTATAGCCCCCCAAGTCCTTCCCTGAGGGCCTCTTCCTGACCATGCCTGTCTTAGGTCATCCCTCCCTTGAGGAATCTTACCCGTCATTGGCTAACTGGTCAGGCTCAGGGTGAAGCAGGGTGAAGTAAATTGAGCAGGGGCAGTGATCCTGCCAGGGAGATAAGCTTTGTCTCCTTAATGGCTTATGGTCCCAAGGTCTTTCACTCAGCCTTAGTCATGGGGCGTTACAGCTTCTGAAACAGGGCAGGGCACTTCCCAACAACTGCATGCTTTCCCTACTGTCCAGAGGACCACACATTTTTCTGGAGACCACATTTCCAAGCATGTCTCCCACCCACATAAAGGCAGAGTGCAAAAGGTAGAACCAGGGACTGCCGGACAAGATGGAGTATAGGGAACTGTTCTACGCGGGGGAAATGTAGCCCAGCTCCCACTCGGAAAAGTCAGTGGGAGCGAGGTCTGGCAGGCAGGACCCACGCCCACACACACAGCTACTTCTGTGGGGAATCAGGCCTGCCCTGTACCTAGGTTGCTCTGAGACTTGCTTTCTCTGAAACTCCCTCACCCTGGATTGAGGCAGCAAATGTTGACTGAGTATCTTTAACTTCCTAAAGTCTGTGCTAAACCACCCAAGTATGGAGTGTGACCAGTTCAACCACTTTCCCCCCCGGAACTGTAACATCCTTCTCTTTGATGTAATCAGCAGCATTCTGTCCTTGGTTGTGTGTAAAAGGTAATCACCTACAGTGAGCATGGGCACAGTAAATGTGGACCATCCTCTATGTAAACTGCCCAGAAAAGCAGTAAAAGCCTGTCCAGGCAGGGATCGGGCTTTCTCAGGGGCTCTCTCTGGCCCTCATGCCCTCTCTCACTTAGAGAGTGGCCATGCCATCCCTTTTTCCCCACAGGATTTTTGTAGTCGGTGTGAATTTGTCTATTGCTGCCACAGCACACAGATCCCGCAGGCCGGGATCCTCATCAAGTTCACAGACACCCGATGCCAAAACATACACAGGCCCTGGAGTCTAGAACCTGGACCCTGGAGTAGAGCCAGAACCAATAGCTGAATGCACGTCAATTTGAATCACAAAATACACTGAATGGTGAGAAAGATACTGCATACCAAAACTTACGGAAAACATCTTCACCCTTAAATGCACAGTATCAAAAATAAAAGCTGAAAATATACAAGTTTTGTGCCTATACTTAGAACCTAAAATAGTCAATTAAATCCACAGACAGTAGACAGAGATGTGCACGTCGACATCTCCGCAAGTGTATGTACATAAAATGATAGCATTTCTTTTTAACTCTTGGGGTAGAATTGTGAAAAAATTTTTTCCTCACTGTTAAAGTAAGCAGCAACAAAATAAATTAAAAATGCTTTCCACGCACACTTGGAGCTTTTTAAAACATGACTATAGTTAGCTATAAACCAGGTTTCAGCAAATATCCCACAAAGTACTTATTGCTCTCTTTGCCATTGATCTGGAAACCAGTCACAAGGTAACTAGAAAGTCCCTATATTTAGATGATTTAAAACACTCTTCTAAATACCTTCCCAAAATAAATCACAGTCAGACTGGGAAATAATTTACATAGAAAAATAATAAAAATACTGCATACCAGACCAAGATCTTTCTGCTTTCAAAAATGATAAAAGCTTCAAACTGTTTCTCAACCAAAGGTGACTTCTGCACCCAAGGGGGCTTGAGGCAATGTCCTGAGTCATCGTAGACTGTCCTGAGGGGAAGGGAAGCCAGGGTGTGGGCAGTGAATAGAAGTACTGAATGCTAATAAGCACCTACGATGCAGAAGACAATCCCCCAGGTGAATGAGTTATGTGGCCCACAAGGTCCATAGTGCTGAGAATGACAAACCCTGTTCTGTATCCTGAAGAGTCCCTTAGAATACAAACAGCATGTCTCTTTGCATCCTATGTCTGAAATGCTGCCTTTCTTGGAACAGGAAGCATGGAAGCTAAAACTTAAAGAATAACAAAGGCCAGCCATCTGACAAATGTCGGGGAGAAGTGTCCTAGACAATAGATCGGGAGGCAAAGGAAGACCCCATCCACTTAGGAGACCAAATCACACTGTGATTAAACACAGTATTCATCTGAGGATCCCTGCTTCTTTCCATTGCTCATATGTCACTGTAATAACTGATTCATAATGTCACTTAGAACAAAGATTCTTACTCTGTTACATTCCACATTTCACCATCTCAAGTTTTCCTCTTGAAAAATGTGGACATTTGCCACACTCTGTGTTCCTCAGATTACCTCCCTGGGGCACATTCCCTGTAACAAAATACTTCTGATTTCTAGAACACCATGCTTCCAGGACCCAAACTCATTTAAAATGCTAAGAAGGATGTTACTATTTTATTGAGCCGTTAATCTATGTATGACTAACGAAGAAAATTTTTCTATCTCCTCACATTACCTCACTTCCTGTGTTCTTTCAGGCTTTAACTATTTCTAAGTCACCTACAGCTACAACCATTTAACGATCATTATTGCATGAGAGCATGTTTACCTTCGTAACTCATGAGAATCCACGGAAAAGTATCACCAATAGAATTTAGTGCAGTGATGCGAAAATAACATGCAGAAATAAATATGCAGAAATAGTAAATTCAAGATACAATTTTTTTAAAGACTCAATAGCAACAAAACAGGTTAAAAAAAAACTGGGAATAAGCTTAACAACAATGGACAGGATCTGTATGAACAAAATTGGAAATTGCCACCCAATAACAGCAACTTTAACCGATGAAAAATATCATCTTGTTTTTGGGTTAAAAAATGGGTATCATTGTATATCCATGGACCAAAGTTATCTATAACTGAAACATAATCTAGATAAATATAGAAAAGTGGTCCCACAAGAAGTGGTCAGCTAAATTGGGACCTGAGACATGTACCCCAGAAACAGCCAGGCCCCCCTTTTCTGCTCCCCACAGCGGGACTGTATCTGCCCTCCACCCTCCCCGCACCTCAAAGCTCCGACACAGCTCAGCTCCTGTCCCTGGTTTGCATTGCTTGCATCAACGTAGGCTGTGAGCAACACCTCCGGACCACGTAGACCAGAGACCAGCAGCAGCTGCCAGCAACTAACTTCCAGCCCACGTGGTTGCTCATCTCTCCCCCAGAATTGCCAGCCCCTCATGCCCCCCAGCGTAAATTTGCCTCCCACCCAGCCCCACCCACATCTGTGACCCCTCTCACCGCCTGTGCACGTTTTTGTCTACTTTCTCTGAATTTAATGTACTATTTGAGGTTCCTAATATGGGTAAAAAAATTGTAAATTTTCAGCTTTTATTTCTGATAATGTGAATTTGAGGGCGAAGATGTTTTTCATAAGTTTTGGTCTGTGATATCTTTATCACCCTTCATTTTCAATTATTTTGTAATTGAAATTGTGTTTTACTTTTGAGGTTGTTTACGAGTGTATTACATAACTACCAAATATAAGGACTTCTGAGTCCCATTTCTGGAAAGTGAATTCTGGCTGAAGTGCAATGAGAGCACTTAAGAAACATTGTATATAATTTCAATGCTGCGATGCTTGTTGAAACTGGCTTTATATTGGCTTGGCCAAACGCTAAAACCTTTTGGGAAGATGGAATTATGAAGATGCCTGCAATATTGCAGAAAGCAGTGGAACAAAACGGTGAATGCATTGTTCAATACAGTTATTGGTGAAAATGAAAAACGTCTCTTCCTTTTCGTCTTCGCATAAAAACAGGATGAACCTTTTGGCCAAATAGTACAGTGTTCCAAGTGTGCGTCTCTGCTGCCATCTCGTGGGCATTTCAGGAATAACATGTTAGTGGCAGGTGAGCAGGAAAAGTGGTTGACTGTAGTAGAACATCAATGAATGTTGACTGCAATGTTATTTAAACGTGTATTTAGTAATTTTTAAATATCAGGACTTACTAGTTACCCTTTGTTCCTGATTTCTATGTTAACAGCAATGACAGTAAGAAACATACTGTATGTAATTTCAGTCCTTTGAAATTTGTTAAAATTTGCCTTATCGCAGGATTGTCCCTTTGAAAATTGTCCCAAGTGTGTCTCTCTGCTGCCATCTCATGTGTCACTTGGGAATAACAGCTTCGTGCAGGCCGTCAGGTAAAGTCATTGGCTCTAGTGAATTATCGACTAAGGGTTTGTGGAATGTTATTTGAGAAGTGTCTTTCATTACATTTAAATGAAAGGACTTTCTAGTTACCTTTTGTTTCTGAGTTCTACATTAGCAGCCATGAGGGTGAAACATATTTTCTATAATTTCAGTCCTTTGAAGTTGCTTGAGAACACAGGGATGGTATAACATGGTCCTTTCCAAAACGTTCTAAGTGTGCATACTGCTGCCATCTTGTGGGCTTTCTGGGGAATGACATCTTAGTTGAGTCAGGAAAAGTGGTTGATTCCAGTGGAATATCAATGACTGTTGATGGCAGTGGTATTTAGAAGTGCACTTCAAAACATCTAAGTGTAAGTACTTTCCAGTTACCTCGAGACTGGTTTCCAGAATAATGGCCAAGGAACAATAAACGTGATTTATGTGACATGGTTGGAACTGGCTTTATAGTGTAATCAAGTTGTTAAAACTTGCAGGTGTGCTTCAAAATCACTTGTCATTGGCTTTGTCTGTTGCAGCTTCCTTAAACAACGTGGAGGGAAAATTTATTCATAATTTTGCACTAAGAGGTACAAGAAAAAAAGAGTAAAATATAAGCGCCATCGTTGTATGTATGTGCCCTTCTGGACATGTCTACAGGCTCGTTTCCTCCACTCTGCCTGGACTTTGTTTACCATTTCAGATTCCTTGTATGGGTGCAAAACTTGTGCATTTTAAGCCTCTGTTTCTAATGTGTGCATTCAAGGGTGAGAATTTCTTTCTCAGGTTTTGGTCCGTGGCATCTTTAGCATCATTCAGGTCAAGTTACTTTGTAATTCAAATAGTGGTTCATTTTGGAGGTTCTGTAGGAGTCTATCTGAGAAGGTCTGTACAGCAGAACTTTGTACTCATCCATTCCCTGTGAGTGCCAGCTCAAGTGCCATTAGAGCAGAAAACATATTGTATAGACTAAGAGGCTGTGATGATGGTTGAAACTTGCTTTAAATGGGATTGTCCAAAAAGTCAGTTTGGTCCCGCACAACTGCACCACCTCTGTGTCGCCCCCACCTCATCACCTGGCACCAGTCCCGCATACTTGCCTTTAATGTCATTTGAAACTGTTTTTTAGACAGTATCGTGACAGCTGTCATATCCCCGTGGGGTGAAAAACCTCGTGACAACTGGTGAATGTGTGTGTGGCCCTCTTCCCACTGAAGATGCATGAACATAAGGAACATTTTTGGCCCCTCAGTCTGTGTCATTTCCAGAAAGGTACAAGCCCAAGTGTAAGGCAAGAAAAGATGCTTGGTGTGCGGAGAAGATTCTGAGTCTGATGGAACATGTGAGAAGTGGGTTGCAAAGATTCATGTGGGAGATTTCTCATGCGCAGTTGCCCCATGGGTAGGCAGACCAGGAGCAGTGGAGAGCCATCCAGGGGAGATGTTAACAGAAGACGGACCACGTTATGGCACATGGGAGACAGGCAATATACTCAAAGTATCCCAATCAAGTGTCAAAAAGCATTTGCAGCAGCTTGATTATGTTAGTCTCTTTGATGTTTGGGTTCCACAGAAGTCAAGCTGGTGGTGGGGGTCCCATCTTGACTGAATTACCACATGCAGTTCTCTACGGAAATGAAAGGGAAATGTTCCATTTCCAAGACAAAGTGTGAGGGGATGAACCGTTGATGTTTGAGAATAATGTAGAACAGGAGATATTGAGGGAAGTCCAGGAACCACCAGCAGCCCCTCCAAAGGGCGGTCTTCATCCGAAGGAGGTGATGTCCTGCAGTGGGAGCTCCTTGCAGAAACCCAGCGGGCTTCTCCCAACAAGTACTGATCTCTGTTAGACCAAGTGAAAGTCACCCGAGGGAAAACGTCCAGAACTTGTCAGGAAAGACAGGGGAGCTTCAGGATAAGGCAGGAGCGCACCCGCTTCTCTTTGGTGACCAGGGGAAAACTGTTCCAGCCTGGCTGGGCAGTCACGATTCATCCACAGTCCTCACCAGAGCTTGTGTCTTTGCATGACCCTTTATTTTGGTCTTTGTGAATTTCTCTTATTGAAAAGAAATTTCCATTCCCTGCAAGACTGCAGAAGACACCTGGAAGAGAAGAGGACAATGTTGTGGGACGATGGAACAGTGAAGTAGCTTGAAAGGTGGCAGAGGGCAGTGGAACAAAACGGTGACAACGTTGTCCAGTAGTTGTTCAGTCCCGTTGTTTGGGGAAGAATGAAAATTGTCTCTGTCATAGCATCTGATGGTAAAAAGCAAACAAAATTTTTGGCCAAGGCATCAGTAAGCTATGTATTCCAAATGCTGGCCTTTGCTGCCCTCTCGTGGCCATCCTTAGGAATGACACCTCAGTACAGGTCAGCAGAGTAAGTGGTTGATTCCAGGGGAATATAAATGATTTTGGATAGCAGGGGTATTCAGAAGTGCATTTGAAAATGTCTAAATGTCAGGGCTGGCCAGTTACCTTGTCACTGGTTTCCAGATTAACGGCCAAGAGCGCAATAAGCATATTTTATGTGACATTTCTTTGATCTGGCTGTGTAGCGTGATAGAGTTCGGTTTCTACAAGATCCAGGTATGCTTGAAAATCACGTGTAATTTGGTTTGTCTGATGCAGAATCCTTAAACTACGAGGAGGTAAAATTTATTTAAAGTTCTCTAACAGGAGATGAGAAAAAGTGAAGTAAAATACAAGCACTTTCACTTTATGTATATCCCCCTGTGGACGAGTTTACGGGCTCGTTTACTCAACTTTGCCTAGAGTGCGTTTACTATTTTCGGGTCCTCCTTCGGGTAAAAAGCAAAGGAACCTTTGTGGGAGGCCAATAGCAGAGTGTGTGTTCCAACTGTCGGTCTCTGCTGCCACCTCGTGGCCATTCTTGGGAATGACACCTCAGTGCAGGTCAGCAGGAAAAGTGGTTGATTCCAGTGGGCTGTCAATGACTTTGGGTGGCAGTGGTATTTACAAGTGCATTCGAAAACATCTAAATTTCAGGGGTGTCCAGTTACCTTGTGATTGGCTTTCAGGTTAAGGGCAAAGGAGCCATTGATATGTCTTATGTGACGTTTCTCAGAACTGGCTCTGTAGAGCAGTAGTGTCAGTCTTGGACAAGTTGAAGGTGTGCTTGAAATTCGTTTGTCTTTGCTTTGTTGCAGCTTCCTTAAGCAATGTGGAGGTAAAATTTATACAGAATTCTGCACCAAGAGGTGCAGAAAGGCAAAGTAAAATATCGGCGCTATCGGTGTATGTACTGTTGTTTCCTCAACTTTGCCTGGACTTCCTTTTCCATTTTTGGTTCCTACTTCTTGTGCAAACCTTGTACATTTCCAGTTTCTGCTTCTGACCTCTGCATGGAGGGGTGAAGAATTGTTTATCAAGAATTGGTAATTAGCATCTTTAGCATCATTCGGGTCAAGTTATCAAGTAATTCCTATGGTGGTTCATTTTGGAGCTTCTGTAGGAGTCTCTTTCGGAAGTGCTGAACAACAGAACTGTCTATTCGTCTATTCTCTGTGAATGCTAGGTTAAATGCTATGGGAGCAAAAAAATGGACTGTATACGATGTTGCGGCTGCAATGCTGGTTGAAACTTGCCTTAAATCAGGTCAAAAGGCCTCTTTGGCCAAAAAGCCTATTTGGTGAAAAAGTCCATTTGGCCAATAGTCTGTTTGGCTGAAAAGTCAGTTCAGCCACAAGTCAGTTCAGCCTGCAACCCCACTCCCACACTCCCACCCCATCACCTGTCTCTGGTCACCCATACTTGCCCTTAACATCATTCAAAACCGTTTTATTAGACGGTATTGTGACAGCTATTATATCAGCTTTGCCCGCAGAGCCCCCCGTCCGCCGTGGATGAAAATAAGTCTACCGAGACATGATCTGTTTGGGGAGAAAAGGTGGCCGATCTATCCAAGGAGAAGGGCTAAGAGCCTTTTCCTCAATGGGCTTTTATTGGGTTCAATTTGCACAGGAATACAGGTAAAGCTCATCAATCTTTGTCAGGCAGTAAGAATCAAACAACAGGTAACATTCAAAGAACTCTGAGAGCTTATTCTCAGTCAGGGTCAGTTAGCTAAAGGGCTATAAAACTTTGGGAAACAAATTCATTTCATGCTTGGACCCTTATGAAAAAACTGAGGACATTCTTAGCAAAGCAGGTTTCACAGGGTTTTTTGTATTCTCTCTTAGGCTTGATCCCCACCCCAGGGTACCGCCCTTTCCAGCACAAGGCTGCACCACCCTCTGTCATTATTTCAGGCTTAAGTCAGGCAGGGGAAGTAAGGCAGTCAAGAGATTAGGTGACTTCTTGCAGACAGAAGGAGCACTCAGTCTGTGTCAAAGCTGAGGGGCGAGGGTCCCATCCCCCCTTTTTCTATAGCCCCCCAAGTCCTTCCCTGAGGGCCTCTTCCTGACCATGCCTATCTTAGGTCATCCCTCCCTTGAGGAATCTTACCTGTCATTGGCTAACTGGTCAGGCTCAGGGTGAAGCAGGGTGAAGTAAAGTGGGCTGGGGCAGTGACCCTGCCAGGGAGATAAGCTTTGTCTCCTTAATGGCTTATGGTCCCAAGGTCTTTCACTCAGCCTTAGTCATGGGGCGTTACAGCTTCTGAAACAGGGCAGGGCACTTCCCAACAACTGCATGCTTTCCCTACTGTCCAGAGGACCACACATTTTTCTGGAGACCACATTTCCAAGCATGTCTCCCACCCACATAAAGGCAGAGTGCAAAAGGTAGAACCAGGGACTGCCGGACAAGATGGAGTATAGGGAACTGTTCTACGCGGGGGAAATGTAGCCCAGCTCCCACTCGGAAAAGTCAGTGGGAGCGAGGTCTGGCAGGCAGGACCCACGCCCACACACACAGCTACTTCTGTGGGGAATCAGGCCTGCCCTGTACCTAGGTTGCTCTGAGACTTGCTTTCCCTGAAACTCCCTCACCCTGGATTGAGGCAGCAAATGTTGACTGAGTATCTTTAACTTCCTAAAGTCTGTGCTAAACCACCCAAGTATGGAGTGTGACCAGTTCAACCACTTCCCCCCTGGAGCTGTAACATCCTTCTCTTTGATGTAATGAGCAGCATTCTGTCCTTGGTTGTGTGTAAAAGGTAGTCACCTACAGTGAACATGGGCACAGTAAATGTGGACCATCCTCTATGTAAACTGCCCAGAAAAGCAGTAAAAGCCTGTCCAGGCAGGGATCGGGCTTTCTCAGGGGCTCTCTCTGGCCCTCACGCCCTCTCTCACTTAGAGAGTGGCCATGCCATCCCTTTTTCCCCACAGGATTTTTGTAGTCCCTGTGAATTTGTCTAGTGCTGCCACAGCACACAGATCCCACGGGCTGGGGTCTGCGTCAAGTTCACAGACAGCCAATGCCAAAACATACACAGGCCCTGGAGTCTAGAACCTGGACCCTGGAGTAGAGCCAGAACTAATAGCTGAATGTCAGACCTCCGACCCAATCCTAAAACTGTCCCCACGACCCAGGACAGACCATGTACACTGAATGCCAGTCACTGGACACCAGAGACTGTCAGAACTCTGGACACCAGATTCCATCCATCAGACCCTAGAGCCAGAGCTACATGTGGATCCCACACACCAACCCAGCATGCAAAGCCACACTAAAGAGACTCCACATCCCAGACTCACAGCCCCAGGCCACAGACCCTGGAGACAGAACCTAGATCTGTACCCAAGGTCCCACAGCCACACTCCAGAGTTGGAGCTGGGCAATGGAGCCCAGTTGCCAGATGCCAGATGCAGGAGCAGAGCCGAGTCCTCCCAATGTAAACAGAGCCAGCGGTCAATGAAGAACACTCCTAAGTCCGAGCAACTGGCCTCACAAATACTTTTCATGCCGGTGTAAACGTACAAGAGAAGAAAGTGACTCCCAGCACTACTAAATTGTACCAAGCCCTGCAGAAATAGACCAAAAAGGCTGATAGAGCAAAATATAATATTAATGCCTACTTTTGCCAGGAGATGTCCACGATCTGTCAGAGGCTGCACTTTCCAGAAGTTAGTGTCCCGGCCATGCTTGTCACATGGCCAGCTCACCAAAACTGTGCCATACCTTCTAAGTTCTAAGAACTGGGATAACAATCAAATTAACATAATCTAATTAACGGGAGGTATTCAAGGTCAAACACATGGGCAAGGGGAATTCATATTCAAATGAATACCAAACACAATGAGGTGATACTGCATATATAGGGTATTTTGGAAAATGGAAGAACAGAGTCTTAGATTTCAAAGGTGAAATGGGGGACATGCAGGTAATTTAGAAAAATGGGCAGCATACCTGCCAGGCAACTCCCAAAACTTTAAGACACGAGGAGACGGTAAGAGGGTCAACAAGCTCTTGCTAGGAGTTTCACTGTCTGAAGCTGAGGTGATGGTGCTGAAGCTCTCTTCCTAAACCAAACTGTGGCAACTAAACCTCTTAGGAAGAAATGAGATGACAATCCTAAGTAATTTCTCAGTCTTCCCTTTCTTAACAGCCAGTTTCAAATCAACGTGCCAAGTGCAAAATGTTGGCCATCTTCATTGCCACCTTTGAAACATTAAATAGAAGTTGTATATCCACAAGCTACATTAGTACATTGTTCCCTATTTCACTGACATAATCGTTCAGTTTTGAGAATAAGTTACTTTACTTAAATTGTTACATCTTCCTTAAGTAAATGGTGACGTACACGTACTCCCCAAATTCACCTCATATTAAACACCTGACTGCTTGCTTACCTGGTGGGGAAACAACCTTTCCTGTGACCTCAGGAATCTTTGGGCTGGTCTAATAATCCAACAGGTATGACACAGGTTAGCAAATGAAAATGGCCAAATGTAAGATATGCATAGGCAGGAGAACCTCACTCACAGGAGAGAGTCAGAAACCCCACACACAGAAGAGCATAAATGAGGCAGTGAGATGAGGGGCCGTGGTTATTTTCTATGATAAAAATATCTCCTTACATATGTGGGAAAACATTTGTGATATAATACAAGGTGTTGGAACAACTGAAGGGGAAAAATACTGGGCCCCCTACATCACATCCTCCACCCAAGTCAATTCTTTGATTTTAATAGCCACTCATAACTAACACAAAACACTGAGAGCTATCTGAAACATACCAAGAGATCTAAAGTGAAAGAATGGGAAAAATATAGTACATGAACATTAACCAAATGAAAATGATATAACCTATAGTAGACCTGAAAGAAAAAAAAACAACACTACTACAAATGAAGAGGAGTACTTCATATCAGTAAGTTCAATTTACCAGATAGTTCCAAATCTTTATTCACTTAATAACATAAATTCAAAGTTATATAGAACAGAGCTACATGGAAAAATACACAAAATAATAATCACAATAGGAGATATAACAAACCTCTATCATTCAGGTTCTGTTTCAGAACCAACACTGCCCACAAAAATTGGTAAAAATATTTAAATAATAACATGAGAAGCAAATTGCATTCAATGTGCATAAGTACTTCACTACACCCCAAAAATGCAAATACGCCCCAGATGCTTTCCAAGCACCCTGGGAACTTTTTAAAAAACGGACCATATAGTGATATAAAGCAAGTTCCAAAGAACTTCAAAGGACTGACATTTATTGAGAAATATATATATGTCTTGCTTTCACTACCATTAATCAAGAAATCAGTAACAACAGATAACTACAAAGTACTTATATTTATAAATTATGAAATAGACTTCTAAATAACCACCCCAAAATAAATCACAATTGGATAGAAAATAATTTGCATGGTTGATAGTGAAAACACTTCTTACCAAGGCCAGATCACTCAGGTTCCAAAGATGATCCAGCTTCAAGATCAGTGGTTTTCACCTGAGGTTGACTTTCCCCCCAAGGGGACATTTGGCACGTTGTGTGGACACCTTTCAGACTGTCCTTAGGGTGGGGTTAAGGTGGGAGTTACTGGCATGCACTGAACAGAGGTAAGGACTGCGAATAAGCACCTACAATGCAGAGAAAAATCTCCCAACAGAAAGAATTATCCGTAGCCATGAGAAACCCTCCTCTGTATGGAGCAGGATGAAGAGTCCATTAGAATACAAACAGCATGTGACTTTGCACCCTGGATCTGAAATCATGCCTCTCTCTGGACAGGCAGCCTGGAGGCTGAGAGCTAAAGAACAACAACAATAATAACAGTGCCAGCCGTCTTGCAAAGACTGGGGACAAATGTCCTCGGCTAAGAAGACACCTGGGAAAGCTCACAAGCCAAGGAAGATGGCACCTTAAGAGACTGAACCACACATGATAAACCACAGCACTGGGGCTCACTGTCTCTTTTCATTGACCATAAATCACTCTTCAGTAATTGTTTCTTAAAATAACTTAGAATCTACAATCTTACTCTTCTATTTTCCAGAATTCACCATCAAACGTTCTCCTCTTTGAAAATGTGGACATTTGCCATATTGCCAGTTCCTCAGATAACCTACAGGGGGCACAATTTTACTTACAAAATACTTCTGATTTCTAGAACACCATTTCTCCAGGCCCTGAACTCATTTATGATGCTAAGATTCATGTTACTATTTTATTTAATTACTAATGAACTTATAACTAACACATTTAACTGTTCATGTCTTCATGTTTATTCCAAGCTTTAACTATTTTTTCATATTTTACACAACTAAAGTAATGTAATTTTATTTTTGCATGATATCTTATTTACCTTGACAACTCATCAATATCAGCTTAAAGTTATTATAAATAATACAACTTAGTAAATTGTGTGGTAAATAACAAGCAAAATAAATACCTTTTCTGTAGACAAAGAATAATTTAAAGATATAATCAAAGAAAAGAACCCATGGGACACCCCCAAATCTGGTGTGTGGTCCGGATGATGTGCTCGTACAGAGTGGTCCCAAGGAACTGGTGAGTAACATTGGGACCTGAGACTTGCACCTCAAAACAGTCTTTAAAAAAAAAATCAACAGTTACTGATACTCCAGTATAATCAACCACTTTTCCTGCGGACCTGCACTAAGATGTTACTCCAACAATTCCCACCAGATGGCAGCGGAGATACACACTTGGGACACGTGTCAGTGGCTTGGCCAAATGGTTTGTATGATTTTTATGTATAAAATGATAACAGTTTTAATTTTTTAAACCTCTTCGGTTAAAATTTATTTTAAATACATTTTACTTTCTTCATTGTTTAAGCAAGCTGCAACAAACAAAGCAAATTGCAAATGATTTTCAAGCACACTTGCAACTCCTAAAAACCTGACTCTATTACACTATATAGCAACTTCCAACAAATGGCACATAGAACACGTTTATTGCTTCATTTTCACTAGTCTGGAAACCAGTCACAAGGTAACTGGGCAGTCCTCACCTGTGCACATTTTAAAATACACTTCTAAACACCATTGCCATCAACACTCATTGACATTCCACTAGAGTCAACTACTTTTCTTGTTGACAGGCACTGAGGTGTTATTCCCAAAATGAACAAGAGATGTCAGCAGGGAACCACGCTTGGAACTTTCCTTTCTTTTTTTTTTTTCATTGACCATATTGTACTATGGACCAAGTTTCAAAAAAACAAAATCAGATTCTCTGAGGTTCCGACCAAGATGGGGCCATAGGTAGAAACCCTTCACTTCCTCACACAACTAAAAGCAGGATAACAACCAATCCAAAATCAATAAACAACCAGAAGTGCCACAAAATCAGCATGCATGGAACTCTGACAACAAAGGAATTAAAGAAACAGTCAACCAGACCAACCAGACTGGTGCACCAAAACAAAGAAATATGGCCCAAGCGAAAGAACAGACCAAACTCCAGAAAGAGAGCTAAGCGATGAGCAGACAGCCAACCTATCTGACGGAGAGCTCAAAGCCCTGGTGATCAAAATGCTCACAGAACTGACTGAGCTTGGTCGCAAGATGAAAGGACAAATGAAGACTACCCAAAGTGAAATAAAGTAAATGTTCAGGGAACCAACAGTGACAGGAAGGAAACCAGGACCCAAATCAACTCTTTGGAATGAAAGGAAGAAATAAACATGCAACTGGAACAAAATGAAGAAAGAATTCAAAAAATGAAGAGATGCTTAGGAACCTCTGGGACAACTTTAAATGTTCCAATACCCAAATCGTAGAGGTGCCAGAAGGAGAACAACAAGAGCAAGAAATTGAAAAA
The DNA here is from genome assembly GCF_022682495.2 of Desmodus rotundus. Taxonomy (NCBI): domain Eukaryota; kingdom Metazoa; phylum Chordata; class Mammalia; order Chiroptera; family Phyllostomidae; genus Desmodus; species Desmodus rotundus. The sequence continues at coordinate 94,692,656 of NC_071399.1, read as the reverse complement.
TTATTTCAACAAAAAATGAAGAAAAACTTCCCCAATCTGGAGAAGGAAATAGACTTCTAGGAAGTCCAGGAAGCCCAGACAGTCCCAAAGAAGGTGGGCCCAAAGAGGAACACACCAAGGTACATCATCATTAAGTTATCCAAGATTAACGATAAAGAGATAATATTAAAAGCAGCAAGAGAAAAGGAGACAGTTAACTACAAAGGAGTATCCATAATGCTATCAGCTGATTTCTCCAAAGAAACCTTACAGGCAAGAATGGGCTGAAAAGAAGTATTCAAAGTCATGAAAGGCAAGGACCTCCATCCAAGACGACTCTATCAAGTAAAGCTATCATTCAAAATGGAAGGGCAGATACACTGCTTCCCAGATAAGGTCCAGTTAAAGGAGTTCATCATCACCAAGCCCTTATTCTATGAAATGTTAAAGGGACTTATCTAAGAAATTGAAGACGATCCAAAATTATGAACAGTGAAATGACAACACACTCACAACTCTCAACAACTGAACCAAAAAGAAAAGAAAAAAAAAAGAAAATCAAAACTAAGCAAACAACTAGAACAGGAACAGAATCAGAGAAATGGACATCACATGGAGGAATTTCAGCGGGGAGGGGGAAGGGAGAAATGGGGGACAAAGGTACAGGGAAGAAGAAGTATAAAATTAGGCATAAACAAGGTGGGAGGCATAGAAATGGTATAGGAAACAGAACGCAAATAACTTACATGTACAAGGCATGGACATGAACCAAGCGGGGGAGGAATGCTGGAGGGTAAGGGGTGTGGGACAAGGGAGGATAAAGGGGGGAAAATTGGGAAAACCGTAATAGCATAATCAATAAAAACTTTTTAAAAATATAGTAAGTAAATAAATAAATTTAAATAAATTTCAAACAACCAAAATAACTGCACATGACTGACTGATGGTAAAGATGCTCTGTATGAAAACTTAAGAAAGAAATCCTTACCCTTCAATGCAAAGGTTAGAAACAGAAGCTGGAAATGCACAAGTTTTGCACCTGTGCCAGGAACCTAAAATAGTAAACCACGTCCAGGCAAAGTGGAGGAAATGAGCCCGTAGACATGTCCTCAGGGGCACGTACATAAAATGAGAGCGCTTGTATATTACTTTACTTTTATTTGCCTCTCGGTGGACAATTTCAAATACATTTCACCTCCATGTTATTTCAAGAACCTGCAATGAAAATCAAATTACAAGCGATTTTCAAGCACACTTGGCACTTGTAAAAACCTGCCTCCAATACGCTACAAAGCCAGTTCCAGGAAACGTCACAGACAATAGGCTTATTGCTCCCTTGGCCGGTATCTGGAGACCAGACACAAAGTAACTGCACAGTCCTGACATCTGGACATCTTCAACTGAGCTTCTAAATTTCACTACTATGAAAAGTCAAAGATATTCCTACTGGAATTTACCGCTTTTCCTGAGGACCTGCACTAAGGTGTCATTCCCAAAAATGGCCACGAGATGGCAGCATAGACTGACACAGGCAATGCACGTTGCACTAATGCCTTGGTTGAAAGTTCCTTAGCTTTTTATGGTAAGATGCAATGAACGGCACACTTTTCATTTTCCCCAAAAATTATAACTGCACAACGTCATTGCCATTCCGTTCCATTGGCCTCTGATATCTTTCAGGCAACTTCCCATTCCATCGTCCCACAGCACTGATACCTTTAGCAGCAGAGAGTTCTTCCAGGTGCCTTCTGCAGTCTTCCAGGGAACAGAAATTTCTCTCCACGGAGAAACTCGGGATACGGAACTAAACGGCCATGCAAAGGTGCAATTTCTGGTGAGTTCTGCTAATGAATCACGACCAGCGCGGCCATGCTAGAACCGTTTTTCCCTGGTCACCAAAGAGAAACATACTCTCCCACCTCATCCTGAAGCTTTCCCGTCTTCTGCTTCGACTCTGTCAACCGGCAGTACTTACAATTCTTCTGATGGGCCAGCATGTGTTGCGAATATCCCACTGGTTTTCCCCAAGGAGCATCTCCTACAGGAATCCCTGCCATATCACCACTTGCGCAACATCACCTCCTCTGGATGAAGACAGCCCTGTGGAGGAGCTGCTGGTGGTGGTTCCTTCATTTGCCCACCATCTCTCCTGTTCCACATTATTCTCAAAGTTTAATAGTTCATACCCCCCTCACAACTTGCTTGCAAGCAGAACGGTTTCCTTATGTTTCGGAAGAGAAACGTATGTGGGAATGAGGTCAAGAAAGTCCCGCCCCCTCACCCCTTTAACTTCTGTGGAACCCAAACATCAAAGGCATTCACATGAACATGCAGGTGCAAATGATTTTCAGTGCTCAGTTTGGATACTTTGAGTATGTCACCTGTCTCCCACATGGCATAACCTGGTCTGTCCTCAGTTAAGGTCTGGACTCAATGGCCGTGAACTGCTAACGGTCTGCCAGACCCGTGGGGCACCTTTGTGTGAGAAATCTTGGGCATGAAACTTCACAAACCATTTCTGACACATTTCATCACCTAAGGGTGCCTTCTCCATACACACTACAAATCTTTATTTTGGCATTCCAGATGTGCTTTCACCTTTCTTGAAATGACAGAGCCTCATGTGCCAAAACTGTTCCTTATGTTCACCCATCTTCAGGATGAAAATGGCCACCACATCACTCAATGGTTTTGATGAGTATTTTCTTGAAACACATGCTGGTATGACACCTGTCATGATACACTCCAACAAAACAGTTTCACATGAAGTTAAACACAAGTATACAATCCAGAGTCACATGAAGGGGCAGGATGGCAGAAGGGTGGTGGGGGCCGTACTTACTTTTGGGCCAACCCGGTATAAAGACAGCTTCAACCAGAATTGCACCATTGAAATCAATTACAGTATGTGTTTTGCTCTCGCAGCACTAAAGCTAGAGATCATTGAAAATGGGTGACTGGAAAGTTCTCCTGCTTGGCACTTCTGAAATAGACTCCTACAGAACCTCCAAAATGAACCACCTTGTGAGTTACAAAATGGTTTGAACTGAATGATGCTAAACATACTACATACTTAAACTTGAGAACAAAATCTGCACCCTTAAACACACGTGTTACGCACAAAACCTCATATTGTACAAGAGTGGCATTCATTTGAGGAACCGAAAAGAGTAAATGAAGCCAAGACACACTCTAGGAAACAGGCCTCTAGACGTGTCTGGAAGGGCACATACAGAAAATGACAGCGCCTTGATTTGATTTGACCTCTGAGTGGAGAATTTTGAATACATTTTATTTTCCCCTTGTTTAAAGAAGCTGCAACACATAGCAAATTACAAAAAATTTTCAAACACACTTAGACCTTGTAAAAACCTGACTCTATCATACTAAAGGCCAGTTCCAACAGATGTCACATAACACACGTTTAGTGCTCCCTTTGCCCTTAATCTAGAAGCCAATCAGCAAGTAACCTCATAATCCTTACATTTAGATGTCTTGAAATGCACTTGTAATTAACATTGCTGTCAAAAGTCATTGATATTCCCTGGAATCAACCAATTCTCCTGGGGACCCGCACTAAAGTGTCATTCCGCAAAACAGCCACGAGATGGCAGCAGAGATGCACATTTGGACCACGAGTACTTTGATCTTTGCAGAAGGGTTCCTACGGGTTTTACCGGGAGTTGCAACGACAGGCACATTCTTCATTTTCTCCCAACAACGTGATTGAACAACGGTTTCACCGTTTTATTCAACCACCCTCTGCCATCTTTCAGGCAACTTCACCATTCCGTCTTCCCAAAATATTGTTATCTGTTGAAACAGGGAACTCTTCCAGGTGCCTTCTGCAGTCTTCCAGGGAATGGAAACTTCTCTCCATTAAGAGAAATTCAGAAAGCCCGAACTAAACGGCCATGCAAAGTTGCGATGTCTGCTGAGTACTGTGCACAAATCACGACTGGCAGCCAGGCTGGGAACACGTTGGCCTGGTCACCAAAGGGAAACAACACTCTCACCTTATCCACAAGCTTCCGTGTCTTCTGAAGACAAACTGCCAGCTCTCCCTGGAGTGGTGCTTTCAGTTGGTTTAATCGGGAGCCATACCTGTTGCAAGTAATCCCACTGGTTTTCCGCAAGCATATTCTACTAAAGTACTCCCTCCCGAACCCACCACATACACACTACCACATTCTTTGCACGAAGATGCTCCTTTTCTTTTTTGAAATATCCTCTTTTTATTTTTTTAAAGATTGTATTTATTTGTTTTTACAGGGAGGGGTAAGGAGGGAGAGAGAGAGAAACATGAATGAGTCATTGCCTCTTGAGCACCCCCTACTGGGGACCTGGCCCATATCGAACCTGACTGGGATGTGTCCTGACTGGGAATCGAACCTGTAACCCTGTGGCTTGCCGCAGGCACTCAATCCACTGAGCCACACCAGTCAAGGCTGAAGATCCTCCTTTGGAGGGGCTGGTGGTGGTTCCCTTCATATGCCCATGATCCCTCTCATTCCATATTATTGTAAAATATCAACAGTTCTTCCTCCTCCTCACTATTTGTCTTGGAAATGAAACATTTTCCTTGTGTTTGATTAGAGAATCTCATGTGGAAATATGGTCAAGAAGGGTTTAATCCCACCTCCACCCACCCTACTTAACTTCTGTGAAACCCAGACTTAAAACAGACTAATGTAACTGTGCTGGTACAAATGATTTTCCACGCATGATTCGGAAAATTTGAGTACATCACCTGAATTCCATGTGCCATAACGTGGTCTGTCCTCAGTTCACATACGCCCTGGATGGCTCTCCACTGCAAGTGGTCCACCTACCCATGCAGCCACTGCACCTGAGAAACCTCCAGCATCAAACTTCCCAATCCACTTCAGACATGTCCCATCAGTCACAGCATCTTCTCCATAAATCTTTTCTTGCCTTACACTCGTGCTTGTACCTTTCTTGAAATGACCAGCCTAAGTGGCCAAAGATGTTCCTTACGTCCACCCGTGTTCACTGTGAAAAAGGCCACACACACATTCACCAGTTGCGATAAGTTTTATCACACGCTTATATAATAGCTGTCACAATACCATCTAACAAAACTGTTTTGAATGATGTTAAGGGCAAGTATGGGCGACCAGAGACAGGTGATGGGGTGGGAGTGTGGGAGTGGGGTTGCAGGCTGAACTGACATGTGGCTGAACTGACTTTTTAGCCAAACAGACTTATTGGCAAAATGCACTTTTTTGCCGAACAGGCTTTTAGGCCAAACAGGCCTTTTAGCTGACCTGATTTAAGGAAAGGTTCAGGCAGCATCGCAGCCGCAAAATCGTATACAGTCCATTTTTTGCTCCCATAACATTTAACCTAGTATTCACAGAGAATAGATGAATAGACAGTTCTGTTGTTCAGGACTTCCGAAAGAGACTCCTACAGAAGCTCCAAAATGAACCACCATTTGAATTACATGATAACCTGACCCGAATGATGCTAAAGATGCTAGTTACCAATTCTTGATAAAGGATCCTTCACCCCTCAATGCAGAGGTCAGAAGCAGAAACTGGAAATGTACAAGGTTTGCACATGTAGGAGGAACCGAAAATGGAAAAGGAACTCCAGGCAAAGTTGAGGAAACAAGAGTACATACACCGATAGCGCTGATATTTTACTTTGCCTTTCTTTCTGCACCTCTTGATGCAGAATTATGTATAAAATCTACCTCCGCGTTGTTTAAGGTACCTGCAACAAAGCAAAGACAAAGGAATTTCAAGCACACCTTCAACTTGTCAAAGACTGACGCTACTACGCTACAGAGCCAGATCTGAGAAACGTCACATAAAACGTATCAATGGCTCCTTTGACCTTAACCTAAATACCAGTCACAAGGTAACTGGACACCCCTGAAATTTAGATATTTTCGAATGCACTTGTAAATACCACTGCCACCCAAAGTCATTGACATTCCACTGGAATCAACCACTTTTCCTGCTGACCAGCACTGAGGTGTCATTCCCCAAAATGACCACGAGGTGGCAGCAGAGACCGCCAGTTGGAAGACACGCTCTACTATTGGTTTCCCACAAAGGTTCCTTCGCTTTTTACCCGAACGAGGACCCTAAAATAGTAAACGCACTCTAGGCAAAGTTGAGTAAACGAGCCCGTAAACTTGTCCACAGGGGGATATACATAAAATGAAAGTGCTTGTATTTTACTTCACTTTTTCCCATCTCCTGGTAGAGAACTTTAAATAAATTTTACCTCCTCGTTGTTTACGGATTCTGCATCAGACAAACCAAATTACAAGTGATTTTCAAGCATACCTGGAACTCGTAGAAACCCAACTCTATCACGCTACACAGCCAGATCCAAGAAATGTCACAGAAAATATGCTTATTGCACTCTTGACCGTTAATCTGGAAACCAGTGACAAAGTAACTGCCCAGCCCTGACATTTAGACATTTTCAAACGCACTTCTGAATACCCCTGCTATCCAAAGTCATTCATATTCCCCTGGAATCAACCACTTATGCTGCTGAATTGTACTGAGGTGTCATTCATCAAAGTGGCCACAAGATGGCAGCAAAGACCAGCATTTGGAACACATAACGTACTAATGCCTTGGCCAAAAATTTTGTTTGCTTTTTACCATTGGATGCCATGACAGAGACATTTTTCATTTTCCCCCAAACAACGGGACTGAACAACTACTGGACAAAGTTGTCACTGTGTGTTCCACTGCCCTCTGCCCCCTTTGAAGCCACTTCAGTGTTCCATCATCCCACAACATTTTCCTCTTTCAGACCAGGGAACTCTTCCAGGTGTCTTCTGCAGTCTTCCAGGGAAGGAAAATTTCTTTCCAATAAGAGAAATTCACAAAGAGCAAACTAAAGGGTCATGCAAAGGCGCAAGCTCTGGTGAGGACTGTGGATGAATCATGACTGCCCAGCCAGGCTGGAACAGTCTTCCCCTGGTCACCAAAGAGAAACGTGTGCGCTCCTGCCTTATCCTGAAGCTCCCCCGTCTCTCCTAACAAATTCTGGACATTTTCCCTCGGGTGGCTTTCCCTTGTTCTAACAGAGATCAGTACTTGTTGGGAGAAGTCCTCTGGGTTTCCGCAAGGAGCTCCCAGTGCAGGACATCACCTCCTTCAGATGAAGACCGCCCTTTGGATGGGCTGCTGGTGGTTCCTGGGCTTCCCTCAATATCTCCTTTTCCAAATTATTCTCAGATATCAACGGTTCATCCCCTCACACTTTGTCTTGGAAATGGAATGTTTCCCTTCCATTTCCGCAGAGAACTGCATGTGGAAATTCAGTCAAGATGGGACCCCCACCACCCAGCTTGACTTCCGTGGAACCCAAACACGGAAAAGACAGTAACATAAGAAAGCTGCTGCAAATGCTTTTTGACATTTGATTGAGATACTTTGAGTATGTTTCCTGTCTCCCGCGTGCCATAACATGGTCCGTCTTCTGTTAACGTCTGCTCTGGATGGCTCTCCACTGCTCCTGGTCTGCCTACCCATGGGGCAACTGCGCATGAGAAATCTCCCGCATGAATCTTTGCAACCCACTTCTCACACGTTCCATCAGACTCAGCATCTTCTCCGCACACCAAGCATCTTTTCTTGCCTTACACTTGCGCTTGTATCTTTCTGGAAACGACACAGACTGAGGGGCCAAAAATGTTCCTTATGTTCATGCATCTTCAGTGGGAAGAGGGCCACACACACATTCACCAGTTGTCATGAGGTTTGTCATCCCAGGGGGATATGACAGCTGTCACGATACTGTCTAAAAAAGTTTCAAATCACATTAAAGGCAAGTATGCGGGACCGGTGCCAGGTGACATGCTGGGGGTGATGCAGAGGTGGTGCAGTGGGGGACCAAACTGACTTTTTGGACAACCCCATTTAAAGCAAGTTTCAATCACCATCATAGCCTCTTAGTCTATACAATGTGTTTTCTGCTCTAATGGCACTTGACCTAGCACTCACAGGGAATGGATGAGGACAAAGTTCTGGTGTACAGACCTTCTCAAATAGACTCCTACAGAACCTCCAAAATGAACCACTATTTGAATTACAAGGTAAGTTGACCTGAATGATGCTAAAGATGCTACGGACCAAAACCTGAGAAAGAAATTTTCACCTTTGAATGCACACATTAGAAACAGAAGCTTAAAAATGCACAAGTTTTGCGCACATACAAGGAATCTGAAATGGTAAACAAAGTCCAGGCAGAGTGGAGGAAACGAGCCTGTAGACATGTCCAGAACGGCACATGCATACAACAATGGCGCTTATATTTTACTCACTTTTCTTGTACCTCTTAGTGCAAAAATATGAATAAATTTTACCTCCATGTTGCTTAAGGAAGCTACAACAGACAAAGCCAATGACAAGTGATTTTGAAGCACACCTGTAAGTTTTAATAACTTTATTACACTATAAAGCCAGTTCCAACTATGTCCCATAAATCACGTTTATTGTTTCTTGGCCATTATTCTGGAAACTAGTCTCGAGGTAACTACAAAGTCCTGACACTTAGATGTTTTGAAATGCACTTGTAAACACCACTGCCATCAGCAATCAAAGATATTCCACTGGATTCAACAACTTTTCCTGACTCAACTAAGATGTCATTTCCCAGATTTCCCACAAGATGGCAGCAGAGACGCACACTTGGAACACTACTATTTGCTTGGCCAAAAGGTTCATCCCAGTTTTTATGTAAAGACGCAAAGGAAGAGACGTTTTTCGTTTTCACCAATAACTGTATTGAACAATGTATTCACCGTTTTGTTCCACTGCCTTCTGCAATATTGCAGGCATCTTCATAATTCCGTCTTCCCAAAAGGTTTTATCGTTTGGCCAACCCAATATAAAGCCAGTTTCAACAAGCATCGCAGCATTGAAATTATATACAATGTTTCTGAAGTGCTCTCATTGCACTTCAGCCAGAGTTCACGACAAATGGTACTCAGAAGTCCTTATATTTGGTAGTTATGTAATTACTCGTAAACAACCTCAAAAGTAAAACACAGTTTCAAAAACTTATGAAAAACATCTTCACCCTTAAATTCACATTATCAGAAATAAAAGCTGAAAATGTACAATTTTTGTACCCATATTAGGAACCTAAAAGAGTACATTAAATCCAGAGAAAGTAGACAAAAACATGCACATCGACATCTCTGCAAATGTATATACATAAAACGATAGTGAAACTGGAAAAGACACTGGCATTCGGGCTGCCCGTCACTGCCAAACACAATCAGCAGTGACAGGGACTGAATCTTTATGGTGCTTTATTCAGATGGCCGGCGATCTGACACCATGGCAAGTTAGCGACCTAACAGACCATCTTAAATTCCATTTTAAAATGGCTCTTTTTATAAGGAGAAAAAAAGTGTAGGTAAGGGGTTTGGAATTCAGGGAAAAGTTCATTGGATTACAAACAAACAAGTTCAGCATTCTCACCCTGGGCAGTGGGCATCTCACCTGGAGCACAGGCGCTCAGACACCACCTGGACCTGGGTGAGGGCCTCCTGAGGCTCACAGGTGGAGCTGCTTGTGGTCTCCTGGAGTCAGGGTGGGTCCCACCTTCAGTTCTTGGAACAAAGCTTTTACATGCATTGATTACGAAGCTTACTAGCTATTACCTAAACTGAAATTTTCCAACTCTTAAGTCCCCTATCAAACAGCACGTGAACTGTGTGTAAACAACATGTGAACAAGCGTGGATGGCACCTGATAGGCACGTGAATGATGCATGGATGGCACGCAATCGGCGTGTGAATGGCACATGATCAGCACGTGAACAGGGCATGGGTGGCACATGATCAGCACGTAAACGGCACATGGGCAGGGCATGGACAGCATGTAATCAGCACATGGATGGCACATGATCAGCACATGAATGGCATGTGAACAGGGCATGGGTGGCACATGCTCAGCATGTGAATGGCATGTGATCCATGCATGGATGGAATGTGAACACTGCGTGAATGTGGCTTGAAGGTGGGGGGTGAATGTGGCATGAACATGGTGCTCCGTCCCCTCTCACCGTTCCTCTGGGGGATTTCTCTCATTCCATGTGGAGGTCCGTACAGGGATTTATTCCCAGGTATAGATGTCCACATGCTGTTGCCGGGGCATTTTAAATTTTTCCTGTTTGCTGCTTTTCTAAAGAAATCCGCTTGATTTTTGTAAATTGGCCTTGAACCCAGTGGCTTGGGTAAAATCACGCATTAGTCGGGCAGTTTGTGGATGTTTCTGGATCTTCCCTACAGATGCCCCTGTCATCTGTCCCTCTCCAACCCTCCCACTTTAAGTTTCCGCCCGTGTGGCTTGCTGGCTGATCTCGCTTGTGTGTCCCTTGGAGGCACAGTGTCGGTGGGCGCCCTGGTTCCACTCCCTGGCACTGCCCATCTGGCACCCGGCACCTCTGGCCAAAGCGGGAGATGTTTTGGAGGCAGCTGTGTATTCAGCACCATTTTCCCTTTCTAATGGGGCATCTCACTTCCTTCAGCGACTCCTGAGGTGCCACCCAGTTGGCCGGCAGCAGCGTGACCAGCAGGGGCTCCCTGGGCTGCTTCAGCCCAGTCTCCTCCGAACCCTGTGTCCAGAACCCCGTGCAGCCCGGGCACGGCTGCTCCCCAAGGTCAGCATGCATCCGCGCACCTTGCCCTTCAGCCTCTGTCTGGGGTGCCCTGGCGCCCCTTCCTGGAACGGCCTGTGTGGTGGGCTGAGACACTGGGAGGTGTTCGGGAGTGGGATCCCCCCCTGCCAAGGGGTAACGAGGACACGGACCGCCCGGGTGTGCTCTGCAGAGGGGTGTCCCCTGCAGGAGCCACTATCTCCACATTAGTAAAAGGACTCTCTGTTTGGTAAACTATTACAAAATCAGCCTTCCAGCTCAAAAGGGCCACAAAATGATACACTCAGTGGGGGGAGATGCTGCCAAATGGTTTCCTTATTAAAAACCATGATGTTAAAAACAAAATAGAATTCTGTAACAACTCGACACAGAGCAGAAGGGCCCCTCCCCGGCTGGCCCTGCAGAGCGATCTCTGTAAAAACCTTTCTGTAATTTTAGACTTTTATTTGCTCTACATCTCAGTCACTTTGGAAGCTCAGCTCCGCTCTGGTTTGGGGATTTCACAAGTGTGTTTAATGCCCACGTCTGAGTGTTTCGATCCATTAACTGTACCAAGTTGAGGTGTCCCCGATGCCTGTGGATGCCCCTCAGCTCCTGGCCATACCTGCACCCCAGGCCACCACCCACTTGTTGCTGGGGACCTTGCAGTGCAGGGAGGAGACCCAGCCTGACCTTGCTTCTGACACAGCCCTCTCCAGGTCTCTGAGCGCCACCCCCGGCTCCTGTTCAGAAGTTCCTGACTGGGAGCACCCTGTTCTCCACTCTGCCTTTGCCGTTGGACGAAGCTCAAGGTGAGCCATGGTGGGGACTGTGTGCCAGACTCTTGGGCTCTGAGGAGCCGTGATGTGACCACAGGAAGCATCTGCTGGTCTGGACAAGCCCCCACACCAGCTGCCCGTCCTCCAAGGGGCCCGCGTGCAGGGCCAGAGGGGGCCTCATTCAAACAGCACGTTGCCAACATGCAGATGATTCCCTGAGGGGAATGTGCACCCCAACAGTGTTCCCTGCAGGGGAAGGGGGTCAGTGACCGGGCTCACACGGCCTCCCATGCCTCCAAGGCCTCTCGCTGAAGGCTGGTCCATGGGAGTCCGTGGCCTGAGCTCAGACCACCACACACAGGAGACACTGTCTCCCCAGAGCCACCTCCACGGACGCACACCCGGTGCCTGTCCTGACCAGGTGGGAGTCTGTCAGATCCGACCTGACCCTCGGCGAGCCCCAGTCACCCAGCCAAAGACAGTGGCTCCCCCTTAATGTCACATCTGCATGGGATTCCATCCAGAAAACATCATGAGTGGAAAATAATTCTAAAACAAATGCTCCTCAGCAGCTGCACAGCCAGCCAACCCTGGGGATGACAACAAGGGTATTGTTAGTTAGTGTTTATTATTATTACCATTATTACTATTACTGCAATAGGACAAACCCAGGGCCCCAAAGCTCAGGCAACCCGGCCTCCTTCAGCCCGGGGGAGAGACCTGCTGTGTGTGCACCCCGTTCTGCAGGGGGGTGTGGGGAGGTGTCCTGGACAGGACGGACCCCAGCAGACCCCGTCTCAGCGTGCTCTCTCCAATGCCGTCCTCCCGCCCTCCCCACGTGGTGGCAAATCGCTGCTTAAAAAAAAGAAAATCCCTAATCCCGGATGTTTTGGGGGAGGGGCAGCAGGGCGAATGTTCAGCCTGGCCCTGAGCACAGTTGCAGGTCCCTCACAGACGCTGTACTGGTACAAACCAGAATGCTGTCTGCTCAAGTTCACTACCATTTCTCCTACTCACAAAACCAACCACAAAAGGACTATTTCATCATCTTCACCCTTCTTGCTCCCAGAGACTGGTCCCCTGGGCTTTAACAGACAGAAGTTCTTAGAGCCATCAAAGCAGAGAGACAACCACTGGGGAGAAAACCGGGGTTGGGGGGGTCCTACAGGAATATGTTCCAAACGGATGCAGGTCTCCTTGGCGTCCAGAGGCTGGGTCTGCATCAGGGCCGCAGCCGCGCCCTGGGCATGGGGAGGGGAGGGCACTGCCCAAGACGGGGGATGGGGAGCACTTCAGTGTCACTACAAGCTACCAGGGTGGGAGAGGGCCTCCTTGGTGCCAAAGGGCAGGCACTTCCCCGGTGACTCTGCCTGGAGGGAGGGAAGAGACGGAGATAATTAGGGTTTTTTCATGGAAATCAGCATTTATCAGAAATCAAAGACCGAGGATTCTGCACCATCTAAATGGGCTTCAGTCAGAGAAATAAAACATAAAAGACCATTGGTCCCCACAGCCCCCGCAAAAGCAATTAAATTGTTCACCAAAGGGCTGTGAGCCGTCAACACCACCTGCTTCCTGGGTTCAGCAGGGTGGTACAGATGCCTGAAACTGGACAGAGATGTGGAGTTCTGGGTCCTCCCCGCAGGCCACAGAAAAGGAGCCGAGCCCTGGTGTGCCTCCTGGGTGCCGGACCTCCCAGGGGATCACAAACCAGGTGGGAGTGGCGTTTCATCCCAGCTCTGCCACAATTTGCGCAACTGTAGCGTGGAGCCAGGGAGTGAATGCCCTGAGCTTTTCACTCTGGGGTGGAAGAGTTTAAGGAAAATGCTGTGGGGGTGGGTTGAATTCGGAGGTAAAAAGGGCTTGTGTTTTAAAAAATCCTCAACTCTGTCCAGTGGGGAGAAAGAGGCAGACCAGCTGCAAGGAGCACCCCCGTCCCTGTGTTTATACCCGTCTTGGGGAGCAGCAGGGTCCCTGAGAAGGGGAAGAGCCAGCACACCAGGGCTGCAGTTCCTGAGCCTGAAGACTGGCTCCTGCGGTGATAGGCCCTCACCACGAGCCTACCGGAACCTCAGACCCAATGTCCAGGGCCCATGGTCCACCTCAGGCCGTCCACTGAAGGTGAGGGGGGCTCTGGTTGGGACTCAGTTTCCTCCTCTGCTCAACGAAGGGGCGGGGCCTGTAACCTCGGGAACTTCACCCAAAGGGGAACGCCTTCAGGACGCCCAGGCTCTCTGTGGTCCCTGCCCCCTGGGGAGGAGGTGGGGCAGACAGGGGTGTGAGCCTGTGAAGCGGGCTGTAAAAAAAACACTGAAGTATAACATACAGAAAAGTACACAAGTCCTAAGTGTACAGATGCATAAAAAGTGACCGCAGTCATGTAGCCAACAATCAGGTCAAGAAATAGGAATTCATGAAAAAATACTAACTCAGGGTAAAAATAAGTCAGAGTAATGGGTAACTTTGGGAGTTATCATCCGGGACGCGACACATCTGCTGGGGTGTTCAAATGTTCTACATCTTGATCCGAATGATGGCTATCATGATAGTTTACATATTTAAATATCATCTTGTACTTTTAAGATCTGTGCGTTTTCTCTACTTATTTATAATTTCTCTACTTATTATACTTTATTGTAAAAAGTAAAATTTATTAAAGGGAAAAAAAAATGAAACAGCTCCGCCTGCTCCCTGAGTAGGTGAGAGGGGCCAGAACAGCAGGGGACCATCATCCTTCCCAGAGAGAAGTCAAGGGTCTGGCGGCGGCAGCAGCAATTCTGGGGGGGGCTCTGCCCTGTACCTCACAAGTGTGTGGTGCCCATGCCCATGCCTCCCCCGCCTCAGGCCCCGGGGACCCCGAGCTTGAGGGCCAGTGAGGAGGGGGCCACGGAGCTGGGGGCTGGCCATGGTGAAACTGCCGCATTTGCCAACCTGACCCCATGGCCCTCGTTTGCTCCCCTGGGGTCTTTGGTTTAGATGAGCCCATCTGGTTGGAGGCACAACTGCCCACCGTCCCCAGCCTCACACGGAGGAGCTGCTCGTGTGGCTGCTGGGGTCCAGAAAATTCACTCCTCCCCCAAATCATCACAGCCAAGTCCTTGTGAGCAGGCTGCTCCTGCCAGGGCCGGGGGCTGCTGCAGGACCCAGCAGCCAGGGGATAGGTTCTTCTTCTCCAGGAAGCCAGAGAACAGAAGGAGCTAAACAGACAGCCCGGCTCCCACAAGAGCAAAACCACAGCAGGGGCCACACCAGCTGGCGCTGTCCCCTCCGTGGCCCTCAGGCCTGCTGGCAGCCCCGCCCCGTAAGGCTTGACCACCAGGCCCACTCAGCAGCTGGATTCTGGCCCGAGAGGGTCTCCATCTCTCCCCACCCCAGGGCACCTTTCCTCTTGACTGTGTCCCTTGGGTCTCTCCCTGGAACACAAAGGTCTGGATGCCTCCAACTTGTCCCCAGGGGGTAATCTTTACCAGTGCCCCAGGATGTCAGCTGTTTTCCAGGAGCCAGGACAGGCCTTATCTGTAGTTTCTGAAACAAAAGCTTTAACATATACATTACTTGCTAGGCTTATAACTTTTAACCTTAAACTAAAAATTTCCAACTCTTGAGTCCCCTGTCATTAGCAGTTTCTTTTTAACTCTTGGTGTACAATTTTGAATACATTTTTTTCTCACTGTTTAAGTAAGCGGCAACAAAAAAATAAATTACAAATGCTTTTCAAGCACACTTGGAACATTTTTACAACTGACTATATTAAGCTAGAAAGCAGGTTCCAACAAATGTCTCATAAAGTATGTTTATTGCTCTCTTTGCCATTCATCTGGAAACCAGTCACAGGGTAACTAGAAAGTCCCTACATTTAGATGTTTTAAAATACGCTTTTAAATAACTGTTCAAAATTAATCACAGTCAGAGTTGGAAAATAATTACCATACAAAAATAATAAAACCACTGCATACCAGAGCAAGTTCTGTTTTCCAAAATGATAAAGGCTTCACACTCAGTAGTTCTCAACCATAGGTGATTTCTGCCTCCAAGGGGGCTTTAGGCTATGTGCTGAGCCATTTTAGACTGTCCTGAGGGGAAGGGAAGCCAGGGTGTGGGCAGTGAATAGAGGTACAGGATGCTAATAAGCACCTACAATGCAGAGGACCATGCCCCAGGAGAATGAATTATGTGGCCAAAAAGGTCCACAGTGCTGAGAGTGACAAACCCTGCTCTGTATCCTGAAGAGTCCCTTAGAATACAAACAGCATGTCCCTCTGCATTCTACATGGGAAATGCTGCCTTTCTTGGAATAGGAAGCATGGAAGCTGAAACTCAGAGAACAAAAAATGCCGGCCATCTTGCAAATATTGGGGAGAAGTGTCCCAAGTTGAGAAGACATCTGGAAAAGTTCAGGAGACAAAGGAAGATCTGACGACTTAGGAGACTGAGTCGCACTGTAATAAAACTGAGTCAGCATCTGAGGATCCCTGCTTCTTTCCATTCCTTGTAAGTCACATTAATAACCGTTTCATAATGTCACTCAGAACAAGGAATCTTACTCTGTTAAATGCCAGAATTCACCATCTAAAGTTTTCCTCTTTGAAAACGTGAACATTTGCTACCTTGTGTGTTCCTCAGATTACCAAGTCGGGGGCACATCTCAGCTAACAAAACACTTGAGATTTCTAGAACACCATGCTTGCTTCCAGGCTATAAAGTCCCTTAAAACGCTAAGAATGATGCTACTCTTTTATTTGGTCATTAATATATCTAGGAGTAACAAAAAGAATTTTTCTAGCTCCTCACATTACCTCACATCTTTCTATTTCCTTTCTAGCTTTAACTATTTCTGCGTCATATACAGCTACCAAAATGGAATAATCATTACTGCGGGAGAGCGAGTTTACCTTGATAACTCATGAGAATTAACGGAAAAGTATCACAAATGGAATTTAGTGCAGTGATGGGGAAATAACATGCAGAAATAAACACGTAGAAATAGTAAATTAAAGATACAATTTTTTAAGGACTCAATAGCAACAAAACAGGTTTAAAAAAAAAAACACTCGGAATACACTTAACGATGATGTACAGGATCTGTATGAGTGAAATTGGAAACTGCTCCCCAATAACAGAAACTGTAACAAAGGAAAGCTATCTTGTTCTTGGATTAAAAATTGGGTATCATTGTATACCCACGTACCAAAGTTGTCTATAAACATCATATAATCTAGATTAATATAGCAAAGTGGTACCACAGGAAGTGGTCCCTTAAATCGGGACCCAAGATGTGTACCCAGGAATAGTCTGGCCCCCCTTTCCTGCTGCCTACAGCGTGGCTGTATCTGGCCCCAGTCCCCTCACCTCATACCCCCCCGCAGCTCACCTCCTGTACCTGGATTGCGTTGCTTGCATCACATTTGGCCATAAGCATCACCTCGTGACAGCAGGGACCCTCGGCCAGCAGCGTCGCCTAACCTCGGGTCCGCATCAATGCTCATCTCTGGTCCAGAACTGCTAGCCCCTCAGGCCTGCCAGCCTAAATTTGCCTCCCACCCACCCCACCCACATCTCTGGCCTGGCCGGCCCTCTCACCTGCAGCCCAGTCCTGCCTCTGACCTCAGACAGGCCCCGCCCCTCATCTGTAGGTTTGATTTTTAGTGGTCCATTTCAACAAAAACAGCCAGGAATCAAGTATACCTGTGGAGAGACATAAATGATGTATACTTTATAAAATTAAAGAGTACTCTGAAAAAGTTCAGAGAATAAAAGGGCAAGACACAAAGTGTGAGGAAATATGAGTTACCTAAAACATAGGGTACGAAAGGACAGAAAGTGAAAGAACGGGAACAGATACACAGGATGGTGCAAAAGCAGCTTTACAGTTGTTCACATGGAAAATGATATCGTAATTATTAAATAATAAGACAACGATAAACTTTGTTTCTCGTACTCAGAACTCTGACCCTATTTTTCTCCCATCCTGTATTTTGCAAACATAAACCACATGAAAATTACGTAATAACATGCAGTGGACCTCAAGGTAAACAGAATTAGTAGAGATGAAGTGCACTTTATATCAATAGGTTTAATTTACCAGGAAGATCCAAATTCACCATGTACTTGATATCATAAACTTAAATTATATAGAACAGAGACACAAAAATATTTATAATCATACTAGATTTAACAAACCTCTCTCGTCAGGAATAGAGCATTCATTTCACAAACAAGAGAGCACCTCAAAAAGTTCAGTAAGAATGTAAGAAACACCGTGAGCAGCAAACTGGATTCAGCATTCACAGACAACCGAGTATACACAACTTTTCCTGCTCACCTGCACAAAGGTGATATTTCCAAAATGAAGAGATGCATGCTTGGGAGATTTTTTTATATCCACCATATTGTTATGAGGCCAGTGTCAATGAAAATTCGAAGGACTGAAATTAGATGAAGTATGTTTCTTGCTCACATTGTACATAATCTAGAAATCATTTGTAAAAGGTAACTAGAAAGTTCTTACATTTAAAACTGATGAAATACACTTCTAAATAACCCTCAAAATAAGTCACAATTGGAGTTAAAAAATAATTGGAACAGAATAATAATAAAAATAATACACCAAAAACATATGGGAAAAGTAGTGATGAATCTGCACACTAGGGGGAAACAGCTGAAAATTCACATGTTCTGCATCCATATTACAAACCCAGAATAATAAATTACATCCAGAGCAAGTAGAGGAATGGAAATAGGCCAGGAGAGATGTCTGAAGGGTATATACTTAAAACAATAGCAGTTATTGGCAGTTTGGGTGGAATTTTGAATTAATTTTCACTTTTCTGTATAATTTAAATAATCTGTAACAAAAAAAAAGTCATCCTCACTTTGGGTTAAAAAAAATACGAGGAAAAAACATGGCAAAATTTTAAAAATATGAGGCAAAATTTAAGAATAAAAGTAACCTAGATTGCTGTGGTGACACCATCAGAGGCCTTTTCTCTGCTCACCCACCCGATCTCCGCACTCAGAGGGGCCCATTTTCCAAAGTGCGTTTCTTTGTGTGCAAATGCAGCCGAGCGGAGAGGAAATGACAGGACCAGAGCAGAATGAGCAGCACAACCTCAGGGGGAACGTGCCCCAGGGCTGACTCACTGCAGGGCCTGCTCAACCCTGCTGCTTCACAACTAAGCAGCAACACTACACACCTGAACCACAAAGGTGCTGCTTCATGAGTCACCGGGAACAGTACTGGGATTCTTCTCAGCCATGACGCACTCACAGCTATTCTGTACCAAAACGGAGCAACTCCAAAAAATAACGGTCCCTTCTTTCCCACACCCCAACACTGGAACACATACTGACATTGAATTGGGGTCAATGACCATTAGTTGATAGAGGGAACAATTCCTTGTATGTGAAATGTAACCCAGAACACTTTTGGAAAAGGCAGTGTGAGCTGGGTGTGACAGAAAGGACAAAAGACAAAGGACCAGTTCTCCCAGGGGTGTAAATGTTCCCAAAAAGGCAACAGGAGCATCTGTGGCAAGGACTCCGGCTATCCCCGGGCCAACGTTGCGGCAAACCCGCAGACCCCTCTGTCCCGTCCCCCTCACTGCGAAGATCCTCATGCCTTCCATCTGTAAAGGGGACCCCCTTTACGCATGGAACAACAGGGGGGAGGCCCCCAGGAGATGGCTTTTGTCCGAGCCCCAGGTGGCTGGTTTCGGGCCAAAACGTGGGGCCAGGTGGGCGCAGGGCAGGCCCCCCCACCACAAGCCTCCCTAGGGGCGACGTGCCCCACCCTTGAGATATCAGGCCAGGGTCCCAGGGTCCCAGGGCTCGTGTCCTGGGAACTGCAAGGCCTCCCTGCCACCCAGAGGACCGCGCATTTTCCCCAGGAGCACAGTTCCCAGTAGGTCTCCCACCCCCGCAGAGGCAGAGCGCCCAGGGAAGACCTGGGGACCTGGGGCCGGGGCGGGGGGCCGGCCCCGGTTCCTCGCCAGGTGGAGTGGGCCCGGGCTGGCGGGACGCAGGCCCACGGACGTGTTCTCCTGTGGGGACTCAGGCCTGTGCCCCGCCTGGGCGGCTAAGATTCTCGCTTTGGCTCAAACTGCCCCACCCTGCCCTGAGGCGGCAAACCTAGACCCAGGGGCTTCAACTCTCTAAGGTGGGCTAAACTACGTGAGAAGGGACTGTGACTGTGGCGCCCTCGTTCCCCCAGTGCTCGAACCCCCCTCTCCGTGACGGCATCAGAGGCCTCTTGTCCTTGGTTTCCCCAAAGGGATTCACCTGTGGCGAACCTCGGCCTGGTGAGCAGGAACAGGCCCTATGGCAGGAGCCTGGAGAGGACACTGGAGCGACAAGGGCCAGGGCTGGGGATCTTCCCGGGGGCTCTCTCAGGGCCCAGGCACCCCCTCTCGCCCGGGGAGTGCCCACGTTGTTCCTTGACCCCCGCAGGACACCTGCATCCCGCGATAGGCGGCCCTCTGCTTCCATGGGGCTCGGACACCAGGCCAGGTTCACAGGGTCCCTTGGCTTGTGTCCAGGGAACTGGAAGCCCTCCCGTCCACCCAGAGGACCGCGTATTTTCCCTTGGACCACACTTCCCAGGAGGTCTCCCACTCCCGCAGAGGCAGAGTGCCCATGGAAGACCTGGGGACCTGGGGACGGGGCGGGGACCAGCAGTGGTTCCGCACCAGTTGGGGCGGGCCGGGGCAGGCGGTACCCACGCCCATGGATGGGTTTTCCTGTGGGGACTCAGGCCTGCTCCCCACCTGGGCGGCTAAGAGTCTGGCTTTGGCTCAAACTGCCCCACCCTGCCTCGAGGTGGCAAACTTGGACGCAGCAGCTTCAACTTTCTAAAATCTGGGCTAAAGTACCCAAGAGGGGACCTTGACCGCTGCAACCTTGGTCCCCTAGAGCTCGAAGCCCCTTCTCTGTGAAGAAATCAGCGCCCCCCTCCCTTGGTGTCTGGAGAAGGCATTCACCTGCGGTGAACCTGGGTTCCGGTGTCCAGGACCAGGCCCCATGGCACGAGCTTGAGGAGGCAACAGGAGCCTCTGCGGCCAGGGCTCTTGCTCCCCCAGGGTTCTCTCGGGGGGGCTAGGCGCCCTCTCTCGCCCATAGAGTGCCCACGCCGTTCGTTGACTCGGGCAGGACGCCTGTATCCCATGGGTAGCGTTCCTCTGCCTCCATGGAGCTCAGTCCCCTGGGGCCGGGGCTGGAGTCACTCTCGTCACTTGCTGGAAACTGGAGGGCTCCTCCATCCAGTCCTCCCCACTGCAGGATCGCCCTTATGGAGGTAAGATTAGAGGAGGCTCCCACGAAATGACCTCAGTCAGAGCCACACCTAGCTCCTTTTGGGCCAGGATGCAGGCCAGGTAGGTGCAGGGACCCTGGCATCAGAATCCTCCCCAGAGAGAATTCCTCCCTTCCCAGGTGCGATGTCCTCCACTGCTCAGTCAACATCACAGGTTCACAGGGTCACTGGGATTGTGTTCATAGAACTGCATGCTTTCCCTGCTGTCCAGAAGACTTCTCATTTTGCTGGAGACCACGTTTCCAAGCATGTCTCCCACCCACATAAAGGCAGAGTGGAAAATAGAAGAGCCAGAGACCTCCGGCCAAGACGGGTTATAGGCCACTGTTCCACGCGGTGGAAATGTGACCCAGCTCCCACTCTGCAAAGCCAGTGGGATCAGGGTCCAGACTGCGGGACCACACCCACGGGCAGGTCCTCCATTTGGGAAGGAAGCCTGCACTGAATCCAGGCTTCTGTGAGTCTTGCTTTGGCTGAAACTCCCTCACCCTGCCTTCAGGCAGCACATACTTCCTGACTATCTTGAACTTCCTGAAGTCTGTGCTAAACCACCCAAATACGGAGTGTAAGCATTCAACCAGGTTCCCCCTTGAGCTGTGACATCCTTGTCTTTGAAGTAATCAGCGGCCTTCTGCCCTTGGTTGTCTGCAAAATGCAATCACCTGCGGTGAACCTGTGCACACTCAGTGAGGACCATCCCGAAGCAACATGCCCAGAAAAGCGATAAAAGCCTGTCCGGGCAGGGGTCAGGCTCTGTCTTGCGCTCTCTGGTCCTCTCGCCCTCTCTCTCACTTAGAGTTTTGCCATGCCATCCCTTTTCCCCCACAAGATTTCTGTAGTCCGGGTCTTGGAGAGCGCACCCATGTGAACCCTCAGCCGGCTCCGGATCCGCGAACCCCCAGACCTGCGCTGCGCAAATTTTTGTGCCCGAGAGAGGCCAGAGGCCAGGTGCGCAGCATCGTTTGCGGTGAAGCCACTCCACTACGCCCACCTTTCCTTCCCACCGGGGAGAGGACCCCCCAAAGCTGTGTTAGCGCGCGACTCCGTGTCCCGTCTCCGCCCCATCACTCTCCCCACAAACCATCCTGGAGTATCTCACGGTCTCCGTCACCTGCGCCCACCCGCAGGTCCCCGTCCCCAAACCTCCCTTCTCTGCGTTCCAGCGGAATTCCGCGCGGGCCCTTCCCCCTCCTGCTCCCAAGGTAACCCGTTCAAACCTCCCCCGGGCGGCTCCGGTCCACCCTCTCCTGTCCCCACCGCGTCGCCCTTCCCTTCCCATCCGGCCTTGTCCCCGAACCCCGAGCCCCGACCCACCGGATCACAGCCCCGCCGGCCTCTCCTGCCCCCCCCTTCCCCGTCCCTCACCAGCCCCTCTGTCCCTCGCCGGTGGCCGAGACGCGGTGCAAGTGTCCAGGCTGCGCGGGCACCTGCCCGAGCGTAGCGGGCGAAAGGGACCCGACGCCTGGAGACACGGAGTCACGGTGGTGAAGCGCTGCAGGCGTCCCAGGATGACGGCTTTCCTGTCATTGCTCACACGTCACTCCTTAATACCTGTTCTGTGACGTCACTAACAGTAAGTACTCTTGCTTTCCCAGATTCCCAAATTCACCATCTCAAATCTCCCTTACGGACAATGCGGACACTGGCCAGATCGTGAGTTCCTCCGACAACCTCCAGGGGGCGCGATTTCTCTTACAAAACACTTCCGGTTTCTGCAGGACCAGGGGTCCAAGCCCTGAACTCACTTAGAAGTATCTTCTTGTTCCTGTTTAATTTCATCATTAATGACTCACCGCCAACAAAATTTTTTCTAGCTTCTCACATTACCTCACTTCTTCAGGTTTTCTTCCAAGTTTTATCTACTTTTACATTTTTACATAGCTAGCTAAAGTAACACAATTTTATTACTGTATGATAGCTTATTTACCTTGATAATCATGAAAAGCAATTAATACAAATAACAGAATTTCTTACAGGGAGAGGAAATAACATGCAGAAATAAATATCCTTTAGATGTATGTAGAGACAGTGAGTTAAAGATATAATCATGGGGGGAAAATGGAGACAACTTTACTTGAACAACAATAAAAAAGAAAAAAGATTAGAATCAGAAAAGAAAAAAATTTAGATCAAACATAAAACAAACTGAGGATAAGACAGTTGTAGTATGGGTATGCTTACAATTTCTTAATGCATTTTGAAAAAAATTTTTGTGGGCATGTGATTTCTGGGGGTAAATTTGGAAATGTCTATAACTCAATTTATTTTCCAGAAAACAAGTTTATAAAACAAGGAAAAAAGAGATATAATCAAAGAAAAGCAATAGCAAAAAAACAGATACAATACCTAAGATGAACCTTAACAAGAATGTGCAACATCTGTATGCACACAATTTTTAAGTAATACCGAATGAAAGACACTTCAACAACTGGAAAGTAACATTGTGTTCTTGCGTAAAAAAACACATTAAGATGTCAATTCACAAAGTTGTTCATAAATTTAATGTGACTTAGATTACAATATCAACATCTTTAAAACTAAAACAAACTTGTTTTCAGTTCACTGGTTAAAATAAACATGCTTTACAGTTGAATATGAAGAAATAAATATCTTTTATGTATACAAAGACTAAAGATACAATCAAAGAAAAGAACCAATAGCAACAAAACTGATAAAGTGCTTGGGAATAAATTTAACCAGAACATTCATGATCTGCATGAACATTTTGACATGCAGCCCACATAAAAGAAACTTGGAAAGTAACATCACATTCTCGTTAGAAAAACCATATGCAGATGTCATTTCCCAAAGTTGTTTAAGATATTAAAAAGCTGCTCCTGAAGGTCTCACATGTACATACAACCCCAGACCACCGAGGGTGACCACACCTCCTGGCATCCACCTTCCAGACCACCTGGCGTCCGTCGTCACGACTGATAACCACCCAGAACCCATCCTAGGGCTAAGAATGCAGGATGAATAACTCTCAGGAAGGTGCTTTGTACCATAAGAATTTTTCTCTCTTCTCTCCTTTGTACACGTCAGGGTTTTGGCCTGGCTGTGTCTGTTTGCAAATGCTAAGGCTCTGGAAGAAATCCCTGTCATTTCTCTCTGGCACAGCCTCCAGACTCTTTGACTTCATTTGACACATTTAAAATTACGGCTGTGGTATGTGTGTGCGCAAATGCACACAAGAGGCTGAGAGGGGTGCACACCGTTTACTGCATCGAACAGTGTCCTGCCCAAAATTCTTGTCCACCTGCAACTTCAGAATGTGAGCTTACTGGGAAATGGGGTCTTTGCAGAGGTAATTAGCCAGGTGACAGTGAGGTCACACTGGGTTAGGGTGGGCCCTACTCCATTGGCTGCTGTCCTTCGCTGACAGTCAAGTGCACACATAGGGAAGAAGGCCACGGGAGGGTGAAGGGATGACAGGGCTGCAGGCGTCGCCGGAGGCCAGGAGAGAGGCAGAGAGGCTGCTGGCTCCTGAGAGAGCTGATGCTGCTGACACCTTGGTGTCAGACTTCCGGTGTCTGGCACTGTGAGAAAATAAATTGCTGTTGTTTTAAGCCACCCATTTTTGATAATGTGTTATGGCAAATTAATTTAACCTTTTATGGCTATTTTTTTCCAATAAAAATAAATTAGTAAAGAAGTTACCCACATTTTATGTTGGAACCTTTGGCTCTGCCACCTAAGTAGGAAATCTTGGCCAACTCATTAGCTATATGAAGGTCTCAGTCGCTTTGTCTGTAAAATGGGGATGTTATCATCCACCCTGTTCACTTTCCAGGCTGTGCTTGGCGTCTCCCTGGACCCTTCTCTCATGATCCACAACCATTTCTCCTCCCACGCAGCTCTAGTGACCGTGACCATCCTCTCCACCGGTCTCTAGTCCACATCTCCAGCCCCCAGCATATCTGTTTCACCGAAATACCACTGCACGTGCCTTTTCTTTTTGAAGCCCTTCAACAGTCTCTAATTACCTATTAAATTAAATTCCAGTTTCTTCATTTAGTTAAAGACCCTCTACACTTGGCGCCCCACCTGCCTACCACTTGCTTCCCTGGTTCAAAACCAGATCAGAGACAACCTTTGAACCTGGAGCCTGGCCCTTCTCAGCGGTGCCAGTGAGGGTGCTCTTCCCTGCACGCGCGGCCCCTCCTCCACCCGGGCCCATTTCTGGCCTGAAGTCTTCTCCTGCGGCCCCACGATGGAGGGGACTCCCCTTTCCTCTGAATTCCTAGAGCACAAACCCTCAGCATCTTACGTATTTTGATTACCACCCATTAAAATGCAAACGATTTTTTAGAGATAAAACTTTATTCACTATTGTGCCTGGTATGCAATCTCATGGAGAGTGGGTGCTCAGTACATATCTGTCACGTAAATGAATAACGATGATAAAGCACTTGAGTTTTAGAGTATTAACATAGGTTTTAACAATTAAAAAATATTTAGATAGAAATGATATTCAGCCAGTACCACCAGACTAGTTATAAAACACTGAGATACTTCCCTCCATTGCCCCTGCACACTGGATGCTGCAGGCAGGTCGCGGCCCCCTGAAAGCGTCTGCACTCCCACAGCCTGGCAACCAAAGGAGCAGCGTCCTGCTCTGCCCACCCGGCCAGGGCCAGCTGGTGGGGGTAGTGTCCCTTCTGACTGATCAACACCCACGAGGTGACAGTTAGATATTTTTGTAATGACCTCTGTTTATAAATAAAGTTTAATTATACAATTTGAAAATGGTGCTTCTCCTCATTGCCACATCTCCTAAAAGAGCAGATTCGGGAATAGAAAAGGAAAATGATACTTTGTCAGTCTCTGCAGATTTAGGGCATATCCATTAAGACTCAGTCTTCATGTAAACCAGAAGATAGGCAGTTTCTCTCCTAGAGAGAAAAAAAAATGCAACATCATAGCAGAAATGAAACAGTCGCAGTTAACTGATACATTATTAATTCACGACAGGATAAAGGTCAGCAAACTTCCCAGGCTGTTGGACAGCCATCCACCTCAGAGGAGAACGTGGGACCTGGGGAACAACCACTACACTGCGGTCCGTCAACATCTAAATCGGGGGCTGGCAAACGAATCCAGGAAATCCCACTGGCACACAGCCACGCTCTTATCACCCACAAGAGCAGCATTGAACAGCTGCAACAGAGACTGTGTGGCCCACAAAGCCTAAAACATTGATTCTCTGGCCCCTTTTTAGACAGCTTGCCAAACTCTGTCCTAATTAATGGGGGAGGGAAGTTGCTGACAACAGGAACTGACAAAGAGTGAGCACCCAAGAGAGGTGCTTATAAGAGAGAAAAGGAAGGTTGGAGGATTTTTTTGTTGTTTAATTTTTTTTTGATATATTTATTGATTATGCTATTACAGTTGTCCCATTTCCACCCCTTCACTCAACTCCATCCTGCCCACCCTCTCCCTCCCACATTTCCCCCTATAGTTCATGTCCATGGGTCATACTTATAAGTTCTTTGGCTTCTACATTTCCTACACTATTCTTACCCTCCCCCTGTCTGTTTTCCACCTATCATTTATGCTATTTATTCTCTGTACCTTTCCCCCCTTTCTCCCCCTCCCAATCCCCTATTGATAACCCTCCATGTGATCTCCATTTCTGTGGTTCTGTTTCTGTTCTAGTTGTTTGCTTAGTTTTCTTTTGTTTTGGTTTTAGGTGTGGTTCTTAATAACTGTGAGTTTGCTGTCACTTTTACTGTTCATATTTTTTATCTTCTTTTTCTTAGGTAAGTCCCTTTAACATTTCATATAATAATGGCTTGGTGATGATGAACTCCTTTAACTTGACCTTATCTGAGAAGCACTTTATCTGCCCTTCCATTCTGAATGACAGCTTTGCTGGATACAGTAACCTTGGATGTAGGCCCTTGCCTTTCATGACTTGGAATACTTCTTGTCAGTCCCTTCTCACCTGTAAGGTCTCTTTTGAGAAATCAGCTGACAGTCTTATGGGATCCCCTTTGTAGGTAACTGTCTCCTTTTCTCTTGCTGCTTCTAAGATTCTCTCCTTCTGCTTAATCGTGGCTAATGTAATTATGATGTGCCTTGGTGTGTTCCTCCTTGGGTCCAGCTTCTTTGGGACTCTCTGAGCTTCCTGGACTTCCTGGAAGTCTATTTCCTTTGCCAGGTTGGGGAAGTTCTCCTTCTTTATTTGTTCAAGTAAGTTTTCAATTTTTTGTTCTTCCTCTTCTCCTTCTGGCACCCCTATAATTCGGATGTGGGAACGTTTCAAGATGTCCTGGAGGTTCCTAAGCCTCTCCTCATTTTTTGGAATTCTTGTTTCTTCATTCTTTTCTGGTTGGATGTTTCTTTCTTCCTTCTGGTCCACACCGTTGATTTGAGTCCCAGTTTCCTTTGCATCACTATTGGTTCCCTGTACATTTTCCTTTGTTTCTCTTATCATAGGCTTCATTTTTTCATCTGGTTTTCGAACAGATTCAACCAATTCTGTGAGCATCTTGATAACCAGTGTTTTGAACTGTGCATCTGATAGGTTGGCTATCTCTTCCTCGCTTAGTTGTATTTTTTCTGGAGCTTTGAAGGGTTCTGTCATTTGGGCCTTTTTTTTTTTTTTTTGATCTTGGCGCGTCTATTACTTAAAGGGGCGGAGCCTTAGGTGTTCCCCGGGGCGGGGTAACACTGGTTGCTGCGCTGACGCTGTACGTGGGGGAGGGGCCGAGAGGGAGCAATGGCACCCACTCCACTTTCCACCAGATTTCAGTCACTCCCTCCGCTACCCACAATCAAATTGGGTCCCCCTGGTGCTGGTTCCCGAGTGGGTGGGCTTGTGCACACTCTAGGCCCCTGTGGGTCTCTCCAACGACCTCTCCTGTGAGGCTGGGAGTCTCTCTTGCTGCCACCCCAAACCCCACGGGCTCTTTCAATCAGATGTCTGAGGCTTTATTTCACCGTGCTGGAGCCCTGGGTTACGCAGTCTGCTTCACTCCCCGCCGTTGGTCCTGGTTTATCTGTGCCCGAGTGTGGGGCCTCGGGGTGCTACCGCCGCTCTGCCTGCCCCGTTCTCTGCCATTCTGAGTCCGGCCCTCTCGGTTTCTCTGTGCGTGAATGTGGGGCCGCAGGGTCTGCTAGTGGTCAGACTGCCTGCCCCGTTCGTCCCACACTCCGCCAGTCTCGGTCCTGCCACGGCCACACGAGTCCTCTCCGCCCCGGTGCCCGTCTCCGCCCCTCCTACCGGTCTGGATGTATGTTTCTTTTTTATCTACTTGGTGTCGGACTTCCTTGCCGTTCGATCTTCTGTCAGTTCTGGTTGTGCGAGGAGGTGCAGTGTGTCTACCTACACCGCCATCTCGGTTGCTCAATCTGGTTGGAGGATTTCAGACACAAATTTCACCTAGGTCATTACTTTTCAAATGATCCGGACAACTTGTGCAGCTGAAACCATCTCCAAAATCACCCCTGGTGCACAATACCAGCCCTAACCCAGAAACTCAGCCAGAACACTTACAAAGTCTCTGCTTTGATTTCACCCAGCTTTTCTCTTTCCAGCTTCCCCTCTATAGTTATTGATTTTTAAAAGTACAGTTATGGATATTTACTAAATGCAAGCCACTGCCCCAGACGGAGAAAGAGGAAAAGAGTGGTCCTTGCCCCCAAAGAGAGCGTGGGCTACCGTGACAGTTATGTCAGCAAACGGACACAAAACTGTGGGGCCCTTTCCATAAAGGAGGTGTGTTTACAACACAGTGGGGGCTCAGGAGGAGCCCCTGCAGATCGTCCTGGGTGGACCAGGGCAGGCTTTGTGGAGTAGGGAAGGCCACGCACGCACAGGGGCACACAGGCAGGGCTGGGCCTCTGCGCTGGTGATGAGCTCACTGGCCAGGCCCTGCGTGTGCAAAGCCAGGGGGAGGACATGGAGGGCACAGGAGCTACCTCCTCGTTAGTTCTTTTTGGAGTGTAAACTGTGAGAAAATCGCTCTGGCCGGCGGCTCAGTTGGTTGGAGGGTCGTCCTGTACACCTGATGATTGCAGGTTTAATTCGCAGTCAGGGCACATGCCTAGGTTGCAGGTTCGGTCCCTAGTCGGGGTGAGTACAGGAAGCAACCAATCGATGTTTCTCTCTCTCTCTAATCAATTTAAAATACCATATCCTCGGGTGAAGATCAAAAAAATAAATAGATAAAACAATCTGAGAAAACCATGGTGCAGTGGGGTGGGTATGAAAGATGGAGTGGACCAGCTCGTCGCTGGGGAGGTGGGCGAATACACTGGTGGCTGAATCCATGAGCGTTCCCACAGCAGTAAGAGCCCTGTGCCAGCTCACGGGGCTTCGCCCGCTCATGGGGCTTCGCCTGCTCAAACACATCTCTTACCAGCGGTAGCTGCGATTTCCGTAGGTACACCGGATGTCTTCCCAGGACACCTGGACACACACAAACACACAGAGTGAAGCACCCAGACAGCACAGGGTGCTACAGTCCCCCCTCCCTCACTCCTCCCGACAAACCTGCCCAGGGACTCCCGAGACCCACAGCGTCTGCTGATAAACGCCATGGAAGTAAAGTGTCTCTTCATGCCCTCGCTTCTTTGCTTAAACCTGGTTATGCTCAGCCCAGAGTTCTACCTTCACATTTCCACCTCTCCTTGCTTTCCTTAAGTTTCCCACACAGCTTGGAGCCGCAGGGTACTGAGCTTAGCACGCCAAACCCTAGACTCCGAGACAAGTGGACTCGGGGAGAGCGCTAGCCAGATGGCAACTTCGTGCAGAAAACAGCTGTCTCTCCCATAAACTGCCCCATACACACAGACCAGGGCCACTCTGCTTGTGTGACTTCAGGGACCCACCCAGCCCTGGGCTCCAAAGACACCAGAGAGCGCTAGCCAGGGGCCAGCGGTGGTTTTGGGTGGTGTCACTCACCCCACACACACTGGAGTCGTTGAAGCAGAACCACCGTCCGTCTGCGGAGCTCCGGATGTAGGCGCAGTAATGGCCGAGGTCAGGCAGCCCCACGTGGGCGATCACGGCAAAGAGCTCGTACTGCCCTCCGAGCTGGAAGAAGCGCAGACACAGGCGACTCTCCTGTGGCCCTGCTTTCCCCGCCCAACCTCAGAACAAGGAGATGTTTCCCTGCACATGTGTCTGGAATCTACTCCGCGCCAGGCCTGGGGCTTCATGGGGACCAGAAAACAGTCCCTGACTTCAAGAATTTCACTGCTAAGTAAGCCAGAATCAGAATGCTGTGTTTTATACCAGGTGGTATTCCAGGCATATTCAGGAAAACCCAACTTTTGCCCCAAAAAGGAAAAGGAACACCAGCTGAGGAAAGGCTGAGGCTGAGGAGCTGGGGGAGAGCCCTCCAGATATAAGACATGCTTGCAGTGACCCTGCAGAATGACCAAGACTGGTGGACAAGCCATGGAAAGGGGGCCCACCTGAACGTGGACCCAGAGCCACCAAGGTTCCGCCGCACAGCAGCGTGGAGCATCCTGAGGACATGGACGTGGGACGGGAGTGGGGGGCTCCTCACCTGGCCATCGGCATCACAGGGGGAAGCATCGTCTGTCAGAAGAACCTGACCTAGGTCCAAGCTCTGGGGGAAATGCAGGGAACTGCAGAGTTTTTCTGTCCGCGAGTTCCTGACGGAGAACCGCATGAGGTGGATTGTCAAGGTCTGGGGCAAACGTGTTGGCTTCAAGACCTGCGAAAGCAGAATCACTGGAGATGAAGCCGCGGGCACTGGAAATGGGGAGATTCGGAGAAATAGCACAGCCAACGCATGAGGGGGGACACAGGAGGATGTGGTGCAGAGCGGGGCCCCAGTGGAAACGGAAGGCCTGAGCCACCCTGGTGCAGTTCAGCAGCACCTGCGCGGAACCCAGGGCCGCAGTGGAGTCTGCTGGGGGAGCTCCTCCAGCCTCGAGGGCAAACTCTCCCCGCTCTCGGGCCCACCCTCCTCCTTCACAGGCGGCCTCTCGCCCTGATGTCAGCGGAGGAGCCCCAGGACCCTGGGCTGCCAGGGGCTCTGTGAAGAGTCTCTCAGGGACAGCCCCCCCCTACACAGGGGGGCTCTGCTCACGGGAGGGAGTACCTGTTTGCCGCTGGTCCTCCTCCCGCAGTGCTCGCAGAAGCACCTGCTCTCGCTGGACAGCGGCCTGGGCTGGAAGAAGCAGTGAAGGGCCTCCTCCTGCCCAGGAACGAGAAAACAAGCAGGGTTGGTGTTTCCCGTGCAGAGTCCAGAGCACAGCCTGGACCTGCAGCGGGGACGTCAGCTTCCCTTCCGGTGTCGCCGTGCCCAGACTGGGGCCCAGGGCGGGATGGTGCCAAGTGCCTGCTGATCAGAGGGGAAAAGGGGACAGGGCCCCTGAAAGTACAAATAGGAGGGAAGAAATTTTTTGGCCAAATCAAAGGAGAACTTAGCCAGAGCCATGCAAAGGAAACAGAAATGATTTTTAAAAGCCAAGTGTGAACTGCAGAAGCCCAATTGCTGAACTAAGGAAGAAAGAAGGGGTTCAGCAAAAAGACATTTTATATCGAACAGAGACAACGGTGTGGAGATGGCCAGACAGAAAGGGGGTGAGTGGGTGGAGGTGGGCTAAGCGGGGCGAGGGGGGATAATGAAGTGGAAAGAGACTGCAGGGGTGGCGGGCACACGACTGTGTGCAGCTGGTGCTTCACTGACTCGCACACTCGCAAGCTGAACGGTTTGGCGAACCGATGTCCCCCATGGCCTCCATTCCCTTACAGGACATGGGGACATGTGGGGACAGGAGACTCACCGAGAGAAGCCCCTTACCAACGTCCTGAGGAGATTCGACTCCGCGTCAAAGAGAGGAAGCGGGAGGGTCAGCATGCTGCTGTCCTTGCTGCTCTCCCCAGCGCAGTCCAGGCACACGAAGGTCTCCCTGGTCCGGATCGTGTACAGGGCCTGCAGCCGCTCCGCCTGCGTGGGAGGAGGGAGGGTGGGGGTGAAAAGGCGCAGAGCCATCCACAGGCCAGGCCGGGACAGTTTCCACAGCTGAAGCCAGCAGACCGGAGCTCAGGAAACAGCAGCTACTAATGCTCGTCGCTCTCCTCAGAGAGGTGAGACGATGACGTTAGCAACAGCACGGTTCGGCTGGGGCAGGGGGAGTGCGGGGGGGGGGGGGGGACGCAGACAACTGTAACTGAGCAACAATAAAGGAATTTTTTTTAATTAAAAAAAATAATATCATGGAGCTGTGATCCGCATTTTATGAGATTTTCTCTTTTTACCCTCTCTACACATCACGCCGACCACTGCTGACTGAGCTGACTGAGCGGCGTCTTAAACTTGTGCGTGCTCCCAGAATCTCACCAGGTCCACCTCCGTGATCTGGTCCTTAAGGAGGTTCCATACCATGAGGTAGAGTTGAGCAGCGTCATGCTGGACGAACACTGGCCAGAGAGGAAAGGCACAGCCTGATTAGCAAGTCCCCGAGGACACTGCTCGAGCCCTGGGGCCTGGATGCCCGTGGGCGTCCACCACCCTGCGTCCTCCTGCCTTCGCCCTGTTTTCAGGCCCAATCCCCACTGGACGTCAGGTGCCATGAATGGAAAATAAGCTTGGTGCCGGTTTTTGAGAGCTCCTCTCGAAACTTAACATCCACGTGTTCTGCCTCTGATTTGCCACCCACCCCCAAAGGCCCCCACCCAGGGACCCAACTAGATAAAACCAACAGTTAATGATGGATTCTCTCCTGTCTGGGTCAACATTTGACTTGAATTCCTACGGCCACTCACTGCTCTGTGCCTTTATGTATTTTCTTCATTCACTTCCCTAAAACTCAAGCACTTTCTCAGTACTCGTATCTGACCCAGGTCCTCCCCAACACTGTCCAGGAGAACAAGAAGAGAAAGGACCACTGCAGAGGTAGGGGAGGCAACACAGAAGCAGTGAGTTCCGTGCATGTGACGTAAGTGGACGTAAAGCTCAAAGCGTAAGTACAGAAGCCTAGGAAACAGACCTAGGAAGACAGAGAAGTGAAAACACATCGAGGACTATCTTATCAAAGGGTAGCTATCAGCCGAAACACAAAGACATTGCAAGAAGGGGTCACTATTGTAAGTGCACTAAACCACCCTATCCGCTGCCTCAGGCCCATTTTATTTCCTTCGTGATACTAATCACAAAGGAAGCGTTTTCAGGGTTTGCTGTTGAGCGTGAACAACACCCACCCTGTGCCTGCAGAAACGTGGGCTCTTCAGTGCCTCCGGTACAAGGGGTCCACCATCCACCAAACGTCCCGCTTAGTCCCTCAGCTCTCTTTCCTCTCGCTCTCTCGCTCTCTCGCTCTCTCTCCCCCCCCTCGGTCTCCTGTGCCCGCCCGCTGGAGCGCCAGGCCAGGAGCCGGTGCTGGGGGGGCTGTCTTACCGGGCACGTTGTGCTTCCGGAGGCAGTACACCAGCTCCGTGGGCCGCACGGCCTTCTGCCGGCTGTCCTGCACCCTCTCCAGCAGCAAGAGCAGCTGGAAGGGCACGCTCCTCTTCTGCTCCTCCACGCCCACTGGCACTTTTAACCTGCCAGGGAACAGCAGCCATGAGCCGCCCTGGGTCTCTGGGTCGGGGGCACACCGTGCACACTCAAGGGGACTGCCAAGTCTTCATGCCCAGGCCACTCTGTGAATTAAATCGGAATTTCTGGCAATGGAAGCCAGTTATCAGAATTTTTCGGTGTTCCAAATTATTTAAAAGATTTTATGTATTGTTTTTTTTAGAGAGGGGAGAAGGCAGGGAGAAAAAGAGGGAGAGGAACATTGACGGGCAAGAGAAACATTCATCAATTGCCTCCTGCATGTCCCCCACAGGGGGCCTGGCCCGCAACCCAGGTGTGTGCCCTGACCGGGAATCGAACCCACCACGTTCTGGTTTCTGGGACGAAGCCCAAACCAATGAGCCACACCAGTCAGGGTGGCATTTATACATTTTTTGAACTTATTAGGCGACCGTGTGTCCAGAATGTGCAGAACAAGACTTCCCTCTGGTGGCTTTCGAAAGGAAACTATAGTCAAGAGTCTGTGGGCTTCTGGGCAACATGGAGAAATAGGTAAAGGCTGCACTCACCTCCTCCCACCAGCTCATCAAAATTCTTGTGCAACTAAACGGCAGAACAGCCATGATCCAGCACTGCCTGAGATCCAGCTGAACGGACAGCCTACAACTAAGGATGTGCAGACGCAGCCAAGCAAGAGGGACAGACATACAGGACGGGCTGGTCCCACACCCACATGCGGCGGGTAAAAATCAGGAGGGACATCTCGGCTGCACAGGTCCCCTGAGGAGCAAGGGGTCCCAGCCCCACACTGGGGCCCACAGCCAGCCCAGGGTTCCAGTGGCAAGAAGAGGAGTCCCCCTAACTTCTGGGTGTGAAAGCCAGTGGGGACTGTGGCTGATGGAGACAGAGGGCTTCTGGAGTCCCAGGAGTTCATGAATTCGCCAGAGAGACTCCCTCCCTCCGCACTCCAGCGATGAGGCAGCATCTCACAAGGCACCAGGGAGACACATGGGGAGGAACTGAGGCGTCTGGCTGTGGGCTGAGGGCTGAGGGCTGAGGGGCAGCTTTCCCCAGACAGACATGCTGACCAAGGCCACTGTTCCTTCGATGAGCCCCCATCCCCACCAAAAACGCAGGCGGGCGGGCCCCACATCTGAGTCGCCATCGACCTGCTCACACTGCCTGTCCTGCCCTACTGATTCCCCGAGACCCACACCAGTGAACCTGCAGAACCACCCCAGCGGTTTCCAGGGGCGTTTCCACACAGACAGACTGGCTTGGCTCATGCTGCAGACTTCCCTAAAGTCTCTCAAAGGTTCACAAACCCCAGAGAAGCAGCATCTGGCCTCGGCGTGCTAAGCAGCCCCAAGCCCGACACTGACAACAGCTGGCGTCCATTCGCAGCTCAGCGTCTCTCCAGCCCCTCCACGCCGAGCACAAGGGGCAACCACCGGCAGATCACTTTGTAGCTCATACCAGGTGTCCCCAGGCAGGCCAGAGGCAGCAGCTGACCTGGGCCTGCACCTCCCAAGAGGCCCCAGAACCAATACACTCAGTGGCCAGATTCAGACCACACCAGAGCACCGCCCAGCCACCCCCAAATGTCATACCCAAAGGGCAGGCCCCAGAGCCGAGTGCCTCCTGCTTCGTAGGGTCAGCCCCTGCACTGTCGTCGCGACCAGTTCCCACAACCAGCCAGCCAGAGGGCCACTGCATCACAATGGCGTGCCCACAGCGCTCAAGGCGCAACCACAACAGGAAGGCACACGGAACCTGCACCGGCGCCACGGTGAACGCACTGCCTCCGGTGGCCAGGGAGGCTGTGCCACTAGGCCCCACAGGACACCTGCTACACACGGCCACTCGGCCCCAACCGGGAGACACAGCAGCTCTACCTGACACACAGAAACACGCACAGGGAGGTGGCAAAGTGGGGAGACGAGGACCCAGGTCCCAGATTAAAGAACAGAACAAAACTCCAAAAACAGAACTAAACAGAATGGAGACCAGCCATCAACCTGATGCAGAGGTCAAACCACGAGCCAGAAGGGTGCTCAGCGATCGCAGCGAGGACTTCGACAGGGGGCGGGAGACAGGAAACAGTTTAAAAGGCAGTCAGAGATTCGGGATACACTAACTGGATAAAGTATACACTAGAGGAAACCAACAGAAGCAGAGGACAGAATCAGCAATCTTGAAGATAACAATTTTGAAAACAATCGGAACAGAAAAAAAATATTTTTAAAAATGAGGAGAGTTTAAGGGGCCTCGGAGACAACATCAAGCACAACATTCATGTTACACCGAGAGCAGGAGGAGAGCGGGAGAAAGGGACTGAAAGCTTATCTCAAGAAAGAGTGACAGAAACTCCACCTGGAAAATGGAGACAACTGCACTTGAATAACAAGTTACAAAAAAAAAAAAAAAGAAAGCTCCCCGAACCTGGTAAAGGAAATAGACCTACAAGTCCAGGAAGCACAGAGTCCCACACCAGATGAACCCAAAGAGGCCCAAGACACGTGATAATTAAAATGGCAAAGGTTAAAGACAAGGAGAGAATCTAAAAAGCAGCAAGAGTAAAGCAGTCAGTTACCTACAAGGGAGCTCCCATAAGACTGTCACCCGATTTCTCAACAGAAACTTTGCAACAAAATGTTGAAAGTGATGAAAAGCAGGGACCTACAACCAAGATTATTCCACTCAGCAAAGCTATCATTTAGAATCGCAGGACAGATAGAGAGCTTCCCAGATAAAAAGCTAAAGGAGTTCATCAACACAAAATTGATATTAAATAAAATGGCAATATCTACCTATTAACAACTACTTCAAATGCAGATGAGTGAAATGCTCCAATCAAAAGACACAGGGTATCTGAATAGGCAAGTAAACAAGACCCTCACACATGCCACCTGCAAGAGACTCACTTCCGATGGAAAGACACACACAGATGAAAGCAAAGAGATGGGAAGAGAGTTCACGTACACAGTAACAAAACTATCTGGTGTAGCCATACGTACACCATACAAAATGGACTTTCAAAGAAAGGCTGTAACAAGAGACAAAGAAGGACTCGGCAATTCTACTTCTAGATATTTATTTGAAGAAACCCAGGCACTAATCTGGAAAGACACACGCATCCGTATGTTCACCACAGCACTATTTACAATCGCAAGCTACGGAAGCAACTTCAGTGCCCGCCGACTGATGAGTGGATAAAGCAGTGTGGCATGTACTCAATGGACTATGACTTGGCCGTTACACAAGAATGGCATTTTACCATCTGTGACAACATGGATGGACCTAGAGGGTAGTACGCTAACTGAAATAAGTCACACAGAGAAAGACAAATACCATATGAATTCACTTATATGTGGAATCTAAAACACAAAATAAAAGAAAATCCAAGATACTCATAAATACAAAGAACATTTTGATGCTTGCCAGATGGGGGTGGAGTTGGGAGAATAGGTGAAAAAGGTAAAGGGTTAAAAAGTACACATTGGGCCCTGGCCGGTGTGGCTCAGTGGGTTGAGCGTCTGCCTGCAAACCAAAGGGTCACCGGTTCAATTCCCAGTCAGGGAACATGCCTGCGTTGTGGACCAGGTCCCCAGTTGGGGGCTTGTGAGAGGCAACCACACATTGATATTTCTCTCTTTCTCCCTCCCTTCCTCTCTTTCCAAAAAACACAAATCTTTTTCAAAACAGTGCACATTGGGAGTTACAGAACAGTCACAGGAATGTCACGCACAGCACAGGGAACACAGTCACTGATACGGTAGTAGCTGTGGAGGTGGCAGGTCGGTGCTGGACTTATCAGGGTGACCCCTTGTAAGTTACGTGAGTGTCTAATCACTGTGTTGAACATGTGAAACTAATATATATGGAAGGTCAACTTAAGTGAAAAATACGAAATTATTTTTAAAAGTCCAAATCACTGGAAATAACAGTATTTGAAAATATAGCGTAATATACATGATTAAGGCCTGAGTAACAGTCTTACCTCTTCAGGATCTGGGTAAAGCCCACGTTCCTGATCAATACCTGGATCAGGGAGTTGAGGCAACAGGTCTGTCCCAGGTTGTGCAAACCGACTGGGCCTACAGAAAGAGGAGGAAAGGCACTGAGGACAAGGCCTGGCTAAGGGACGTGACAGAAGTCACGTGTCTCTCAGGACTCTCCTTCAGGACTCGAGATCCTGTGAAGCCCCCTCAGAGAGACGAAGAACTCCTTAGGGACCGTGCAAAAAGTGGTGGAGGACAGATCTAGCAGGAGCTCTGGGGAGCGACACAACGGTCCACTAGGAAAAGAGGTGTCCCGGGACACTGTGTGGCTCAGCGTCACAGGTGCATGCGCCACTGTTGGGAGAACAAAGGAGAAGTGAGAAACGGTTCCGAAACCGTGCAGGACTTCCTGCCGGAGCTGAGTCCCACAGGCATGTGCCCAGTCGATGGCGACTCACCCACATGGTTGGAGAAACCGGAACAAAGCTCATTCGGAGAGTCACTATAGCCCAAACTCACCCACAGGGGCTGAAGCGACAAGGGACCTAGCAGGAGGTCAGAAATCTGAAAGGCAGCGTTTCTCTAACCCACCTGCAGCCCACGTCTCCTTCCCCACCCAGCCCGGGGCTCCACGGTCCCTGCAGGTGAGTGACTTAAGAGGGAGGGAGGACCACTCCTCGCAGGATTCCTGAGGCAGGGCAGTGAGAAGGTAAAAACCCAGGGGTGTCAGGTCGCAGAGTCACGCTCCTGAACCAGCAGAGGCGCTGGCCTCTGGACACACCCGCACACAGGGAGCGCGGGCAGGAGGGGGCTGAGGTCTGAGGAGTCCCCCCCCACGCCTCACGTGCCCCCCACCCCACATGCCTTGCACGACCACATGCACTCAGCAGCAGGACCCTTTACTCCCATTTACAGAGGCTGAAATGGAGGCACAAGGGATCAAGGGTCTTTCACCAGAAAGCCCTACTGCCCGCGGTCTGGTGGGTGAACTGTGCAGTCAAAGGGGGTGGGGGAGAGGGGTGGAGAGGGCCGTAATGACCGTGAGGGCTGTCCCAGGCCCCGAGGTGCGAAGGTAGCTGCTCCCTCTTCTTCTTCATGCTGCTGCTCTCTCGCTTGTTCTCTACAGGGTCCGCTGAGGGTTGCTGAGACTCAGCCAGGACGGATGTGCAGATGTCCTCAGGAACCGAAGCCCCTTGCCCATTAGTGACCACTCCGGAGTCCCCAGGCCGCTGGCCGGCCAGTGTTCAGCACAGCATGACCTCACTTCCGGGAAGAGGTCTCCTGAGTGGGATGTCTGTGAAAATACAGCACAGGCCTTAAGGACAAGCAGGGGAGACACGCACTCCTGGGCCGCTCTGCTTCCAGGGCCGAGTAGGGGAGGAGATGAGCGAGTGGGGAGACCGGAGCCGGCTCGAAGCTGCGCAGCAGCAGTTCCAGCCTCGGCCGTCCCATGGCTCACACGAACCAGTCACTACAACTCTGCAGCACGCCAAAAACATACCATACTTTTTGCCAATCTGAGAAAAAATATATATAGGTATAGTTTTGATTCATTCACACCGGATGGCTACTCTCGTGCTGGCTGTTGTCATTTCTTATTTGACCATCTGAGGGGAAAAGCTCAGTGCCCCCAAATAACAGTCGGGTGTTGCATGTCGTAAAAACCCCTGCAGCACCACGCTATGCCACGGACACTAGTTGGAAACCACGGGTCTAGGGCTGGACGAGAACCAGACTCCACACCCACCTTCTTCGTCTCCGTTCTTAACTCATCAGAGTGGGCTTCCCCATTTTCTCCACTCCCCACCCCCAGGTTCTTTGTTCTGGCAGACCAGATATTTGCCTCGGGGTGCAGACCAGAAGCCTGGTGTCCCCTCAGGCCTCGTTCCCCGGCCCAGAGGCCCACTCGGGCTGTCAAGTCCTTGGCCTAAGGCCGCTCACAGGTACTCTTACTGTTGTCCACAGCCTTGACTTCCGGTGCAAAAGATTTACACAGAGACACTTTGAAATGGAGTCAGAGCTGTTGTGCCAGGGGAAATGCCTCACAGGTCTGAGACCTCAAGCCTTCGGATGTTAAAGGGGGGCAAACAGCCTTTGGACTGGGCCTAGAGCGACAGGGTGCCTCAAAGGACTGTTTGCAAAGACAACAGGAAAGCGGTGTGATGACTAAGGGCCCGCTGAGTACCAGACTGAAAACTGGATACTGCTTAGAATTAGTGTCCCAGGGGGAGCTTATCTGCACCAACAGAGCTGCCAGGGTGTGGAAGACACACCCCTGGCCTCTGTATCCTCATCAGGGCAGTGACTGGCTTTCCCTGAATCAGAGCTTCCTAGAGAGCTGTTCTTTGATCTCCAAGGCTCACTGTTTCTCACGGTGGCCTTCGGTTTTGGGTTAACGCTGAAAACCCTGCCCCGCAGGCCCGGGTGCTGTCCAGGTTCCCAGGCACTTTGTGCACAGAGCTACTGAACCACTTGGCCCACGGTATTCTCATCGCGTGGGGAAGAGCCATCTCCGCACTTGGGGTGGGTGAGCATGCCACTCAGACCCCTGCAGGGCAGGCGCCAGGCCCGGGCCCAGGGGTTGTTAGTGGCCGGCAGCTACCAACTGAGTCCTTTGGGGAATCCGCCCCAGGGAAGGAAGCTGGCCAGTCCCAATCCTGGGGCCAGAGGAGGCGCAGGTATAAAGACTTGGGCACCGTGCCTGCAGGCGAAACAGCTCTGAGGGTCATCCTGCCCCAGAGCAGGAGACCATCTAGCAGCACTCCCCCCACTGTCTCTCTTCCCACCCCTGCTTTGCTCACCCCAACAAACCTCCTGGACGCACATCTCAGACAGAGTCTTAGTGTTGGAAACAGATATCCACCTGCAAGCCCCGTGTATTTTCAGCAGCTTCCGCTGCACCCTGCACAGGGCCCAGTGAGTGAGTGAGTGAGTGAGTGAGTGAGTGAAGGAGTGGATGAGGTCGTGTAGGGAACAAAACAACTTCCCAAATAACTAAAAGGCTATCACGTGGAAGAGACGAAACCAGACTTACTGTCTGTGGGGCCTGGGGGTCGGCGGGTCAAACTACCTACTGTGTGACCACCACAAAGACACAGGTTTCATTTCGGAACACCTAAGAGCTTCCACACAGCCCTGGTGGGGGCCTGTAAGCTCGGGTTGCAAGGCCGGCCCCTGCAGGAAGGCACGGGGGGAAGGGACAAGAACAGCTGGGGGGCAGGAGCGTTGGCAGCAGCAGGAGCGCTGAGCTCTTTCCTCTCCCTCCGGCTTCACTCGCCCATCTAAATAGTCGTTTTCACTCAGACACACGCACTGCTCAGGCGGCTAAGGCAGATGAACACGGTG
This sequence comes from Desmodus rotundus, assembly GCF_022682495.2. Classification (NCBI taxonomy): domain Eukaryota; kingdom Metazoa; phylum Chordata; class Mammalia; order Chiroptera; family Phyllostomidae; genus Desmodus; species Desmodus rotundus. The sequence continues at coordinate 94,652,101 of NC_071399.1, read as the reverse complement.
AAGACATATCTGACTCACAAACCCCTGAGTGGGTGTTCCCAACACTCCGTGTGAACCGACTGTGGGGAGGGGTCCCTAAAGGCATAGGCACTGTCACCGAGCTGCCACAGCGGAGACAGGCGGACTCCGGGCCACAGTCGGTGGGGAGGCACTGCCCCCTAGTGGTACACAGTCACACACGCACATCCTTGCACGTGGCGCTGAATCCCAATGCACTTGAAACATTCATTGTACAGGAACTTAAATTTTTCAGATGAAGGAGGAAAGTCCCCAGGCGTGGTTTGGAACGTGGTCATTCAGCCAAGGTCTGCTCCGTGGCTTCCACGCTGCTTCAGAAAGGCCAAGCAACCAAGCGCCGCCTTCCGCTGCAACGCGGGTGTCCCTGCTTGTGCGGGCAGCGGCCACCGTCTAGGGTCACTACTGTGACAGAAAGCGAAGGCACTGGGAGGGACCGTTAGTGCTGCACAGCCAGTTGCAAACCTTCCACACCCTACTCAGCACAGCGACACCTCGTTCATGTGGTCAGGTACAAAAGCATCGTTTTTGCTGCCAAAGGAAGATGCTGCAATAATGAATGTTTTGGGCCATTCGTTATACACGTACAACTATTACTTTAAAATGTTTAAAGAAGGAAAATAAATAGAAAATTAATACACATATTAAAGAGAAAAATAGTTGTCTCTAATAGTTTTCTAAATAGTTTATGAAGACTATTACATCTTTGGGGGCTTTCGACTATTTATTAAATTTTAAAAGTACCTCTTGCTGGTGTGGCTCGGTTGGTTGGAGCGTCCTCCCCTACATGGTAAGGGGGTTCAACCCCTGGTCAGGGCTCCTGCCTAGGTGGTGGGTTCAATACCCTTTTGGGGTGCATGTGGTACCGCATGGGGGCGACTAATCAGTGTTTCTCTCTCACATTGATGTCTCTCTCTCCCTTCCACCCTCTCTAAAATCAATAAACATTATTAAAATATAGATCGATTTTAAAAGTAAGTTAGAATAACAGAATTAAGATCGTATTGCTTCTATGCTTTGTAAAATTGTTTGGTATACCAGCACTCATACTATTAAACAAAGAAATCTTTGAGAATTGTTTTCAAGTTTTAATTATTTAATACCAATTAAGTCATGAGTCTTTCAAGAAAAAAATCCATTTGCAAATTCTGCACATTTTGTGAAGATGAATTAAAAGCAGAACTTGAATTTTATCACCTCAAATTATCATGATATATATTATCATATATAAAAATTATCATTATATATAATTATAATCTATCATTATCATTATATTGATAATATAATGATATCATTATCACTTAATTATCATTATATATAAATTATCATAAACATATATATTAAAAACTCTATAATAAATATCATGCAATTCAGGTATAATAAAGAATATTTTAAGATCTGGGGGGGAGTGGAAGGTGGGGACCCCTGGGTCCAGGTCCTGCACCAACAGCCAGCCTTTCACATGCAGCCCTTCCCCCAACATCCCACGCGCTGCCACGGTGGTGGGGCGGGGGGTGCGAACAGTCAGCCTGGATGCCAGCCCGGCAACGCGTATCACACCCTCAGAATGACAGCTGCCATTCCTGCTAGCCCAGTGCCCCTCCTTTGGGTGGCAGACTCGCCTTTCCAAAAACCATCTCCATTTTCAGACCACGAGGACTAGGCAGAGCTCATGCCGGGGGTCCTTCGGACGCACAGCGTCCACAGTGGCTGCTGCAGTGGTGGCCGCCAGCCCCACATAGAGCGGACCATCGTCAGCCCCTAGACTGCTCAGCTGTGACTCCAGGCGAGAAGGACTTGCACTGAACTGTCTCCTCCACCACAGCAAGGAAACCCACCAGCCAAAGAAAAAAAGCCCATGACTAGAAGGGGACAGAGCCAAGAGCTGGAGACAGACAGAAAACCAGAATCCAGCGGCCTTCAGCTTCAGCCCTGGAGGCCACCACGCCTCCCCACTCAGAGGTCCTCTGCCAGTTTACAGACTAGCTCGAACTGGGGTCCTGTCCCCTGTAGCTCGAACGGTGCTGACTGGACCTGATTCGACTTCTAGGGCTCTCTCTTCAGGAAATAATCAGATATCTATGTAAGAGATTGTTGACCAAAATTTGTTTTTATGGCCCATTTTCATTATGTACTTAACAAACAAGGTAAAATGACGTATCGATAAGAAAAGTGATGACATTTAGGAAATCGTGGGACATTCATTCCGTTACCGTTTTGTCCATTCTTCTAAACATCTTATTGTTCCTCATTTAACACTAGGTGATTTATCAAACAAGGATTTTTTTTGTTTTGTCAACTGCCAAAAAATAAAAGTACCCTTTCAAATTCAAGAGCTGCAGCACTATTTATAGTAGCAAAAAAAAAAAAAAACAGAAAATGCAACAATAAGAGTTAACTAAATTATGATTCATAAAATGAAATACTATGGTGACATTAAAATAATTGTAGACTAATAAAGATGAGGAAATAACTATAATATTTCATTGAATAATAAGAAATTATAAAGAAATCATACAGTATGATCCTAATCGCATGAAACATAACTACACACACACAGAACATGACTGGGATGAAATCTAACAAAAATGTCACTGAAAGGTGAATCTCACTGGTGGGATTGCACACAATTTCTGGGTTTTCTTTTTTTTTCTTGTTTTCAAATGTTATTTTTAGATAGAGGGGAAGGGAGGGAGAGAAACATCAATGTGTGGTTGCCACTTGCATGCCCCCTACTGGGGACCTGGCCCACAACCCAGGCATGTGCCCTGACTGGGAATCGAACCAGCAACCTCTCCATTTGTGGGCCAGTGCTTAATCCCTTGAGCCCACACCAGCCAGGGCTCTTCATTATTTCCGTTAATTTCTAAATATATTGCAATTAATTGATAATGTAATTTTTAAATAATCAATAATTCACTTAGAGGATAGATTTAATATCTTTTAATGGGGCCTTTGTTGGCATAGTGATCTCGTTCCAAGATCCCAGAACTTAACGAATTAGGAATGAAAAGAAGTGTAAGAATCTTTTTTCTTAATTCTTTTATAAAATGTGGAGGAAAGAAGAACATCTGCAGTTAGGAAACAACTAAATATAAGTGGATATATTATTAAATTCTTGCTAACACACACCTCGTTTTCTTAGCAAATATTTATTTTCAAAAGTCATCAACAGCTGTTCCTCTTCTGAGTCTCAGTCTCAGCAAAGTTGAGGACAGGCGACAATTCCATGAGCAAGAAACAGGACTGACTCTGCGGCCACCCTGGGGGGAATCTGACAGAACAGAGTCTCACCCTTGAGAGACTCTCACCCAGCCCGTGTTTTCCAGACACTGTTCCACCAAGACCTGGGAAAGACTGGCTGCAACCGAAAAGGGCAGTGAGACCCAAGCTGGCAGGCCAGATGCCAAAGGGCAACAGACAAAGGCAGCGACCTTCAGAGCTGATGGCAGAGGAGACAGGTAAGGGAGACGACAACAGGAAGGAAAGTGAAACTTAGAATCCAGAAGGGTGGGGAAGGCGGAGTGGGCAGACAGCAGGCAGCTGAGCTCAGTGCGCTCGACAAACACCCTCCAGAGAAGAGAAGAGAGGTATACCCCAAAGAAGCTGAATTTTCACAGAAGACCCCTGACCAAAAATTGGCTCCGACAGAGGATTTTTAAGGCATGGCACTATATGTATGACAGTGTGACGGTGGATATATGGCACTATACAGACCCCAAGAGTGAACCCTCTTGTAAAGCATGGACTTTGGGCTGTCGGAGTAGTCCATCAATTGTAACAGATGTACCTCTCTGGCGGGGGAGGTCCATATGAAGGAGGCTGGGGACGGGGGCCCTATGTGGGAAGTCTCTGTGCTTCCCACTCAATTTGGCTGTGAAGGTAAATTGCTCTAAAAAATAAACTGTTTTTAAAAATTAAATTGATTAGGGTGACAATGGTTAATAATGTTATTTTTAAAATACATTTTTTGTTTACAAAAAACTAAACCAACTTAGCTCCCATCTTTCCTAAATTTTTACCCTTAAAATAAGCAGGAGGCGTGACTGATAGAAGCAGCTGGCTTAGGCCCACAGCCACTGCAGCCACAGACTCGACCAGGGTGTCCGAGAAACAGCAACTAGTGTGATGCAGGAAACCCAGAGTGGTTCCCATCATAACGAGACTATCTGCAAAACCCCTGACTTTGTCCGTAAATGCCCCGAGCACAAAATTAGCTGCCCTGGAGTATGACGCAAGCTGCCCCAGGCTTCCAGACCCAGCCCATAAAGCCAACAGCACACCCGGGCCTCATTCTTAACTACTGGCTGTGCTTCTTCAGTGCTGCCAGGGCGCTGGGCAGGCAGGTGACTGCTCAGCACCTCAGACCCAAAATAGGAGGGGAGCTCAGGGCTACTCTCTCCAAAAACAAAGAGAGAAGAAAAGGAAAGGAAAAAAACCCAACCATGTGAAAGGCATTAGGACTTACCTTCTTTTTCTAATCAAATCTTTTTCAATAAAAGATTTTGTTTGCTTATTTATTTATTTTTAATGAGAAGGGAAGGGGGAGGGAGAAAGAGAGGGAGAGAAACATCAGTGTGAGAGAGAAACGTCCATCAGCTGCCTCTCCTACACGCCTGGACCTGGGACCTACCCTGAAACCCAGGCATGAGCCCCGACCAGGAGTCGAACCCCCACCATTCCGCTTGTGGAACATCGCCCAAACGACAGGGCACGCTGGTCAGGACGGGACCTGACCTCTTTTAGCCTGTGTACAGGTTAAACATTTTCCCCTTTGCAAGCCCATCACGGCGCCAAAGTTCCAGAACTGTGCAGCACATCTGTTAATAGTGAAGAGGGGAGATAAAAAGCCTTCTCTGCAGTTTTTTGCTAGTGCTCCAAAAACCAAGATGAAGCTGCATACCTGTTAGTCTCCTACCCATTGTCCTGGGAACACGGCCCCTGACCTAGATACGCAGACTTAACCTTACCACCACCACCACCACCACCACCCCGCCTCCCTCTGTACAACATAGCTCTGAAATATGTTTAAATATCTGCCTTGATTTCTGGAGCAATTTCCAAGTACAGCCACCTCAGTGACTTAACTTTCAAGAACCCAGAGTTTCAGGAGTCATAGAATGAAGGTTTATGTTTAAAGATCTAAATTTAGCATTCTCACGGGAAAAGTGGGGAGGAGGTAGGAAGCAGACCAAAACTAAAATACTGTGATTTGCCAGTATTTGCCAAATGGACAAAATTTTTCCAATTTCTCAATATGTATGCCCACTGACCCCGCAATTCCACTTCTAGGAACTTTCCACAAGTACGTTTTTAGGTTAGTATGAAGGTGGACATAAAACGGTATTTATTGCTGCATCATCTACACCAGTAAATACAGGAAACAACCTAAATGTCCATGAGTTCTTTAAACAGATGAGATGCTCCTCACACTATGCACCAATTTTCAAAACTAGGAGATATCTCTATGGCTTGTCATGGAAAGATGTCCATCGTATACTGCCAAGTGAAAAAAAAGCAAACCCCATAACAATTTTAAAGACTTGTACAGATGCAAATTTCTAGTAAGGTGTACACAAAAACGATACTGAGTTGAGGATTTAGAGAAGCTTTTGTTTCTACATTACACCTTTGTCTAGCTGGCCTGTGTATTCCATTTTTTTTTTTTTCAAAAGCTTGAAGTCATGCAAAAAGTCTACATAAGTATATCCACTTGGAAAAAATTCATTCGTCCCACATATGCATGTAATGACTATAGACCATTATTAAAATTTGCAGATCCCCTAATACATTCCTTAATTATCCTGGTGGATATGAGCATAGCCCCGTGGGGTGTTTTTGTGGAAAGGAAGACCAAACTTGCCTTAAGTGCCACACCGGCGCCAAGCTCCCACTGCTGAGTTGGATGCTGGAAAACAGGAGAGCGTCCCCCGTGCTGCCGGCTCCAGCTCTGTCCGCGAAGCACTGAGCCCTAGCCGGAGCCGAGCTCCCGCCCGCGCCGCTCCGCCCGCCCACTCTGCCCGCCCCGCCCACCCGGCTTTCGATTCCCACGGAATGGAAAGTGAAACTCAGCGGGGCAGCTCAACGCGGTGCCCGCGGCACGAGAGCGCCTGCGCAGACGAGCACGGCCCGGAGGCGCTCGGGGCGCCGGCTGTCTGCATTGTGCTTTTTAAGTAGGCTGGGTGTGCAACGCACGCGTTTCGTCTAGGATCCCAAGGAGACACTTCTCCCCATTTAACATTTTCAGATTCCTGTACACACGATGCGTTTTATAATCGCTTGTCAGTTCACAGTACAGCAGCATTTTTCCCTCTTCTAGTGCTATAATTTCTTGAATTGTGTACCTTCAAGTCAACACGGTGCGCAGTCGATGAAATATGGCACATAGGCATGAAGCTGTTGCTCTATCCTGTGGTTCTGCTGCCCTCCAGACTGCAGGACAGGATCCACAGGGTGAAGGGTAGAGCAAACCGGGAAAAGAAGGTGCACTATTTAATTCTCATTAGAAATTCTAGAGGCAAGGTCTATTTCAATGCCAACAGGAATCCCCAATTTGGGGTGCGGGGAAGAAGGAAACTATTCAGAGCAAAAAGCTCATCTGTGTAACAACACGGCTGGGAGGCAACCGTGGGAGGAAAGGGCCCTGGGACCAGGGACCATGGGGTCAGGTTCCTCTCCGGCTGTACACTCCGCTCCTCGTGAGGCCGGAAAGACGCTCTGCAGCAGAAAGGCGCAGTTACCCCCAGAACCAGAGCAGAGCCCTGGCAGCTGGGGCTCGGTGGATGGAGCACGGGCCTGCGAACTGAGAGGTGGCTGGTTCAACTCTCAGGCAGGGCACAGCCTGGGTTGCGGGCTGTGAGAGGCAGGAAGGCCGTGTTTCTCTCACACGTAGATGTTTTTCTCCCTCCCTTCCCCTCTCTACAGAAATAAATAAATAAAATCTTTAAAAAAGAAAAAAAAACTGGAGGGAGGTGGCTTATATGGGCAAAAGTCCCTTCCCCTGGCCCCTGATTGATCTGCCCTCATGCAAATGAAGACTCCAATCCTTGAAGTTTGATTGGCTCAAAAGCACTGTCCTAGTTGGTGAAAATAGAGCCACTCTGGTTGGTCAGAGCTGTATCTATGATTGGATGGGGAAAGCCCCAGTCCTATTGGTTGAAATAGGATTCCAGGGAACCTTTATAAGGGTGGCTCAGCCGGCAAAAGCACAGTACAGGTTTTTCTCTGAAATGCAGTTTGTGTGAGAGGCCCCTGTGCAGAAATGGCTGCTAAGTTGTTTTTAAAAGTTTTAGCCCGGTGAGCCACAAGGATCCCTTCTTAGTAGATGTCTTCCCCAAGGTTCACAAGCTCTGACATCTACTGTATCCCTGAGAAATGCCAGTCTCTCTACTAAACTCTAAGCCTAATTTGATCTGGACTACAGCATCTGGATGGAAAACCTATTTTTACCCCACTTTTAAGGATGAGAATATTAAATTTCAAAGAGGTTAAATGACCGACCTGCCCAAGGTCAGAAAATTACAAGAGGGGAGCCAGGATTTCAAAAGGGTCTGACTTCAGAACCTCGGGCCTTAACTGGCATGTGCAAAATACAATCTCAGTGAAATTAGGAACTAACCAGGTGGGCAAGCAGATACATAAGGTTAAAGGATCTGTAACATACACACATGAAGTGCTTGTTGCCCCTTTATTTCGTGTATGCACACTTCTGCGGGTAGGGGCTGAAGCGCCATCTGCCAGGGGCTCAGGCACTGGCTGTTGGGCAAGGACGCAGGATGGAATCTGCCCACAAGGGCCCGTCCTTTGTGAGAGCTTCCCACTGGTGGAGGTGAGGGTGGGAGGTTCCAGAAACCCAGGCCTCCTTGAGTCGGGTCTGCCGTGAGGCGTCACGGCAGGAAGATACACGTGTACACGGTATGTGTGGGTGGGTGTGTCAGAGGCAGGAGCACAGACGCACGCACATGCTATATAAATACCTACATCCATGTGCACGAACGCGTTCACCCTCTCACCTGTGCTGAGGCTCCCGTTGCCTCACAGTCTGAGTGGAAATCAGTACGGTGCACAGCATGTTCTCGCTGGCACTGGGGTTGAGTGTGGACAACACGGTGTCACATAGCACATCTGCGGACTGACCAGTTAGTTAGTTGTAGAGCCAACATCAGAGCCTTGTCAATAAACAGGAACCTCATAAGTTCTCACAGGTGTAGGATATTGGGGAAGGATATTGCAAAGTGCACTGTAGTTTGCTAAATATTTTAAGTCAGTAGAATTTTAGGGAATAAGCTCTGTTTGTTTCCAGTGATTCTTAGCAGAGAGCTGTTTCTAGTCAACCAATTCATTCTGCCTGAATCTCGGTGACACAGTGGAGCAAAGTATCTGGTGTTGCTGTGCCTGTGGAGGGGACAAGAGCCGATCTTAGGGCTAAAGGCTGGACACAGGATGTGAGATCCATTACGGTTATGATGAGGGCTCTTTCTCTTCCCTTCCCAAGCAATTCAGTGCTAAAGCCACCAGGCGGGCAGAGCACAGGAGGCATGTGCACAGCAGGGTTCTGCAGTGGCCTGGAGCAGAATTGCATCCGCATGATAGAGCTGTCCAAGGAAGCGTGTGGGCCTCTAAGCAGAGGAGAAGGGTGTCCACACATGGTGGGGGGACAGGCCAGTACACAGGGTGTCCGAGCCCAAGCAGGATGAGGAGGGCATCTGCCCAGGCAGGTTGTCCAGCATGGGTGTCAGAATCTACGTGGGGTGCAGAGAACATCCACGTGGGGAGGGGGTGCAGCCTGCCCTAGGCCACCAGAGCCCAAGGGGTCTGAGGAAGGCTTCTGTGCAGAGCGTTACTGAATTCCAGGGGCTCACTGCCTACTCTTCAAGCTTGAGACGTGGTTGTCGTAAGGTGACTTTATTTACTTGCAGCAAGTAAAGGATACAGAATTCTCGTCTCCTAGACGGGGGCCTGACCGTGGCTTATACACACTATTGGGTCAATCGCATGTTGATGTCAATATTTGTAGAACACCTTCTCCGACGACAGCAGAATACACATCCTTTTCAGACCACTGGCATAGCATAAAAATGTGTGGAATGTAGTTAAAACAGCACTGAGGAAGAAAAAATTTTTAATCCTCACCCAGGGATATGTTTTATTGATTTTAGAGAGGAAAGGGTTGGGGGGAGAGAGAGAGAGAGACATCAATGTGGGAGAAAGACATGGATCGGTTGCCTCCCATTGGCACTCTGACCCGGGATCAGACCCGCAACCTTTTGGTGTATGGGGTGACTTTCCAACCAAGCCACCCGGCCAGGGCCTGAGGGAGAAATTTATTGCAGTAAGTGTCTGTGTTAGAAAAAACGTTTCCAATCAGTGATCTAAACTCTACCCATAAGAAACTAGGGGGAAAAAGAACAAAATAAACGCCAAGCAAGCAAACGGAAGGAAATAATAAAGAGCATGAATCAGTGAGATTGAAAATGGGTATACAAAGAAGAAAAATCTATGAAATTGAAAGCTTGTTCTTTGAAAAGATCCATAAAATTGACCAAACTCTAACAAGACTGACAAAGAAAAAAAAAGGTACAAATAACCAATACCAGGAATTAAACAGATACTATAGAGACCCTGCGGCTACAAATCATAACCGAATACTATAAACACTATACATATAAATTTGACAGTTTACTCCAATTGGACCAATTCCTTTAACAGCACAAACTACTACAACTCACCAACAGAAAACAGATTATTTGCATAGTGCTCTAATTTTTAAAGAAACAACTATTAATTTTTTAAAAGATTTTTATTTATTTTTAGAGAGAGGGGAAGGGAGGGGAAAGAGGAAGAGAAACATCAATGTGTGGTTGCCTCTCGAGTGTCCCCTACAGGGAACCTGGCCTGCAACCCAGGCCTGTGCCCTGACTGGGGATGGAACCAGCAACCCTTTGGTTCGCAGGCTGGCACTCAATCCACTGAGTCACCCCAGCCAGGGTTTAACTATTAATTTTTAAAACTCCCAAAACTGAAATCTCCAGGCCCAGCAGAACCCTGCCAAATGTTTTAAGAGTTAACATTAATCCATGATGTACACTTCCAGGAAATGATAGGCCACTTCCCACCTCATCTTATGAGACCAGCATTGCCTTGATACCAAAATCAGACACGGCACAAAAGAGAAAACTGGACACCAACATCCCTCCTGAATTCAGATGCAAAATTCTTTTTTTTTTTTTAAGATGCAAAATTCTTCACAAAATATTAGCAAATAGAATTCAGCAATGTGGAAGAATTCTATGCCCTGACATTTGACATTTCCTAAAATCCTACCAGAGCTGCCAGCTTCAGGCAGAATGCACTCAGGACGTGTCCTGTGCTTTTTTTAGTGGCACACGGGTTTCTCCCTGCCCCCACCCGCCCCTTCACGAGGCAGCAGGTGGGCACTGGGCCAGCCACTGCAGACAGACACAGGCAGGCAGACTGCAGGCAGATGCGAGACCAGGCCTGGTGGCCCCTCAGCACCTCTGTCTCCTGCACAAGCTCTCCGCACCTCAGGTTCTTCCCTTGTAAAATGAGAACACCCATGCTGAGACGGCCAGGGGGATTAGCGATAGGGTCTGTGTGTATATATAGTCACCATCCTGCTCAACACCTTCCAGAGCCTCTGTGTCTGCCTAGAGTAAAACCTAAACTCTTCTGGGCAGTCTGTGAGGCTGAGTTTGCTTGGACCCTGCTTGGCTGCTGTGGCTCCCTCTCTCACCACCCTCCACCTGCAGGCGTCCCCTCTGCTCCTCAGACACTCCAAGCTCATCCCCACACCTGTGTTTTCACCCCATGCCCAGCACCCCCGACTCCAGAGCTTCCCGGGATGGCTCTTTCCTCCATTCGGGTCGCCATGAGGTCTTCCCCAACAACCCAGCCCGTCTCACCACTGCTTGTTTACTTCACGCCACTTAACACCACCTGAAGTTGTCTCGCTTGGTTCTTGTTGTGTGTATGGGGCAGGAGACATGTCTTTTCCAGGATCTTCCCAAGGCCCAGATCCTTCCCTTCCCTGGTCTTACCTTTGCCAGGCCAGCAGGCTGTGTTTCAGGGTGGACACAGCCTAACCTAGAATTAAAAATCCTGATCAGGCCTCCGCACATGTACCTTGGCTTCACCTTAACCCAGAGATGGTGACTGTTATTTTCTTTATTGATACAGAGCTGCCCAAGGAGGGATCAGACAGAGCACAGCGCCCGTTTCAGCCCAGCCACCCGCAGGGACGGGTGTCAGACCAAGATCAGGCTGCAGCTGGGAGCGCCACCTGTGACAGCTACAGGTGCTGGGAGCGGAGCAGCAAAGACAAAGACAAAGAGACTCAGCCAAGAGGAACATGTATTTAAAATTCCTCTCCTTCATTTTCTTCTTCAAATGAATCCGTCCCCACTTCTTCATAATCCTTCTCCAGGGCAGCCAGGTCCTCCCGGGCCTCGGAGAACTCTCCTTCTTCCATGCCCTCTCCCACGTACCAGTGGACAAAGGCCCGCTTGGCGTACATGAGGTCGAACTTGTGGTCCAGGCGGGCCCAGGCCTCTGCGATTGCCGTGGTGTTGCTCAGCATGCACACGGCCCGCTGCACTCTGGCCAGGTCCCCTCCGGGCACCACTGTTGGAGGCTGGTAGTTGATGCCCACCTGGGGAAAGAGAAAGACGGGCAATACAGGAAGGCACAGGGTGGCCGAAGGACGATGCCCCGTGAGGCACCTTTAGGATGTGGTGTGGGTGCAGGTAATGGGGCGGGGCTGTGGGCTGGCATGGGACGAGGGGAGCAGGAGGTCGGGAAGCAGGCCAGTGGAGAGAGGTGAGTGCTGAGGACAGAGTAAAAGTGGGGTGGGCACAGCCAGTCCAGGAGGAAGGACTCGGGGACCCAATGACAGGGAGCGCAAGGGGCATGGGGCTGGGCGCAGAAATGTTTGTGGGGAGAGTCAAGTGGCCACACAGAGCAGCGACTGGGGCTGTTACGAAGGGGGAGGTGAGTAACACGTGTTTATCTCTGAAAGGAAAGTAGGTTCCCTTGGGGAGGCGAATTTATTTCTACACTCGAGGTTGTTATAAAGTTTATTCTTCCCCAATGGTCATCTGAAGCTCCTCCCAGCTCTGTTGTCAATAAATTTAGGGAAGTCTCTCTGCAAAGGGTGAAGAGCTGTTTAGAAGGTCATGGAGAGAGTCCAGAGCAATAAATAAAAAGGTCCAAAGGGCCGTGGCAATGGGGTCAGTGTTAACCAGCCCCATGTCTCTAGGGAGCGGGACTTCTTGGAAGGAAAGCGAGGATGCCAAGCAAAGGAAAGCAGCTAAAACCCCCACTCTGGTGGCTGGGCAGGGTCCAGCCAGTGAGTCCAGCCCTGGCTGACAGCGGGGCTACTGTACGAGAAACCTCCCTTTTCCCCGCACACGTATCTGACCAAAGCCAGCCGTAGCAACTGTAGGAACCTGGAATAAATCTAAGGTGACAAACTGGGACACTACTTATGGGATGCTGAGATCCATGGTGCCGTCCAAAAGACACCTCTTCTACCCCGGCCACCCTTCAATTCTCAGCTTTGAAACGTATGTCCTCTTGGGGGTGGGGGTGGCAGTGGGCTCTACAGCCAAGACGGTCAACCCAGTAAGTGGATTCACCAAGGTCTACAGTTCCTCTTAGACTGAAGAACCATCTTGGTGATGAAGGTGATGCTGAGACGGAGCAAAGACGAAAGATGGGGAGGGGGAGGGCCCGTGACACCTTCTGCCGGGTCTGGGCCTGACCAGCAGAGACGTGCTGCCGGCAGCCAGCCGTCCTCGCTCTTGAACAGCAGCCCCCCTGACCCGAGTCACAGGGAGACGAGCACCCTTGGGACCGAGAGAGGAGGAAGTTCCGCAAACCGGCCCCTACAGCATGTTCTCTGAAAAGCAGGTCAGGGTGCTTGCTTGGCCTCCTGCTCCTGGACATGACCCCAAAGCTTCCACTTGAGAGAGGAGAGAGACATTTCCCCACCACCCTCTCCTCTCCTTTTTTTCTACTTTTTCCTTATTCATTTTCCTATTAGCATGTTTTGTTGTTTGTTTCCATTTGAAAGAGAAAAAAAGAACTGCATTTTTTTGAAGATCTTGGCTGTTTTCACAATAAAGGTCAAGACTGACCCATAAAACAGGCAGTCTGGAAAAAAAGATTACATGTGTCAGGAGGGGCCGCACAGTGAGGAGAGCCACACGCCCTTGCCCGAAGGTCAGCCTGGTCAGGGAGAGGCGGACACGCTGGTAAGTCCCACCAGGGGAAAACCGAGTCACCTTCACCACTGCCTGCAGCCTGGTGCTCAGTAACCCTCTGAATAATTCAGTACCGGCCTCCTGGGCAGCCCCAGTCAGTGGAGACAGCAGTGCCTGTCCTGATGTGTGTTCTGATTAAAGGCCGTGGAACACGGCACAGAGCGACGAGCCAGTTCTCGTGCGGGGAACTGGCTGCATGCCCTGCCGTGTAGCTCAGAGGGGCGGCTTCACCAACATTCGATGTCCAGCTAGCCCTGAGACCTGGGGGTCTTCCCTGGACCATCCGCATCCCCCCACAGATGGTTAATCTCTCCCAGTCACGCAGGAGAAGCACAGATCTTTTGTTAAGAGGAGGGAATTACACCTCTCTGGCAACTTGAATAATTGGCCTCACTCCATGTTCCAATCTGTCAGATCACAACGACCTGCACCCCTTCCTCCTGTGCGCCCCACCTGCCCACACTGGTTCTTTCCAGCCTGCCCACTCAGCCCTGTGGACAAATAGCCCTTTCCACCCGGCCTCTGAGGCACCTGCAGGTCTCAGGGCAGGAACTGCAGGACTTCTCTCCGCTGCCACCATGTCCCTCCCTTCTTTCAACAGTCCTTCCCAGTACATCTCTCTCTTACCTGAAGTAAATGAAACGATAAGTGAGTAACTAAACAAATGAAGGAACGAAGGAATAAAAGGAATGTTACCCTCAGGTGAAGCCCCCCTTCCTGCAGCGGCCCATGAAGCCTGAAGCTCCGCTGGAGCTTACACACCATCTGCCCTGCCTCTGGAATGCTCCTCAGCCACCCAGCTGTCTGTCTCCTCCCTCATTCAGCAGCTCTCACCTTGAAGCCTGTGGGACACCAGTCCACAAACTGGATGGTCCTCTTGGTCTTGATGGCGGCAATAGCGACATTCACGTCCTTGGGCACCACATCCCCACGGTAGAGCATGCAGCAGGCCATGTACTTGCCGTGCCGGGGGTCGCATTTCACCATCTGGCTGTTGGGCTCGAAGCAGGAGCTGGTGATCTCCGCCACAGACAGCTGCTCATGGTAGGCCTTCTCAGCGGAGACAATGGGTGCGTAGGTGACCAGCGGGAAGTGGATGCGGGGGTAGGGCACCAGGTTGGTCTGGAACTCGGTCAGGTCCACATTGAGGGCCCCATCAAAGCGCAGAGAGGCTGTGATGGAGGAGACGATCTGGCTGATGAGTCGGTTGAGGTTGGTATAGGTGGGGCGCTCGATGTCCAGGTTCCTGCGGCAGATGTCGTAGATGGCCTCATTGTCGACCATGAAGGCGCAGTCTGAGTGCTCCAGGGTGGTGTGGGTGGTGAGGATGGAGTTGTAGGGCTCCACCACGGCCGTGGAGACCTGGGGGGCTGGGTAGATGGCAAACTCCAGCTTGGACTTCTTGCCATAATCCAGGGACAGGCGCTCCATCAGCAGAGACGTGAAGCCAGAGCCAGTGCCGCCACCGAAACTGTGGAAGATCAGGAAGCCCTGCAAGCCGGAGCAGGCGTCTGTCTTGGGAGAGAGAGACAGGAGAACAACCGTGAAGACAAGTCTCCAGGAACACCCTTGGGTGGACAACAGCAGGCAGGCCTTCTGTCTGCCCCATGCCATCCCTCCACGGTTTTATGGACATGAAACCAAAACAGCCTTGAAGGAAATGCACCAGGAGGGGAACTGACCTTAGGAGGCCCAGTGAAAATTTGGGGCAGCACGCTGCACACACACAAGCCTGTAGGTACGTGAAGGTTCCTGTCGGTGGCTTTGTTGAACCAGGAATGAGAGTTCCAGGACCACAGGGATCAGTGCCAATGTCCTTCGAGAGCCCCCAACTCCTGGCCCCTCCCCCTGCCTTCCTCATTCGATTTTGTGGAAGCTGCGGGCCTGCACATCAGAGCCCAACCTTGGAAGGTGGTGCAGGGAACCAGTTTCAGAAACAGAAATGGAGTCAGAGAACCTGAGTTTTAATATCAATTTGCCATTTCCCAGTTGTAAAAACTTGAGCAAGTTACTGAATCTCTCCAGACTTCTGCTGCTTCGTGGTTAAAGTAGGTCAGTAAAACACACTCATCTCACAAGGTCACTGTGATAATTGAAATGAGGCAGCATAATATGCTAAGCTAGGACTTGACCTGTGGTGAGCACTCCGTGTGGGCTCCTGGAGTCTCAGAACCTTGCCACCGGGTGTGGTCTGTGGTCACTCGATCCAGTGGCTTTGAACTTTGTGGGATCAGACAGCTTTGAGACTGACAACTACTGTGGCCCCTTCTCTAAACTGAAAAGGTGATCATATAAGAAATGTGGCATCCTTAGCTCCCAAATAAAGAACGGCTGATCAAGTCCCACCTTCTTCTTCAGATGGATAAGGAGACAGGAGCTCCAGTAGACAGTGGCCACTCTACAATAACAACTTTGAGTCAAACCAACTGGCTTACATCTTACATCTGCCCCTTTCTAGCAGTGGGGCCTGGCCTAAGTTATTGAACTACCTTGGCCCTCTTCACCTGTAAAGTACAGGGAAGCGACCTCCTTCCTGCCATTATTAAGGGGATTAAATTAAGGAATATAATCGACATTCATAATGGCATTTGCGAGTACTGAAATGTATCAACAATCGCTAACTCTTTTCTTCTAAGTTCAATGCTTCGTTAGCCTCCAACAAGCCGAGAGCTCAGCCTTCCTTATGTCTGGGATGTTCCCCTGACACTGCCACAAGGATCAGTAAGTATTAACAGGGCCTCAGCCTGTAGGGTCGCCCACAATGTCCAGGCGGAGGAAAGGGCTCAATCCCTGCAGAACCTTCTCGCAGAACATAAGGAGAAATTCCCAAATCTGAGGCCCTGAGCCTCCAACCCCTCCACTCAGACAGACACGAGTCTAAGCCAGTCCACTCTGGCCTTATGCACCGAGCGCCACCCTTGCTCACACTTACCAGCTTCCTGATGCGGTCCAGCAGCAGGTCAATGCTCTCCTTGCCCACCGTGTAGTGACCACGTGCGTAGTTGTTGGCAGCATCCTCCTTTCCCGTGATCAGCTGCTCCGGGTGGAAGAGCTGGCGGTAGGTTCCCGCCCGAACCTCATCTACCGAGAGAGGGGGACCATTGGGTCCCCTTTCCCATTAGAATACCGTACAGCACCCTGCCAGGTCTCCATAGCCCCCACTTGTCAAATTCTACTGCGGTGAAGCCCGACAACCCTGTAACAGACGGCTGAGAGAATTCCAGGGTGACGCAGGCATGACAAGAGCCAGAAGCCAGGGCCTCAGGCAGGTGAGGAGAAGCAGGTGCTCCCCTGGCTGGCACCTCACACAGTCTTGGGTTCACAAAGCTCCCTGAACACTCAAACTGACTGCCACTCCCTCCTGCTGCCTTCACCCCCCAAGGCTTCCCTTTCACTTTTTCTTTCATGGGGAAAAGTTCCCCCCAAATTTAAACTGGTTTCACTTGCATTAGAATGTTCTAGGGACACAGAGAAAGATTCAGTGTGACCTGCTCAGGTCCTAGGCTCCCCCAGAAATCACCCCCCGCCCACCTCCACTCAAGATGGTAACTGCATATCAGGCCTTGGAGGTGGAGTGACTGGGAGGCAGAGCCACGTGGCACGTCCTGGAAAAGCAGGAGCTCAGGAGGCTGTCAGAGGGGTGCCCCTCCCCTCTAAGCGTCCACAGGATGTGGGCCCATGGTAGATCAGACACACCGGCCCCAACTATACCCTCTCTCCCTTTCAGGGGTCTCCTATCCCTGACACACCCATTTGCACAGTGGCCTGGCAGGGTAATCTGCACTTTTTGTATTTGTACAAAGTCCCCGAGGACTGGAGTCCCTGGAGTGTCCAGGCCTTACAGACATTCGCCCTGACGCTCTGCAGTGCCTATGCACCCCTTGCCTGTTGAGCCTCAGAGCTGAGGACAGACCCAGGGCTCAGGCCCAGGGAAGGGGTCTGGGGGTAGGGCTCAGACCTAATTCCTGTCTCCTAAGGCCCAGGAGGCTTGTGCTGGGACGACAGCCGCCTCTGGCCAGAAGTTACTGCCCTGTGTGCCAGGCACTGCAGGGCCGTGCCAGACCCATGAGAACAGGGGGCAGTTATTACAGAATCAGGAATCTGTACTCTGAGACACTGACTATTTGGGGGCTTCATTTGTATTTTTTTACCCTCAGTATGTTGAAAGCTATCTTGACAATCTCGCCAGTCCCTGCAGGCTTACGTCAAGGGCGTTTTGTTTGCGGTTTGGAGCTGTGCTGGGGAATCCAGCCCTGGTTCCTGCTGGGCACTGCCCAAGACTATGGAGAATCCCAAGAGCACACCGGAAGGGCCCAGCTGAGCCACCCCCACTTCCAGTCAAGGTTCCTCCCAGTGTCCCACTGCTTCCCGAGTGTAGGGGGGGAGGGGACAGGCGCACTCACCAACTACGGTGGGCTCCAGGTCAACCATGACAGCCCGCGGCACGTGCTTCCCATTGCTGGTCTCGCTGAAGAAGGTGGTGAACGAGTCATCGTCCCCGATCTTGCCGGCCTGGGCCCCGAAGGTGCCATCGGCCTGGATGCCGTGTTCCAGGCAGAAGAGCTCCCAGCAGGCGTTGCCGATCTGCACTCCCGCCTGGCCCACATGGACGGATATGCACTCCCTCTGTGGGAGAGGACAGAAGCTGGTCAGACAGCCCCAGGGCCCACCCAGGGCCCTGTCCTGTGTCCCCCACCCCCCACGACAGCGACCCCCGGCCATGCGGTGCCAGAACCAGGGCCTGGGGTCTCCGGTGTCGGAGTGCCCCTGTGTGGGACTGGACCGGGAGTCGGCTCTGAAGAGCCGCCGTTTCATGGTCTGCTCCAGTGGTGGCTTTCCAGGGTTCATCCTTCGTAGTGAGACAGGAAAAGGGGGCAGCGGCACAGATGAAAGGCGGCAGAGTAGTTCCAAACCACGAGTCTCCTGTGCTGATGGGGCATGGGGGGAGGGGCGCCGCAGGAAGAACCAGTGGTAGCAGCAGACACTGCAAAGGCAGCGGTAGCATGGTGCATGGTGTCCTGCCTAAACCCCGGCTCTCCTGGACAAGTCACCCTGACGCAGAGTCCCCGGGTGTCACAGAGCAGACACACACTCCCAGAAGGAGAATGCCTGGGAAGCACATGTCGCGGGTGGGGTCAGCGTTCGGACCCCAGACGTGGGAAGGAGAAGGGGTTGGCACTTGAAGAGCCTGCGCTCAAACTCTAGCGTCAGAGGCAAGACCTGCTCTGTGCTCAGCGGGCGGCTCCAGACCTGCGGCTGCTCAGCACCTGGCAGGCAGCTCATCTGAGCTGATGTGTGTACTAATGTCAGATGCCCACTGGGCTTCAAACCTTTGTGTGCAGCAAAGGCCAACTTGCTCCTGCATAGCGTTTATGCTGATCGCATGTGAAAATATGTTGGGTATATTGAGTTAATTCATTTAAAAAAAATGAAGGGTTGGCACGAGGGAGAGTGGGGAGCATGTAAATCAGGCTCCTCCTGAACTCTGAGAGGTGGGCCATTTCCTAGTAGCCACCTGCTTCCTCGCTATGCCAGGCCCACGTTGAATAAAGCCTCCCCTCAGAGGGTCACCGTGATGTGAAGTCAAGGTTACCTGACGGGTCCTAGTACCAGCAGCTGAGGAAGGGGTGTAGGGCAGGGGGAGTGCGAGCAAGCAAGTGTGTGAATGTGTGTGTGTGTGTGTGAGTAGAAGCCAACCACAGGGTCTGCTGGGAGCAGGGCCTCAGGCCCTGGCACAACCCACCGGTGGGGAGCAGCGGCTGGCACAAGGTGACTGCATGTGTGACTCCCACCGGCGCCCAGCAGGGAAGCCTGTGCCTGGCCTGTGGGTTTCTATTCTTGTCCGTGACGCCACCTGGCATTTTCCGGTGCTGGGTAACCCAAGCCAGGCACAGAGCCTGCAGAGCGTGAGGCTGGGCGTGGGGACCCACCAAGGGCTGGTAGGAGCACAGGGCTCCGGGGACTTGGAGGTTCTCCAGGTGCGGGGGCAGGGCGACTGCCCTCAGAAGCAGCTCAGAGGGTCAGAGGGTCAGGACCCATTGTTCCCAAGTTCATTATCACCACTGGACACCAGCTCCACACCCTTGTCACTGTGCCCTTGTCTTCAAGGAGGTCAGGTGTTCACAACAGTCAGCCCACAAACCCCCCGCATCAGGGAAGGGCTGAGCTGTGAACCCCCGGACCTGAGTGTGGCTGAGCTGACCTGCTCGCTGTGCTGTGTGACCCTGCCCGACTTACTTAACCTTCCCTCGTCTGGAGATAGCAAGTCAGCCATGACACTTGTTGCCATCCTTACTGTCGTCAGTGTCTTTACCTTGAAATGTGAGACCTCAGGTCCCCATCCCATTCACCTGTATTGTAAAGTCTATTTCCTGCGTTCACCCTAGGGACTCAGTTCTGGCCTAAGAACAGGAGTGTCCCACACCCAGGAGCCACCCACAACCAGCACCAGGCGACCAGACTGCATCTTCACACTGGGCACTGGCCGGGCCTATGAGGGACCCTGGAAACGCCTGAGGAAGCCGCGTCCCTCTGACATCAGGGTGGCTACAAAGTCACCGGCGCTGCCACTCCTGTGGCCCATTTATAGGGCTGCCACACGCCAAAAGCCTGAAGGGGGCCCGGGCTGATTCCTAATCTGCCTCCACGTCTCGTAGGAAGTTGCCTCCTACAGGAAGTCTGGGAAATCACAGACCACCACAGGGCCCTACTACGTGCTCCCACAATCCCTTTCCCCCCTGCCGTTCCATCTATCACACAGTTAATAGTTGCCTGTTCACCCTTCTGACTTCCCTGGTGGAGGGAGTCAGTTCTGGGAGGGCAAGAAACCCTGGTTTACTCCCTGAGGCCCCAGCGTCCAGCACAGGGCTGGGACACTGCAGGCTCTGTGAACAGAGGGATGATTAGCACAAAAACCCTGCCCTGAGGGGGCTGCCACCTATTTATCAAGAAGGGGAGTGGCCAGGGCCTAGGAGGCATAGGAGTTCAAAGGAGGAAAAAAAACCAACTTCTGGCTCTTCAGTTTCTTGGAGGAGGATATTTGCAGAAAGCCTGAGAGACTTGGACATGCTCAGGCGGCCATTTGGGTGGGACTTTGGAGCGGTGAGAGGCAGGAGAGTTCAGGGCAGGTCCCACCAAGTGCTCACCCGTTTGAGGCACAGGCCCCCGACGGGCAGGGACACCTGTGCCACCTACCAGCACCCTCAGCAGGAAGAGGAGCCTGTGTTCTGCAGGATGTCTCTCTCTCACACACACACACTCCTCTGCGACCTCACAGCCCTTTTATGCTCCCACGGTGAGACACCTTTCCCTAGGTCAGTCCCTCACTATTTCTGTTTAACAGCCATTCGCTTTTGCTTTCTTCTCAGAGGACGAAGGCCCTCCCCAGGAGAAGGCTCTGTAGCTCTGATTGTCGTTCGGAAGTACCACAGAACAGTAAGACTGGCATATTACCTGGAAAGGAGCTGACACAGGCCAGCACCGTGTGCCACGGGAAAACCTGAGACCAGCCCACACACCCCTGACCACCTGCCAATTATTCCTCGTTGTCAGCCGGGGATAATAACCTCCCTAAACTCCAGGATCTAGGTCAGACACGGCCGGCAGAGCATAGCTCCCACAGTGCTTCAGAGGGACGGTTGCTGTGAGAACATGTGTGACTCATCCAAAATTGTTTGAATTATCTCTGCTCCAAAGCCTTCGATCAGCACACATGTGGGAGTCCTCATACCAAACAACAGACGACCAGAAAGAGCCAGAGCCAGGAGCGGCCGATTCTCACCTGTGAGCGAAGGTGGCGCAATGGCTTGGGTACTGGCAGGGGAAGACATGGCTGACTTTGAGAACCGCAGGGCTGAGTGGGCTCCCAGCAGGAGGCCCCGGGATGTCCAAGGCCCTGAGCCTGAGCTGCCCATGGGGGCAGTGCAGGAGGTCTTAGGGGGCATCTGTCTATGTGCACAATGCCCAGGCTGCCCCCATTCTCTTCCAGAGGAAGATGCTGACCCCCGGTCAGACACCAAGGCCTGGCCAGCATGTCAGACCCGGGGGGCCACAGAGAAAAGATGAGCGGGTCCATCTCCTCCTCCCCCCAGATGGGCGACAGGCTCCCACCCACCCCGTCACTGGCCCTGTATGCAGCAGCTCTCCTAGGAAATAATGTTTAACTTTTCATGTTCCTTTCAGGGACCCTCAGAAAGGACTCAGCACCTGCATTACACCCCCTGCCCTGAGCCCAGGAGTTTCCCATGAAAATGCCCCCAGCACCTTCGCCCCAGCCAAGGCCTAGGGTGGGGGGCATTGCTCCTCAGGCCCCTGCGCTGCTCCCAGGCGCGGACCCTGGGATCCCTGTACTCAGGGCCGGGGACCTACGATGCCACCACAAACCACAGCCCATGGAAACCTGGGCTGGCGGGGACCCTGCAGAGCTCAGCCTCGCCCCCCTACGCAGCAGCCTTGACTCAGGATGAAGCCACAGAAGCCGTGCCCGTCTTGCCCCCCAAATACTCTGCCCTCCACCGGCCCATTTTTGCAGGAGCCCAACTCTGTTGCCCTCCAATGCCTATTCCCATCCAAACTCAGCTAGTGCACCCAGTCCAAGGCGGGGCAGATGCGGAGGCCCTGGTGCGTGCCTGCTTTCGCCGCCGCTCACCCATCCCCGGGCTCCAAACCCTGGCTGGGCTCAGGCAACTGGCCAGGCTTCTCCGTACCCCTTCCCAGGAAGTGTCGGAGTCTCAGCTCCGGGAGAACTGCTTCCAGGGGGACACTGGGCACAGATGGTCCACTGGGGGAGAACGGCAGTTAAAAATCTCTCAGCCAGAACATACACAAACACTGAATTAATGCTCCTTAACCCAGAGGCAGCCTTCACGCACCCCACCCCCGACCTCCATGCACAAAGTCCTTTCTGTGAGAGGGGGATTCGCACGGTCTAGGTTTGTGGATGTGTCGCCCTAGCCTCTCTCAGGAGTGAGTCCCAGGGTTTTTAGAAAGAGATTGTGTGAGTGGGAAAATGTCAATAAAAAAGGTTTTCCCATCAAGACAATGCTGTCATGCAATTAAACCTTCTAAATGCATAGAACCTGCTGTACAAAAGCCAGAGTTCCAAAATAGATGTTCTTTTTTCAAACTATTCAACCATAGTTTCCAGTTAAACATCTAAATTCTTCAGCACACTTAAATAAGGTTTGAGCTGTTTGAATTTTTGATTTTCCAGGTATCTTCAGAAACCTGCCTATTGAATACACATCGAAGGTGCTCACAGAGCCCTTGTGAGCTTCTTTTAGGACGTTCGGGTAAAAATTAAAACATGCAAGAGAAAGCACTTTGAAACGTATAAAGCACTAGCTAATGCTAGATATTATAAATATTGAATATAAACTGTTGAGTATGCTGCCTAGGATTTGCTTCACAATAATGAGGAGAGAGGGAGGACGAAATAAAAGAGGCGGGAATAATCTAAGTAGATAGTAGTTGGAATTGGATAAGGCCTAGGAGGGGATTCACTACACCATTCTCCTCCTATTGTATATGTTTGAAATTCTGTATAACAGAAGTTTAAAAGCAAAGCTAGGTGGAGCTTTGCATGTTAGAACCCCAACCCTTCTTCATATTGTAGTTGAGGAAAAACAGTCCAGAGAGGCTAAGTGACCTTCTTGAAGTCACACAGGCAGCTGCAGAACCAGAAGCCAAAACTCTGAACTCCCGGCCTGGGCTCCTTCTATGGCCCCACATCAGGCCTCAGGCATAAGTGGGTTCCTCTATCCACTCACTCTCCCGAATGACATCACCCTGTGCCCCCGAGGTCGTAAATCCCCAGGTGTGTCCAGGAGCACCCTCGGGAGAGGGGCAGTACAAAACGTATCTGGAGCTAAAATCAGTGGAGTTAGGGTGAGAGCCAGAAGACCCTGGGCTCTTTCCACTCCAGGCAGAGGCCTGGGTAGGCCGGGAGGTTCTCCCCTGGCCTGCTTGTCACTGACACCTGAACTCGGAGAGCCAGGGAACCTGACCTTGGCCTATGAGACTGCTCTTTCTGTCCCCCTCCCCCCCCCACCTCCACTTCCAGCCCACCTCCCTCCTGCTGAAAGACCGGGGTTCTGCACCAGGAGACTCTGGGCACCCATGGGATCACAGAAGTGGACTGGAGGTAACTATCCCACCCCAGTTGTGGAAGGAATGCAGGGAGGGATGCTAGAGGGTGGACTTAGGGGTGTGCAGAGGCCTCCTCCCCAGCAAGTAAGATCCGTGTCTGAGAAAGGAGACACATGCTGCTGGGGGACCAGGCCTTGCGGAGCCTGCTCAGCCAGGGTCCCCTGGCCTGCAGAGGGAGATGGCTGTGTGCCAAAGTCCTCCTGACTGACCTCTGGCAAACTGGGGAGTGGGCACAGTGCCAAGTGCCTCCACGCTGAGGCACTCAAGTTGGAAGTGCCCTAGACCCAGACAGATGGTGGGGCAGGAAAGGAGAACTACCCCAAGCCCCAGGCAACCGTGACACCCTAAGTCCCCTGTCACATTCTGGGACAAGGACACAGGAGACGTGGTTGGATTGGGTGCCCTGGCTGGACCACTGCCCCCATGAGGGCCCGACCATCTGAACCCCTGGCCTGTCTCTGCTCCCCGCACTCTGGTCCCTGAGCTTGGGGATCCCTCAGAGTCTCCCCCCCACCCCCGTCCTGGTCTGGGCTCTCCGTGTCCTCCCCCACTTCACCCACGTGCGCACATCGCCTTCAATTCCCTTTTAGATGCGTCCTGCCCCAGGCGTGTACTTTCCCTCCATGAAAATCCCCACCCGGCACCAGGTATCTTACGCCCCAGTGTGCAGCCCCCACCACCGCACCCTGAACTGAAACCCCCGGAGACTTCCAACTCTACAGACCCGAAGCGATGGGTCCCTTAGTCCCCAAGGCCCCAGCCCCCTACCCCCAGGCCCCTGCCCCGGCCCCGGCAAGCTCACCATCTCGGCTCCACTCCTCGCTTGCTCGCCTCCCTGCCGGGCCTGCCCTCCCCAACTGCTCCAGATACAGCCGCCTCCACCGTTGTGACACTCTGGGCGGGAGGGGGCTGGGGACAGACATGCTGGGCCAGCAGCTGCTCTCGGGCATCACAGTGCCCGGGGAGGGCGGGGCCAGCGGGTCATAGTGGCCCCGCCCCTGCCGGCCTCTCCCTCCAGCCTGGCCCTCAGGTGCCGCGCCGCGCGGCACCAAAAGCTATTGCCAGAAAGCACGGCTCCGCGCTGGGGGACAGGCCGGGACGATCCAGCTGCTTAGGGAAGAAATGCGGAATGCCGTTATAGACCAAGTGTTCGTCGCCTCGTGAACTCCCATTCTCGTCCTGCTGCCAGCGCTGGTCGCCCCAAGAAGGGCTGGCCGGGCGCCAAAGGCGCCTGGCTGGGGCTGAGTTGGCTGCCCTCACCCTCGACCTGGGCGAGGACACGGTGGGGGTGGCGCAGGACTCGGCCGCGGTGGGGCAGGCTGTGCCCAGCTCCACTGCTGCTGTGCTCGGGAGGCGCCAGCAGTGGGCCTAGCACCTATGCTCTGCAAGCCTGCTTCTTGCACATCGAGGTCCACCAGGCCATTGGCGAGTTAGGGGACATAATCTACGAAAAGCGGGTGCTCAGTACTTGAGCCACTCCTGTTCCCACCGCCCCACTGGGGTGCATCACCCCTCCACCATTGTTTCCAAATCTGGATTTTTTAAAAATATTTTTTTATTTATTTTTAGAGAGGGGAAGGAAGAGAAACATCCATGCGTGGTTGCTTCTCACACGCCCCATACCAGGGACCTGGCCCACAACCCACGCATGTGCCCTGACTAGGAATTAAACCAGTGATCCTTTGGTTCTCAAGCCCGCACTCAATTCATTGAGCCACACCTGCCAGGTCACTTCTATTATGCAATTTTAAATATTTTCTAAAATATATATGCATTGTCTTAAAACAAGAAGTACTTGTTTTATCAAGAGGCCCAGCGGCTGGCACGACTCCATCCTGGAGGGGCATCACCCAGACGGATTTCGCAGACTACTGGCAGTGCCAGGCCCACTGCCTTCAGTTCAGCTTCTTCCTGGTCCAAGAGAGTAAGGTCTGCACAGGGAGGAAAGGAAGGGCCCCCCTTCCCCTCTCAAACAGTCCACGTACTAAGTTCCACAGAGGGTGGCAAGTAAGGCCTGGGCTGGCCTGCAGGAAGCCGGAGTGGAAGGGCCAAAGTTGCAGCAGCCCCTCCCGTGGGTGCCAGTGCTGGGAGTCCTGCAGCCCGGAGGCTTTCTGTGCAAGACAAGAACGGCAGGTGAGGTGGTGGCGAGGTGCCCTACCTGTGGTTCCTGGCCAGCCTTCCTCTTTTGGCTGCTTCCTCTGGCAGATTTAACCAGGTGGCAGGGGCTGCTTTAGTGCCATTCCCGATTTAGAAAACACTGACCTGCAGGGCACGAGAGGCCTGCTCTTACCTCCCCATCGTGACACCAGGCAGGCTGCACAGACCGCTCTGCTTGCCAGAAAGCAGCAGGAAATGCATGGCCATTACCTGTCACCTTAAACTCCAGAGCTCTGAGCTTAGGAGAGGGCGGAGGTTCCGATGTGGTAAACACAGGGATGGGCATTGTCAGGATGGGCGGGGATATCCGCCTGGCAACCTAAGCCCACCCCTTATCCTATCAAACCACCAATGATGGACTGCAACTTTGCTCCAGGAGACCAATCCCTAGCCCCTGAGGAATTCTCTAGCACCAATCAGAATTTGGTGCTTAAAACCCCACCATATTCCCTGCTTGACCGACTTCTTCCACCTGGCTCCGTGCTGACCAGAGAATTTCGCCCAAGAGTGCAAACCCCAATAAAGCTCTGTACTGCCTAATTTTGTGGCTGATTGACATTTCTTCCTCGGCTGAGCCTAAGAAAACCTTTCAGGCATCAGCCCCACCCACTGTGGCCCATCACCCAATGGAGCCTTGTAGGTCAAAGGAAGGAGGCAGCTCCACAGGAGCTGATAAGGAGCAGGTTACCCCAGATTACTTTTTAAGTGTTACAGTGTGGTAAGACAGGAGATCAGCTCTAGAAGGGTAAACAGACTGGCCGCATCGGTGGCCTCAGGGCTGTAAACGGGGGTGTGGAGGACGGGATTCTTTCCGTGAATACCCTTTGGTAACTTCTGAATTCCGTACCATATATATATAACTCACGTCTATTTTTAAATGGTCTACAAATACATGCAGAAAAATGGGGGCCACCTGCACAAAGCTGTGAGCGACTCCAGTCCCTTCTCCTTCCTAGAAGCAGAAGTCGGGGTCCTCCTGCTGCCTCCTACTCCCCCATCACTGCCCACTGCAGCCTCATTTCCCACCCCTCCGACCTCGGGCCATCCGCCCCAGCCTCCCACCACACCACAGAAGAGCATTACCCATTCCAGCACTCCTCAGCACCCCTAAATTTTAAACATCTGCCCCATGCTGTACTCTCAGAACCATGCAGAACCAATCAACTCACTCCAGCAAAAGTCCTCCCAACCCAGATACATCAGCCTATTAACAGTGAGCCTCAGCCAGACAGCACAGACTTTAGGGCAAGTGAGGCAGAGCCATGGGTAGGGCAGGGAGCATGGGGCTAGAAGGTTGCACACCCATGGTCCTGTCCAGCCTGTGTGACTTGGGGCGAATCAGTCAACTCTCTGGGCCTCGGCTTCCTCACCTTACGCAGAAGGGGCCACACCAGCCCCTTGTCCCAGACCCCACGTCCAGCCTAACTCCACCCCACACTGCCACTCTCCTCACTCCCACCCACTCAGGGCCTGCTGTGTGCTGGGTGTGTCCCACAGCACTGTCTGAGAAAAAACAAAGTAAGCCATGTGTAATTTCAAACATTCTAGTAGCCCCACTAAAACGTAAAAGAAACAGATGTAATTAATTTTAATCACAGATTTTTTAATCCATTATGTCCAAAACACCATCTCAATGAGCAATCAGTATAAAAAGTGAACTTCCCTTTTCTTTAGTTCTAAGTCCACGAAAGTCCATGTGTATCATACGTGTGAAGAGCATCTCACTCTGGTCCAGCCACATTTCGGGGGCTCAAGAACCACCTGTGGTCGCAGCCACCACCTGGCAGCACAGGTACCCAGTGCTCTGACCTCATTACACCCAGAGCTGAAGGCGGACGGGAGGGTGAGCCTACATCCTGAGCAAAGTCAGAATCCCAGGGAAGTCCTAGTCTGGGCCCCTTGTCTGGCCAAGAAGGCAGGTGGGCGGTATTCAGGACAGACACCCAAGGAGAACCGGGAGGTTCTGCAGGCACAGCAGCGCTGCTTCACACTCGGGGCTCTCACAACACAAGCCCCACACCCCTCATCCTATCAGCCGCGGCAACTCATTCCAGTAAACACCTCTGGACACCTCCCTCCCTGGAACGCAGCAGGCAACAGGGACACAGCAACCCCTCCCAAGGGCTCCTGCTCAGGTGAGGACAGCAGGTTTGACGCCTCATCCCCTGGGCGGACACCAAGGCCGAGAGAGGTCCGACCTTGTTCCAGCAGCCACAAAATGGGCTGCTGGTGCAGCAGGGTCCCAGCTGAGCTCAAACACGGCCATGCCTCCCAGCTACAAAGAGCTCTCAGGCCTGGGAGGGACAGAAATTTTACAAGCATGAGGCCATGGGGTCACTACAGCAGAAAGGATATGAAACAGGCTGGAAGCAGGGGACACTGAGAAGGGTTCCCAGGGGTAACCTCATGTGGTCTGGAAGGCTTCACGGCTCACCAGGCACAAAGTGGGGCTGGGCACTCCCGTGGGGACAGCAGAGGTATATTGGGGGGCACCTGTGTACGGACAGAGGCCCGCAGGGCGTGGGGGGCGGCGTGTGAGCCAACCCCAGTGCCTAGGAAGCCTCTCGGAGCTGTTCCAGCAGGGAGCAGGACCACAGGACCGGATTTTCATTGTAACAAGTCATGCAGAAGGAGACAGAAAGCTTCTCTGCCCCCTCCCCCTCCCCCTGGGGCCGTGATATTTAGGAGTGCTGGGGAGCTGTTTCCTAGTCAGAGCACAGCCTGCGGGCTTAACCTCAAGAAGCTGACTTACTCCACCCATCTGACTAAGGAGATGTTGAGGACTTTTAAAAACCAACCCATGGAAGGCTGAAGGCACCTACTTTGTTCTGTTTCAGCAGAGAGGTCCCAGGGGCGGGAGGACCTGGTGGCTTCAGCCCCCAAAGGCCAGCCCCTGTCCTGGGGCAACAAGTGCGTTACATTTACCTGTGTAGAAACCTGCACAGAAACGTGGAGGGTGCCCGTGGCTGGTGACAGCACTGCCTTCCAAAGCCTGTCTGCCCTCTGCTCGTCCCTCCAGCTCCCAATCACCCAGTTCCCTTTTTGGCTTGTCAGCCTCTAAGGCTGGCCCACTTTTCAAGGCCACACAGCAGAAAGTGTGTTATACAAGCAATAGATTCTAATTAGAGTGGGACACAGAGAGGGGGAACCAGCCACGGTGACCACCAGGTGCAGGCAGCACCTGGAGAAAAGGCCACTGGACAAAATGCAGGACTCCCCTACAGGAAGGGCGGGGGTGGAGAGAAGGCAGTGACACTAGGGGAACAGCACAGGGCTCGGCCAGGCGATCTGGAAGAGCGTGCTGGAGCCCAGGAGCAGCCGGCAGGGTCACGTTCCCCGCTGGGAGGAGCAGAGTGGACTCACTGAAACTCAGCAGTCCCCAGGGTGGCTCTGAGTGCCAGGCCCTGGTCTACATAGACCAGGGGCCCCAGCAGGTGCCAGCCCAAGGCAGGACCACAGGAAGAGTGCTCAGAGACCACCAGACCAGGGGCACGGGGAAGAGCAGGGAAGGGAGAGATGCCCTTTCGGTCTTGCTTGGCCCAGTGACAGGCCTCCCTGGGGGCAGTATTCCAAGGGGATTTTCTGAACTTCAGCTTCATCAACACCCTGACCTGCGGGTGGAGTGCTCCACAGACACACTGCATTCCGAAACCACGAGGGGGCCCTGGGTATGGGGTGGGTACTGATCCGCAGGACTTGCGCCCTTTGGCCCAGCTTTGTCTCTGCATGACCTTCTGAAGCCAGCCAAAGTGGGGTACTGGGGGAGAGCCTCCAAGCAGAGAGAATGAGCTGTCTCCCCGCCCAGGGCCCAGCCAGCAGCAGGAAAGGGGTCATGGACAGGCAGCTCTGATGCAGGTAGTGGACGGTGGAGGCCACAGGGAAGACCACTCAGTCAAAGATGGGGGGCTGGTGGAGAGGAGAAAGCAGAGCCCCCCGGATCCGGTGGAACAGCTGAGCCAGCCTGCAGAGCGAGGGCAGGGAGGACGGGGAGGCTGCAGAGAGAGGAAGCCGTCAGCCATGGGCAACCCTCCCTCCTCCTCCACACTCAGCCCACTTCCTGCCACAGAAGCTCTGCCACCTGGGCACAGGCAGGATTTTCAAAGCATATCTGGGTGCTTCATGTTATTGGTCCCTCCTCCCCTCCCCAGCAACAAAGAACTTCCCTTTCTCTAGGACACACTCTGGAATAGACTTTCTTCACCTGGATTACAACGGCCTAATCTGCTGAGAAAAAAATTCAAATGTATTATGTTTTCATCTTTTGATGTACAAAAACTGCTAATGTGGCTGCTTTTGATGCGATAAGAGGAATCTGAGAAGAGACTTTCTGCTACGTTCATTTCTGTATCTTATATTTGGAGCCGTGTCACAGTATCACCTATTTTTATCATAAGTTAATTATACTGCAATAAAATAAAGTAAAATTTACCTCCTTGGAATTAAAGCTGAGTTGGTTTGTTTTTGATTATTTGAATTACTGTTTTCTTTCTTTCTTTCTTTTTTTTAATTTTATTTATTTAGAGAGTAAAAGGGAGGGAGAGAGGGAGAAACACCAATGTGTGGTTGCCTGTCATGCGCCCCCTACTGGGGACCTGGCCCACAACCCAAGCATGTGCCCTGACTGGGAATCAAACCAAGGACCCTTTGGTTCGCAGGCTGGTGCCCAATCCACTGAGGCACATCAGCCAGGGCTGATTTTTTTTCTTTCTTAAAAGGAAAACGTTATTTTTAAAGGAAGCTACCAACGGGCTACCTTCTGCATATCATTCCTGCTGGGTTCTAACTGCAGCCCATCCACCGTCCACCAGTTCTCCTTTCCCACAGGACCACTGTTGCCCCGCCGAGTCAGGATGGGAGTGAGGGGAGGCAGGACCCCCAGCCAGGGCCTTTCTGAAGACATCTGAGCAGCCCTGCAAACAGCTCCAATGGCCCTTTGCCACACGCTCTTAGGGACCAGGGTTTGAGACTAACACGTTTATAAAAACCATAAAGTTTTTCCAAATTTTTACCAAGTCTCTGGTACAAAGCAGAAAGACAGAAGGTAGCTATGAATGAATACAAAACCACCCTCACTCACCTGACAGCTCACTAGTGGCTCCTCCCTGATGCAAACGGAGCTCCTCAGAGGGAATTCCTATTTGGTGTTCAGTGAAGGGGTGAAAGGGACAACCCTGGGCTACATTATATGACAAGAGTTCGCTGACTTGGAGAAAGGGAAAGGCGGGAGGGGGACGAAAATCCAAAGGTTGAACTGAGAACTGGCAGTTTCAAATCGTTTCTGTGACTACGGGCTAGTCACTTTTCTCTGGGGTCCTCAGACTTCTCAACCAGAAAGGAAAAAGAAAATAAAGGGCCTGGAATGAGGGTTTCCAGTTCTCCTCCAGCTCTGAAAGTTACATAATTGTATCCTAAGTTTACGTTCACAAGAAGAGTGGAGATTAGATCATAACTCACGGGGAACCGAGAAAAACATGTGAATGTGTGTATGCCGACCCTCCGTCCAGGGCTCCCCCTTCTGAGGAGTTAATCCTCTGGATGGCGGGGGGCAAGGGGGGCTTCTCCCAGAGAATGCCCAGCGAGCTCAGGTCTGCCTTCCCCACTGCAGGGAACAGAGCGCGAGACAGTGACACGCTCTGCAGTGGGGAGTTGCTGGAATCAACCACGGAATCCTCTATAAGGTAGAGTATTATTTAGCCATTTAAAGCCATGTTTCAAAGAATACTTACGATGTGTAAAATTCACCTGGATCCATGTAGCTGTATCCCTAGACACAGGCTGAGTGTAACCATTATAATAGCAGACTTACAGGGGATTTGTTTCCTTCCTTATACTCTTCCCTATTTTCCACATTTTCTAAAAAGTACATGTATTTTATTTACAACTTACTATGTATTAAATTAACAGTTATAAAAAGGTTATGATGAGGAAGATTTTTGGACTCTGAGGTTCTATTCTGGGTTCACCCTGGATAAAGGAGAAGCTGGCATAGGTGACCATGACTCAGAGTCACATCCAGGGTCAGCAGGTGGACTGCTCCCAGGTACCCTGCCAGTCTCTCCTGGGGGCTGGCCAGCTCCTGCTCAGGCCCAGCAATCCCTCCTTACAGAGCCGGCCCCTGTCCACAGCCTGCTTGGAAGGGTGGGCAGGGATGCAGGCTCCAGCACTCACCTGGGTCGAACCTCACCAGCAGGAGGCAGAGGACCAGGGTGGCCAGGAGGCTCTTCTTGAAGGGCAGGGATGTGAAGTGGCTCACAGCAGAGGCCCACAGCCGGCGAAGCAGCATCAGCAGTGACAGGAGCTTGTGGGAGGTGCCTGGCAGGGAGACAGAACATCACTGCAGGGTAAGTCACGGGAACCACTTCCCTACATCTGAGCTTTGAGCTTGATTGTGAGATGAACCAAAGGGGATGAGACTGGTTTACTCCTGTGATTCGTAAAGTGGTTCCAAAGGACGGACTGGGCTACCTGAGTGTCATGTCCTCAGGGAGGCCCCATCTGCTCAGCTAGGTAAACCTGGCCTCTCTGGTATTTTTCTAAATAGCCTCATTACTGTAGAGCATTCTCCCTGTCCTGGCCTAAGCTGCATGCAGAGAGCCACACAGAGCAACAGGTCTAGAATGTCACGGTTAGCACACCTCGGCTGGGCCATGTTTGTGCCGGCATGGAGAGGAGGGACAGCAGCCCCTAGGCCAGCGTGGCACAGGTGAGAGATCCAACAACAGAGCCCCGAGAAGAGGGTGACTTTCAGGAGAAAAGTATCAAGGTCCTGAGACCCCATACGGAGACTCTCCTCCCACTGCCGACATCGGAGGGTCTGGGCTTCTTAAGCAACTCCTGGGTTTCCTAGCCTGGGATATGGGAGTCACGCATACAAAGAACGGCTTGCAGGCTCCTAGGCTCCCAGGCATGCCACAATGGACCAAGCTCCAGGGGAGAGCCCACGGTTGCACCTGACAGAACCCACAGAAGGCCAATACCCTACCTTCCTGGCTCAGCTGCTGGTCCTCCACAGAACCAGCAGGTCGGTGTCTCTGCTGGTGCCTCGCTGTGCAAATGGCCTGTAGGGCATCCAACCGCTGCTGCTTGCTGAAGGCCACCGAGCCCACCAGCTCCTCAGCCTCAGACACGTGGCCCAGAGGCAGCAGCACGCGCCGCAGGTGCAGCTCCGCCAGGGCTGGGCACTCTGGGAGGCCCTGGTTGTCTGGGTCTCGGAGCCAGGCGCGGGCTGCTCCTAGCACAGCTCCAGGGTCTTGCATCTTGCTGTATAAAAGAAGGCTGCAGCCCCCCAAAAGAACAGTCAGCACTGCACAGTGGGTTCAATCTCAACACCAGCCCCCTCTCCTCTCCTGCCGGCACCTTCCAGCCCTGCCCCCTGGAAGGTGGGCAGCGCAACAGGTAGAGGAGTTCACAGGAAGTAGCAAGAAGCTCTCTCAGCTCTGACCTGCCACCCTCATCCCACGTCACACCTCTTTCCTCTAACCCACTGCTAAATCCCCCTTCCCCGTCCTTTAGTGATGTTTTCAGGTTGGGAGGTGGGGGTGGGGGGAAGAAACGGAAAGACTCAGACTTGGAGGGAAATTGTGGAGAAGAGGAGACAGAAGCGGAGATGCAGGACGACAGGAACACCCTTGTCTCAGGAGGACACACTGAGTCACAGCAGGACCTACCACAGCTCCAGCACTTTGGGCGGCAGCTTTTCAGGGACCTGGTAATACTGAAGAACCCAGGCCAGGGCTTCCCGCCACCGGTCCATTTCCGCCAGGGCCTGGATCCCCACGACACAGAGTGAGCATTTCACCTCCAAGGAGCTGCCAGCAGAAAACCTGGTTCAGGTTGGGAGGTGGCTCCCCCTCATTCGCATTCACACCTCCACCCAGGGCTGCTCTTCCCCAGCTCCCAGCCTAGCAGCCATCACCTCTGTCCTCCCCCTTCTCCTCCATCCTATTCAAGTGGGCTCAACTGAGAGAAAACTAGAAATTTTCTAGTTCTCCTAGAAATTAGAAGTTCCTGAAACTTCCTAGAGGCAAAGCGACTGTTGCCCAACCAGGTGTGGGGGTGCAGAGGCAGCTAGAGCCAACAGTTTGCTCCCTGGAGAAATGGGCCTGGAGCCTGAGGGTGGGAACAGGGGCTGCACCTCCAGGCTCCCAGAATCACAACCTTCAGCGTTCACTGCAACAAGCCCCCCCAACCTCTAAAATCACAACCTGGGCTCCCCAGTTCTGGGGTCAGCTCTGACAGTGAGAGTCCAACTTTACAACCCACAGAAAAATGACGCCCTCAAGTCTCAGAAGAGGCCGGCACATCAGAAAGGGCCATGGAGGAAAAGGTTTTCTCCAAGTTGAATCTCTATTTTCAAGAAAGAGAGAAACACCGATTTGTTGTTTCACTCACTGATGCATTCAGTGGTTGATTCCTGTATGTGCCCTGACCTGGGACAAACCCCGCAACCTTGGTGCATGGGGACGACGCTCTAACCAACCGAGCTATCCGGCCAGGCCTTCCAGGTTGATTCTTTAACCCAGTTCTTCAGCAGGACCAGAACCCCGTTCCCACTCCTCAGCCACGACCGGGAGTGAACAACTTGGGGACGGGGAATGGAAAAAGGAAAGGACTGAGCCCACGGACGGAGAGTCGAATACTTTAGATAAAGGCCATCTTCCCATGGCACCATCACACTGGGGCAAAGAGCTGGCCTCAGGGCCCCCCGCTGCAGAATGGCTCCCTGGGCGCAGCCACAGGATGACAACCCGAGTCCCCCCGCCCCTCCAGCGATCCCCACACGTACGCGCCCGCAGGCTCGCCCGCCAGGCCGCCGGCGCTCAGGCTCCGCGCCGCCCGCTCGCAGGTACGCAGCGCCCCGGGGAAGTCCAGGTACACCACCAGGAGGTCCGCCGCTTCCTCCAGCAGAGCCGCAGCCGCCGCGGGCGACAGGGCGCCCTCGACGCTCCCCCGCGCGGCTGCAGGGGTCGGCGGGCTCCTTTTCATAGCAGCCAGACACCGGGCTTGTCTGCACACGTCCGGGTGGCCGCCTCCGCGGGGCTCCAGGCCAGCCCTACTCGGTGCGGTTGAAGCAGCAGGTCCCCCCGGCCCCGCCCACCGCCCTTCCCGGGCCGGAACGCCGGACCAGACAAAGGTCGGGGCCGCATCAGAGCCCAGAGCCGGGCTCCCGGACCCCGGGGAGCCAGGTCACACCCCGGCGTGCGGAACGGCTGCGCGCCTGGCCTACTTTTTCCGGCCCCACAGCACGTGCGGATGCACGTCAGCCCCGCAGAAAGCGGCTTCGACTCCCTGCCTACAGAAAGAGCGGCTTACTTGGAGGCACCACAACGCAACAGCTTCCCTACTCGCGCGGCCCAGCGGCGCGCTTCCGGCGGCGCGCGGGCCTCTGGGAGTTGGAGTTCCCCGGCTCTCGGCTCCGTAGCCCTCTTGGTGCAGGTGGGCAGGCCGAGACTACAACACCCAGGATGCCGCGCGCCCCAGAAACTGGTGCGTGTCCCGAGAGAGTACAAACTGGCCCAAGTCAGGGAAAGTGCTGAGGTTAGCTTGACCCTTTGCTAACCTGGCCTGGTTGAGGCCAGACTGAAGGACGGAGGCGGAGCTGCACACTGGCTTCTGAGCAGCCGCGGGGGCCGCGTTGTGGGCCGACCGGGTAGGGCTCTGGCTCCCCCGAGCGCAGTGTGTCCGCGCCCCACGCCCCGTGCTGCACGCTCCGCGAGCATCTCGTTTAGGTCTTCCCTCGGAACAGCCGTCGTTCCCTCTTCACGGAGATGGAACTGGAGTTCATCTAAATAACTTGGTCCAGCCACGCAGCTGGTGACTGAAGTGACGTCCGTCCGAGCTGCGGGACGGGCTGGAACCTGCGCTCTGCTCCGGGTGCGGGGTCACTGCGGAGCACGTCACATGAGCCGCCGTTGCGGTCTGCGGAGCAATTCGTAATGAAGTTCCAGAGCAGGCACTCCGTGAATGATAGCTTTAATAACAATTACTAAATAATTTCACAAAGGTACGCAAGTCGCATTTATGTATGTCTGGGCTTCACCCAGGCTTTGCCCCACCCCCCAACTTTATAACGAATGCTCGCAGCTCTTAATTTCTCCCCAGTTCCCTACTTTTCGCACTTGCTCGTCCAGATTAGCCAGGCCAGGCCCGGGTAGGTGCCAACTCACCTCACACAGCCCCTCCTTGTCACCAGGTTTAGACGCGCCCGTCTGCTGGGACTTCAGTTCTTTGCAGAAGGTCCTCCTGAAAAGCAAAGGGAAAAACATCAAATCTATCAGACCCTAAGGAGAGGGAAGCCTGGACCCCATGACCAGTAAGAGCATGGAGTTGGGACGTCGCCGATTGCACAAGTCCTTTTCCAACACCTGCCAGGTGCCAGGCCCTCTTCTGGGAACAGCGGGTCCTCCGGTGAGCAGAGGAGACAAACGTCTGCCTTTGTGGAGCTTACCTCACAGGGAAAAGAAACTAAATAGGGGACGAGTAAGTGAAATACAGCCGTAGGTCGGATGGTAATAAATGCTGACGATAAATAAGCAGAATAGAGAAGAGATTGGGAGGGACAACAGTGGGGTGTGGGGTTGGTTTCTACCTTCCACTTTGTTTCCTAACAGTAAGCCCAGGGCTGGGAGCAGCAGAGCAGAGAGGAAATGTGGTCGTCATGCTCAGAACTGGGGAGTCGCCATTCATTTTGGAACGCTGTCCTTGGGACCGACGTATTTTCAGGGTCATTGT
This sequence comes from Desmodus rotundus, assembly GCF_022682495.2. Classification (NCBI taxonomy): domain Eukaryota; kingdom Metazoa; phylum Chordata; class Mammalia; order Chiroptera; family Phyllostomidae; genus Desmodus; species Desmodus rotundus. The sequence continues at coordinate 94,615,772 of NC_071399.1, read as the reverse complement.
GAGAAGTTTCCCTCTTCCTCACCCAGCAAACTCCAGAGGTAAACAGGGAGCCCTGGAAAGTGGGGGTCAGTCTGAAAACGAAGTTGCCAAAATGTTTTATCAGCTCTGCCTCAGGTTCAACATGTGAATGAAAAGAGGCCACCCCCATGCTAACCCTGACCAGCTCAGGGGAAACCTGCGTGGCAGCCTTGAAAGCTCAGACCTACAGGGACCACGTGGGATTGTCTGAGGTGAAAACTTCTTAGCCAACAGCAGGTCATGGCAGGTAGTCACATCCTAGGCCGGAATCTTCCCTGATAAAAGTGCATCTTTACCTTAACTGGGCCTGTCTGTTTCTTTTTGCCTCTGTGATGACACAGCTTTGGAACGTCAGGCCGATTTCCTTTTTCCGGGCGCCTACGGACACAGGCACCGCACCGGGGGAGACCACAAATCTCACTGACTGTCATTGTGTTAATAGTCGACTGTTCACTCTCCTGTGCCCACCTGTGTAAAAGAAGCTTGTGTCTATCATTTTACGTTTTCATACAATCCAAGAGGCTTCCCTTTGCTTTTTTCCACCTCCCTAATCTATCACCAAAGGATTTCATGTAACTCCCTCACACCTCTTCTTTTGATTGTACGGTATAAAATAAGGTGCAAAACTTACTTTTCCCGGAGCATTTTCCCATTCTGTTGAGGTTTTACTTCTTGGCAGTTGTGGACGGTTTGGCTCAAATAAACTCATAAAAATTCTTACAGGTTTGGACGTCTGTTCCACCGACAGACCACAGATGATGAAGACTGTTAGTAATAACATACTTACTGGACTGAAAAAATATTTTGCCTCTCAGGATTGGGTTTCCAAGTCTTCCCTGAAAAGTCTGGAAAGTAGCAGGAGCACCAGAAGCCAGACCTCGGCAGGTTGGGGGGTCTCCACCTCCAGGAGCCCTCCGAAAGGCTTCGGCCAGAACACATCCCCTTCCTTTGTTCCTAACAAGAAGTGGTTTGCTATCCCCGTTTTTCCCAGGAGGGGGCAGCACAACCTTAGAAGAAGCAGACCTGCCGGAAATGAATTTGCCACTTAGTGGCGCCATAGCAGCCAAAATGAGGTCAAGATATTTAAGGGGTGGGTGGGGTGCTAAAAATACGATTGTGTTCTATTTCTGTGTTTCAACCAGTTTGACAGTGCCGGGCTTCATAGGAGTCTGTGTGTCGCCACTTAACCTTTAGCACTGTGGTGCCCCCAAACTATGCCACCCCCTCCCATGCAGCGTGGTGTTTGTCCTCGCATCAGGCGGGGTGCTCAGTGCATCGGTCTATCACTCCACCTGTGGACGTGGATTCGCTCAGCCTACTTGGAGCACAGGACATATTGGTGTTTTTGTAGCAGAAAGCGCTAGACAGGAGGTTGAGCTACACCAGTTAAACTTCTGTTTCCGATAGTGATTAAGCCAGGTGACTCCTAGAAAGTCACCAAACTCCTTCGAGCCTCTGTTTTCTCACCTGAAGACACAGGGTGACTGGGAGGATCAGAAGAGACCATCTAACAACCCAGTGAACTCTAAATCACTGGACTATTTCGGGCTAGTCTACGGTGAGATGCTATAATATATGGGGAAATGAGGAAGGAGAAGAAAGAATCTCATTCCCCCTAGAAGGTCTGTAATTTTTCTTTCTGACCTGGAATTGACTCTTGACTCTTCCTTACAAAAGTCAGAAGCACCTACATCTGTGCCCAGCCCAACTTCTCCTGACCTCCCCAACCTGGTGCTACATTTCTTGACAATAGACAGAACCCATACCTGCCCCTGTCAACACATCTCAGCCAATCAGAGCCCCTCAGTACAGGGACATTGGTGGCAAAGGCCTGAGTGCAGTAGGATCACATCCAGAGTGGACCTTTGGCCAGAAGCAAGCCAGAGAGGTAAATACTGGCAGGGTGGAGACCACGTGTTTCCCAGATGGCCAAGGGGTATGCCTCTCTCACGCCAGACCTTCATCGGTTAGATGGCATTTTTTATGGCTCTTTAAAAGCCTGAACTTGTCCAGAGCAGAGCTCAATGCTGCCCGCTTGCTCCTCTGCATGTAGACACAGCAGAATTTTCACCTGTCTTGTGTCTAAGAAGAAATATTCGTAATCTTACTCCGTATAGCACTTTACAGTGGTAATGATGATGGCTTAATTCATACGGTACTGTATTAACTATGTGCTTGGTGCTGTTCTGAGTACTTGACACTTAACTCATCTACCATCAACAACCTGGGGACAAGAGTTTGGGGGTCATTCCTATTTGTCAAAGAAGAAACTATGGCTCAGAGAGGCTCCGTGACTTTCCCACAAGAAGCGCATGGCTGGGACTTAAACCCAGGAGATGTGGGCCCAGCATCTTTCTCCTTAACTAACACCTAATACCAGCTCTACAGCACGCTTTCACTTACTCTGTCTGAGCTTGACAGCAAAACGGTGAGCAAGATAACACAGATGGCAGTGTGGGAGAGGCAGGGAGGAGAAATGTTGGAATTTCCAGGAATCTTAATTTTCTACCTTATCCGGGTGATGAACGTCAAAAAGGAAAGTTACGGTGAGAGCTCAGAGAAGCAAAGGGGCAGGCCTGCAGTTGGTCCTGGCAATCCTGGCAGCATCAGTGGCCCTAAAATGGGATATTTTACTCAGTCAATTTCAGCAAGTAAACAAATCTTTGCCCAGCACTGTCCCATGTGGCCAGGGCCTGAAAAAAAGAAAGTAACAAGTCTAAAATAAATCAGAGGAGCCTCCGTTTGCCTTTGCATTGACTCTTGTTCCTATTCTCAGACTGTGCGGTCAAGGGCACTGTGGCACTCCCACCCCAGCCCAGCGCCCACTACCAACGGAACTCCGACCCCACTCAGCATCTGTCCTGGAGCAAAAGGAGAACGTCAGATGGAAGAGTAACATGAGCAAAGTGGGGCAAACAGGCACCTGGGCGTGTATTTTAACCCATGACGGTTGAATTCATTTCAAAAACTGTTAAGAGCTATTCAGCCAAGCTCCATCTGTTGGCTTTTTTCTCATCAAATTGGTATGCTCAGGGCAGAGATGGCGGGGAGGACCCTTCCTGGGATTCCCACAGCACAACCCTAGGAGGCGCCCTTCACACAGAATCCTTGTAAGTGGCACATGTATGGTAGCTCAGTTTTTTCTGACAGTCTCAGTGGTTTGTGGCAGCCGGAAGGAGCCAGCCCTCCTCTGGCCCCAGGCTCTGGTCCTCCTTGGGGATGGGCCCCCAGCCAGCAAGCTGCCTTCAAGCTTGTGGGGACTTGCCTGTGGGAAGTTCTCTAGGGGGAGGATTGCCGTGAATGGTGAGACACTGTCACCATCCCTTCTACACTGTGTCCTTCTGCAAAGCAAGCTTGTTCTTTGTGTGTCTGGTTCTAAACTGTGGTGACATAGTGGAAGTAGATTCCAAGTAGCTCTCCACGCCCTTGCCCTAATCCCTCACTACACAGAGGCGACTACCTGGACAGGTGAATGAGTGGGTGTGTCCTCCTCTCTGACAGCCAGAGTCTGAGGAATCAGGAAGAATGGAGGTGGAAAAACGGGAACCCCGTTACCATAGGAAACAAGGCAGGTCATGTGGGCACAGGCTGCGATCGAAAGCGTCCTGTTACTACAGCCTGCGGCATAAACAGCTGAAAGTTTGTCTCCGGCTGGCCGGCCGGTCATCCCTCTGGTTCCTCTTCGCAAGCACCTGCCACTGTACTCACACAAACGACTCCTTGTTGCCAGAAATCCCTTTTCCACACCTAAGAAAACACGCTCTGGTGTAGGAAGGCCATCGCACAGATCTTCCTAGCTAGCACTTTACAGCCATGGATTGGACACCTCAGTATCTGCTCTTTGTTCGTCTCTTAACTTTTAACACAATGAACATGCCCAAGTAAAAATATTCCCAACAAGACAGAAGAGTCCAAGAGAATAAAAAGGATCTGAAATCCTGCCATCCAGGAATGACCAGTTGTGACATGGTGATGAACATCCCTGCATAAACACACGAAGTACACACGTGTAATTATGCTTAATTACGTCGCCCCGGATCCTGGCTTATTTACTCACAGTCTGTCACGCAAGCCCTTTTGATCCTTCTGTGGGTGTTGGTGTTATCCACTGCCTGAAACAAACATGATCCTGCTGCTGCTGCTAGTGACAATGCACACAGTGATCGACCGCTGCAGCAGGAAAGCAACTGTACAGCCCAGACGCTGGAAGGAGAATGCAGTGGCGCCCATCTCCTGTCTTTGCGTTTAATTCTAATCCTTTCTCCATTGGTTGGTACAGAACTTTACAACTTAACAAGCACCTTCAGCCCTGGCTGGTGTGGCTCAGTGGACTGAGTGCTGGCCTGCGAACCAGTGGGTGGCCGGTTCAATTCCCAGTTAGGGCACATGCCTGGGTTGTGGGCCAGGTCCCCAGTGGGGGGTGCTCAAGAGGCAACCACATGTTGATGTTTCTCTCCCTCTCATTCTCCTTCCCTTCCCCTCTCTCTCTAAAAATAAACAGATAAAACTTTTTTTAAAAAAACACCTTTATATTGTTTTATGTGGTTATCACCAAGTGAGATGGTGAAACGGGAGCTGAGTGATGCCCCTGCAACGACAATGCACTCCGGTCACGACTGCGTCGGATTTACGTGCTGCGTCCGTGCCAGCCGCACAGCACTTAGTGAACGCTGGCGTGCAGCAGCTCTGTGCTGTGCCCACGACACACGCGTCTCCTGGACCCTCACCATACCCGTCTGAGAGGTCACATAGCTAAGGCTTGTGAAGTCATGCAATTTGATCAAATTTCCACAGTGCATCCAGGTGGAATTCTGATCTCAACGGGTCTGACTTTAAAGTTCCCTATTGTTAATCAGATTGTCTCTAGTCACAACTAACCTTTGCACAGCACTTTGCAAAACCCCTAAGGGACATTGCAGACTCCATCTTACAGATGCAGAATGGGGCCCCGGTGAGAGGATATGCCTGAAGCCTCGGGGCCCAGGTCCTTCCCACCATCTGGATTCTGGGCCTGCTGCCGTGTCTGCCAGGCTGCACCCGCCTCTCTCCTTGGATTAAAGGCGCTGATCTCAGACGTCTTTTATCAAATCTCCAGAGAAGAGAGTTCTCATTAAGGTCTTCCAAAAATCATGCAATGAACTCTGTTTCTTCTCCTGAAGGAACAAGATTGGCCTCATCCACAAAGACCAAGCCCTTGGTCACGTCCGGGCATGAGCTAGGAAGAGGCGAGTCTGTGCAGTTTAAATCAGGTACAAATCATCCCTGCGTACGACTTTCTTGTGCTTTCAACATAGGGCAGAGTCGGTCGGCCTCACCCTTTCCTTTTCGAGAGGAGGGAGAGAGAGGACATTTATTCTTGAGGGTGTGAAACCAGAGAGGATGGAAACAATGCAACGAGATGCAGGGAACCATTTAAACGCAGGGCAGGAGGGAGGCATGTCAGGTATTAAAGGGAATCTTACTGATCTGCAGGCAAAGAGTTGGTTTGTGGAGGCAATTACAATGAACATTTTCCTTTTTAAATATAACAATTTTTATTTAGAAAGCAATCCCCACCTGAATGAACTCAGAGCATTTAATGTGTGCTGGCTAATTACTCCACCCAACAACCTGGCAATTAGAGAGAGAGAGTTGCCCCATTTTACAGATGGGGAGACTGAGTCACGGAAGGGCCGTGCCTTGCTCAGAACCAGCTTGCAGAGAGTTGGAAGTAGCAGTCCAGCAGCCCCATCCCACCGGCACAGGGCTCCTGTTCCAGACGTCCTCTGGGGAAAGCACAGTCTGCTTGCCCCCGGAGAGAAGCAGCCACCTTCCTGGGACTACAGCTCCCAGCAGACAGTGGGAGCCCACTCCAGATTCCCAAATATGGAGAAGGACTGAGCTTTGGAAGAGGAACAGCACACTCACCCTTGAGAGAGGGGGAGGGAGGGAGGGTGAGGTAAGTTTGAAATATTTAACTCTTGTCATCTCAGTGTCTGCCCGAAGTCATGATCTGTTCATAAATCTTTCCCAAGGGTCTCACTCTGTGAATCAACCGTGAGTTCAGCAGAACCCTGTTTTGTCCTGAGGTTGGTTAAGTGTGTGCCGCCCAAGGCTGCCTCCGTCCTGCGGGGTGCAGAGAAAGAAGATGGGGGAATGGGGGAAGAACAGCCCTGCCACCCCAGGAGCAGACACCCTGGGAGGCTCACTGAGGGTAGGATGAGCCGCTCCAGTGGGACCAGGGTTACTGGTCATCTGTCCTGGAGGCAGCTGAGCTGGCCTGGTGGGGAGGCAGCGGGAACCCATTCTGTCTTCATTCTGTCAACAAACACTTATTAAAGCGTACGGGCTTGGTCACTGCTTGGGATGCTGAGGGGGATACAGATCATAAGACCTGAGCTCTGTCCTCAGGATGCTTCAATTAGGAGAGGGGGCGGGTATGAAAGGAATGAGAGAGCAAAGGGGAGAAAGAGACAGACAACACCAGGCAGTGTATGATTGTTTACACTTTCCATCCAGCATGTAGTTACCTGTCACGCACTGTGGGCCAGGCACTGTTTAAGCCACTTAGAATACAGTGGTGAATCCACCAACAGCTTCGGCTTCTACAGGTTGTACCTTCTGGTGGTCCCGGGACCGCTGCAGGAGGACGCTTCCACCTGAGGGAAGACAAAGAGCAGAGCTTCGAGCCGGACGTAAACTTGGTGCGGTGACTAGATGAGCCGAAAGCAGGAGGAAAGGGGGTCAGATCTAGGCTGGGGTTGAGCCACACCTGACGAACACAAGAAGCGTGAGGGTGTCTGTCGAAATGTAATGGGAAACCCTTGCTTTTCAGGGGTGGGTTGATGTGGTCTGATGTCAGGTGCCCAAGGGCAGCACGGACACCGGAAGGCGTCAGGAGTGTGGACCAGGGGTGTCTCTGAGCCAGGATGCACAAGGAGGCTTCCCAGCAGAAGGAGAAGCTGGGTGCCGATGGTCAAACACAGTTCTGCTCTTGAAAGAGGGCTGTTAGGAGGAACTTCGGGAGCAAGGAGTAGCGTCAGCACAGCACACGCGAGACAGGTTCAGGTGGGTCTGACACGAGTGTGGGCGTGGGGGGGCCATCGGAACGTGAGCTTGGAGAGGCATGGTTGGGGAGATTTGCCACCTCTCTGTCAGCATGTTCTGAGCCTTCGGTCACAGTAACAGGAGACACCCATGTGCAGGCCACCCCTGGCAGGCCGAGAACCTGGCCCGCCAGGAAACACTTTCCCTGAAGAGGTGTGTTGCTGAAAAGGCTTTTGAGCACCACATGGAAGTCACAACTCCAGAGGGTGCCATTCATTTACACTGTACCATCTGTGACAGGCGCCCCCACCAACCACAGGTGCGAGAGCAGAGATACTGGTGAACATTGTGGAGCATAAAGCGCCAGCCCGCCAACAGGTGACATGCAGCACTCTAGAGCGTTCTTTACCTCTGAGATCAAAATCTGGTGGGAGGAATGGCGGCAGAAAAGGAAGAGCGGTGGGATGAAGAGAATGGAGGGAGGGCTGGAAAGGAGAGAGGGAGAAAGAGGGGTTCAGAGGGGAGGCCAGGGAAGGAGCCCTTAGTTGGGGTCATCCTTTCACCTGGCAGTAAAGGTTGGGGAAAGAAGAGCAGCCGGAGGGGAGGACCGGGCCACTGGGCCAGCCGAGCTGCTGGGTGTCCCAGCGGAATTGCCCTGTGGCTGTGGTCACACCCTGCAGCCAGTGCATCCCAGGTGCGGCTGTCTTCCGGCCTCAGCCGGGCGCCACACTGCCGTCTGCCCGGCCCTGGCCATGAGATGATTACTGGGCATGAAGAATAAGCTGCACCTCACGCAGGGGTCTCATCCTAACTGTTACCTTTCCCCTTGACTTTGGGGGAACCACAGTACTGTCCTCATAGGTCAAAGCAGGCAAACAGAGAAGGGGATCTGCCTGAGCAGGGAGTGGCTGGCCACTGAGCGCCTGGCACCCTGCCCGGGAAAGGGCAGGGTGCTGTGTCTGGGGTTGGGCTGTTCTCTGCCCAGCTGGGTTCATTCTAAATTCTCGGGAACAGTAAGTAGCAATAAAACATTCCCCTGGGCTGTCAGACTGACTTCCACACCCCTCAGACAGGGGAGACCCGCCGGTTCCAACCTGAGCTACGCAAACCACATGCGGCAGCGTTTCTCTCCAGCCTTTCCCCCAACCCCACGGTCGCTGCGCCAGGGACAGAGCTGCCCTTCACTCCCTGTAGGAAACACAGGGGAGCCTCGTCTCGAACTTAACTTGTTCTGGAAGGCTACTGGAGAAATGAGTTGTTCGGAAACTGAATCCTCTTTCCCAGGCATCTGCATGAAATGTCGTCAGGTTGAGAACCGAAGTTTGGTTCAACAACCAAGACATGTTTTCCTTGAACATCTTCGCTGAGAACGCGTTGTTTGAGATGGGAGAAATTCGAGAACTGAGGTTTCACTGTACAAGCTGCCTGCCCTGCTCCCCCCGCAAATGCCCCATCCCAGAAACCAGGAGAGGGATTCCTGACTTCAACAGGAGAGCCTCAAAGGACGTGGAAAGGATCCTCGAGATCCAAAGTCCCCGAGCACACCACAGCTGTGCCCCGTCATGCTGGTGGAGAACCTCTGAATTTCCTTGCCTCCCCTCCACTGGATGACTGCACAGCTCACCTCACGCCTGGGCTCTGAGAGGTGGGGCGTGTTCCCAAGTACAGGGCGCAGCTGCTGCCAGCCCATCAGTTGGTACAGCTGGTGAGACCCTCTGGGCAGCGTGGCTCACTCTCCACCGGAGGAGGCTTGCCTCTCACCTTCAGGACCCAGCCTCTGCGCCCCCTTCCAGCCTGTTTATTAAACCCACAGTTCCAGTCGCAAGCCCTCTGTCCTTCCAGGACCCACCCTTCTCTCTGAAACCTGGTGCTTTGAGGAAATTATTCCCTCTTCTTGGGAGCCCTTTCCCACCTCCTGAACTAAGTCCTGGTGACCCTCCAGAGGACAGCTCAATTATCACGTCCTCCGGGGAGATTGTCCTGACCCCTCTTCACCTCTGCTGGGTGGGTTAGGTGCCTCCCCGTCTTCATTCCTGTTGCCCCAGGACCGACTGCATTGTGGCACACCAACTGTTTAGTGAAGTGAGCCCACCACCCGACTACTCACTTCTTCAGGGTAGAGAGCTGTGTGTTTCCTCTCTGCCTTTCCATCTCCTGACCCAGGGAAGTGGTCGTGAGTTCATGTTGATTGAATGAATGGCCAGGATCCCTTGGCCTAATGAGTAACTAGGTCCCCAGCAGTGAGGCCAAATAAAGAAGTAAGGCTAGGAGGTGACCTCAAGTTGCCAGGCCAACCCCCTGTCTTCCTGACATACCACTTCCTGGAAAAATCCATCCCCACCCCCCACCTGCTCATCACCCCCACCTCTCACCACCCTCCACCCTGAAGTCACTGAAGGGAACCAAAGTTTTGCCTCCTCAAAACAAGCCTTTTAGGGCATTGATTTTAAGCTGGTTACTAAGAAACAAAAGACTCAGGAAAAAACCTGTGACCCTTCCCCTCTTCTGCCTAAAGAGGGGAAGGAAGGAATTAAGTGTGGCAAACAGGGAGGATCCAAGCAAATATCTGTTGGCTAGAGCCCCTCTGGGATACCCAGCAAGAATTTGTCCATCATGTGTTTGTTCTTCCTCATCTACCTTCGCTTCCCAGAGCCCAGCCCCCACACTTCGTCCAGAGTTGCGTACAAGCCTCAGCTGCCCCATGCGTCTCCCGGTCTCATATCTCGTGGCAGCCCTGACTGCGTACCGGTGAGAAACGCGGACCTCTCCTCACGTCAACCTGTCTCACGTCAATCTGATGATCAGCTGGAGGAACCTAGAAGCTGGGAGGAGAGGCGCTGTTTTGTGCCCCATGCCCCCCTGAGCACTCGCTTGGCTAAGCAAACACTCGTTTCTTTCTGAATAACCAAGGAGAAGGCACGTCCTGTGCTTGCATGTCGACCCTCCTTTCCCTCCTCCTCTCCCTAAATCAGGCGAAGGCCGGCTCTGCACCTTTCCAAATCACACTTGGATGGGCCTCTGTCCCCCCCCCCCGCAACCTGAACCAAGGGGGAAGCACAAAACTTCAGGGAGGGTCTAGAGGTGGCCTCCTGCATTGCCCCCCCCCCCCCATATCACCAGTCCCGCTTCCTTCTTCGTTGCTGCTGGGAGGTGATCTCTGTGACCTCGCCTGACAGGCACCACAGACGAGAGCTCACTGAGAAGGTCAAGCTCTCCTGATTCTGGGTGAATGTTTAACAGAAATACCTGCCCAAGCAGAGACTCCGGGAGAACCCATGCCCCCTATCCCCGCCCACTGCACAGACACTCAGTGGGAGCCTGACTCCTGATCCCCAGGCACGACCTCTGGACCCCCAGTGCCTCTCCCTACGGGGTAGGGGTGGGGGTTCTTCCTGCAACTGGGAGGTGACTGGAGCCCTGGGCAGCACTGGCTGCCAGCAGAGTCCTGCCCCACACCCTGCCCCAGACCAGACCGGCGGGGGCCAGGACCACGAGGAAGGGCAGTGTATCTGGTTCTTCCCTGTGACAGAAAACGGGGTGCAATGGTCACTGGCAGTGAACCCATGCCAGCTGCAGGCCTGTGGAAAAAATCAGCTAATCCATGAATCATCCTGTTTACACCGGAAACAAATGGAGACTTTGCGCCTTTGCTTCACAGACGGGGCAGAAACTGTAGGTCGTTCCAAAAACACTCATGGAGCTGTGATTTAGCCCCTTCTGATTGCGGAAGACTTTGGCACCAGGCTTCTGGGCTCCACTCACGGCGAGTCGTGGGCTCGTCCTGGGTAACTTCCGTGTCCGACAGACCAACTGTTTATAAACCAGGGATCGCAGCACATCCACGTGTCAGGAAATTGACTTAGAAGATTGTGACTACGTTTTTTTTGAAGACACAGAACATCAGAGTACTTCACAGGTAGGAAGCGTGGTTTGGGGGTAAAACATTTATTTCGATAATACATATTATATGACAACATATACTAATAACGTATTATTTCAATAACATAACACATACATGAGTACTAGGTCATGACATCATGGGCCACAACCCAAAGTGTGAAAGGGGTAGGAGCCCATGCCATAGAACATCATTCAGAGTCAAAAGGAAGTCCTGACCTGTGCTACAAACACACGGGAGCCTCAAGGACACGAGCTTCGGGAAGGAAATAAGCGAGTCAGTGCATGATTCCACTTCCATGCAGGGCCTCCTGTAGCCTCATTCCACAGAGACGGAGACAGAACTGCCTCAGGGCTGGGGGGGCAGGGAGCGGACAGGTACCGTTTAACAGGGACAGACGCCCAGTGTTGGGGGACCACAGTGGCTCTGGTGACACCGTATAGTGAACCTGCTCAACGCCACTGAATCTGCTTACTGCACTTCAAACACTTAAAATAATCAAAAGGTTCAATGTGATGTTTTGTGTATTTTCCCACAGGTTTTAAAAAGCTGTCAGAAATCTCCAGGCTGCTGGCGCAGCTCTCAGGGACTCCAGGCCTCGAGCCCACTCCCCAAGCCACGCCCTGGCCCCGTCTCCACCACCTGTCTTTTCTGCCTTCTCATTCCTCTTTATTCTTTTTCTTTAGTTCACTTTGCATCAGGTTAATTCTCGCTTACTTACTGATTTTTCACACTGCATTGTTCAAACACAGTTTGCCTTCTATCTTTCTCCGCAGCAGTTTCTGCACGTGCACAGCCTTCTCCCTCCCCTCATCCCCACGGCACTCATACTCCGCCTCACTGCACGGCCTGGCGCTCAGTGGTTGCTAGTGGTTGTCACATTTTGTATCGTATTTGACACACTCTATCACTTACTTACAAGGGAAGAAGGAAGTCCTTTGTCATCACCCATTATAAATGGGGAAACTACGGGTTGTCCAAGGTCAGAGGTGAGGAAACAGCGAAGGCGGCAGACACACTCACACCTTCCTTCCATTTGCTTCACTCGGCACACGTAACCTCAAAGAATCAGGATCATGAATCCTAAACCCAGGACCTTTCAGAAAAGAGGGACGTGTTTTTTTCTGGCTTCCACGGGGCCCCAGTGAGGTTCTGGTGAAAGCCAGGGACAATGGAGGACGACGTTCTAGACTTGGGGCCTTGCCCATTGTGCTCATTCTAGCGCATCTCAGACAGGAAATCCAGCCGGGTGTGTCCACAGAGCAGGGTGTGTGCAGGGAGGCTCCGGCTGCCTCATCGGCACCAGGAAAGCTGTGGAAAGACCGTCTGGATGCCAAAGCCCTTCCTCCTCCCAGAAACGCTCCGCAGTCCCTCTCGCCTCTGTCTGGGTCAGTTAAATGCCAATGACTGGCCACGGCCTGAAGCATTGATTTCAGGGATGCTGAGAAGGTCCTGAGTGCATCTAGTCACCAGGCCTGGAATTTTCAGAATTATCCTGACTTCAGCCCTGGCTAGTGTGCCTCAGTGGGCTGGAGTGTCGCCCCGCACAACAAAAGGTGAGGAATTCGATGCCTGGTCAGGGCACATGCCTGGCTTTCAGGTTGGATCCCCGGTTAGGGCACGCAAGGGGGGCAACCGATTGATGTTTGTCTCTCACATCAATATTTCTCTTCCTGTCTCTCTCTCCTTTCCTTTCTGAAATCAATAAACATTTTTAAAAGATTTTTTTTTTTTTGACAGAGGGGAAGGGAGGGAGAAAGAGAGGGAGAGAAACATCAATGTGTGGTTGCCTCTTGTGCGCTCCCTACTGCCCTACTGGGGACCTGACCTGAAACCCAGGCATGTGCCCTGACTGGGAATCAAACCAGTGAAACTTTGGTTCACAGGCCAGCACTCAATCCACTGAGCTACACCAGTCAGGGCTCAATAAACATATTTTTAGTGACACTATAGTTGAGTTCTAATAATCCTCTACCATCAGACCAGCTTCAATAAACATATTTTTTTAATTTAAAAAAAAAAGGAAAAGAATTATCCTGACTTCAAAACTATTCTGGTTTGCCATAAACCATCCAATTATCCTAAATGTTCCAAAATTTCTATTTCTAAATTACACCTAAAAAGAAGCTTCTGAGATCTAAACTTAATTTTAAAAGCTCTTTGGCAGACAATGTGTTCTAATGTTTTATTTTAGGAGATATGGTCACCGAATCCAAGTTTTCCAAAAAGCGGCATCTGCTCTGCTTGCCGTGACCTGCGGTCTCACAGCTGGAGCTTTGCCCCCTCACTTGACTGGGGACTGAGACTGCAGCCTTTTGGTCTTGGGGACACTGCTCCTACCAACAGAGCCACCCGGCCAGGGCAGGGCTTCATTCCTTTCTGTCTTAAAGTGGCTTCAGGGCTACCAGTGGGCAAGTGTTCTGTGAGAGAGATTTCGGTCAAACTTCCCTAAGTCACTTTTAACTTAGAGGCGCTGAAAGCAAAGCTTTGCCCAGGAGACAGCAGGCAGGACATGAGGCTCAAAAGGTGCACCTCAATCTGTTTGTCACTATCACATCTTAACGGGTATTTTTTTACATCTATTTCCTGATTATCTCAGCCCCCCATAAAGGTTTAATACCACAGACACACTGTGTATCTGTTTGTGTAGTGTATGCCTATCGGTGCTTATACGTAAAAAGAATATGTTTTCTTCAGTCCCCAGAGAACCAGTCCCCCCTGGTTTGGAGAATGTCCCCCAACCAAGAAGCCATTACCCCACAGAAACACACACAGATGACAGAGGTGTTGGGGGCACCACAGACAAGCTCCTTACACAGCCCAGCTTTGCTTGGGGTGACGTCTCACTCTCTGCAGTCTGGACAGCCGTCCCCAGACCGCAGAGGCAGAACTGTACCTTCTGTCCCCAACTCCCATGTCCCTCACATCCAGTCCAGACGGTTCCTAGGTTCACAGGCTCCCACAGGACACGTGTGACTCTGGTGGGTCCGTGGGCAGAGTCACATGCCCCAGAGAGAGTCAGGTGCAGTCTGCAGGGCTGTACTTCCCACCCGGTGGTGGAGTGGGGAGGACTAGGGAAGGGAATACATGGGGCCACCCTCCCTGGGGGCAGGACGGGGGTAGGGGGGCACTGAGACACGGTAAAAAAAAATCATCAGAAAGGGTCCCTCCCAGTCAGTGCCCTCTATGTTTTCAGTGAATGCTAGTTACTGCCTCGCTGGCTGAGATGGACCGGCTGCTCAGTTTTAAAAGACCCCCAGAGATGAAAGCTACGAGCAGACCAGCAGAGGAATTATCAATACACAGCAATGCAGCCAAGAGCGGCAGGCACAGAGCTGGCCCGTGTGCAAATCCAGACGCAGGCAAGGGACCGCGATCGCATGGCGAGGGCGGTGCAGTCCAGGGGACAAGACGGGCTTCTATAAATACAGGCAGCAAAATATTCGTCCTAGCTGATGAGCTCATCGCACTCAGCCCATGGGAGGGTCTCTGTTGGCTCCTGAACTGAGGCTGGGACGAGAACAGACTCGAGAGCAGAGTTCGGGCTGCTGGCCCGCTGGATCTACGTTCCCATAAGCCATTTAATTCTTAATTAGATGCAGCTGAAGTCGTTAAGACTCGATACCATCAATCTGGACTGTGGCCTGTGTTTTCACGACTTGCTGGCCCCCACCTTTTCTGCCCACCTCCACCCACAGCAACCAGCTGGCTAGTGGCTTCCTCTCACTGAGCGCATGGGGCCGAAACAGGAAGAGACAGGCGGCCGTGAGCCCGACGCAGGCCTGGAGGAGGGGAAAGGCCAAGAAAACCCCCAGCACCTGCTCCTCAGGGGCTATTTTCTCTGGATCCTCACTGTTCCTGGGTCTCAGCAGGTGTGGGAGGGAGGCTGGGCCCTGTGGAGATATGAAGTCGCTGCCGTGAGTGGAGGAGAGTCCCAGACATTGGGGGTGTGCTCCTGAGCAGACCGGGTCCCGCCCAGGGGAGCTTGACCTTGGAGCTAGGGGTGGGGCACTTGGTGGTCCCTGGAGACAGAGGACATGAATGATGATTACACAAGATAATTTCACATGCTGACAAGTGCTGTCCGCAACATAAAATGCAGATAGAGAATAATTGGAGGGGTCATTTAGCTCAGGAGTTAAGGCAGGCCTGTCTGAGCAGGTGTTGCCGCCTGGAGGGTGAGGAGGCAGTGACATAGCAGGGAGAGTGGGCCTCGAAGAGAACACAGAGCAGAAAGTCACCGAGTCAGGAGAGCAGGTGCTCGGTGGCCAGGAGGGCAGTGCCCTAGGTACCAGACGTGGGGGGAGCAGCCTGTGGACACAGGGGGCCCGTGATGCACGGCCTTGCAGGCCGCGGAAAGGGATTTGGATTCTGGAGCATTTTTAAGGGAAGAAAGCTCTCGTACAGTTTCTATTGTAGAAAGACCTGGCTGCTGTGTAGAGAACAGACCAGGCCTGAGGGGCAAGAATGAAGGCAGGAGACTCGGTGGGGGCATGACCCGAGGAAGGGAGACGGCAGTGGTTTAGCTACGGGTGGGGAAGTTGAGGTAAAATGGGAGGGAAGGTTCGCGGTGAGATGTGGGAGAAGGCACAGAGTTAGGGTGACTCCCGGGCTTTCATCCCGAGCACCGGGACACACACAGGTCGTTCCTCAGATGCGGCCGACCAGCACACGGGGTTCGCAGTGGGGAGGAACCAAGCTTTCTGTTTCAGACACATCGACTTTGAGGTGCCTTCTCCATTTCTCTCAGACGCCACCGGCGCCTGGTGGCATTTGTGCCTCAGCCTCCTCGCCTGTAAAGTGTAAGAGCACCTGGGGTTGACATGGAGATTGAACAGGTTGTATGTAGAAAGCGTGAGAGCAGTTCCAGGTGCAGAGGAAGCAGCGTGATATGAGAGTTTGGCATCAACACGAAGGCAATTTTTCTTTTTAATCGCAAATTATGATGGGGAGGAGAGAGAAAAATTGAAAAATTGGGAGAGGAAGGGAAGAAGCAGGCGAAGACCTGCAAGGACCAGGGCTGATGCCCAGAGTGCAGGTAGAGGGTGGGCCCAGGTAGGATTGGGCGCTGCTGCTGCTGCTGAGGCCAGGAGGCCAGCTCCTGGGGGACCCATGCGGCGGACAAGGGGGTGGGGCGAGGAGACAGTTCTCTGACAACATCAGTTTTCTCCATGAGATCTAAGGCAAGGTCATTCTCTAGCATAAAGGGCAGGGGGGCTCTGGAGACCTGAAAGGAGATCAGGTGTGGGAGACCTCTTCTCCAACGGGGGACGGAGCACTTTCTCAGACAGCACTTTCAGCGTCTGGCTGAAGGTGCAGCCTCCGCATCTCGGACCACCTCGCTCACAAGGTTGGTTGTGCCGTAGGCTGTGATGTATTCCCAGGCGAGAGGGTCTTTGCCTCGTGGCTGCTGCATGTCTGACACCGGGCTGCATGTGTGGGGGGGACAGTATGTGCTGAGTGAAGAGACAGGTTTAAGAATAAAGGAGATAATTTGAAGACAAATTCAATTTGAAGCCAAAGACCATACCATAGAAAACCACGCTGCTAAGGCAGCGGAATTTGCTGTGCGCTGGGACCTGAAGAATGGCCTTGTGGTGGAGGCGGAGTCTGAGCTAAGAACTCAGCATCGCAGGGCAGGTTATAGGGACTCAACTGTCCCCAAATCAGAGGCCACCGTCACCCGGCGTCCTCGACCTTCGCATCCATGTCCACCAAGGACATGGTGATGTGGGACCACACTGAATCGCCGGCTCCGTCGGTGTGGGCCCACTCGGGTCATCCGCGGAAACAATACACTTCTGTTCCGGAAAGGAGGGGCACTGTCTTCTCAAACAACAGAAAGGGTTTTCCCATCATAACTGGCTCTGCTGTCCCTGACACCGTGTGGGAAGACGGGCCTGTGGGGAAGAGCGATTGGGAAACAGTTTGGCCTGAAGATAACTGGGAAGGTCATGTGGAAATCCAGCCCCATCTCTCTGCCCTAGCGGCGTGGGCCTCGTTCTTCTCGTCCTTGCGCAACGGACGTCTGTTTTGTTATCAGTAATTATCAGCCCTGTCCAGCTCAGAGGCCCAGCTTCCTTGGGACCCTCCCCAGCAGAGGGAGGGCCATGAGAGACTCTCCCAAGCCCATGAGAGGGCAGGCGAAGGGGCCACTGGAGAGGCCTGTGGCTGAACCCGAGATGTGTTCCAAGCAGAGCAGCCAAGACTTGCTCTGTGCTGGCAAAGTTATTTTTTAAACTGGAATTGCTGGTGAGGCTGCTTCCCTAAAAGGCAGCTCCAAGCCTGTCTGCCGCTGGCCCTTCCCTGGAGCTCTGGCTCTCTGCCAGCTGGCGGCTGTTGAGACTCCACCAACTCCCTGAGGGGTCAGGGTCTCCTGGTCCGTCCTCCCATCTCGGTCTCTTAACTCTGCACTCAGCTACCCTGAGCCTGTCCAGGGTCAAAGGGAATGTTTGGAGGTGTTTCCAATAATGTTTCGCATTTTGAAATGCCTGCGCAGCCCAGGCTGCAGCACAGCCCGAACCTACAGACTCGGCTGGTGCAGGAGTCTCCCAGGGTCACTCCCCAAAGGGCACAAGCCCAGTCTAGGCCTCTTCAGAGCCTCCGGCTCTGCGGTGCAGTCTTGTCTCAGGATGCCGCTCAGACGTGAGACAAATGTGGCCAACTTCCCTGCCCCTCCCCGTGGTGCTGGTCCGAGCCCACGGGAGCAATGGCTTCGCCCGGCCCTCGGAGAAGGGGACTTGGTACACAGATGAGGGAGGGAGGGACCAGGGAGGCACAGCTGTTCCTGAGGCCCCAAAGGCTTCCCTGGCTGCCATCTCTCTCCCTCTCCAGGCCACCTTCCCGGACTTCTGGGCCTGATCCCATGAGGCGAGTACTCCCTGTGGCCTCTCTGACTTCCTGGGTGGAGGGCAGTCACAGGAAACAAGAGCAGCCTCGAAAATCCCCAGAAAAATGAAGCAATGGAATACCTGGGACCTGACAGAGGACAGAGGCCCATAGAAGGCCATGTCGTCAGTTGGATGGGACGTGGGGAGTTTGAGGAAGGAGGGGAGTGACGGGGGTCGGAGGAGAGACCTGGGTGCCAGGGGCCAGTGTGAAACAGCAGTGAGTTCCTCGTGGGGGTGGCCGGGTTCCTGTTCCTGGAGGCGGCCAGATGGGCCTCTGTGTGCCTTTGACAGACAGAACTCACCGCCCTGGAAAAGGAGTGGGTTCCGAGAGGGTTGAAGGGATTGCTCCAGGCACCCCACGATTCCCGAGCTCACCCCATGTGAACCTGGGCGAGGTCAGGTCACTGGTGTGCATGCCCCTCCCGCTGTGCCCAGGCTCCCACTGAGGTCCGAGGTCTGGTGTCTGCTCCTGGATTCTTCAGTGCAGCAACACATGGTGAAAGTTTGAGAGCTACATTTATAAAATGTCCCCAGGTCCTGGAGAAAAAAGACTTTCCTTTATTTGTTTTCATTTGTATTTTATGACACCTATACCTTCTCTTTGAAGAAATCGGCACGAGAGGCAACTCCAGGCCTCCACACAGAGCCCGAGGGCCAGAGGGTGCAGGTGAGACTTCAGGAGCTCGTGAGACCTTTGTATGTGCTGTTGGTACCGGGTTGCTAGCAACGTTCTTTCTCCTTCTCACTCGCAACGCCGCCGAGCAACCCTCTGGATCTTTCAGACGTTACTTTGTAACCCACCCACGGTGGTGCTGCGAGTCTTGCCCGGGCCAGGCGGCGCTCTAAGGGTTGACAGAGGCGGGGACGCCCCACCGAGGACCTCGGTTTCCCACGCGTGGCTGTTGTGGGGGGATCAGCAGAGACATGACTTCTGAAGGCAGGCCTCTATTTGAACGCGGCCGTTTGGCCCTTCAGGCCGATCTGTCTGCCATGTTTTCCTTCTGCGATGGTTTCACAATGCCGGCCTGATCAAAGCTCTCCTGCACACCACCCACCAACACCTGCAGTCCAGTCAGGGAGGGCAGCTGTCACCTTGCAGCCAGATGGCCGTCAGCAGAGGTTTCCCGGGGCACGATTCTGTCTTCATCCTCAGACTCACCTGATCTCCGGCTCTTCCATTTTTGTGAGGGCCACAGGGTGGGACAGAAGGGGACCCCAGTCACCGGCCCGTGGGCACAGCGCGGCGCAAGCCTCTGTTTCTACTTGGCCCCGCAGCATTGCAGGTTTGCGCACAGGTTCCGGGATGACCCACCAGAGTGAGTGACTGTGACTGACATCAACACTGTAGAAAAGCAGGCAAAACAACTTCGATGTTGGTTCAGCTTGTTATCTAGAAAAGGAAATGACAGCTGAGGTAAGTCTGTCAACACCAGCTGGACTTTCTTACGGGGTGTCAGTGACATCTGGCAAGCAGTAGAGGCTAGAAAAATGGGTGTCTGTGAGAAAACAAAGCTTCATCTACCACGTTAGAATAACCCACTGAAAACTGCTCACTCGTTTCATAGTTGTCCACGGTCGTCCTCACACCCGTCAGCAGGCGGTGTGACACCTGCCCCGGACACAGAGACACGTTTGCAGTGCTGTCGGTGGTTGTCATGAGTCACCTTCAACCCCATGTTGGCCTTGAGAGGAAGCAAAGGTGGAAGCGTTTTTAAAAATCAAGCCCCAGAGAAGTAAAAATGTCTGGTTTTAGATGATTCCCTTCAATGTTTCTCTGCAACATTCCTGGAGTCCCACCTCGCGTCGGCAAAGCCTCCGTGCACCCCTCTGTCCACCAAAACACTGGGAAAGCAGGAAAAGCGCAGCCATGTCTTTATTCTTCAGCTCTCCATTGCATTTTTTGAAATAAATCCTGCTTTGGGCGCACCTCTAATGCAAGGAGATTACACAGCAGGTGTGTTGTGGGTCTGGTGACACTCTGACCGGAGTGTCTGGGTCTGGGGCCTGTGGCAGAACGAAGGCCTCAGAGACCAGTCGGGAGGGACGGAGGGGACAGAGTCTGGAGAAGGGAACGGGGAGAAAGGTCACGAGGGGGAGGCTGGTGGGACCCCGTCGCCCCAGAGCAGCACCAGCGAGGATTAGAGAAAGGGGGCCACCACTAGGCCGAGAGTGTGTGGTGGCCCTGTGCCCACCAGGCGGGTCCCAGGGCTCTGGTCCTGCAGCGCTCACAGTCCTCCTTTTCCTCCCTGCACCCCCAAACCCTGAGGCCCCCAGGAGTTCCATGGGCCCCCAGCTGCTTCCCTCCTGGGAGTTGGGAGGGCAGAGGGTAGGAGGCAGTGAGGAGAAGAGTGGCGAGAGCTGGCTCTGGGAAGGACAGTGACCGGAGTGGAGCCTCGCTGCCCTTTCTCTGAGCTCCGGCTGAAGGAGCCCCCCCACCCCCCCACTGCAGCGGGTGCTGGCCTGGCCTTGGCTGAGCTTTCCTGCCGCCCCCCTTGGCACAGTGCTGCGCTCTGAAGGGTCACATGGTCAAAACTTTGCTCAGCTGCCCGGGAGGGGAGACAGTGGCAGGGGGTGGGGGGGCACCCTATCTGTTCTCACTGTCTGCGAGGCCAAGCAGTTGGCAGACTAGGTGCCTGTCAAAGCACTCTCCCCCGACCCTGACCCTGACCCTGACCCTTGTTATCCAACACTCGGCCACCCACCCTGCTCCCTCCCTGTTCACACCGACACCAGCCTCTGTCCTCCGCACGTGTGCACACACACAGCTGGCCTTTTTCACATGACTCTCCAGGTTTCCGCTCCTGCCCTCAGCGCCCTCTCCTCAGTGTAAACTCACTTCCCATCTGACGGGTCCCCTGCTGTGACCAGACTCCAAGGTGGGGTTTACAAGCCAGCCCTGCCTCCCCTCGGCCCCTGCGGGAACCTTTCTCCCCACAAAACCGACCACAGCTCGGCTCTTTCCACGTGGCCCTGCCACCAGCCGTGGCCACCAGTTGCCATGGTAGCTGACGTGGCTGAGGTCTGGCAATGCCCTGGCTGCACCAGCTTGACTGCTCACGTGGTCAACAGGAAGCGTGGTCTGACAAAGTATGGCTGTCGTTCTTTTCAATTCACAGACATTTTCACGTAAGGTGTGGTCACCCCCCACCCCCACCCCCACCCCCACCCCCCGTTGGCCTCTCCCTTGCTGAGGCCACCGCCGTGGGGGGGACAGCCATCGGAGCTGTGATTTGTTGTGTGTCGTGTAAAAACTGCTCTCGTTATTTTACAGGTTCGATTCTGCCAGTTCCAACAAGGTTTTTAAACACACAGGACACGAAGATGCCAACCAACGCACAACACAGGCGGCAGTGCGTGTTCCTGGGCTTATTCGCTGGCGTCGAGTCCTGCTCGCCCGCCCGGCGGCTGTGTGGCTTTGGGGCCACATCCTGTTTTTGTGCGGCCTGTCCGCTAAGGACGGCTTTCATGTTTTTTTAGGTGGCTGAAAAAATCAAAAGCAGAATAATATTTTATGACGTGTGAAATTATATGAAATACAGATGT
This sequence comes from Desmodus rotundus, assembly GCF_022682495.2. Lineage (NCBI taxonomy): Eukaryota > Metazoa > Chordata > Mammalia > Chiroptera > Phyllostomidae > Desmodus > Desmodus rotundus. Next base: position 94,594,397 of record NC_071399.1, on the reverse strand, counting down.
CAGTGTCCGTAAATAGTTTTGTTGGCACACAGCCACGCCCATTCGTTTACCTGCCCTGTGGACATTCTCTCTCTGCAGCGGAGGTGAGTTTCGGTGAGAGAGAGCACAGGGCCGACCAAGCCTAAAATGTTTCTTGTCTGGTCTCTGAGCAGAGAGGTTTGCCGACTCCTGTTCTAGGGCATTGCTCCTCAGTCCTCAGATGCCTCTGGGGAAGGGGCTGCACCATCTTTCGTCTGCCCGTTGGCTTCAGGCTGTTTCCGTAACTTGCTGTTGTGAGTTAATGTGGCCAGGAGCTCCGAGGGAAACAAAGAACAAGTCTCTTTGAGATCCGTTTGTTAATATTGTGTTGAGGATTTTAGCATCTATGTTCATCAGGGATGTTGGCCCATAATTTTCTTTCTTTGCAGTGTCTTTGCCTGGAGTTTGCACTCTGTCCCAGGAGCATTAGGACGCAGCGTAAGGCACAGCGGAACAATGTGATTACTATTTATAAAACCTCACTCTTGTCCATCAACCGACCAACGGATACACGAGCGTGGGGCACGCACACGGTGGACGGATATCCAGCCTTAGAAAGGGGGAAATTCTGCCGCGTGAATAAACCTTGAAAACTCTCTGCGGAGTGAAGTAAGCCAACAGGCACATAAGGACAAATGCTACGCGAGTCTGCCTGCCTCTGTGAGGTGCCTAGAGTGGGCAAAGTCGCAGAGGAGAAAGTAGGAGAGAGATTACCAGGGCTGGAGGGGGTGGGTGGGCAGGTGGGTTTGTTTTTAATGGGAGCAGAGTTGCAGCCTGGAATGATCGAAAAGTTCTGAATCTGATGGTGGGGTCGGCTGCGCAGCCTAGCGAACGTACTTGGTGATCCCGAGTTGTTCTCTCAAACACAGTTTAAATGGTCTCCAGGGTCCTGAACAGTCAAAACGACCTTGCAGGGAAAAGTGCATTCTAATTTCAAACTATATTACAAACACATTTCCCTGTTAATTCATTTCTGAGATTAAGTTCTACCATGGCAGCGGTAGAAATGGGCTTTGAAGGGGAAAGAAGGTGCAGGGGAGAAAGAAAGGATGATTTGAAGTGGGTAGTGGTGGCCCTGGAGGATGAGGGTAGGGGTGGCACAGGGACCTTGCAGAATTTTTCTAGACCAAATAAAAAATACTAGGGGAGACTGCATATTTACTTAAAAACTGTGTTTTCTGCCCTGGCTGGTGTGGCTCAGTGGACTGAGCACCGGCCTATGAACCAAAGCATCGCCAGTTTGATTCCCAGTCAGGGCACATGCCTCGGTTGTGGGCCAGGTCCCCAGTAGGGGGCGCACAAGAGGCAACCACACATTGATTTCTCTCCCTCTCTTTCTCCTTCCCTTCCCCTCTCTAAAAATAAGTAAATAAAAAAAAAGTGAGTCCACTCTTGCTGGCAGCGCTCCAACCACCTCAATACGCCTGCTCCTCACCTTCCCCTCAGCCCTGCATCCTGTCCCTGGGGGGAGATGGTCCCTGTTGGCCACAGTTGGTCAGCAGGGCTGAGCAGGTCTCTGCCTCCCTGGGAGGGAACGGGAGGGCAGCCCCAGGTGGCTGTGCCCTAGAGAGGAGAAAGGACGACCAGGTGCCATTGACTCTGACCCCCAAAGGCCCACCTGTTAATCAGGAGACATTTGCTCCAACAGGTTTGGACTCAGAGACAGGACCCCTGCTCATCATCGTTCAAGGCCTCCCATTCCTGCTGCCCCAGAATGCACCTCTCCACCGCCATGTCCAAAGACGACCTCAGCCCCCTTCCTCCCAGAAGCCCTCCCTCACTGCCCAGCTGAGGGTGCGCCCTCCATGAATCTGTTTCAACCAGATCGCCCCCAGTTTCCATTACGTTGCCTTTAAACTACTGCACAAGCCTCACAAAGAGGCCTAGTGAAACCACCTGTGACCACCTGTGGCCCATGGCCAACATGCGACCCTGGACGGATGGCCCAGCTGGGAATGGCTTGCAGCCTCCGTGTGGCTCTCCTCTGAGTTCCCCAGTTTTCTTTGCCTTAAGCTCTGTCTCGGAGGGTGGCCTGAGGAGCAGCAGCATTCCTATTGCCAGGGCTCCTGCCCAGACACAGAAGGCGGCGATGACTCACTCACATGAAGTTTCCCAGGCCAAACATGTAAGCTCTCTTTTCAGTGATCTAATGCTGCCCACTTAGGACTTGGAACCGGAACCTTCAGGGGCTGTGGATACACAAGCACACTCCAAGTTCGCCAGGGGACATAGCTCTTCTTCTGGACCCTGAAGGCTGCTGGCTAGACAGGTAGGCATTTCAGGCAAGGGCATGGGCACCCGGCTTAGGAAGCCCACTCCATAGGGAGACCCTGTCAAAGGGCTCGTATCCCCCAAGTTCTACCTGTCTTGGCTGTCTGAGACCACCTTCTGCTTCACACAAACACATTGCTGGACGGTCCCCCTGCCGTTGTGACCCACACTGACCTCCCTGAGTCGCCCCATGTGGCCTTGTTCTCTGCCAGATTCTGTCCCCTCTCTGGGAGGGGCAGGCACATGCTTGCTCCTCCCTGTGTCCCTGCTCCTCCCACCTGCCGCCTGGGGCAGAGTGAGGAGCAGAGGGGAAAGGAGATCCAAGTTCTCCCCATCAACACTGACACAGTTCTGGTCCCAAATGGGTGGAGGAGCAAACTGACCAAACTACGATTATTTTTTGTAATTTCTTTTTTTCTAACCCTCACCTGAGGACTCAGTGGGTTGAAAGGAAGGAGAGGGGCCGACTCCTGGCTGTGTGGGAAGATAAAGGATAACGAGGTTCCCATGGATGCACCTCTGTTTCTTCCTGCCCTTGGACTCGGCTGTGTCCAACAGGGATGGAATCCAGAGACACCAGGTGCAGACTTGCCCCCCGCTCACCTGGCGACTGGTCCTCGCGCTGTCTTCACCCAGCCTAAGATGTCATCATCGGAAAGTTCCTATCAAGCGTCTGCCTGCAGGTCATAGGCAAAGAGTGGCTTCTATAACCCTTATCTGCAAGCAACGTCCCAAGCCCCCTGGCTTTGCAATGTCTAATTGCCCCCTAGCTAGGGGGTGGGAGTTGGGATGGGGGGGCAAAGGAACAGAAGACACATGGATAAATCCAAAAATCTAAGTGTATTGAAATTCACACTGATTTAAAAATAAATGTACACCACAGGCATGTCTAGGAAAATGGAGAGGGGCTGAATTTGAGGGGGAAGAATTGCTAAGTGGCACGCAGACAGGCTGCAACTGCTCCAAACAAGCTGTGCCTTTCGTTCCATTTCAAAGCCTTGTGCCAAGCGAAGCTGGAAGCTGAGCTGGAGAGGGGCAGACCCCAGGAAACTGGGCTGAGGAAGGAAGACAGATGACAGCTTCTGAGCGGGTTTCCAGGGAATGGGGAGCGCAGCAAGAAGGGGGACCGAGGAAGCCCATTACCACCTGGTGTCCAACTCTCTGGGAACTGTGGTCCCTCAGTGACTTGATGGTGTCTCATGTAGACATTTCTTGTGCATGAGGAAAAAAGAGGGGGAGGGGCACAGGTGTGTGTGAGAGAGAGAGAGAGAGAGAGTGAGCGCGCGCCCAGGCTGTGGGTCATCCTCCAGGGCATTCCTCAAAGGTCCCAGGGGAGGATCCAATAGACTGTCCATCAGCTTCCCAGACCTATCCTTTTGGGGTCCTGGTCTCCACTGATTGGTCGGCACCAGGGACAAGGCCAGGGAGCGTTAGTCATCGCAGCTGGTCCTGAGGTCGGCCAGTGTCTCTCTCTGCCTGGTTTTGCTTCTTTTCTGTGAAACACAACCGAGGCCTAGATGTCACATCTAGTTTGACCAAACTCTGTCTCTGTGGTCAGCAGACTGAAGGCTTCGTCCCTCAGATTACTTGACTTGGGTCAGAACCTCATCATCCTGAGAGCTCAATGCTTCAGGGAGAGTTGTGCAAGGGCCTGTGTGGGGTTCTGTGGGGCTGTTCTCTGGCCCCCTTGCTCCTCCTCTGTGGGGTGTCAGCTGTGTGACCAGCGAATGAAAGGTCAGGAGGTCTAAACTTCCTGTAGCGCATGCCAGGGAGGAAAGGTCACCCTGGGGCTGAGGTCCTCACCTACACTACTTGTTCTCCCGGTTTTCCTGCGGCTGGGCCCCTGGGGCATCTGGCCTGGTGACCTTCCATGCCTGGCCCGTGGTTCCTGTCCCACTCCAGTCATCTGCCTGCTTGCTCACACTGCTCCTTCGCTGGGCCTTCCCCACACACAGCCAGCAGGCACGCTGGTGCCAAAACTGAGTCTCCATCCAAACAGTTAACTCCGCCGGTCCCCCCCTCATCACACAGAGACCTGAACCTCTTTCAGCAACAGTTCCTCACAAGCGGCTGGCTGAGCCTGTGCCCTGGACTTCCCTGAAATCTCCAGAAGGTGTACAAACCCCACACAAGCAGTGGCTGGCCTTGGTGTGCCCAGTACCTCGTGCCAGGCCACCGGAGCTCAGTGCGAGCAGCGGCCGGACACAGAGCAGTTTGTGGCCCCTACCAGGTGGCCCCAGGCTGGTCAGAGGCAGTGGTTGACCTTGGCCTGCCAAAGCTACTCTACCCAGCAAGGCTATCACTTAAAATGAAAACAATGATAAAGAGCTTCCCAAATAAGAAAAAGCCAAAGGAGTTCATCACCCTCAAATCAGTATTACAAGAAATGTTAGAGGGAGCATTTTAAGAAGGGTGAAAAAGATTTTAAAAAATATGAATAATAAAATGACAATAACTACATACCTATCAATAATTACTTTAAATGTAAATGTATTAAATGCTCCAATCAAAAGACAGGGTGGATGAATGGATAAGAAACCAAGACCCTCACACTTGTCGCCTACAGGACACTCACTTCAGAGGGAAAGATGCACGCAGATGAAAGTGAAGGGGTGGGAAAGAGAGTTCACACAAATGGAAGTGGAAGAGAACCTGGGGTGGCAACACTTATCCCGGACCAAGGCTAGGACAAGAGACAAAGAAGGATGTGTCCTGCACCACAGCAACCGAAGTGTCCACGGGCAGACGGCACGGTGCAGACACGCAAAGGAGTGTGACTCAGCCGCCACACAGGACGAAACGTTGCCATCTGCAGCAACGCGAATGGGCCTGGAGGGCATTGTGCTCAGTGAAAGAAGTGAGGGAGACAGACAAACGCCACGTGATTTCGTTCATGTGTGGAACCTAAGGAACAAAATAAATGAGCAAACAAAATAGAAACAGACTCACAGACACAGGGAACAGACGGAGGGTGCCCGAGGGGAGGGAGGTTGGGGGCAGGCTGGGTAAAAACGGTGAAAGGATTAAGAAGTACAATTTCACAGTTACAGAACAGTCACGGGTACACAAAGCTCAGCTCAGGGAGCATAGCGAGCAATATTGTTGCGACTGTGTGGGGGGCTGGGTGGGTGTGAGGCTTATTGGGGGTCGTTTCCTAAGTGATATAAGGTGTCTAAACACTGCACCTGAGCCTAATACAGCATTGAATGTCAATTGCATTTGGAACTTCTTAATTTTTTAAAAATTATGTTTCTCGGAGAGGCTGGAGCTCCAATTACATCAGGTATTAAATCCAGGTCTGGGGTCATGGGCTTTTAGAGCCAGTGACGCCAGGTTGGGCTGCGGTTTTCTCTCTAACTACAGGTGTCCTCCCTGCAAGACCCCTGGGGCGCCCACCCTGGCATCGCCCCGAGCACGCTCCCAGGCCGCCCAGTCGGTGCTGGAACATTCTTGGACTGAGTAGAGGTCCGACTTCATTACCCTTCGGCCCCAGTGATCCCACTCCTGCCCTGCGAGTGGCAGAATGAGCCACGTGCTTCTCTCAGTCGATAGCTTGCCAGACATTTGAAGGCGGTAGTCGCGTCCTTCTGACGTCTCCCAGCTACACACGCCGGCCGCTGCGGCTCTTTGTCCTGTGAGGCAGAGCCCGGGCCCCTGCCCGTGTCCAGTGGACGGGCTCCAGTCTGTCACGATCCCTCTCAGCATGTTGTACCCTGCAGCATACACGGCACTTCAGAAACGACCTGGCCAGCACCACGTTCCCCGGGCCGGTCACTCCCTGCGGCACCGGATCACCCTCTGCCCAGTGATGTGGCCCCTGAGGCTGCACTGGCTGTTCAGCAGCTGCTTCCCATTCAGGGCTTTTGCTGGACCCGCGGTGACTTTACTCCCCACATCAGTTTCGTGTGAACTTCAGCCAAGTGAGGCTTATATTGTGCAACAGACTTTTCAACCAAAAACGGGGCCAATAGAGCTTTTCGCGCTGAATCTCTTCATGCTGGTTTTAGCCTCTCCTGTCAGGCAGGCCCGTGGCAATGCTGACCCCTCGTCTCTAAATGAGCCGTAGATTTCAGTCTAGTTCCATTAGCTATCTTTCCTAGCTTTGTGTCATCTGCAAATTTAATTCAGTGTGGCCTTGAACTAGTCATTTCACCTCTTTTAGGCCTCAGTTTCCTTACTGTCTGTACACAGTGAGGGGGCAGGGTTAGGGCTTCCTGGGTCTTAAGAAATTTCAATAGATCTTGTACCAACTCAAATGGTGCGCTGGTGAAAGACTGGGGAGGGGAAAAAGAAACCATGGAGTGACCCCTTCCTCGTCGGGGTACTTTGCTCAAGTAACTCATGGTGGTCACTTCCATGTGTCCACCCGACTGGGCCGACGGAGGCTCAGACAGCCGGTAAAGTACTGTTTGGGGTGTGTCTGCGGGGCGTTTCCAGATGGGATTAGCACTTGAATCAGCAGACTGAGGACAGAAGCTCTGCTCTCACGCGCGTGTACAGGCGTCGTCCAACAGCCAAAGACCCCAAAGAACAAAAAGGCTGCGGAAGAACAGAGTCCCTCTCAGTCCCCTTGAGCTGGGACACCCGTCTTTTCCCGACCTCAGATAAGGGTGACCCTGGTTCTCAGGCCTTCAGACTCAGACTGAATTATATGGTGGGCTTCCCTGGTCAGCAGCTGGCAGATGTGGCCGAGCTGAGCAAGTGGCCCCAGGCCCACCGCACGGTACAAGACCAAACTCTGAGGTGCCTCCTTTTGCAGGGGGAGGGAGTTTATTGTTCGGCTGCCTGACAAGGAGACAGGAGGCAAAGCTCAAATCTGTCTGCTCAAAGGCTTGAGATAAATGTTGTTTTTTTTAAATATCATCACTGAATGACGTGTTTCCATTGATTTTAGAGAGAGAGGAAGGGGAAGAGAGACAGAGACAGAGACAGAACCATCAACTGGTTGTCTCCCCAAGCGGGGATGGAACCCACAGCCGAGGGCTGTCTGGGCCTCCGTCGGCCCAGTCGGGTTGACACATGGAAGTGACCACCACGAGTTACTTGAGCAAAGTACCCCGACGAGGAAGGGGTCACTCCATGGTTTCTTTTTCCCCTCCCCAGGCTTTCACCAGCGGGCCATTTGAGTTGATAGAAGATCTATTGAAATTTCTTAAGACCCAGGAAGCCCTAACCCTGCCCCCTCACTGCGTACAGACAGTAAGGAAACTGAGGCCTGAAAGAGGTGAAATGACTAGTTCAAGCATGTGCCCTGATCTGAATGTACTGGGAGCTCTTCAGCGCCCGGAAGGCTCCGGCCAACCGAGCCACGTGGCCAGGGCCAGAGACAAGTTTTAAGAGGCGAGGATAAGAAGCGGGTGCACGTGGTCATAAGCTCCAGTTGAGGAGGGTCTGATCGGATGGTTCTGGCACTTCACCAGTGCAGGGAAGGAATGGGGAGAGCAAGCGGAAGCACAAGGGAATTCCAGCTATGGCACGGACTGCGCTGGTGGGAGCCATGCTTCCCTGTGGTGGTGGTTTTCTTTCACGAGGCCACAGGTTCAGGCACGGCTCACTTCAGGTGCGGGTCCATGGGCACCGTGTCTTCACAGGCTAGGCCCCCCTCATGTGAATTTTGGTTCTGCCGGGCTCTCAGGGCCACGTTGCAGTGGCTCAATTGCCGACCACACAGGTTGAGGTTGGCTGGACCCGGTCCAAGGGACACTGGCAGTCACAGTTGGCGGTTACAGCTGGAGGTCACACGTGGCTCTGCCAAAGGGCCGGGACACTGCCTCCTGCCATGTTCCACAAGACACTTAGAAAAACTTGTCATCAAGGAAAAGAAACGTGGTTAGTGTCCGGCTGGTGTCTCATTCCACAGGTGGCAGATCATGGGACTGCTCGGCCTCCGGGACTGTGGGAGCCAATTCCTACAATAAATGGATAAATGGACTTACTTATTTATTTTTCTAGAGATCCCTAATACAGGGTGGGGCAAACATAGGTTTGCAGTTGTTCATATGGAAAATAATAGTATAATAAATAACAATATGCCCTGGCCAGTGTAGCTCAGTGGATTGAGCACCAGGCTACAAGCAAAGGGTCCTTGGTTCAATTCCCAGTCAGGGCACATGCCTGGGTTGCAGGCCTAGTCCCCAGTAGGGGGCACTCAAGAGGCAACCACACGTTGATGTTTCTCTCCCTCTCTTTCTTCCTGCCTTCCCCCCTCTCTAAAAATAAATAAATAAAATCTTTAAAAATAAATAATACAAGAATAAACTGTTTTGTGTACTCACAACTACAAACCTACTTTTGCCCTATCCCGTACATAAATGTTCTGTGTTCAAATACATGGATTTCACCTTTAAACCTCAGGCATTCCCTTATAGAAATTAAACTCTGAAAACGACATAGTAGATACCTTCACCATAAATAGACATTCTATTTTGCATAGCTCTCGTCTGTGGGGGGAAAGGCTACAGAAACATATAAGGATTTTGTCAACTGAATTGCTATAAATGCACCTCCGTAGTTCCACATGTTATCTACAACTATGTGGTAAAATATTCATCTCATACTCCCTGCAGTGAAATCAGTGCTACATATTGTGTTTACATTCAGAAATCCACTCTAACATGGCTCAGTAAGAGAACCTATGGAAGATCTGTTACCAGAGTGTACCCGTGCCTGTTGATTTTGCAACAGCCTTTAGCCCTATAGTCCGCGGCAGAAACCTGCCAGCCTGGTCTGGATTCACAAGGCACGCTTCACTTCTTCAACGGGAGACAGCAGATGTCTAAAAGGCGTGAAGACATTCCAGGGCCAGAGCTGCTCCCACCTCCACAAGAAGGTGGGACTGGCACCTTGGCTGCCCATTACTGACGTGAAAGCAACCTTATCCCCAGCCTTTGAAAGGTCTATCACTCCAGTTGCTTTTCCTCGGAAAGTCCTCCCTGCCCAAGCCCCACCCTCCATGACAATGTTATTAAATTTACCTAATCATCTCGTTGATGCTAAACACTGAAATGAAGGGCGGGGGTCAGAGGGAGATCAAGGGCACCTTTGCTATGTGACAGGGTGGAGCTGAGGCCACCACCAGGGTCAGGGGTGAATAAGCTCCGGGGTCCAGCGTCCCTGACTTACCACTGGACCTCGGAAAGCCCACCGGGGGTCTTACATCTTTCCTCCCTGAAGCCTAGTGTTTACCACTTCTTGTTTATAATGCTTTTCAAAATAATAGAGATACTGAGTGTTTCTGAATGAAACAAACAAAAACTACAAAGTCTAATTTACCAAGGGGAAATTAGAAATTATGATACATTCAGGTGATGAAATATTGTGTAACATTTCAAATAACATTGTTAACCCTTCCTGGTAGCTCAGCTGGTTTGAACAGCGTCCTGATGCACCAAGGTTGTGGGTTTGAGCTCTAGTCAGGGCTCACACAGGAAGCAACCAATGAGTGCCTCAGTAAGTGGAACAAACGAAGCACTATTTCCTTCTCTCTCTCCCTCCTCCTTCATCCCTCTCTCTAAAAATCAATGAATTAAAAAGAATTTTAAAATAAAGCAATGTTTTTAAAGAACCCCCAAAGCCAGTGGAAACAGAAATTAGAACATAAGAGGTACCAGAAATGACAGTGACTCTGGACGTTCTGGGACGTTTTCCCTGATGTCCCTTTGGTCCGTCCCCACACGGCCGCGGGCCTCCTGCTTTCTGGTCAAGCAGAACGGGGTGGTACTTCCAGCTGGACCACTGGGTTGCACAGTCTTGCACAATAGCCGGGATAACTGGTAGGAATTGAGGAGCGGGAATTGGAAGACAGTGAGAGACGCCCGGAGGACGAGGGGGCTCGGCGTGGGTTTGAGGCTGAAGAACAGGCCGTCTGCTGGGCGTCTCCAGACACTCCCTGTCCCTCGTGGCTCCGCAGACGCCGGGAAACCGGGAGCGCCCGGCGCGGCCCCCGCTTACCTGGACCTTCTCTTGGCCCAGCGGGGCTCCAGCTCCGGTTCCCACGGCAACCGCGACGAGCCTGCGCCCACCCCAGCCCGGGCTCGGCGCGAGGACCGGCGGGGGTCTCCGCGGGGGACCTCCAGACCCTACGGGGAATCGGGGGAAGGACCAGGCAGGCAGGTGGCTGCGTGCGGCCGCGGCGGCCCCTGCAGCCCGGGGACCCACGGCCGCGGGAACCGCGCGGACCGCGCCCGCAGGAGAAGCCGTTGGAAGCCCTCACCGGTGAGTCCCAGCGAGACTCCCTTTAGGGGAACAGACCTCCTAAGCGACGAGGCGCTGTGTCTTGATGCCTTTGTAAAAACGACATTGAAAAATGGTTAATGGTTGGGAGGCATTTCCCTGTCTGACACCTTCTGGTTTACTGGCGTTATCGTTTCGTCTGTCTTTAAACGCACGGCTCCCCTAGCCAGTGGCCGCTGCACCCAGGCCCCGTGCTGGCATTAGCGCACAGCCCCCCACCCGCGCGGACACCCGCGTCGCAAACGCGCGCCCGGAGCCCACCGCAGAAGCGGCAGGGACCCCATTCACACACTTGCATCCAATTTGCTCTCCGTTCCGACCGCAACCAAGCAGGCACGACCGCAGGCAAACCAGGGCCAGCCCGATGTCCGAGGAATGCCGGGAGGTCCTCGGCGAAGCTGCGGGTTTTTTGGCAATGAGCTCACGGCAATGAGCCCACGAGCTCCCCCAGAAGAAACAATCGCGGCCGGGGGAGGAGTCCCCTTCCCTCCAGCGGGGGGCGCCGGGCGCACGGCGCGCTCCACTGCCCCAACCGCCGGCTCCAGCTGCAGTGCGTGCGGCTCAGGGGCCTCTGCTGCAGATCCTGAGCAAAAGGACGCTCAGCTCGAGCCTTCCTGGGGGCTAAGGGAGAGGCTGGTGGAGGGTGGGGGTAACTGCTTGGGGACCGCGTCTTGTTTTAAAGGCAAACGATGGTTCCCATGGCAAAATACTCTCTGGGTCTCGAGTGCTCTCCTTGCCCGTCAACCCCACCCTCCAACCCCGACTTCCCCCCAGGCCTTCCCTGTTGGTGTAGCACTGTGATCAGCTAAGGTTTTCGTGGTTATAAAGATTCCTTTTTTAAGGGAGGGGGAAATCTTGCTGAAATGAAAGGGAAACAGAAAGCTGAATGCTGGACCCCTGCAAGGCTGGTGTTCTGGGTGCCCCTGGACCCTGCTTGCCGGTTGGAACACCTGGGCGGGTGGTTATAGAATGTCAGGGCCTGGGTCTCATACCCAGACATTCTGAATTAATCCGTCTGGGATACAGTCTAAACACTGGGCGGTGCGGGGGGCGGGGGGGGGGGGGGGAGGTTGGCCTGGGGGGGGCGGTTTAAAAAGCTGTCAGCTGATTAGAATGACCTAAATTTGTCATCCATTCTTCTAATCAATCAGGGTGACGTTCTTCCATGTGAACTTGGCAATAGCTTAGCCTCTCAAATAGTTGGCTGCTGTGGGGCAGGGTATATGACCTTCACCAATGCCTAGAAGCTGCGAGCTGAGAGCCGGCAGGGGTGGGGCTGTTCCAAGAGGTTTAGGATGCAGGTCAGGGAGCATCTCTCTCAGAATAGGTCCCCTCAGGACCTTCCGATTATAGCCCAGGGCAAGGGGGAAAGGAGGTGGATGCTTTTGCAAGTGAGTAGGATGAAAGATGTGGCCGCCAGTGGACTGTGGGCTTCAGACCTGCTAGCACTGACCAGAGTCCCGTGTGTGAACCCCCCACCCGCCCAATGCAGAAGCGCACACAGGGTCCGGACGCTGTGGTCAGGCCAGTGAAGGGAGAAGCAACGGATCGCCTGGATCACAAAGGATGCTCTGTCTCTGGCCTGCAGCCCTTCCAGAGGGCTTGAACTGCTTCGCGGCTGGAGGGCAAATCCTAAAATCTTAGTTTTCCTGAAAGTTACGCTGCAGGGTAAGCTCCTTCCTACAGGCACTGGTCCCGACTGGAGGCAAACCTGTGCTGAGAGGTTCTTCCCCGTGGAATTCTAAGGTCATCTCATGAATATTCATTATGCTGTGGAGCTGGTAGGAGGCAGAAACTGCAAGTAGGTAGGAGTTCCAAATGCCTAAAGTGCTCAAGGAAATTAGGTAATCCCTTAAAACTCTGGGCGTGAGAGACAAAACTTGAACTACACTGGTTACTCTCCTGGAGCCAGAACCTCGACTGCTGCTGTACAGAGAGCATTCTGGGAAAGACAAAATCCGGGAAAGAAAACAGATTAGTGATTGGCTGTGGCTACAAAGGGGCACCAGGGAACTTGGAGGGGGTGGTAGAACTGTTCTATAACGGCATGTATGTTACAAATCAGAACTGAACACTAAGGAGGGTAAATGGCCCTGTAAATTATACTTGATACACCTGACTGGGAGAGAAAAACAGCTCCATGGATACATTCCCGGTCCATGAGGAGAAGTTCACTGGGCAGGAGAACATGAAGGAGCAAACAGACGCAGAGATAGGAGTTTGCCACCAGCAGCAATCAAAGCTGCGAACCACTTCTTCTTGCGGGTGATTAACAAAGTTAAGACCACAAGGCTGTTGAAAGTGCAACCAAAATTCATTGTTGCAGTGTGAAGTGGTAGAATTGAGGGAAAGGCAACATGATAATACACAGGAAAAGCTATAAAAGTACTCTACCCAGGAACTTTTCCCAATAAAGTTACTTAATAACAACTTTTTAAAATTCCAAATGCATGAAATATATACTCTATTGTGTTAGTTGTAATACAAAGGTAGAAATGGCTGAAATGTCCAACATTAGAGGAACAGTTTTAAATTTTCTGGTTCATCAGTGCAATGGAACATTTTGCATTTATAGCAATGAGAAAGTCTCATGATAACGAACAACAAAAAACAAACCAGCAAGCACAGCATGTTTGTAATCCAGGTGCACGGGGAAGACAAAGTGCGTGCGGGCAAGTGGCCGTGCCGAAGGGACGGATTGCAGATCGTCGTTAAGCTCCAAAATTCATTTGCTGTTGTGTATTGCCTTACCAATAACAAAGAACACTCAATAAAACCTTCAAGACTTGGAGAAATAAATGTGGAAAATAAAAGAACTTCCAGAAATTATTACAGTACATTGTCGATTATCGTTTTCTCAGGCCTAGAAACCAGAAGAGTGAGGAGAATCACAATGATGTGGAATGACTTCACCCCATGGGGATTTTCTTTCCCTCTCATTCTGAGCTAATGTCAACTCTGGTGCATTCTTCTCTTACAGCAGGTAGTTTATGAATATCTGCTCGAGGACTGACTAAACAGCTAGGTCTTTTAGTTGTAGGAAACCTGGATTTATCTCTGAAGAAGCCTCACAGATTTTAATGCAAATAACGTCTTTCTTTAATGATCTAGTATGAGGGAACCTAATTTTTCCAGCACAGGGAACACACCTTTGGGTTTTTTCCCTCATTAAAAGATTTATAAGAACATTTTGTCCTGGCTGGTGTGGCTCAGTGGAGTGAGCACTGGCCTGTGAACCAAAAGGTTGCTGGTTCGATTCCCAGTCAGGGCACATGTCTGGGTTCTGGGCCAGGTCCCCAGTTGAGGGCATGTGAGAGGCAACTGATTGATATTTCTCTTCCCCTCTCTCTCCCTTTCTTCCTCCCTTCCCCTATCTCTAAAAATAAATAAATAAATAAATAAAATTTAAAAAAAGAATTAAAAGAGCATTTTAAGTAGGTCACATCTGTGAAGGGAAAGGTAAGTTATGTGACGGACACGCTCCGGGGAAACTTTCATAGAACCTGGGCTAATGTGGATGTTGGAATGATGGGAAGAGAGTGGGGAAGAAACAGAAGCAGTAGTTCGGGGACGTGTTTGCTTGCTCTCAGACCAGCTGGCCTTGGTTCCTCAGCCTTGAGAGGCGTGGAGACTGGCTCTCTTCCTTCTCCAAAGGCATGTGGGGCAGAAGATGGCATGCGCGTGTGTGTGCCCCTGCGTGCCCACCTTCAGGGAGTTCCTGACTGGGTGAGTCAGCTCCAGTCACGTTCAGTTTTTGCATCTCTCTGCTTCACACACCTTCCAGGAAGAGAAGTCCGCCTGCCCCGGCGGGGCCTGTGCTGCCTGCCTCACAGACGGACAGAGTGCGGGGCTCATCGGTGGACGTGACGGGGTGGGGCAGAGACAGTTCCCTCTAAAGAAGATGTAGTGCTGTTGCCCAGCAAGAGGGCCTGGGTGCTGGGCAGGCAAAAGCCGTAGATGCCCACCGTGGAGCGAAGGCCCCGATCACGCCAGCCCAGGGCCAGGCGCCGAGGAGCAGCCAGCTCCGTGGATATCCGCGGCTGCTGGCATTTTCATGTCACCTCCTGCGAGGCAGCAGTTCCATGCAGCCCGTTGTGTGTGACAGTACACCTTGAAATCCCCCCTCAGGGCTCTTGGTACAGGTGTCCTGATACAGCCCAAGCAGAAGATAATGTTTGAACAGAACACGGGGGACTGACAAGGTGCTGCTGCAGGAAGAGGCTAGCGGGAGGCTCTTGGCCACCACTGGCCACGTTCTGCAGCCCCGAGAGCCAAGGACATGAACGTGTGCCACCCCACCCCCTGCCGCCCCTGAATTTAATGAGTCTCTGAGCTAGCAGCAAGCAGGGAGAGGGCGGGGGGGGGGGGGGGGCGGGAGTGGGGGGAGCTGCCAGCTATTTCTACCCCCAGGGCTTTCATTGTCAGGAATTTGAGATTTTCAGGAAATAAAAGGAACTTCTCTTCTGGACAACGTTAGGGACTCTGGCCCATTTTCTCTCCACCTGCGGTGCCCCTGTGCTGCTGCGATGCACCTGGGGCAGCTCTGAGGGACAGAGACCTCTTGTTGACACGCACAGGACCTTTCTGAGCAGAGATGCGTGGGCAACACCAAGGACCTGGGGTCATGACAATGGCTGGAGGACCCGGCAGACGTTAAATCCGGAAGAAATGTGGATGCTCTTCTCAGTTCCCCCTCTTCCTCCCTCCCTCTCTCTCTCCCTCTCTCTGTCTCTCTCTCTCTCTGTCTCTCCCATTGAATTTTTCTTATTACAAATGTCTGCTCCGTTGTCCATTCTTCTCCCAAATGAAAAAGCACAAATAAGCAAGAAGAGGATCATTTCGAGCCCCACCATCTGTCCGTTCACCTAGATGTGAACACGTTAGGGTTTGTACTTTCAGATTCTGGTCTTTCTAACTCTCTACCTACCACCGCCTGGGCAGTGAGGTTGCTGAAAAGCCCTGGTGTGGGGAGGGGCGGGGGCGCTCTGCTTCTCTGCTTGTGGGCACTGGGACCAGGGAGAAAGGAGGCTCGCTTCAGGGAACACTTTCCCTGTGTTTCGAGAGGCCACTCACATGACCATTCTCTAAGAGCAAGCCTCCCCCTCTCCCAAGACAGCATTTTCCGCCTGGCAAAGACCCTTTCTCATCCAAGTCGCATTTTCCCAGCTGTACTGTCAGCTCATTGAGGTCACGCCCTAGGTCTGTCTAATTGACCTTGGAACTCTCCCAGCACCCAAAGCACCTTGCCCATCACAGACATCCATGATGCATGAATGAGACATAATGAGAGGCTTAGCTCAAACAGAAGTTTCATGATCTTAAGTGAGAGCAAGGAGGATTGGGGGTCCTATACATGGCTTTGCTAGGCACCAGATAAAGGGAGACTTGAGATTTCTCCTTCCCTATAACGAAGCCGATCCACTTGGATGTGTCCTCTTGAATTTAAGAGTGAGATTTGGATGCCAGTGGTTGCCAGCTTGTTAGTTCCACTCTGAGGTCCTATCGGGGCACCTGCTGTCCTTCCTCCACTTCCTGCATGTGCGGGATCAAGTGCACTCTCCCCCTTTTCTCTTTCACAAGTGAAAACAGCTGTGTAAAATGTTATTTTCAAATATAATGCAATCGGGCTGACCATGCTGTTTGCCTCATGCAGTATTGAAGCTGATGCTTTCGTTTTTAGAACAATGTGTCTGAGAAGCAGAGGAAGGCGGAATCAGAAGGCAGGACTGAAATTTCTTCCACAGACTCCCGTCTTGGTCTTGCTTGCTTACACTTAGAATTTCTGGCTGCTCCAGAACGTAAATACCCCAGTGAGTTTGGGGGAGCACCTCCCAATTTTTTTTGCCATTGTGTTACAAAAATGGGTGCAGAAGTAGATTTGCAATTTTGTCAGGTTGCATTTAAATTTCCTTTTTTCTGGCAGAGTGGAACTTTCAAGTCAATCAAAAATTAGCTAGAAAGATTTATTTAGTTAAAAGATTTCAATTTGTTTAAAACCTCACTTGATGATGCTAGCCCAGGGATAAAGGTCAGGACCCAGGGTGTCTACCAGCTCAGGGACGTCCCAACCCATGATCCCCAAGCTTTTCTCCAGAAGACTGGGTGGGCTTCAAATCAGGTTTCTGTGTAGAAGAGGAGCAAGGATGTCAGCTTTTTATAACCTCAGGTCTTCATTAGGTCCATGTGACAGCAGATGCAGCCCACAGATCAAGTTTGTACCAAACCATTCCGTTCCTCCCTCTTGATGGTCTTATCCTACAGACAGAGGATGGGCTTCTGAGCTTGCCCATGGCATCCTGGGAGCCTTCAGGCTTTAGGCTCGGGGTTTCCCTGGAGGAACCTTAAAGTGGAACACCCCTAGTGGCTGTGATGGGTGTGATATTTGGGATGCTTGGAAGGGATGTACTGAGTTCCTTTTGGACCACTGAGTCCATCCACAGCCAGGGTTTCTTTCCGTCAGTATGTGTATGTATGTGTGTGTATATATATATTTATATTTATATTTATATTTATATTTATATATATTTGCTCTGCTAGTGACAGGAAGTTAATCTTACACCAAACTGGTGTAAGATTAAATAAATAAATAAATAAATAAATAAATAAATAAATGCATGTCCTGGCTGGATAGATCAGTTGGTTAGAGCATCGTCCTGATACGCCAAGTTTGTGGGTTTGATCCCTGGTCAAGGCACATACAAGAATCAACCAATGAGTGCATAGACGGGTGAAACAACAAGTTGATGTTCCTCTCTCTCTAAAAAAATAATAAAATAAAATAAAAATAAATAAATAAATAAAACATTTAAAAATTTTTAAAAGAAGGAATTCCTTGTCTCATGGCTTCCCATGAGCCTCGATTCAGGGCTCATGGATGCGACCAGACCCAACTTTCCCTCTCTGCATTTCTCAACTCCACCCTTTTGGGTTGGCTTCTCTTTCAAGCAGGCTGTGCCTCGTGGCCCAATACAGCTGCCTATAGCTCCCAGAGCTACCTGCATCCCACTTCCAGTCCCAAGACGGGTTGTGAGCAGTCCCAACCAAACCACACTGAGAATGGGGAGGCTACTGATGGCTGGAGAGGAGGAGACCCTGTGGGGGGTGATCATAAAACAAAGATAGAGCCAAGGGACAAGAAAGCCCGGCAGGAGCAGAGAGAGACATTGAGCAGATGAGCCACTTGCTATAGAGGATGCGCTGCCAGTTCTGTCCACTTGGACTCATCCACATCAGAGACTTGGGTGCCATTGAGGAAATGCAACTGATTCTAATATCAGCCAGTGCTCAGTGTAACTCAGATGACCGATACCCTTTCACAGCTGAAACGCTTTGCACTGTGCATTTGTTACCCATCTCAAAGGTATATAGACCTGTGTGTTCTGAGCCACTGCCTCGTTTGGGTTCAGGTGAAATGACACTGAGTTTGTCTGGCCACTGATCATTTCAGCAGATTCTACCCCGAGTTCTGTATCATTTTTCAGGGATTTGGGAGAAGAGTGGTTGAGTGGAGGAAAAGGGAAACATACACTATAATTATTAAAACAACAAGATGTTTTTCATCTGTCAAACTGGCAGATGAAGGATTACAAAAGCAGAGAAATGCCCAAGACTGCTGAGACTTCAGAGAAATAGCCCCATCATGCATTGCTGGAGGGAGGGTAAGTGGCATAACCCTCCTGAAAGACAGCTTGGAAATATATAGGAGACATTTAAAAATGTGTGTGCCCTTTGATCAAGCAAGTCTATTTCTAGAAATATTAAGAAATATTCATAACATATATAGTACATGGATGCTCCTTGAAGTTACATATAATAATGAAAAATTGGAAATAATCTTAATGACTAAAAATATAATCTTGTTTAAATAACTTAGGGTTTAGTCATATGATGCAGCCATTTAAAATCATGTTTTAGAATTAATTTACTTGACTTTCTTTTTTTGTTTGTTTGTTTTGGAGTTTTGGTTTAATTTCTTTTTAATTTTTATTGTTATTCAATTATAGTTGTATGACTTTTCTCCCCATCCCTCCACCCTAATTTACTCATATTTCCAAGCCACCTCCTTGGTTACCATCAAAGTAATGATATGGTCACCACATTAGTGGACTCCTTTTCACTTTTATTTGAGTTTTGACAATGTCTACAAGTTTGTGGAGTTTGACTTACATTTTTGTGAGTATTTCTGGATGATTCTTAAGGATTATGAGGTTTCTTTTGGGGGTAATAGTAATATTACAAAATTGGTCAGGGTGATGGATATATAACTCTAAAAAAAAGCCACTTAATTGTATACTTAAAAATGAGTGAGTTATATAACATTTGAATTATATCTCAATAAAGCTATTAAATTATATGAAAAAAATAAATAAAATCATGTTTTAGAATACTATACTATGTTGGCATGGGAAAATACCTAGTCTATTGTTAAGGAGAAAGTAGAGTGCAAAGCAGTTTGATCAAATTTTGTTAAAAAGGTAGATAAAAAAAGATACACAAAGAAAATACAAGAAAAAAATACATCAAAATGGTAACAGTGATATGCTGGGAAGGGTAACAGGTAATTTTTATTTATTTTTTTGGTGTGCTTTTCTATTAACAAATTTTTGACAATGAATATATATTACTTTTGAAATCAGATTTTTTTTTTCTTAAAAAACAAGACAGAACACACCACAAGCCTTCCAATGGCCAAAGTAGGGATTGACTTTATTTTTTCCACTGTTTGGTACCTGACCAGTTATTTCTGGGTATCCTCCATGTCTCCACCTTTCTCCCCAGAACACATGCACATCTCCCCCCCACCCCGTCCTCTCCCATAACTCAGCTCCTTCTCTCGCTGGAGTGGCTGAGGGCATGGGCTTGCACGTTACCTGGGGGTGGGATCCTGCCCCACATCTTCTGAGGCGCAGGCCGATCTTTCCTCACCAGGTGGATCTGAATCTGTCACCCTCATCCACTTAGCAAGTGTGGGCTGTGGGTGAGATCCATCAGGATAACCCCAGGCAACCTGACAGCTCTTTGTTCATAATAGGTGCCCAGTAGATGTGTGGATGCATAAATAAAGCACTCAAATCAGTAGAGACATTTTATGGCTCTCTGGGGACAAAAAGACAAGAGAGCCATGGGCCAGCCAGGCCGAGAGCAACTCAGAAGGATTGGCTTTAAGATACTGTGCTCAGGCCTCAATCGATATTAAAAGCTTACTGGCTCCCACATTTTATATTATGCTAGGGTGTCCTCCCCTGTGAGGATTTCAACAGTTTTTTTAAAATGAAATCATTAGTCCAGCTTATATTTCAGGGCTGTGTTACACTGGTCAGTGGAGCAGGATATTTTACTAAACAGCAAGTTGGACACTTACCCGAATTGGTGGGCCGCATCGCCCCACAGAGAAGTCCCTTCCTCATGGGCATGGAGCTTAGTCTGTGTCTAGACAGCAGGGAACAGTTTTCGTTGCCCTTTGCCACTGAACTTGCCAGATGTGTCAAAGGCCTAAGCTCACTGACAGAACATAAACAACACACCAATAAAAAGAAACACAGTCCTTGTCCCTCTGCAGAAGTCTTTCTTGACTCGGGTTCCACCCCCTGGATGCCAGGCGTGGGGTTCACTGTTGTGTTTGTTCCCATGTTGCTATCTCTGTTCTCTACTTGTTACACAGACAAGGTTGTGCTTGCTCAGGGTGCAGGGATTTCCATGGGGAGAATGTGCAACTTGGAAAACCAGACTCTATTGTGCACCAGCCTTGTTACCTTGTTACTAGTCAGCCATGCAGAGCTGTAGCTCTCTCCCTCGCCTGCAAAGAGAGGGCTCCCAACCCTTCTCACGTGATTGTTTTGAAGCTGGAATGATATTATAGGGGTAGAAATGAGTGTAAAACATGTTATACGTGTATGACATTATCTTTTATATGGAGTGCAGTAGGTTCCTAAGAAATAAGAGATAGAATTGCATTGTGGGGTTATGAAGGTGGGTACAGAGTTAGAACCTCACTGTGTGTACTCGGGCAAATCAGCTTCTGTGTGCCTGGTTTTCCTTCCATAAACAGGAAGAATAACAACACTTCATAGAGTTGATATGAAGGTGAAATGAATATAATACATGCAAAGTACTTCTAAACAGTACCTGGCACCTATGAAGGGGGTATCCCCACCAAAACCAGAATTATCTTCTGGAGGGTGGGCCCCTTGTAGTACAGGCTTCCCTGGCTAGGTGAGTGTTCTAGGAACCCATCTGTATCAGTGCACCAGCTGGCGTTATTGTGAGAGGCTGCATTCAACTTCAGTGAGTTTTGTTTGACGACTCTTTGAATGTGTTTGCCCATTTCATGATGGGTGGTTTATGAGCACACCTGCCCACACCGCACACTGAGTGTTCAGCAGCTTTTGACCCAAAACAGTGTGCCTCCCATGTTCCCCCCTCCCTATTCACCTGATCTTGCCCCAGAGCTGTTTTCTTGTTTGTTTGTTTGCTTTCCAGGATGAAAAGAGTCCTCAAAGGGAAATGTATTGCCAATGAGGAAGAGGTGAAACAAAAAACAGCAGAAGCACTAAAAGACATCAACATTGACGAGTTCAAAACTGTTTTGAGCAGTGAGAAAAACATCTTGATAGATGTATTGCATTTGAAGGTGACTGGGATTTAAACATGTAAGAATAAATACACAGTTCTTTAGAAATACATTCCATTTTTTGGGGTCCCCCTTTTGTAGTAAGCATTCAATAAATGTAAGCTGCTGCTGTAAATGAATGAGAAAGGTAAAAATGTCCATAAAAAATTGCACATTGGGGCCCCAAATCAGAGTGATGGGGGCACAGAATAGAAATGGGAGCTCTGTAATCGAGCAGCTTCTGTGATCAATCCGGGAAGGCTTCATGAAGGAGTTGGACTTGCAGGAGCTCTTTGAATAACAGTCAGAAGATTAGTTGTCTGTCTGGGGAGGAGAAACTGTATCCAAACTCCTGATAAAATTTGGAAGAAGGTTCAGAGGGTGTAGGGTTACCAGATTGATGGGAGGTTGGAAAGCTCTGAAAAAAGAAGCTTGGTAGCCAAAATGTAGGCCTGACTGCCTGTAGAAAGCTCTAAAATAGAGCAGACTAGGCCCCCAGGGCCACTTTCAAAGTCTTGAACTTGACAATTGTGCTTTGGAAGCATCCTTGGCTGTGCTCGGAGACGGCCTTCCCCAGACTTCAGATGGACGGGCGGTCAACAGGCAGATGCATATTAACTTAAGTTTTGTCTAATCGTGTGATGGAAGAGAATTGAGAAAGAGGTGACTGTTGGAAAAGCACAAATTCTGGGATATTCGGGGGCTGGGGGGCTCTCCACATCTGAGAAGAATAAGAAAAAAGCTGTATTCTAAAGGAGCAGGGACACAGAAATAATATTTCATTCGTCTTTACAAAAGGTGTGGTTGATACTGTCTGTGTAAAGGATTTGGTGTCAGAAAGTCTACCAACTTCCAAACAGTTCTTTAGGATGGCGTAGCATGCCCCAAGTCGGAGGAATACTGGAGAGTAAATACTGTTAATCGCATACAAAGGACCATGGGGTCACGAAACAGAAGGGCTGTCAGGGATCAGTTCTTGTCCGACGTCCTCCCCGTATTAGAGGAGGAAACTGAGGCTGAGAGAATGGGGTAACCCACCCAAAGTCTCTAATCCAAGCATTTCAGAATTCCGCTAGTCTCTTTGTTTCCCGTTTGGATAGGATCAGGAAGAAAATTCCCGTTTCGTGGTGCGGCGGCGGCTAGCCACGAGCGAGTCCCCTTTAAGCGCATCCTCTCGGCTCCCTGGCTGGCAGGCTTTGATGCGCCCACCGTGCCTTCCCATTGGTCATTTTGTGCGGCTCCTTGGCCCCTTCCAAGATTCCCAACCAATCCACTGCTCCCTCTGGCGCCGGGGCGGGCTTTGAGGAATGTACCATGCGGATCGTGCGGGGGGGGGGCGGGAGGGGAAGGGTCTGGCGACCTCGCCTTCCTTTACCTTTGCCTGTCACCGTGGCATTCCCGCAGCGCTGGAGCCCGTAGGTAGCAACAGCTACCTAGGGTGGGGAGCCACGCAGAAGCGCCCGGGGTGCACTTTGAGCTGCCACCCCCAGGCTGCGGCCCCGTGGTGGGGCTAGAGGGCCGCAGCCCCCGCCCTTCCATGTGTCCGCCCCGCCGGCGGCCGCAAGGCGCACTCGGCTGCGCGCTGGGTGCAGTAGCCCGCGCCAGGGGCTGCGGAGCGCGGGGCGGCGTCCGGGCGGCAGGGGACGCCGCGCCGGAGGACACAGCAATGAGGAGCAGGTGAGGACCGCCAGCCCCGAGCTCGGGTTTCCGCGGACGCTGGCGGACGCTTGAGGCAGGTGACCCCCGCCACCCGACGTGTGGCCGCGGTGCTGCGCCCGGGCCGCCCGGGGGCGCGAGGCTCGCCGCGGGGATGGCGCCGCCTTCTGGAGGCCCTTCCAGCCCTTCTTCCGCGGTCACGGCCCCCCGGCCCCTGCCCTTGACCCCTAGAGGTGGCGGCCGCGTGAGCCCCGAGTCCGGGGAGGTCTCGGCATCTGGTGGGAGTGGAGCGGGGCGCGGATGGAAGGTCTGGGAGGCGTTGGGTGCGGGGGTCGGAGGCCGGAGGCCGGGGTCGGGTGGGGCCTGCCCGCTTCCCGCTCGGCCTGCCCGGCCTCCGGGCGTTGCTCAGTCCTGCCCTGAGCGCCCTGGTCTGCGGTCCGGCGGGGCTGCGTGTGCTGTGGGGTCTGCGTGGCAGGTGGCCAGGACGGCACTCTCCAGTCCCATTTCCCGTTCTTTTGTTGTGATAGTGGCGCACAGAGTGAGGCGATGGCAGCCACACGCATGCTATCTAGGAGCCTCCTCTCCTACTCCCCACCCTAACCGCCTGGGAGGTATGCTCAGTCCCTTGGGAATTCCTGCCGGGACCGTCACCTGGAGGAGTTGCGTATTGGGTCAAAGGCACCGGGGCGCGCGGGGAGCCGACGCGGCGGCCGCCGAGCTGCGGGGCGCTGGGCAGGGCCCCAGCCTCCCTCTGGTGGGGCAGGGACTGGCCCTCTGTCTCGGCTGTGCGTCCGCACAGCCCGAACTTGGGAAGCGCTTCCAGGAATACAAACCACGTTTACGTCCTTTCACGCTGGTGTTTAAGGCAAACGTTAATTATGGTTTTCGCCAAGTGCGTTCATGCAGAGGAATGCAGGTGAATTGTAAACAGCGTCTTTTTTTTTTTAAGGCTCGTGACTTTTTTTCTAGTGGCGTGTGGATGAAGAGAATGGCATTTAAACAGCAATACACCAGTGTGTATTTGGTCCCATCTGATTGTGTGCTACATAGACGGTCCTTAGGTTGACAGCGTGTGTCCCCCAGGGCTGAGGAGCTGGGTTTTGTAGAAGGAGAGGCTCCTCACATGGAACTGTTGCTGCCCCCGGGAAGGCTTTGCCCTCTCATAGGTGGGCACACAGGTGCCAGGTCTCAGCTGGGATCGCCTTCTCTGAGCACGTCTGTAAAGGGCCTTCAGCGGGATCTTTAAAATCCCATGCTCTCTATTGTCGCATGTACTTGTGTCAGAGGTCCGGCTTAGGTTGTTTTGCCCTGCACTGAATCCTTCTTGTGCATCAGGGTTTAAAATTTTAAAAACTTTGATAGTGTATTAAATAGCATGAGCTAATTCCAGAATTGTAGGGGAAACATAGTTTGGAGTTCCTCTTGCAAAGGATCTTGAGGAACTTGAACGCAGTTCCTAGTCAAGACTCCTTGTGTTCACAGCACTAACCTTTAAAATGCCTTGGGCTTGATGACCAGATGGTGATTTTTTTTCCTCCACCTGGTACAGTTCCCATCCAGTGAGGCTGTTTCTAAGTGTGGGAGCAAAAGTAGGCCCTGGAATAATGTATGTAAAGTACTCAGGGCAATGCCTAGAGATGGTAGACATTTAGTAGACGGGAGTGCATTCTTTTCTTTCCTCTCTGGAGGCCTGTGGGTGATGAAATTGGATGCCATGGGATTGCATGCTCACTTCTGAAGTGGGGGAGGTGGGCAGCCTTCTTCCCACCCCAACCTGTAGCTCTCACTTGGAAACTTTTGTGGTAGGTTATAAATGAAATTCAAACCTCTAGACCCAGAAGTAAAAATCCAACAAGAGAAATTGAGCTCCTTCCTCCTGGCTTGCGAGTCACATGGTTCCAGAGAGGACGGTGCTCACCTACGGCAGGAGGTCTGTACCGCTCTGTGCAGGAAGCTACGTGGTCAAAATTGACCCTGACCTGGGTCTGTTGAGTAGTCTTGCGGGTGAGGAATTTGATGGTTGTTGGTTTGACATGTCCAAGTGGCACCCTAAGCCTTCCCGAATTTCTCCTACACCGGAGTCTGGGAGGTGGCCCCGGGTGGGGGAGGCCCGAGCAGCAGGTGGGGCAGTCTCAGGTTCACTGGGCCCTGCCTCTGACCTGGGCTGGTGAGGAGCCCTATGTTATTCCCGTTCTATAGGAGAAGTGGAGGTGACGTGGTTTGCTCTAAGTTGCCAGTGACTTGATGTCTGAGTTGGACTTGAATTGGGTTTTTCTTCTTATCTTACATTCATTGATACTTTTACAGGAGAAAATAAAACTCTCTTTCTTGGGAATATGAAGGACTAAAGACACCAGACCATTGTGTTTTTCTGATGACGAGAGAGCTAAGAATAGTTGCCATTTGTATTCCGTGCTGGTGTGTGGGAGCCGGGCTCGCACTTCCTGCACCTAGCCCATTTCTCCCTCACGGCCTTATGCAAGGCAGGACTCCTTATTGGTTCCGTTCTGCAGGTGATGAACTAGGATTTGATGAGAGCCCAGGACAAGGAAGTGACAGAAAGCAGGGCAGGCCCTCAGATCAGGGCTGTCTGAGTCCAAAGGGTGGACCACGACCCCCCGTTCACCGGTGGCTAAGGAGCCAAGCAGAGTCCCTGACACTGTTGTGTTGCTTCCCTGGTGTGAGGGGCTGTTGGTTGTGCTTGGCTTTATTTTTTATTTTTATTATTTTTTTTTCAATCTACTGATTTTTACAGAGGAAGAGAGAGAGAAACATCAACCTGTTGCCTATTCATGCATTCATTGGTTGGTTCTTGCCCATCCATGCATTCATTGGTTAATTCTTGACCAAGAATCGAACCCACAACCTTGGCGCATCAGGAAGATGCTCTAAGCAACTGGACCAACTGGCCAGAGCTGGGCTTTATTTTTCCCTGAAGTAGAGTTTTGACATGCTGGACTTTCCTTGTGCCAGAAGCATTCCTCTAGCGAGGTGGAGGGTTATTACTTTAGAAACAATAGCCACAGCTGAAAAAAATCTGTATTTGGAGACTTGAAGTACTTAACAGGACCAGATAGGAAGAATGGGGCAAGAGAGTGGAGGTGGGTTGTGGACAGAGGACGTTTGTGCTGTTCTAACCCAGGGGACATAATGAGAAGCCAGGCTTTTTAACTTAAGCTGTGGATTGAAATTGTAAACCTGGAGACCTTGCACTTGGGCTAACATCTGTGTAGTAAACGAGGCTCTCGGTTTCTTTAGGTGGCAGGCTTGAAAATCTGATTCCTCTTTGGTCTTTAGCTACACAAAATTGTGGGAATGGTGGAGCTAAGTGTTTGGAAATTTACCTAAAATGTTTGTGGACTTCCCCTACCCTCTGGACCCTCGTGCCCTTTGGTTCTGCTTTTTGGAATTCAGCACTAACCCTGTGCCGTTGGGCAGGGTGGTGGAGGGCGTCTTGCTCCTGCTTGGGATGCATCTGCAGACAGGACAGCACCCGCCTGCCCGCTGCGGCTCAGCTGCTCGTGGCCTGCCGTTTTCTTGGCATGGGCTTTAGCTGTCTTGTCGTTATCATTGTCCAGACACTGCGGGGTGGGATGGGGAACAGGTCAACTGTCGCCCCAAACCCTGCAGTTCATGACTTTTTGTCATTGGCAAGTCAGGGTCCCACAGAGGAGGAAAAATCGTGGTAACTTAGAGCCGCAGCGGAAATGGTGGTGGTAATCAGATGGAAGGATGGAGAAGCGGGACTGTGCCATGCCTTGTGAGGTGGACACCGAGGGCGGAGCACCTGCTGAGCAACCAGTTTGCTCCTTGGTGAGGAAGCTGAGAAAGGCTGCATCTCTCAGCAGCGCCTGCTCTGCGTCTGTCACGAGGAAGGAAGAGCCAGCGTGTGTTGGTGTGTGAATGAACAAAAAAGGAGTCTTCACTTAGATGGGCTTGCAGAGGTCGGTTCATTGTGCATCTGCTCAAGGATCTGGTCTGGTTAGCTGAGCAAGGAGAGGGACAGTGCGGGCACTTGGGTAACTGGTAGCTTTTATTGAGTTTTCCTTGCTGCCTTAAGATAAGGAATAACTATGTGGAAGGCAAAGTGAAACTTTGGTTGGTCTCAGCCTCGTCCTCTCTCCTGCTCGCCTCTCTCCTGTTGCTGATTTGCCTTGCCGCGTCGGTGCCTTGGCTTCAGGAGAGAGGAGGGCCCTGCCATGCAGAGGGGAAATGGAGAGGGGGCAGGACCTGCTCCCAGCACCCACCTGCACCCCTGGTTCCAACAGCAGACCTGTTGTACAGGCTGTCCCCGGCCCACAGAAAGCTGGCCAACGAGATCTGGCTGGCACCACCAATGCTGCCTTGTACTGAGTGAGAATTGCGGGGTTTGTTAGGGGAGAGGAAAGGCAGGGGCTGCGTCCAGATGCTGGTGGCCTCAGCAGGGATTGTCCAGGCAGGCCAGCAGCACAGAGAGACCAGTGAGGCACCCCAGGCCTCCCCTCCGCCCTTTCACATTTCCTTCCCTTTGCTCCGGGTTTTCTCTCTGGAAGCCTCAGGAGAGATGCATTTAGGTTAAGCAGCATGTCCTTTATAACTGGGACAGAGTCGGGAGGTGATTTTGATGCATTTAGAGGAGAGCACAGGTGTGTGCTTCCCAGCAGGGCCACTTGGGATGTGTGAGGGTCTCAGGACCTCAGGGCTGGGCCCCTGGACCTGGGAGGAGGGTAGGTGACAGCTCTGCTCCCAGAGAAGGGGAGGAGGCCCTTCTCTTCTCACCCTGGTCTTCTGCAGACCCTGGGACTGCCCCAGCTCAGCCCTTTGGGGGCAGTTTTTATTTTACATGTTTAGTTTTTTTTATCCAAGCTCATCTGGGATCCTAACCACTTCTGGGAACAGAATCTCTTACCCAGTCTGGTCATGACTTGGTCAGTCACTTATTTACCTGTAAAAAGGAAAAGAGAAGTGTTCTAACTAGTGAGAGACAGGGAAAAAAACCAACCTGCCTTTAGCATTTTAAGCACTTTTAGATAAGTGGTTCCTACGGACACTTCCATAGTAATAGCTGTCACTCACTGGGCGTTGCTGTGGGCCACAGGCCTTGCCAAGTGCTTTGTGTGTGCACAGTGCGCCTGGCCTTCAGGTAGGCATTACCACCCTATCCTATGGGAGAGCTCTTCCGGAGAGCAGTAGGGCCTACACCCAGTCAGTTGCAGAGGCTGGATGACTCCTGAGTCCTGCGTGTTTGGTCACCTCGCTGAAAAGGTGAACTGTGGAGGGAGTGACGGAAGAGGAAATGGGAAGAAACACATGAGACCACACCTTGCACAAGCTGCAGCATGCGCTGCACATGGCGTGCGCAGCCTGCCTGGGAAGAGTGGAGCACAGGAGCCCGGGAACGCAGGACCTTCGGGCTCCACGTTGGGGCAGCTGCTGTGCATGGCTAAGGCAGGTGCCGGGTGAAGGATGATGTTCACCTGTGAGAGGTCACAACGTTGCGGGGGGGGTGCATAAAATGCATAAAACAGAGTTGCAACGAGGGACTTAAATGGCCAGGGATCCTGAACATGAAGCGGTAAGAAAGTTTATATACTAACTGGAAAGTTTACACTAACGGTTAGGTTTTGTTAATTTTATGCACATGAGATGGAGAATTCCTAGACTTCACCTAACCCTGTGGCTGTTCTTTCAGGCATGTTTGCATCCTTGCAGACTCCCCTCTGAGGACCAGCCCTGTACCTGGGTGGCAGGAAAGGCTGGGGCCACGTCCCCTCCTCTGGAGGTGGCCCTGTGGCCTGTCTCAACTGAGGGCCTGGGGCTCAGCAGGCTGTCCTTGCAGTCCCTGTGTGCCTGGAGGCTGAGGGGGTGGGGGTGGGCGCTGTGAGCAGTACATTGACGAGGCAGCTAGAGGAGCCTGCCCTCTGGGGGGCCCTTTCCCAGGCATTTCCACAGGGGTGGGAGTTGTCTGGGCACAGAGTCCTTAATTGGTGCTTTGAGAATAGTGATGACCCTGTTACTGTCAAGGCTCTTCTCACTCAGGGACCTGGAACCAGTGGTGGCCTTGGGGTAGCGTCTGCCAGGCTCCCACTCCTCCTGCTTCCTTGAGTGTCTCTTCGTCATGCGCCAATTTTAGAAGCTGATACATTGTGGGAAAAGGCCTGATGGGATTCTGACTGGTGGAGATTCTTAGTCAGAGACAGTCTTTGCGTGTGTTTTAATCTCTTAGGAGACCTGTGGGTCACTTTGATCAGTCCGTTCAAATAGAAATTACTCATGTCTCCTGGAAATGAGGTCCCCATCCCTGCTGTGTTGACTGAGTTGGCTCAGTTTGGTAATAACTCGTAGGACACAGGTGGCAAACACAAGGCCCACGGGCCGAATCCGGCCCTCCACCTTGCTTTATCTAGCCCAGCACCTTGTTTCTACCCGGCTGCAGCGCCGAGCGCTCCCTTAACTGTCAAGGAGTAGTTACATTTATACAGTCCTAAAATTACATTAGGCCCTTTGAAGGCAACCATGAAGGTGATGTGGCCCCCGGTGAAAATGAGTTTGACACCCCTGCTGTAGGACCTTTCTATGTGCTGCTCAAATTCTCTCTCTCTGTGACCTTGACCCCCGAGGTTTGTCAGCTTAAAGGTATCCCTTACTTTAAGAAAACTTGATGTGTGGGCATGTGGATTGACTCCCAAAATATAATACTGTGTCTGTACTTCTTGGTTTTAAATTTAATTCTTCACATAAAGCAATTTTTCAACAGAATTTGTTCTCTAGGAATTTAAAATTTTACCTTTCCATATACAGCTTTTTAAGGCAGTCTGGTCTTCCACTGTTGGTGGGAATGGCTGCTGGTCACTTTCACCCACCTTGCCCTCTCTGTCCCCACCACACATGCAGCCAGGAAGCCACAGGTGTTACCCAGCTCCCAGGCCTGTCGTCTGCATGTGCAAGTGTGGCAGACAGAAGCAGGTGCATCGTGGCTGTGGGTCAGGACACATCCTGGCAGTGCCCAGCTGGCCAGCCTTTGCTTATGTAAAATTCACTGAGCATCAGGGTCCTTCTGTAATGCAGATGGCTGTGCTTAGCACCCCCCCCCAATCTGTGCTCACTGGTCTTCAGGGTCTTCAGGCTGTTTCATGAGGCCCAGACAGGCACTAGGCAGGAAAACCCAGGCAGAGCAAAGACTGTTCCACAGTAGTCAAAGAGGTCAAGGAAGTTGGCTAAAACCCTTACCTACATTGAATAAGGATCACACTGAGGTGGGCAAGGTGGGAAGGGAATTGGTTTATGAGGAGTCTGTTTCATAAATACACCAAATGACAGGCTCTCCTTTGACTGTTCCAACAGGTATAGCAGGTGAAGTGAATGATGCCCACGGAGGTAGGGGGACGTAGGGCCCAGTATGGTCAGATGACTTGCCTGAGGTCTCTCACCTGCTGAACAATGCATTAAGAGTTGAAAAACCCAGAGGTGTCTTGGTTGAGAGTATGAACTCAGGGAGTGGTCTGCGCTGCACTGTTCCCTGCAGGAGTGACCTTGGGTGGGTTCCTGACTGCCCGGCCTCTGTCTCCTCATCTGTTCAGTGGGTGCCTGCACTGAGCATTCTGCTGGTGCAGGGCGAGCACGTAGCTTGTCAGCTCCTGCTGGTGTGGACCCGAGTGTAGGAAACTGGGGGGGGGGTGAATTCTGAGATTTCGGCTTGCTGTCATCCAGCAGCCTCCAGTGAACACATGTGGGCTCATGCTTATTAATACGAGGGTCCCTCAAATGCCCCCCAGCCCCAACTCCTGCTCTCTGCTTTTTCTCTGCCTCATCCGGGGCTCTGCGTTATTTTTCTCAGTACCAACTTGTTAGGTTTCCTGGAATAGTTTGTTCATTGGCTCAGGGCTCTTGGGCTCCTCCCCCACATGCGCGCTGTGCTGGGTGTGAGGGTGGGGCAGAAGCACGTGACCGGTTCCTGTGCTGCGCTCTTGCACTTCACTGCTCCAGAAGGTGCATGTGCCTGTGCAGAGCAGGTGGGTACAGGGGAGGAAGAACAATGAAGCAGGTGATGTCAGAGTGCCTTTATTGTACACCGGGCACTGCTCCAGACTTCCCCTGCACTGTCAGCCCTGCAGGTGACGTCGCCATATCCCACCTGACTGATGAGGTCCTACAGGTGTGCGCATCTTGTCCACCATCTCACAGCCTGGAGGGAGGCTCCTGGGGTTGGAACCGTGGTCCACACAACTCCACGGTTCCAAGTGCCCCCACCCCACCCCACGTGTCCTGTGTCCCAGGCCACTGGTAGGGCTGCCCGGGTGAGGGGCAGGGAGCTAGTGGGAGCCAGGCCGAGGGCTGCCAGCGCACAGGACACGTCCAGAGCAGTGAGGGGCCGGCTTGGCGGGGCGGGGCGCGGGCAGCGTCTGCACAGCCGAGCCAGGTTCCTCTGGGTGCTGGGAGGCTGGTGCGGTGTGCTCCTTGCCTGCTGGGGTCTCCCAGGGTCTGGGGAGACAGACAGACACACAGATGGTTTTTGTTCTGTGGCGAGAGCTAGGGCAAGGCAGGACTGGGTGCCGAGGGGACAGAGGAGGGTCCAGGGAGGCCCCCTGAGTCCTGGTAGGTGAGCACAGGCGTGAGAGCACCCTGCCAGGCGGAGAGCAGCAGGGCCTGTGGGCTTCTTGCGCTGGTTGCAGATTATTCTCCACGTCTGATGGGTGTTGCGGTGGCCACGGAAGTGGCGTTTGTGTGGGTTTGTTGGGCGGAGGCGGGAGAGATGAGCACCCAGCCAGCTGGCGGTGGGAGGAGCCGCCACGTTTTACTGTGAAGGTGGGAAAGTGATCAGTGGCCACGTGGCCTCTGGCCACAGACAGTTGGTCAGCGCCTGGTGCGGCCGCGGGCCAGCAACGCTGCACCTCCTGGCCCCGCGTTTGAACTTCGTATAATTCTCACAAGTCAGAAAGTCTTTTAATACCGCCCCCCCCCAACTATTTAAAAATGTAAAAGCCTCCTTCACTTGCATGTTGGTTTGGGCCCCCAGCTCAAGGTTGGCTCACCCTGAGCTGTGGGAGGTGACGGGTGATGTTCAGGTATGACCTGACCAGGAACTGGGGCCAGGTGCTGGGGTGGAAGCGGAGAGGAGGGGGCTGGTGTGGGAGGCCTTTGGGAGGGACAGTGCTCGGAAGACCCAGGGCCCTCCCCAGGGGCGAGGCCTGGAGGAGCCGGACTGAGGAGACTCGGGCATCGAGGAGGGGAGGAGCTGGACGAGTGGGAGGAGCCCGGGGCGTGGAGCGGCACCAGCAGGAGGAAGGGGATGAGCCCCCCCCAACAGCATTGCGCCTTCAAGGCTGCTGTTTTCCACGTGCCAGGAATATGACTTGATTCTGCAGAAAAACCCAGAAAGAGCCAATATCTCAGGTGCTCCTGGACTCTGTCAGCGCGGTTGCTTGTTCCGATCATCTCCTTCTGAGTGTCACTGGGCTGCCACCTTGCATCTGGGCCTCCAGGTGCCTTAGCAGGAGGTGGCCTGCCTGTTAGGTCATATGTAAAGTTCATTTTTTGAATAATTATTTCTTTTGATAAGATTTTAAATTTACAGAGAAGTTGCAAGAGCAGTACTAGGAGCCCTTTGTACTTATTATTTACATTTATTAATTGGACTTTATCAATTGTTTACATTTTGCCCTGTTTGCTTTATCATTCTCCCTCCACCCATGTGTTCTACGTGTTTGCCCTGACCCAGTTGAAAGTTGGAAACACTGTGTTCCGTTTACCCTGAGACACTTCAGTGCAGGTTTATCAAGAATAAGCGTGTCCTTCCACAACCGTAGCAGGGTGGTCAGCATCAGGAAAGTGAACATTGAGATACTGCTGTTACCTAAGGGTTATTTTGGACCCTAACACCCCTCCATAGCCGTTACTCTGAGATTACCTGTCATGCAAAAAAGGATACTGCTGTCCCTTTAGCAGCACGATGGACACAGGTGGGTACCTGCTCAGCTCTGGAGCCTACACCCCCAGCAGCGGTGGCTCCCCAGCACCCACGCAGGGCTTGCAGTGGGGTGTGGCAGGGCCAGTGACTGACTGCCAGAAAGGAAGAGGAGTTTTGGGGCTGAAGGCTCCCGTGTTATCTGAGCCTCCCAGGGGCAGAAGCCGTGTGCTCACGTGGCCCCCGCTCTCCCTGCTGCTTTCGTGAGCAAGTCAGACTTCCAAACGGAAGGGCACCGCACCCACTGCCCTGCCCGGAGGTCTCAGCGCTGTTACAGGCCAGCGCTTCCTTTCAGCTTTGTTCTCCTCCCTTGCATCGCAGTCCATGCAGAGTGGGTTTTTTCGCAGGTTTGCTCTAGAAAGTAGGTTAGGTTGGATTAATTTATTTTGGAAATTACCATTTCTGACTTAGAGCAAAAGGGATTTTCTTTTTGCTGCTTTAAAAGACTGAAACCATGCCCTGGATGGTGTGGCTCAGCGGATGGAGCACCTGCCTGCGAACCAAGGGGTCCCTCCCTGGTGTGATTCACAGTCAGGGCACAGGCCTGGGTTGCGGGCCAGGTCCCCATTGAGGGGCGTGCGAAAGGCGACCACACAATGATATTTCTCTCCCTCTTTCTCCCTCCCTTCTGTCTAAAAATAAATAAAAAATTTTAAAATGACAAATCAGAGGCAGGGCAGTGTCCGATGCCTGTTGTGTTGCTCCTCGTGAGGAGCTCGAGCTTGCTTGGCTCCTCAGGCACCTGGGGAAGAGAGTCTGGAAGTTGTGCACGTGACAGGGGCCGGCTGCTTTCAGCTGAGCTCTGGGACAGGCCAAGAGGCTTGGTCTTAGCCTTCGATGTGCTGACCAGACTGCGACCGCTCCCTGCGCTCCGTTGCTGCTGTCTTGTGATCTGAGCGAGACGCCTGAGTTGTAAGAGCTGAGTCCTCGTGCCTTGAGTCTGTAAGCCCCTGTACTGGTGTGGGAGGGGTGTCCGGGCTCTGAACTCCTCGAGTCCCTGTCTGTCAAGCAGAGAGATGCTGGCTGTCACCATTGTAAGGGGACATCCTGAAGATACAATCTGAACATGAGGTTGGCCGAGTGCTTGGAAACAGATACGAGTACCATGCACATTCCGATGTTTTCACAGCAATACCCTGCTCCCCACGGGCACACGCGTCCAAAGCTGCCCGGATAGGGTCTTCTGTCCTTGTGAGCCACGTGGCTCATGGAGTCCACCAGGCCAGGCAGTATTCAATTAACTTCACCTGGAAAGCACCCAGGGGTGTAGGGAGCAAGCTCAAAGTTCACTCTGGGCATCCAGATAAGTGAGAAAAGAGCAGCTAGGACAGGGATGTCAAACTCATTTTCACGGGGGCCACATCAGCCTTGCAGTTGCTTTCAAAGGGCTGAATGTAATGTTAGGACTGTATAAATGTAACTGCTTCTTAACAATTAAGGGAGAGCTCGGCACAGCCACTGGGTAGAAACAAGGTGCAGGGCCAAATTTGGCCCACGGGCCTTGTGTTTGCCACCGGTGAGCTAGGAAACACTGGAAGACCCAGAGAAACAGCCCTGCACAGCCTTGTGCTGCTCAAAGCCCAATGTCACTGCCCTCCACTCGCTTTGCTGAGGCTTCCCAGGCCTCCCTGTCCTGCAGCAGGCCAGGCGCAGCCCACCCTGCGGCCTCTGCACACGCTGTTCCCAGGAGGTCACATGGTCAGTTCCCTTAGCCCCACACCACTTTCTCCATGGAAACTTCTCATGACACCCAGTTCAAGTTCCAGTGTGTCCCCTTCCACCTCGTCCTCTGAACCCTTTCATCCTGCTTGTAGTTCCCTTTCTCCCAGGGCGCTCCCCACCCTGCAGCGTGCACCACTGAAGTTCACGGGGCGCTTTGTAGTCCAGGCAGCGGGGTCCAGGTGGCTAGGTGTACTTCCCAGCTTCACCTGGGCCAAGACTCACGTCACCTCGAGTAGATGTCTTAACCCTTGTAGCTCAGTTTCCTCATTCAAAAGAATGGTCCCTAACTCAGGATTTTCATGAAGAGTAAATGGATTGATATTTATAAAATGGAGTAAGTACTGTATGCGTGATTGATCACTATAGCTTTTACTGTTTCCTCCCACTGAATGGAAGCTTTGTGAAGTCGCAGAGCTTTATCCGTTTTGTTCTATAACGTGTCCCTACATTCAGAACAGGGCCTGGCGCAAGTGAGAGTGCTGAGTGAGAGGGCAGGTGTAGGGGAGCTGGGCTCACCTGTGGCCAGCAGGGGCTGAATTGGGTACCTGGTCCTGCCCCACATGTAGCGGCTGTGCAGTCAGACAGGGTCTTTTTAAACAGTTGTTTCATTTTCAGACAAGATATTTTGACTTCCTAGCATACATTCACAGCTTGTTTCAAACTCCCCTTGTAATACTACTGAGCTTCGATTGTATTAATTTTACCTTGTCAAACATTGACATTCAATTTTATAGCATAAATCCTCTAGGATTCAGCGGTAATTTTTGATTATTTTATTCTGGCTTTTCTGTTGTTGATGCCTTTATTTTGATTCATCTGTCAAAGCCCTGACCAGCGCAGAGATGCTCCTTTGCACAGCTCCTCCCCCCTGCTCACTCCTCCCTCGTCTGAGCCGGTAGCAGAGTCAGATAAAACGTGGCGCACCAAGCACCCAGACGATAGTGGCCTGGCTGGGAGCAGGTGGTGACTGTTGATGCTTTTCCTTCCTCAGCTCCATGGGAGGAGTGAGAAGGGGGGAAGCGGGTTGGTTCGGGCGGTGGGGGGTATGGTGAAGGGAGAGGGACAGAACCAACCAAGGTGGTGCATCGAGGTGCAACCCTCACAGGCAAGCCTGGCTGGGGCGGCTTATAAAAGGAGTTGTTTATGGTCACACTTGATGCTAAGGTGAAGGGCTGAGTGTTTCTTTGATACTTTATTTTGATATTATTTCAGGAAAGTGTAAGAATAATGCCAGGAACTCTTGTTTACCCTTTTCCAGAACCACCCGTTGTTTACATTTTGCCTGTGTGCTTCTTTGTATATTTCTCCTCCTCTCTGTATGAAATAGGTACTTGTATTTATTCCTAGGAACTGGAATATCCTCTTAGATCTTGACAGGCAGCCTCAGGTTCTTAAGTAAGGAAGTGGTACAAAAGGAAAAGTGCTTGGGGAGATGGCAGGGCCTATGGGTGGCCGTTTGGCGTAATTTCCACTGGAGGGTGTTGACGACATCAGTGATAGAAGTGGACAAGGGGGTCGGACCCAGGAGGGGCTTAGTGGAGCCCTGGGTGTGTCCTGCTGGGGACAGCTGAGGATCAGAAAGGAGGGGCCTCGTCTGCCATAAAAGCAGCCCTGCTCTCTGGGGAGGACAGCAGCATGCATGGTCTGAAAAAGCAAACCTAACTTTGTTTTGTACGTGGGGAAATGAGACACCACTCTGTGCTTTTACTTCTGCAGCAGTATACAAAGGTAAAAGTGTTCTGCGTTGTTTTTTTCCCATACATATTTAATCCTCAGCTGAGGATACATCTATTAATTTTGAGAGGGAGAGGTAGAAATGTTAGTGGGTTGCCTCCCATACGAGCCCTAACCAGGTATCGAACCCGCAACCTTCTGGGGTGTGGGACTTGATGCTGCTCCAACCAGCGGAGCCACCCGCAGGGCTCCTGCATTCCTAAGGGAGCAGCAGGGACCTGCTTTCCGGCAGAGGCGTGCAGGGTGTGGAGGGTGTGGGGGTGTAGGGGGCAAGATGCAGCAAGGTCTGCAGGAGGCACTGCAGTTGCTGCTGGCGGGGGAGCTAGTCAGCAGGGACAGAGTCTGATACAGGTCTTGGGACCATCAGCGATTCAGTGAAGACCTTTGGGACCCACGAGGGGTGAGGTGCAGAGGAAGAAGCTGAAAGGCAGGGTGGCAATAGTGATGTAAAAAGAAACAGGATTAAGAAAGGACCCACACGGAGCCAGAGTAGACCGAGTGAGCGAGCTCCAGCGTTTCAGTGCCAGGCCAGTGCCTGCCGGGCCCAGAGGTCCTGGTCGGGCTCTGTTTTTCCAGAGATGTGGCCAGAACTAAGGAACACCCGGGGAGCGATGCCACCCAGGATGGCGAACCCAATCAGACTGTTGAAGGGTTTACAAGTGACCTCCCAGGGCCCAAGTGTTTTGTGGAACAAATACCTCAGGGAGAGTTTATCATCAGAGAGGGGGTCTTACATTTGAGCTGATACTAAGCATCGAAAGACCCTCCCCTTCAAAGATAACATGTTAAATGGAAGGTTGATATTCTCTGTAGCTTTCAGAATCTCCAGTTGTAGGAGAATCTTCCTACAGGAAAGTTGGGTGGCCCCTGGAGCAGCAGCTCTGAGGAGTGAAGTTGCCACGGGTCACTTAGATGGTGTTCCCACACGTGTGCATCCGGCACCTCTGTGGCTAGAACACAGAGAATGTGGGGGTGGCGCCCAGTAGGACCTCAGGGTCACATTTTCAGGAATTTTGCAAGTTGGTTGTTAAAAACAGACATTATTAAAAATGAATCCTATAAACATATAATTAAGTTATTTAAAAACAAGGGTAATAGAAACACCCATCTCACCACATCCTAGTTATTTTGGCATTGGCTACACCCTCCCATTCCCTGAGCCACGTACTGGAAGTTCTGGGGCGGGGGTGGCACATCTCCTGCCAGCTCTGCGTGTTTGGTCCGTTGCCTCAGCAGGTGATGGAGAAAATGTTACCATTTGCAGTTTACACTTAAAGTGTTTGTGTCTGTCGCCATTACGTTATGAACAGCACCCAAATAATTGAGGAAATACGCTCCTTGTATTTGAAAAGTAGGGTGCAGTTCAGCAACGAATTGCTCAGATCATGTTTGATATGCATCTTTCTTGTTCCACTTTTGTTTCACTCTTACAGTAAATAAAATTACCCGCCAGCATTCATTCATCAGCCTAATCCAGGACAGCCTTCTGTGAGACCCAGTTGGAGTGGGGAGTTTACTGGAAAGGCATCGTGTATTTTATTGCTACATTACTATCGTATGCTGGTGTATGTTTATCACTGTATTGCATGTTTTAGTACTGTTGTATGTTATGTATCTTTCATGTCAGTAAAATTTATAATGAGTGTTTATGCATATCAAAGCAGGAACATGTTTTTGGAGACCAGGTTAAGCATTGACCAGCATGCCACCAGACCTTTGGGAGTCCCCAGTGGTGTGGGGGAGACGTCAATAAATCATCACAGACAGCTCAGTGTGACAGGCATGGGGGAAGGACCAGTGAGGGTCCCTGAAAGTGTGTGACCAGGTGCTTAGCCCGCAGGGAGCCAGGAAGGCCTCAGGGAAATGATCCAACTTCAATAAAGCAGAAACTGGGGGTGAGGGGGTATCGGGGCGCCTACGGCAGCGGCACAGCTCTGGGCGAGGTCAGAGTGTGAGGCTCAGAGGGAAGGAGGCAGGTGTTCTGGAGAGAGGGGTGTGGAGCAGGCTGTGGGGCTGCTAGCTGTAGGTCGCGTGAAGGGCATGCTAGCGGTCTCAGGATTCTGCTTTAGGTGGTCGGCCACTCGGTTGCCACAGACACTCACAGGCAGTTCTCCATGTGGCTGACCAGATGTGGCTTCAGGAAAGAGGTGTTGATAGGATTCCTGTGGAATAAGCAGTTAGACTGGACAAATAGGAATCCCCCACTTGCTGTGTGCAGGACTTGGTATTGGTGGTTTCCAAGGAGACAAATGGTAAACATTGTCCCTCATCCCCGAGGAGTGTGTTTCCGTGGTCAGGGAGCCACGTGGACACCCAGCGAGCTGTCTGCATAGACACAGTGCTGTGGGGGGAGCAGTAATGCTGACTGCAGGTGCGGACGGCCACATGGACAGGTGTGCTAGGAGTGTGTAATAACTTTCCTTGGGGGACCCCGGAAGAGTATCCCACTTTCATTGTGTGTGTGCCAGTAAAGCATTATTTATAGACCAGGTAATTTAAAAGTTAACATCGTTTTCACATGTCTCGAAATTTGAAATGTTATCCTTCTTCTGGTTTTTTCCAACCATTTAAAATGTAGAATCCATTCTTAGCTTGGACCGTAATTGCAGACTCCCGCTCTAGACTAGAGGCTACCAAAGGCTGCAGGAAGTTTCTTGCAGTGCCCAAGAATGTGGAGAAGGACACATTAGGAGCCAGATGGAAATCATTAACCCAAAGTCTGGGAGGGAGACGGTCTCCACCAGCCACACTCAAATGGGAAACCTGGGGGCTGATGACCACTAATGACCACCTCTCCCTCTCGAGGTTACAGTCTGGGCATCCCTCCTACCAGCAAAGCTTGAAGATCACAAAGGTTTTAAACCAAAGTTCCTTTATCTCACTGTGGTGAAGCGATTTCTTCTCTCTGTCCGTGGTTGTAAGGCTTCTCTCCAGCGAGTGTTCAGCTGGTGATTCAGGACAGTTTTTCTCCAGTGAGGCTGCAGTTCCCGATTGGTCCTTGGAGGAGGTGGGTGTAGCTCCCACTCACTCCTCTGCCGTTGTGAGTCCCTGAGGATCCTGCTTCTGACCAAAGGCCTTTCATGTCTTGGTTCCTGATTGATCCCCATCACTCACTGCCTTGCTGGTGACCGATTTGTTGAGTGCTCATCGGTTCCACCCGAGTGCTGGGGTGGGACGCTTCCTGCCATCCTCCCATCCTTGGGGACGTGCTTCCAGAACGCTGTGCTGCTGCGCTATGTCTACCAGGAAGGCTTCTGGGAAGAGGCCGAGACGAGACTGACACGGAGCATCCGCCTGACGTCGAGGAGCCATGCTGGGCTAGAAGGAGGTGCAGAGAGGGGCTCTGTCCCTCTGGGCCAGGGTCCCAGTGTGGCACAGCGCCCTTCCAGCGAGGTCTTCGGTGAAGAGGCTCAGCACTTGTCTTCTCATTTTACCCCATTCACTGAGTGCCTGCGACGGGCCAGGCCCAGTGTTACTGAGGATAATACAGTGACACATAAGACGTGGGTACTGATCTCAGTTTTTGTAACTGCTTTATTGTATAATCCACATTCAGTTCTGTTCACTCATGTGGCATGTGCGCCTCACTGGGCTTCAGGACGTGCAGAGTGGCGCCACCATTGCCATAATTAGTTGTAGAACATTTCTGCCCAAAAAGAAACCCGCAGGCCCAGCAGTGAGTTTTCACTTCTCTTCAGCCCCTGCCCCCAGCCCTAGGCAACCCCCACTCTCCTCTCCGTCTCTGCAGATTTGTTCTTTGGACGTTTCTCACGAATGGAAGCACACCATATGCGACAGGTCGGCTTCGGTCGCTTAGCACGGTGTTCGTTCGTAGCACGCGTCAGGACTTCTTTGCTGTGACCGAACGGTACCCCGTTTTGCGGGTGCGCCGTGTCTGCACTGCACAGGCGATAGACACTCTGCTTCTGGCTGCTCTGGACAGCGCCACTCTGAACACTCGATTGCAGGTTTTGTGGGGACCTTAGCGCCACTCTGAACACTCGATTGCAGGTTTTGTGGGGACCTTAGCGCCACTCTGAACACTCGATTGCAGGTTTTGTGGGGACCTGTGTTGTCCCTTCTCTCGTGCACACAGACACCTCGGCGTGGGGTTGCCGGGTCACAGAGTGATTGTGGGTTTAACACCTTGAGGACCTGCCAGACCGTTTCCCACCCCCACCTCCTCGGCCACACTGCTCACAGTCTGTCCTTTTGATCCCAGCGATGTGAGGTGGTGTCTCACTGCGGTTTCGGTTGGTGTTTCCCCAGCGACTGATGATGCTGAGCAGTTTCTCCTGTGATTATTGGCCATTTGTGTATCGCGTTTGGAGAAACTCTAATCAAATCTCTATCTAGCTCATTAAAAATTTGGGTTACTTTTTAGGATTGAGTTGTAACAGTTCTTTGCATATTCTGGACAGAAATTCCTTGTCAGGTACATGATTTCCAACAATTTTACCCATTCTCTGGTTGTCTTTTCATTTTCTTGATAGTGCCTTTATGCTTTGAAGCATAACAGCTTTTCATTTTGATGAGTCAGATTTTCCCTCAGCTCTTGAATAAACCCCGGTTTCTGAGGTTTCAAGTGTTTTCTGTTGCATTGGAAAAGTCTCTAGAGCTGAGTACTATGTAACCAGTCTCATAACTTTTAATCCTCGGAACCTTGTATGTTGGTGATGTTGTTTCAGCCTCTAGAAACTTCAAATCCCGTGACAGCAGAGACTAAGGCATGTCAGGTTCTTCACAGCATTCATTCACCACGTTGCTGGTGAGAACGACCACTCTGAGACCATTGGACACGCTGACTGAGGCCAGACTTCTGCAGGTAGCTGGGCACACAGGTATCAGGGTGTATTTTCGCACAAGCCACGGTCACGTCAACTCCTTTGTGTGATCTCAGGAGGTTGTTCAGCTCTGTTTACTCTAATAGAAGACGTGGACTTAATAACAAGAAGTGCGTCTGGGTCCTGCAGGTAAGTGATCAGAAGGAGAAGGGTGAACTGTCTCCCGTGCTGATATCTACGATTATGTTGGCAGTCCACCCGCCCCCTCTGCTGTTCAGGCAAGACAGGGGAGAAGTAAGACGTTTGCTGACACCTGACAGACACCTGTGACAGGACGCTCCGTCCCAGTCGGTGGGGTGGAGCGAGCTCCGTTGCGGCACAGCAGGACCATGTTCCACTATGAGGTGGGGAGGCTGGGTGCTCTTTCAGGGCCTCCTTTGTTCTGGGCCTCTTTTATCACGCGTTGCCGTTCCTGAGTTGGGGTAAGCGAGTGTGTGGGGTTTTTCTTTGTGTGTAATGTGAGTAAGTGGATATAAATCGTGTAGCCGGGGGTGGGTGGCAGGGCATAGCATCATGAACGGTGAGAAGGAGGGGAACCTCACTAAGGAGAAGTGGAGAAGATGACAAGTGGCTTCTCTCCAAATGCAAGGAAGCTGTGTCAGTTTGTTAAATAGGAAATGAATCAAATAGGCACAAGACAGTTTAAGAAATCCCCAC
Organism: Desmodus rotundus; assembly: GCF_022682495.2. Taxonomy (NCBI): domain Eukaryota; kingdom Metazoa; phylum Chordata; class Mammalia; order Chiroptera; family Phyllostomidae; genus Desmodus; species Desmodus rotundus. The sequence continues at coordinate 94,552,711 of NC_071399.1, read as the reverse complement.
ACTGGCCAGGTAGTTCAGTTGGTTAGAGCATTGCCTGGATGCACCAAGGTTGTGGGTTCTCCTGGCAGGGCATGTGTAAGATACAACCAATGAATGCATAGACAAGTGGAACAAGTCGTTACTTCTCTCTCTTTCTCTCTCTCTCTCTCCCTCCCCCACCCTTTCTCTCCCTGTCTAAAATCAATTTTTTAAAAAAGATTTTACTCATTGTTAGAGGACAAGAGAGGGAGAGAAACATCAGTGTGTGGTTGCCTCTCATGTGCTCCCTTCTGGGGACCTGGCCTGAAACCCAGGCATGTGCCCTGGCTGGGAATGGAACCAGCAACCTTTCGGTTCACAGGCCTGCGCTCAGTCCACTGAGCCAAGCCAGCCAGGGCTCTAAAATCAATTTTAAAACATCAATTAAAAAAAGTATGACTCACAGGGCATCGAAATACTTGGATGAATCTTGAGCAGGTACAGTTTTGTGATGGAGCCTGGTCTCACAGTCCCACTGTGGGTTGGGATTACCTGGGATCAGGTGGGTGCTGGTGGCACCTTGGATGGCTCTGGCCTTTCTGTGCTGCAGAACTCAGGACCATCCTGTGCGGAGTTGTGACCATAAGCTGACCTGAGACTGACCGTGCTTCCAGAGCAGCCAGTCACGTGTACACTCTTTCAGGAACCTGTGAGGCTTGGGCAGCTCTGGCCGTGTTCTTCTTGGGGACGATTTCCGTGCTTTGAAGATGGGTATGAAGTGGTTGAATGCGGAGGCTGTAAAGCACCCTGCCTGGCTTCAGTTCTGTCTCCTGCCACTTAAAGCCATGCGCCTTGAGGACATTGATACATTCGTTTTTCTGTGTGTAAAATGTAGACGATAATGCCTCCTTTGCGTGCTCATAGCGAGGATTAAGTGAACTCCCACGTGGAGTCCAGAGACCAGCACAGAGAGCAGGGCTCGTCGTGTGGTGAGCACACGGTAACTGTCGCTGTGCTGATGCTGACTTGAAACAACCAAGCGTTAACTTCTGCCCAGCCCTCGTAAGTGAAGTAGGTGATCAGATTGGGCAGAGGTGTCTTTAGTGAAACGTGAAGTGTGAAAATAAAAGATGATGTTGTTCATTCCTATTACCTCCTGTGTGTTAGGCCCTGTCTCACACTCGTGTGGGCGTGCGCGCGTGGTTCTCATTGCAGTCACGCATGAAGGTGCTCAGGGGGGCTGGTCCTCATCACGCATCTCCCAGGAGCTGGGCATTCTCTTGACTCTCTCACTGCTTTTTCCTTGTCTGTGTCTATCTTGGGAGCCAAAGCAACAAGAAAGTCGTCCTTTTGCCCTGAGCCTGTTGTGTCACCGACTCATGTAAAGCCACACCCTCAGGGAGCTAGGAATTCTGGAACATCTTTTTTGGGTGAGTCTTTCTGTTGCAGCAATTGAACAGTGATATGGAAGTCTTCAGGGGACCCGTCTTTCAAAAAGGTCTGTGATCACCTGTCCTACTGATCCCTCTTCCCCCACAGCCTCACCAGTTGCCCCAGGCTGGGGCATGAGGGTGCGACCCTGTGTCTCCTCCTTGCTGTCCGCACACAGGCTGCCTCAGGGCAGGGTCGGGAGGACCCTCCTGGGAAGGAATATGTGCTCAGCGACGTGTTTTCCAGAAACACATCCCTGATCAGATAACATGATTTGCAGAAATCTCCCGTTCTGTGGGTTGTCTTTTCACCTTTTGTTGGTGTTTTTCGAAGCCTAACATTTCCATGCCACCCCTCCCCTGCTCCTGCTGTCTGTCCTGTGTCCCACCTGAGGAGGCTGGTGGTGCCACCAGATATCTGAGAAGAGGGATGTAGTACCCCCCGCTCCCCCCCCACTCCCCTTGTCCATCAGAAGGTGATCAGCCCACAGAGATTTACAATGAAAGACCTGCGGTTTGGGAGGCCCAGAGCCAGGGCAAAGCTCCGTCTGAGGGACTTGGGGATGCAGAGAACACCGAGGGCTGGTGCCACCTGGGATGGACACCCAGTGGAGCGCTGAGCATGGGGGCTGCTGTGGGTCTGGCAGTGCCAGAGACTGCACACGCGGACGGGTCAGGTTGTGGTTGCCGTGGGAACCGTGACCTTTGAATTTCCTGGCATAGGCCTGGAATTTTAGTTGCATAATACTACAACAACTTGGAGCTTTGCCCCTTCTAGCCCTCCTTCCTGGCATTTAATTTTTATCTCAGTGAATTAGACCCACAGCTCTTGGTCTGTCCTCCTCTTCTGGGGACCAAGGGCCTCCCTTTCCCTCTCCAGCTCCCCCAGCACTTGGGCAGGAGACCACGTGGGGCCCTGGCCTGTGCTGCTTCCTCTTATCCCCAGGCCAGGCCTGAGGCTGAGAGCTGCCCCCAGGTGGATGGAGGTAAGGTTCAGGGTGGGCCCAGCCGCCCTTCTGGGCCTGCCAGTCGGCTGCTGTGTGTGCAAGTGTCCTCTCAGAAACCTGTGTCCCCCTTCCAGTAAACTCCACATGACGGGGAAGTTTCATTTGGCATTTCATCCGCTGTTGCCTTGGGGTATTTTTCTTGTCTTGAGAACATTTGTCATTTGGGATGGATGGGTGGTCTGGTTTCTATTTTCTACAAACCAGATTCTAGGATTCTTGAGGGCCAAAGTTGAAGTCACTGAGTTGCTTGTTCAGTGGTCACTGGATCTGTGGGGTTAAATGCGTGTTCTCCTAGTGTCTGCTCTGAGGAGGGCCCCGGTCTGGGCACTATGACGGCTACAGGGCAGACATGGGCCTTTGGTCAAATTCCTTAGGATTCCTCGCCTGGCCTTAAGCGCCATGGGCTTACCCACCCTGCCAGCTTCTTCCTCTCCCCAGAAACTACCCCGCCTCTTGATTACCTGGGGGCCTGAGCACAGAGCTTCCTCCTGCCCCCAGGACAGCTCCATCAGTCACTTAGCGCTGTTCCTCTGGTCCTGTCGAGACATCACTTCCTGGCCAAGGCCTCTCTCCTGACCAGCGCAGCCAGGGCCACCCCAGGTCCTGCTCTTTTTTCCCCACGGCTCCTCCACAGTCCGTGGGGGCATTTGCTCGTTTGTTTGTGCATCGACATTTTCACAGTAATGGATAAGACCCTGGCTGTCTTCCCACTCCTGGGACGTCAAGGCAGCATTTTGTCCACACTCCGTACTCAGACCCAGGTGCCTGGAGCTCAGTAGGCTCATAGTAAATGCCAAACGATTGAGTGTTCTTGTAGAAACGTGTGCACTTTCTTTTTAAGGGACAAGAGGCATAAAGTGGTGACTTGTCCTGTGATTGTACCACCGTGGCTGTTTGCGGTTGATGGGCCCGTGGGGCCACCAGGGTCCCACTCTCGAGGTGGAAATGGGGACTTCTTTGATCCAGGCAGAACACACGTGTTTCCAGTTCTCTCTTCCCTCCTTTGTTGGCTGGTCCTAGAAATAGCCTCAGGCAGCCCGGGCTCTGCCCTGTGCTGGACGGAGGGCAGAGTGAGGCAGGACTGCTGTTCCTGTCTTGAGCAATTGCAGACACTGATTTCAGAACCTTTGGGACACTTGGTTCCACCCAAACTCTGAGTCATTTCTGAGCAGCCGCCTCTGAACAGCTAGGAGAAGCAGAGGTCTTGGTTTTTCCTCCTCGCTTACTTCCCCAGAGGAAACTAATATGGGTATGTATGTTCTTCCTGATCTTTAACAGGGGACTTAATATCTCCACTCTGCCATGGGCTGGAGGCTGCCCGTGACCTACTGTGAAGTGTCTACACAAAGAACCTGCATTGCTGTCTCCCAAACACTTCCGGCTTGTCGGGGAGAAAGAGGTGCTCTGCAGACCCAGGGTGTAATTATTAATCAGACTTTCCTTTCCTCTCCTTGGCTCTGGGTCTACCTTCTCAGCTCTACTGCAGTGACGGCACAGGGAGGCACCGGCTGGCCCGCCCAGCCCTCCTGCCCAGGGACACAGGCTGGAGGGAAGCTCAGCTCACCACACAAGTGATTTTCAATCCTTTCATCTGGTGGCACATACAGTAATTACACTCTGCAGCACACCAAAAATGTATTTTTTGCCAATCTGACCCCCAAAATCAGTATAATTTTGATTCCTTTTCACCAGACAGCTATTGTTGTTGGCTGGTGTCATTGTTGGATTTGACAATGTAAGGGAAAAGAGGTCAGTGCCCCTGACTAAAGAGTCAGGTGTTGGCATGTTTTAAAAATTCTTGTGGTGCACTGGGTGAAAACCGCTGCCCTAAGCCATATAATTTAGCAGGATTTACAAAAATGTAGAAAAATGTTTTATTTTTATCTTGTCCTCTATTTCAGCGCCCCGCCCCACTTTGGGGCAGTACTTCCTAAACTATGTTCTATGGACTGTTAAAGGTATTCTGGAGAAAATTAAAACATGTTCTTAATGAAATGATTGAATTTTCCTATGTTTTTTTAATAGGGGGAAGATTTGTTTATAAAGCTTTTAAAAACTGATTATCTTCTGCAACAGTTAATTCATCCGTGAGACCATTTGATTTGTGATTGATGAAACACAAATGTATCCAAAATGTTAAATTCATAGTTTGGAACTAGGCATTTTTTTGTCATCCCATGCTAATCTAAGTACACCTAATATGTCTTGAGCTCTTTTAGTCTTCTTTTTGTCCGTTTTCTTTAAAAGCTTTTGTGGTCAGATCCATCGGGGGAATGCTGGGCTAGCATGGAATCAGTCTTACCTTTAAGAGGACAGCAAGTCCTCCCTTAACGTTGACAGATTCTTGGAAATTGCAACTTTAAGTGAAATGACATTGTATCAACAAGAGCTAAGTTACTACAGCAAAAACATTTTCACTGGTCACAGAAGTATCACCAAACTTCTAATAAAGACCCAAAACGTCTCTAATATTAAAAAGTGAAATAAATGTGAGCTATGCATACATCTAAGAACTATTAATAAAAACAAGAGTTATTTTTGAACCAGTTATTCCAGTTCCGGGTCCCAGTGGCCAGAGCCTCTCCCAGCAGCTCAGAGCGCAGGCAGCACCCGCACTGGACAGGACGCCCTCGTGTCACGGGGCCTCCCACACCCATACTCACACCAACTGGACGCTGTGGACTCTCCAGTGAACCTGATGTGCGTATCTTTGGAGCGTGGGAGGAAGCCCACACAGCCAGTGGCCCCATCCAGGAATCAGGTTTTCCCTCCTCATCGTTAGAGGGAAGCGATGCTGAACGAAACGACTGTGGAGGGCCGGCCACACGTGGACTGTGAGCAGGCGCCTGCTGGGTGGACACTGTCCTGAATGCTTCAGAGAGTTACTTACCTTGAGCCTCCCCTCAAAGTCATCCTATTCCCCTGAGTTACACCGTGTTAATGTCTGTCTCCCAGTGGGGGTGTGGAGGCTCAGGGAGCCGTGGGGCACCCTGGCCTAGTGTGTGTCGGTCCCAGGTTCGGCTCCGGATCCCGGGAGCTTTGGAGCCCATGCTCTGTCCACAGCTGCTCCTGGCGTCTGCACGATGCAACTTTGGGGAGCTGTGTCCTTGCAGTGCTGCAGGTCTGAACCTTGGGCCAAGGCCACTGCCCCTGCCCCCCTGCCCTCCAGCCCCCTGAGCACGCAGGCTTCCCAGGCACCTCCTCTCTGAGCCGCTGTGCCCGATCGATCGATCCATCCCACTCATCCCACGGGGTCTGCCCGGTCCTGTCTCCTGTGAGACTTGTCTGGCTCTGTTTGTGGACCTATTTTTACAAGCTTTGTCTTTCCTTAAATAGTGAAATGCTTATTATAATTAAATTTGTGAGGTGTTTATTGAATTGAATCCGTTAGAAGTTTACAGCTAATCTCTTCCTGGCTCCTGAGTGCCTGCTGTCAGTAGCAGCCAGTGACTCATGTCTGTGTGTGTGCACACGCGTGTGCACATGTGTGCATGTATGTGCCAGGTTGTGGATCCTGAGTCATCAGATATCTCAGCCAGGGTTAATGCCATTTTGAACACACATGTTCTAATTTTTTTTGCAGCATATGTGGGAATTCATTGGAAAATGTTTAATTCATAACTCTTTAATTGATAGGCATGTTTCAACCAACAGGTTATAAGGAATAGACTATATCATGTAACAGTTAAAAAAAAAATAGGTGATGGGCCCTGGCCAGCTGGCTCAGTGGGTTGGAGCATCGTCCGTGCACCAAAAAGTTGTGGGTTCGCCCCCTGGTCAGGGCACATGCCTAGGTTTGGGGTTCAGTCCCCAGGCGGCTGTGTATGGGATGTTTCTCACCTTGATGTTTTTCTCTCACCCTCTTCCTCCCTCTCTCTAAAAATTGATAAACATATCCTCAGGTGAGGATTTTTTTTAAGTGTTTAAAAAATGCCTTTAAAAAAGTAGTTGATGGTAGAAAGGAGTCATCACCTCATTCTCCCACCAAAAAAAAAAAAAATCCCTGGGGACCACTGGCTGTACCATGCATTTGGCGTTTATGTACCGTGTGTATTTACAGTTGTTTTGTGTGTTGTCTTCACTGCTTGCCTTGACCATAAGCCCCGGGAGGGTGGTACATCCGTCTTCAAGCAGAGGCGGCCCCAGGGGAAGGCTGCGGTTCCATTCAGTCCTGGGATCCCGAGTCACCTCCTGCCCCCACCCCTGGAGCTTGCTTCCTGGAGCCCTCCTATCCCTTCCTCCTTCTTGCAGCTTTCACAGACCCCTGACCTCCGGGAGGTCTCACCATGAATGGCAGTGACTTGTTGGGCTCCAGCTGTGCTTTCAGCGGCATTGGGCTGGGCTATGGGCCGAACGTTATTGTTTAAATAATTATTTAATGAGCATTTTGCTAGGCGTTTGGAAAATGCTGTAGAACTGGGTTCTCTCACTTACTTCTTAGAAGTACCCTGTGAGGCAGGTACGGTGTTTACTCCGTCTTGTAGATGATGCACCTGGGCGTCGCCCTGCTGAGTGTGCAGCGGGTCTGGCGGATCCGCATGGTGTTGGTCTCCCAAGGAACTTTCCACTGGGGAGGCAGAGACGGTGGCACTCAGCGGTGCTCGGACAGGGACCAGTATCAAGTAGTTTGGTACTGCAGGGAGCTCGGAGGCAGAGGGACTCAGGAAAGATGGAGGAGATGAGGGGCTGGGCAGGAAGCTGCCTTCTGCTGGGCTCTGAAGCGAGGGAGGGAGGAGAGGAAGCGAAGCTCCAGGGGCCTGCTTGAGAAGGACATGCTTGTGGGCGGTGGGGGTGGGGACGGAACTCAGCTGGAGGGCAGAGGGTCTCAGGGCAGGTGGGAGATGAGATTGGGTCACTAGAGCCAGAAGGATTTGAAGTCACACAGGAGTCTTCTGGGACAGAGATGCTGAGTGCATCTGTATGGTCTGGGGCGGGATGAGTTTCCTGCTTACTAGCCGTGAGGCTGGCAGCAGATGACAGCCTCCTCTGGACGCCGGCTGCCATCAGATCTGTCTGGTTCTTCATCATTCTCTCCCTGTGAGCCCTGGGACGCTACCGTCACCTGTTCTGGTCCCCGGGAACACCTGTCGGTACAGTGGCCCATGTCCATGGGTCAGACCACCCTGGAATGTGGTGAAGCTAACAGGTACAGAGAGGAGGCCAGAGACTGGACTTGACCCCGGCCCTGTAGCTGGACAGGTGATCTAACCTTCATTCTTGTTTGCCCCCGCCTGTAATTTGCAGGTAATGACATAGCCCCTAGGGTAGTTGCAGGATGGGTTGGGAGCAGATTATCAGTACAGAGGCTGTTTAATCTAGTGCTTCCCAACTTCCTGAGATCAAGGGCCAGTTCTCTGCCAGTGACTTTGGGCAACTGAGTGCCACACCTTTTTGTTATCTGCAGAGTCAGGTTGGTGCTGTCACTGCAGTCCTCACAGTGAGGATTAATGTGGTCACGTGGTAGTAAGTCCCTGAGGCTGTGATTAGCACTGTTCTGGTCTCACAGGTGTGGACACTGGAGACTAAAGCCTTTGGACTTCTTAGCTAGACACTGTCCCCCATGCCCATGTGGAGGCCGAGTGCCTTGCGCTTCTCTGAAGCATCGAAATGACCACTTCCAGGATCTTTCTGAGATTCCAGGTGTTACTGAAATCCTTCGAGAAAGTCAGTCATTGTCTTCAGATTCAGAAGGGCTCTTGCATCACAGCTTTTCTTAGGCACGGAAACATTTCCCTTCTTTTTTAGATAAAGGGCGATGGGTGGGGCGGGGAGAAGAATGCCTAGATTGCCTTCAGCCACAGTTTCTACCTCTGAAGACTTCCTCCTCCCCTGAGCAGGGGCCATCTGCCTGCTCAGGCCAGGTCAGCGGGCTTGGCTAGGTCAGCCCGGATGTGGCCTGGGGCCCCCCAGCTGCTGCGGAGTTTCTGCTCAGGAATGTTCTCCTCCCCCGTGCCAGGCCCAGACCAGCCGGGCTGGCCTCAGCAGTGCCTTCTGGCTCTTCCTCCCAGAAGCCTCCAACTCCTGCTCTTCCCCAGCAATTGGGTCCGAGTCCTGAATTGATCTGTTTGGAGCAGTTCTCCCCCCCCCCCCCCCATTTCCCTTCTTTAAACAAAACTCGATCATTGGATCTTGTCCTCTGTAGATGAAGTGAGAGTTGCTTTCACAGGACTGGTTCAAACCAGAAACCAGCTGCCTTGAAATTGCTGCAACCTTTTTTTTTTTTTCTTTTTTTTAAGTTAGAGACAGGGAAGGGAAGGAGAAAGAGGGAGAGAACTACCAATGTGTGGTTGCCTCTCACGTGGGCCCCACTGGGGACCTGGCCCGCACCCCAGGCAAATGCCCTGACTGGGAATCAAACCGGCTACCCTTTGGTTCACAGCCCACACTCAATCCACTGAGCTACAGCAGCCGGGGCTTGCTGTGACCTTTAAAGGGGCCGTTGGTGTGTGGACCCAGTTCCCTCCCTGCGGAACCATGTAGTCTGCAGGATTCTGGTGCAGGCTGTGCCCATGTCCAGCGGGCAACACCTGGCAGGGGTGCATGGGCTTGGTGTCAAGGCTTTACTCTCCCGCAGTGTCGGTCTGGTGGCATCAACCCCTTTCACCCTGCCCACCCGACCCCACGGTCAGTGGACATGCGCCATGTGCAGGGTGGTGAAGTAAACCCAAAGGCACACACTCCCACACAGGCAGACAAACAGAAGTGCAGCCTCATCACTCAGTGCCTCTGGAGTTGGCAGCATGTCTTGTGTGGGGAGTGGCCACTGAGTAGTTACTTTGTAAATGGCTGGGAGATGAGGCTGCGCATACTTGGCCTCTGCCATGCAAGATGAAAACGCAGTTGGGGGCAGTGAGTGGACAGCCTGCTGGAGGGCGGACAGGCGCCGAGGAGTGCAGGGTGATGGGAGGCTGAAGGCTGGCCTCCCCCGGGCTCTGTCTCTTGGGGCCTCAAGCTGGGTCTGAGCAGTACGGCCCGTCTCTTCCCTGTTAGAGCACAGGGTCCCAGCCCCAGGGGTGCCGTGGTGTGGAGCAGTCCACTGTCAGTGCCCTCGACATTGGGGTTAGAAAGAAACAGGCCCTGCCTCCTTCGGAAGGACTGAGGAGGACATCTCTCTCTGTTAGAGCCTCGCTTGCTGTCGCCATTGCAGCTGCACGTCTGCGGGGGGCTCTGATCTGCCCTGGACGATAAATGCAATAAGGATGGGGACCATGTCCTTCCGGTTCAGGTTCCGTCTGACCTGCTGCTCGGTGGGTGAAGAGGCTTCCTGCCTGAAGCCTGGAGCTGCTGCCCATGGAGGTGTGGGGCAGGGTGGGAGCGGCTCCTTCAGGGTGCCGCCTGTCTTCCCTGGAGCCTGACTTGCAGGTGTGCGGTGACTCCTGAGGGTGATGGGGCCCTTGAGGTCAGAAGGGGCTCGGGTAAGTGCCATCTTCCTTGGTCCAAGGGGTGTCAGCCCCACCTCCCACCTCGCCCACGTCCCCACCACTTGGCAGACGGGCAGGCGCAGGACAGTGGGCGCACCGCATGCTGACTGCTGCCTGCCTTACTGTTTGGGGCCGTTGTGATTCTTGGATCTTTCCCCAGGTTTCTGTAAAACATTTCCCCTCTTACACGTGGGTGCCTGACAGTCTTCCTCGGAGCTGTCTGTGTGGGGGACAGTTGTGGGTCAAGTTAGGCCGCGGGTTGGAGCATCAGAAGCATTTGTCAGTCCTCCTCCCCTGCACCAGATGTGGGTAGTAAGTAAAGTCAGCATTGGGTTTGTATGCCCTCTATATCTAATCTGCTTTGTTTTCTTTCTTCAAAATGTCTTTGAAAGTTGCTTGTCCCCAGCACCTCAAACTACACCTGTCAAAGTTGCTGCTCAGTGTTTGTTAAATGACTTTTTCTTTTAGAAGTCCTGTTCCCATTGCCACAGCTCTAACCTGGGCGCCCCCGCCCCCCCCCCCGCCCCCGCACACACCTGTCTGCAGTTCACCTTCCTTGTCCCACCCTCCGGGCTGATGGCTGGGGTGTCCTACTGCTACCCCAGGGGGGCCCCCGCCCTCCCAGCCCTGTGTGCCCCCAGCCAAGTCTTGCTCTGGCCTCTTCTCTGCTTGCCCAGTCCTAGCTGTGCCCCCTGCACCCCCGGCTATGTGGCAACACAGCTCAGGACACATTTGCCTCTTTGCTGTGGGGCCTTGACTGGGTTGTGAGCGGTTCCTCTGGCCCTGCCAGTGGTCATCCATCCCCCATCAGTCACTTCGTGCACAGCAAGAAAACCCTCGATTCACACACCGACCGCTCCTACGGGCCACGGCCTAGAGAATATTCACTAATGAGCCTTTGCCTACCATGACCCCACTTCAAACCCTTTTTCTACAGGTCTCATTTTCTGTTTTGGGCTACATGCTCAGGACACAGGTTTTGTGCATTTGGCTAAGGGGAAAAAACCCAGTTTTTAAGCCAAATCTCACGGGAGGTGAAGTGGTCAAGGAGAGGAGCCCCTGTGGACAGACATGAGTGGGGGCCACAGCAGGTATGGCTCACAGCCTGGGGCTGGGAGACCTTCCTCCAAGCAGGAGCCCACCCCACCCTGGAGGCCACCACCAGTCACCTGTCTGAGGGCAGGCAGAGCTGGGGTGGGGAGGCAGAGACCCTGCAGCTGCCCTGGCTTCCCCTTTCTTATCTCCTGTTTTCCCACCTCCACCCCAAGTCTGGCCAACCTCCTGCCACGTAGGAGATATTGGTGCACCAGTGTGGGGAGGGAGGTCTGGGAGTTGGTGTGTGGGACTGGCTGGGGATTGATAAGGGGCCCAGGAGCAGGGCCTGCCCGTGTGAGGGCACATGTCCGTCCACTTGGGGTGGGTCGTGGGGCTGAGTGGGGCCAGGAGACTGGCTCTGGAGACGGCCGGCAGGGAGGGGCGCCTGTGTGTGCTCCTCTCCATTTCTTCACTGGTCCTCTCAGTGCCTCAAGTCACAAATCTTGGGATCACTGTCTCTTGCTGTCCCTCCTCGTGCTTCACTCGTGAGCACGTCGTGTCACCCCCACTCCACGTCTGATCCGAAGTTCTCCCCACCACCACCCACCCCTGGGTGTCTCTGAAAACCTCCAGCCACTGCCCACCCCTGACCCCAGGTGTGTGGTCAGCCCAGTAGCAGAGTGGCCCTTGAAACCTGGCTACGGTCTCATCACTCTTCCCGTGCAGAGAGACCTCAGTCGGTGGTAGTTCCCCAGGGAGGTGGGAGATTTGGGCAGGGGAGGGGGTGGCGAGGCTGCCCCGGTGTCAGAACTGGCCACTGACTGCGGAGAGGGGTGGATGCTGATGGGGCCTCGGAGGATGAGAGCACCAGTGCAGAAGGTCTGGGGAGCGGGAAGTGGGGTGCTGGGGAGCATCCCCATGAGCACCATCCCCGTGTCAGAGCAGCTTTTCTCTGTTCTCAGTAGTGGAAACTGGGTGCTAACAAAAGTAGAACCACTCAGCTGATCCAGTCCAGGGCTGCAGGGTCTGCAGGGCCCTGAGTCAGTGCGGGACCCCTGTCCCCTGTCCCCCTTCGGTTCCGTCCCATTTAGGGACTGGGGAGCAGCTCTGAGCAATTGGACTCCTGAAGCCCCTTCAGGGATGCAGACACACCAATGCCCCAGGCATGAGTCAGCAGACTCCTCTGCTAACATCCCAGAGCAGAAAGGTACTTGGCTTCATGGCAGCTGGTGACAGTCACTTCACCCCTCCAAAGCCCCATTTGACTTGGAGTGAGTCCATACTTCCTTGCTGATGCTCTGAGTCTTCCTTTTGTGAAAGGAATGGTAAATGCCAGGCACACGCAGTGAGGTGCTGGCAGGTAGGGGCGCGTGGAGACAGGCCTCCCTCATCTCCAACCCTTTGGGAAGCTCTCCTACCCTCTGTCGCGAGGCAGATCGAGCTCGGGTCGGGTGTCCGCTTTGTGCAGTGGCCGTGGACCAGAGAGGTGATGTGGCTCGTGGAAAGACAGAGCCTGTCCTTCCTGTCCAGGTTCCACCCTAATTGGGAACCTAGTCCTGCCTCACCACCTGCCTCCTTGAGCACACACAGTGCACACACTGGGGGCCGTTCCCCGGGCACACATTTCCTTTTGCGGAGGGACTTCCTGGGAAGCGCCAGTGCCACTCTGTCTGAGGCCACAGTGGAAGTGACCCATCTAGGAAGCGGGGCCACGTTGCCAGATGGCTCGTCACAGAGGCCGCTGTCCTGGCTCTTCCCTGGGAGGCCAGCTCAGGGTGGTGCTGAGGTGTCCCGTCCATTGTGGGACAGTGAGGATTTAAAAAAATGACTTGGGAAATGTTCCTCGGCCAGTGGTGGAATGTGGGCCAGAAGTTGCGGTGTGAGGCTGGGAGCATCCCCGCAGCTGGGTGGCGGGCGCTGGTTCCAGGAGGTGCTCGCTCCCTGCATCCCCTCAGCAGGGTGGACGCGGGGCTGTTTGCGCAAGTGAGACAGCTCCTGGCTCTCGGGCGGGGCAGCTGAGGACAAGTCCACCCTAGCAGCCTAGGTGTTCGTGCGACCCCGCGGCCCCACTCTCAGACCCTGTTTCTCTCATCCTGACCTGTCACCCGTGCTTCCAGCTCCCCTCAGTCCCCGGGGGCTCTGTTTCTCATTCCGCCTTTACCTTCTCTGCAGCCCCCGGGCCGGGCAGTCCTGTGTGACTCGGGCTCCTGTTGGTGAGCCGTCAGGTGGGCATGGTCAGGCACTTGTTACCAGGGCAGCACCTCAGCCACTGCCAGCCCCCTGGCCTCTGGAATGACCCGGCCTGGAGACAGCCCTCCAGGGCTCTGGCGCTGTGTGCGTGTAGGAGCCTGCAGGGCGTATCCACTTGCGCCCGGTCCTCCCCTCACCTCTGGGCGGATCCTGGCACAACCTGGCCACAGACTGGGCACGAGTCAGTGTCTCCACAGCGACCATGAGTCCCCATTTGCTGAAAGTGTGTCCGAGCACAGAGGGAAGGTAGGAGAAGGCTGACGTGCGTGCTCACAAAAGTGACAGCTGAAAGGGCAAGAACAAGCACGAGAGGATGCGACCATCCGAGTCCCCCCGCCACCCCCCAGGCTCCGCTGGGGGCGGGACGTAGGTGTTGGAGCCAGCCGAGCCAGAAAGCTCCCTGCCTGGTGGCTCACTGTTGGTGCGGGACCGGGAGGTGCGGATTTATCTGAGCTCTGAAAGGGGCTAATGGCACACCTACGTGGCCACGTGAGGGCTCAAGGCTTGGCAGGCGCAGAAGTGGACACCATGGCCCAGCTTTTGGGAGAAAGGGTTTTATGGCCAATGGCAAGGAGCCCACAGGTGAGACTCACGTCTGTCTCCCATCCTGGGCTCAGGACAAGATTTACGGGGTTTCAGCACCGGATCTGCCTGTATAGTGGGCCCTCTGCTTCTGAAAGGGTTCCTGCGTCCTCGTTCCAGTCAGGCCCTGGCCAGGCCCCGGTCCTTTGGGTCCACGGCGGGGAGCAGGGCAGGGCTCATAGTGCTGTGTCCGAGGGTTGGACCAGTTTGTGCTGGTTCTGAGGTTACACTGACGATGTCCGTCCAAAGGCACAGGGAGACGATGCAGGTAGAGCACGTAACAGACGCACTAGGCGAGGGTAGGCGCTTGGGACACTGAATGTGTTTGGGGACCCAGCGACAGCAAGAAGTTGAGTTACTTCAGCTGGGCTCTTGTTCCTCTTTAAGATTTTCCCGTTTTTCCAAGAATCACGTTACATCTGCCCCGTGCTGTGTCGTGATCAGCGGGCCGGGCCGTAAGCTTCCAAGTGCAGGTTCAGTTCTCCCCAGAACACCCGTCTCGGGAGAAGGGCCTGCTGCCACCGGTGTGTGGATGGGTGTGGGGGAGGGAAAACCGCCGTGGCGCCCTGTGCCCATTCCGTGTCCCCCCGCTGCCCCCGCACCCTTGCTCCTACAGACAAATGCACAAAACGGACCACTGAATGGTGGGGCCCGACCGAAACAAGCATCCTGGGAGCTCGCAGGAACACAGTGCTCCTGTCTGTCCTCGCCAAGCTCGTGCACCCTGGACAGGGAGAGGCAGGCAGCAGGAGGGAGGGGACGGACTAGCCCCGGCAGGTCAGCGAGAACCGGCAAGTTGTCCTGCAGTGAAGGCCGAGCGCCTGGGACCTCCCAGTAGACGTCCTGGGTCAGCGCTGACCAGCTGTGTGTCACGGTCTCTGCGGACGCATGATGCTGGTTGGCGGGCGGCGTGGGTTCTGGGGGTCAATTCACAGAGGCACCTCTGGGTCTTTAAATATGGAAACCAGTGTGCTCACCCGCTGGACCTGTCCTGTGTAGAATCTGCTTTGCTTGCTGTGCCTGAGCCTTGTTATACGTCGTGTGACCATTTGTAATGCCAGACTTGCGACGTGATAGTGCCACATCAGTGAAGCATCAGATCTCACAGAACCCGCCGGTCAGCACCGTTGGTGATTCTGCAGCAGCTGCGTGGTCCCCTCCCGTGAGGTTCAGTGGAAGGGGGGCCACATCCTGCAGCTGAGAGTGAGGCAGGTGGCCCGGTGTTCGCCTGACCTCTGCAGGGTCTCCTTTCTTGGACTGGCCTGTGCTGTGGGGGTTGTGGCTGTGTGGCGGGCAGCCTTGGCCCCCCAGGCTCAGTGACCCCTTTGGCAGGTCCAGCCTCCTCTGCAGGACACAGGCTGCCCGGCGGATTTGGGCAGTGGTCAGTCTGGCCGAGAGAGCAGACTAGAGTGGGTGTGCCATCCAGGCTGGCCCAGCAGCTTTGCTCCAAGCCTAGATGGACCACCATTTGTGTACGGTGTTTTTCTGAAGTCTCTCTCCTTTCTTTGTGATTTCAAAGATTTTTTGCCTCTCACTGGGACTCAGCCCTGCTCCAGATCTGGAGTGTGGGGAGTCAGCAGCAAGATTCTGAGCCCCACCTTCCTGCCAGTCCTCACCCAGCAGCTTGCTGGAGAGAGAAGGAGGGGCTGGGGGGGGGGGGGGTACAGGCAGGAAGGGCCAGGGCTAAAAATAGGCGGCTCAAGAGAACCTGCTGGCCGCTGGCTCAGTTAGATACAGTCCTCCTGTGATAACTGAGCTCAGAGTAGAGTGTGCTCTCAGGACGAGGAGAAAATACGTCAGACCTCATTAAAGGAAAGAAGCAAATGAACGTCACCGCAAAATACAGGCTTTTACTCTGTCCCAGCTGAGAGGAACTTGGTGATTTTGGAGGTGTGTCCCTGATAATCCTGGGGACGTGTGCTTGTGAATGTGTGTGCACACGTGTGTGGCCTTAAGCATTTTCAGTGTTAGATGCTGTACGCTCTGGGGTGGCCGGTAGGTGTTCTTCCAGAGGCTTTCCCGAGAGGCTACCATGCGTGCGCCAACCCGCACCTGGAGGAGGCCCTGTGGAGGTGCGCACAGTGAGCGCACAGAAGTGCGTTGGGTCTCACACGGGAGGCAGGTCTTGCATGGGAGGTGCCTGGCTGTGGAGGAGAGGGTCCAAGGGCAAGCGGTCCTGGTCATTCTCATGTGGCCTACAGCTGGCTTCATCCCTTCTGTCTCTATTATAAAAAGTTGGGGTCCCTCCCTACCTGGGAAGGGAAGTCTCCCCTAGCCACCCAGACTGCAAGGCAGGTGCTGAGGGACGGCTCTGAGGGAAGCCAGTGAGACCACTCCCAGGACCCCACGGAAAACGTCTCCAGGACTTGAGCTGTGACCTCTGTGAGTCACACATGTCTCTCCTGATGCCTAGTGCCCTGTTTTTGCCAGGGAGGAGGTTCTGGCCTGGCTTTCAGACTGGGTTTTAAACAACTTATAAGGTTCTTGCTTTTGCGTCCTGCATGGCTTCTGTCTGCTTTTCCCCGTCACCTCAGAAGGGGGCTGTGCACTGGGCAAAGCTCAGCCCTGCCCTGTGCTGGAGCCGCGTGACCGGCCAAGTGAGTGCTCGTGTGGTGCTCGGCCTGTGGGACTCCCGTCGTTTCTTTCACCTTGGTCTGTGGCTACGTGCAGCTGTCTTTCCTTGCCCCCTTTGCTCCCTGGGCAGAAGATAAGCCTTGTTTGTGGTCTGTGAGGAGTGGGCTGTCCTGGCAAGGCCTTCTTGGGTGAATTGGGGCACCCGGGCGCTGCTGGCTGGCTTGGAGGCCCCTTTCCCTGCTAACACCTGAGCCTCAAGCCATAGCCTCTCTGGTAGCAGATGGCACTTCCTTCTGTGACTCTTGCCGCTGTTCCATTTGGGGAAACCTGGGCACGTAAATGATGGAGGATCTTCCCAGTAGGGGCCTTTCTTCTGGCTCTCAGTCCTACAGCGGGCAGCTGTGCCATTCCCACTACCCCACGAGGGTTAGATGCTCAGAGCAGGTGTCGGGACTGCTGGTGCAGGTGAGTTGGCCCAGGACCCTACTTTCCGACGGCTGGGGCAAGCCGTGCCTGAGGCACACTCTGAATTGAGACATCTGTGTGAATGTCGACAGTGAGCAAGGGCCGGGGTACAGGCCCTGGGGTGGCTCCGAGACCTGGCTCCCGGCTGGCTGCCTTCTCCCACACTGCAGGCCAGCAGCACCAGAGACCGGCCTGCAGGCTGACCAAGCCTGAAGCTCACAGTAGAATGTGTATTTATTGGCTTAATCTTAATTTTACATCTAGTCATACTGTTAAAAAAAAAGTGCCACTGCTTATGAGACATATTTAATTCATACACATTTAATTTAACTTGATAGCATTTTTATCTTTTATAGTAAGCTCAGGGGGTGTGGTAGCATTGAAAATAAATCACACAGTGATCAGTCAGTCACAGCCTCACCGCCCCCCAGCGTGTGTGCGCCCCTGTGCCTTCAGGGAACTCCCTGGTGCACCATTGTCACTTACAGGGAGAACTGGTGGGATCCAGTAGCCTCAGCCTTGGACCAGAGCCCAGTGTTGTCCTCCTTGCCGCCTGACCCTGCCCCGCGGGTGCGGCTGTGAGTCCCCAGGAGAGCTGGCATGCACCCCGGGCAGGCGGGGGACGGGGCCTGGACACTGCCTCTGTGCCCTGAGTGGAGCTGCCTCCGGCTCTATTGTTCAGGACTTGCTGCAACAATGTGCTTGGACATCAAGCCTCGTGCTGCGGTTGTGAACAATACTTGCTCTGTGAGTTTTCTGCTTCACCCTCCTCTCCTCTGCCATGGCCACCCCGCTCTCCCTGCACATTCTGACCTCTGCCAGATGGCTTAATTCAGGAGGTGGTCCATGTTTTCTGGGACGAAAAGGGACCCCCAGGACTGAGCCATGGGGTACACAGAATGCTGCGTAACTCCTGTGCGGAGATCTTAACTGATGTCTAGGCAACCTCGGGCATTTCTGTGCAGTCCCACTCCCTTCCCCGCTCCACAGCCCTGTTTGAACACACTCGTACTCACAGTCACTCGCACTCAAACACACACACACACTCTCACACACACTCACATGAGCTCAGATCACAGAAGCAGCTTCCCACACTCTCCTTCCTGGGCAGGAGCACTGGGCAGACTCCTCACAGCTCCTTACGGAGCAGAGGCTCTGCTGCCCGTCTTGGCGGGTGTGGGGGTGGCTGGTGGCAGGGGCCCAGGTGTGGGACCGGATGGTCTGCTGCTCACACCTAGGGGATTTGGGGTCTCTCTGTTTTCTCCACAGAAAAGTGTTGCCCCCGGCATCTCAATCCTATAATCGAACATGAAAACAGCGGCAGAGAAAACCCTGCCTCACACCTCTTGCACTTTGAATCACAGTGGCTGGTTTCACAGACGACCCCGCTCTGCCTTCCTGCGATGATGCCTGGCAACGACGTCATCGCGGCGTGACCTTCTTAGTCCCTAGCACCCGCAGCGGAGCTCTGGGTCCTCGTTCTCCTCCAGCTCACGGTTTGGACAAGAGGAGGCAGTGGGGGCAGAGCTGCCCCTGTAGGGTCTTAGCAGAGATTATTACGGTGTTTTTCAGGAAACTGTATTCAGGAAAGGGCAGGAAGAAGGAGTAATTCCAGGAAAATAAATACGTGAGAAAATGTTACTTGGTTTCTTGCGAAGTTGGGGAACGCTTGCTGTCCACTGGCTTCTGTTACAGAGGTGGCCAAGCTTCGATGTATGAGGGGGTGGGGGGCTCCAAGGAACGTGAGGGGCTGCTGTCGCTGGTCGGTGGGCTCCCGGACGAGACACGTGGAAGGAGCTCATTGCCACCCAAACAGCATCACAGGAAATGCCAAAGGGATGTGTTTGAGATGAAAAAGTAAAAAATATTGCAAAGAGAAAAAACTACTGCTGACAATGGCCAACACATCATAAAAGCAGGGATTCAGCCCACATGAAAGCTGGCACGAAGGTTAAAACGCAAAAGCGGGAAGATCATGTGTAATTACAACAGTAAATTAAGGGGTACACACAAACACACCCTCACAGAAGAAGTAAAAAATAACAAAAACATAAATGTGGAGGGGCTGAGAAAAATGGTAGTGATTTCAGAATGTGTTCCAACCTAAGTGACCATCAGCTTAAAATAGGCTGCTGTTCAGTGTAAACATAGCTTAGTGTATCTGCCCACAAACCAGAACTCTGCCAGAGAGACATATGAAGCGCGGAGTGAGGCTCCCGACACGGCGCTGCAGGAAGTCGTCGACACACAGGAGGAGGAGGAAGGACCGGAGAAGAACGGAAACGACCGGAAAACACTAAAATGGCAGGGACTATGAACGTGGATGGACTAAATGCTCCGAATGGCTGGAGACGAAGCGGTACCTCTGCACAGGGCAACCCTGCTGGGCCGTGAAGAGGAGGAGCTCCTACCAGTCGCAACGGCGCAGATGGACCTGGAGACTGTGGTGCTAAGTGAAGCTAGTCAGACAGAAGGACAAGTACCTCATGGCTTGACTTATATGTGGAATCTGAAGAACAAAAAACAGAAACAGACTCTTAGAAACAGAACAAACTAGGGCTTGGGGGACTGAGTGACAAGGTGGAGGGACTGAGAAAGACAGATGGGCCGTCACAGAACAGCCCTGGGACATGAAATCAACCATATTGTGACTGTGCATGGTGCCAGGTGGGCACTGGAAACATCGGGGCCACACTCTAAAGTGTATGACTGTCCAGCCACTGCACTGTGCACCCGAAGGCAGTACATAGTAATATTGAATGTCCACTGTAGTTGAAAAAAATTAAAGTCAAACAATTTTTTAAATTAAAAACACAAAAGTTACCGGTGAATTGGCCCTTGGGTGGGCTTGATGAGATCCGCCTTTGCCTGGTCCCAGATGGGCCTGCTGTGGTGCAGGTGGGCGGTGGGGCCCCTGGGGCCCCAGCTGAGTGGCACCCATTGGGCTCGGACTTGCAGCTGCCTGGGATGTCCTCACAGGCTGGGCTTGCCTTGTGCCAAGCAGCTGAATTACTGGACACCTGTCACCTGTAGCTGCTTAGACCTTGGGAAGCTGAAGGGAGTGGCCAGGCCTCTTCGGGTGTCTCTGTGGCAGGAGGTGCTGACGGTGGCCCCTTCCATTGGGGGTCCAGGGGCGCTGACTGAGCTCGGAGAGCCTTTGTCCTGCAGGGTCACACACAAGCATGGCCCGAGGCCCAGCAGTTACCTCAGGACAGATTTTCAGCCCACCTTTTCATCTTCCAACTAGTGGTCATACCTGAGTTAGCACTGCCCACAGTGACCATTCCCAAAAGCTCAACCACAGAGTCACTCTACTCTGGAAGGGCAGGAGGTGAGTATGTCTGGCAGGAAACCTGTGGGCGGGCCAGGAGCTGGGCCAGCGTCCGCCCCAGCCACAGAGCCGCCCTCGGTGGAGCGGGGCTGTGTTTATGGGCCCTTCTGAGACCAGCAGTTGGATTTCTTGGGGGAAAGGAAACTCTGAAGCTGGCGTGGCAGCCGCAGTGGCTCCTGCTGGTCTTCCTTCGCCCACTGGGGTTGTGCTAGATTCTGTTCTCTTCTGCAGACATGCAATCACAGGGCTGTCTTAGACGCTCTGGTGTGACTGCACCTCCGGAGAGACAGTACGGCACAGCCGGCTTACGTTCTTCGGAACAAACACACGCCTAAACATTAGGCACAGTTACCTGAGCCCTGTGGGACATTCCTCAGCCCTGTGGCTGGGCAGTTTTCCTTTTGTTGTTGTCGTTTTCACATTGGGGACAGTAGAGATTTGCTGAGTGGGTGGCTGACCCGTGCAGGGGAGAAGGCCGGTTTGAAGGCCAGTGCTGCTGCGTCCCCAGATTCGCCGGCCCTCTCATTCCGCTCTGCCCACCAGTGTGTTAGAATTCTCATGGGGAGAGTGACAGACCCCCACCCTGGGCCACCACAGACGCTCTGACTCGATGGAGCTGGGCTGGGGCCTGATAAACACACAGGTGTAGTTTTTCAAGTCTCTTGATGGCCCCAGTGAACAGAGAGCTCATCACTGCAGACTGCACTGAAATGCAGCGTGTTTTCCTTTTTCTTCCTCTCTCAGGTCGTGCACCCAGAAGTGGCATATGGATGGCAGTTCTTTCTTATCATAAAGTATGTGTTCCATACATGGAGAATTGCTTGAATTTTAAGAATGTTAACGGTCACTTTGGTGTGACATCTGAAGCTCAGCTCATCTCCGCTCTCCCTCTTTTAACTCCTGTCTGTTCGGGGGAGCTCCTTGTCTTCTGGGGAGAACCCAGCTGCCCAGCTGTGGGCTGCTGAGGGCTGTCAGGGTCCGAGGGGCCTGCCGTCCAGTGTCCACTGAGTGGAAAGCTTCGTCTCCACTCCTGGGGGTGACGATGGCTTTCAGCTTGGCTGACCATAGACATTGGAGCTTTTGTTCACTTCTCTGATGGTGGAATCTCTCCAGGCAGGAATCTTCCAAGTGCCCCAGGGCAGTGGCAGGCCAGAGCACAGTGGTATAGAGCATTGCTGGCCCTCGTTCCCCCATAGTCAAACTGCAGACTCACTGAAGTCTAAGAGAATGAGGAGCGCAGTGGGGTCTGGGCCATGTCGAGTGGGTCTGTGCCTGGGCATGTGGGTGGAGCACATGCTCACCTGGGTCCATTGTTACTGGCAGGTGGGAGCGGGGCAGGGGGTCAGACCCACCCCTGTACCGGGTCCTAAGTCCAGCAAGTGTGCTGGGCTTTGGGCTTGTTTTGTGTGATTTGTCACATCCTCGTTAGCTCTCTGAGCATTTGACGCTGGCCTGTCATGCCGAATGGACAGCTTTTCCTTTGATGGATCAGCCCATGGATCTAGAAAGTGTTCTTTGCCTGTGTGGTATTCTCCAGCCCCTCTCCCTCCCTGATAGCCTCAGGAGCTTCACGTGCCTGCTTACACCCTGGGTTTATGCCACCCTTGCTTCTCTCCTTATGATAAGTGCTTTTTTTTTTATTCATTTATGTCCAGATCTGTTTATTCTTTTGTGTGCTATTCAGCAGCCCACCACGGGCTGCACACTGCGTGGGATGAGCCCTTCCCTGTTCCCTGTGACCCCAGGTTTGGTTTGGCTTTTCTGAAGTTGTGTTGTGTAGATTTACCGGCCTCGTCAGCATCAGTTCTGCTTATAGATTTACTCAGAAATACTTTACACCTATACCAAGTCTTGGTTTTGACATTATGTTTAACTGGCCCCAAAAGAGCAGGTGTGGAAAGGCAGCTGATTGATATGTTGACAAAATCAGACCTCAGGCATCACATAGGAGGGTATGGAAGATGAGGGAGAGGCAGTGTCTGGGGGAGAAGTCACTGTAGCCGCTGTGATGGGGTTCGGTGGGCAGCAAGCACTGCAGCTGCAGTAGCAGCTCCCGCGTGTATGGCTGCAGAGCGTGGGCCTTAGGGAGCACTTAACCCACCAGGGACCGGAGGGCAGCCCTGGCGGTGAGGCTGGGCTGGTGGGGGCATGGGTGGAGGTGGTGGGGAACCAGGATGCTCAGAGCAGTGTGGGAATACTCGTTTAGTAATGTAAGATGCTCAGGCAGCTCACATACTTGGCCTTGACTGTTGAAAGTAAAGATAAGGCGCTTGGTGAGTTTTGTGTCGGCTCTCGCTGAGAAGCATGGGCACGGTGGACATAGCCTTCATCACTCACTACTTTCTCCGCTGGCTGAGTCTTCTGTTCTGCTCAGACCCAGGTGCGGCGCACTGAGTGAGCCTCAGGGCTGGCAATCCCTTACTGACACAGGGTCCAGATTGTGTTTGGTATTACCAAACACAGTGATTAATTTTAGATTACCTTCAGTTAGTCATTAAATATGACATTCTGTTCTCATAAAATAAATTATGCAGATCAACTTAACTAGAGCAACAAGTCCTTTACCACAGTTCCAACATTACAGACTTTACGTTTTTATAATGTGTAATGAAAATATCACCTATGTCCTCTGTTTTGAAAATACAGCATGTGTGTTTTTATTTGAAAGGCAAAGGTGAAAAGTCTTGGATTCAGCAAATGAATTATTTGTAATTTGATTATTTCATTTTGCTAATAAAAGAAGAAAGTCTGTGCTTTATGTTTGAAAAATGAGGAAAAAATGAAAACCGACCTTGGCACTTCCTTGCTCGGCTTCTGTCCAGGGCCTTGGAGTCTGGGAGCCTCAGGCTGCTGGCCATCCTGACGGGCCATCGGGGCCACTGGAGGGGGTTTGGGGCCCACCCCTGCCTGCTGACAGCGTCTGCCAGGACTGCGCACCAGGGGCGCCGGTGTTCCCTGGAGTCTCAGGGCCCCGTGGTGCTTGTGTGTGCTTGTTTTCCTGTGGCACCTGGACAGGGTGGATGGGACTCACTCTTGTTTGATGTGACAGTAGGAGCTGAAGTCTCCGAGTCACTGTCCAGCCAGGAAGATCTTGGCATCGCTCAGTGTGGGAAAAAGCATTTGGCTTCTTTGGAATGATTGACGGTCTGATGCCACCTGGCCGAGTTGGAGAGAAAGGCAGTCGGGTCAGTTTTCCACAAGGTAACAGAGCCGACTCAGAGCCTTGGACTTGCCTGCCTATACCTACTGTCTGCGGCCCATCCGTCTCCGCGGGCTTCCTGTCCTTGAGGATGGCAGCACACGGGGCTGGTATCACCCCTGCCTTTGTATCGGCTAGGACACTGTTCCCCACCAGGTGTGGGTGTGCAGAGTGGGGCTGTGGCTGGGTTTCAGCTCCCTTCTCCCTCCTCTCCCCACCCCCAACAGGGGAGCTTGCACGGCTACTCCTGGCGGCCAGGGCAGGAGCCTGGTATTTACCCAGCATTGTGAGCTCTGATGCCTGTGCGGATGTGTGTTTGTCTTTCGTTGCTTGTTACTCAAATGATGTTCACTGCAAGTGGTGAATGTCTCTGAGGTCCCAGCTGAAGGCAGGAGCAGCATCAGGGAGAGCAGCATCTTCTCCTTTTCATGAGAAGGGGCCTGCCTTCTGCCCAGTGTCCATTCAACTTTCAAAGGAAGCATCCTCTCCAACCAGGGGCCGCCTCATTCATCTCAACACCCACATTTTGTCCAAATTATGTTTGGCCCCAGAGCACAACACAGTGCTCCACCACGGTTAGTGTTGGTAAGGGCAGCATTGTAAGGAACCCTGCTCCTTCCCTGATCCTAGATCTGTGTCTCGGGAGCATCTGGAGCTGCTGGTGCATGGAGCTGAACCTGCTGATGCAGAGTGAGGTTCCAAACTGCCTCTGTTCCCACTGGGAGCTTCTGTCTCTCTGTGGAGGTGGAACCTGCCTTCCCTGGGTGACGGAGGAGGCACTTCAGGAGCAGATGGCAGTGACTTGGGCTTCAGACCGAGGTCCACAGCCGGCCTTGAACCTTATCCTCTGCATCATGTTAGCTGGGCCAGCCAGTTATCCCCTGGTCCCCAGTTTTCTCATCTGCATGGTGATGGACCCTAAGAGTTCAGGTAAGACACAGTCCTTGGCCCTAGGACACAGCAGTCTGGGGTGACGGTCCTCGGACTGGACCCCGGAGAACAGTGCAGCCTCCAAGGACTATGAGAGAAGCCACTGTGGGACATGGGGAGTCAGCAATGTCTTCTCCCAGCAAGTGTGGGACTGTAGTAGGTGGGGGAAAGCTGGACTTGGGCTTTATTTAAGTGAAAGTATTCTTGGAGGGTTGATTGATGGGCACCTGGAAGGACCACAGAAGAAGAGTTGGGAATCTCTCTCGGCCTCGTCCAAGCAGTGACGTGAGGGGGCATGGGAGGCCATGGGCAGGATCTAACCATTGAGCCACGGTGCCACTGGTGTGATGTGACTTGGCACAAGTAATTTCCTCTCTGCCAAGAGGGTGGCGTGAGGGGACGTCTGCGCAAGGGTTCCAGACAGGGCCACACAGCTCCCTCTTCTCATTACTCAAGCCTCTGCTTGGCTCACCTGCTCAGAAACACGTCTGTGACCACCTTGTAGGGGGTCCCACCTGTGTTTCCTGGCCTCCCCTTCCTGGCCCTCTTACTTTGTAATCACATGCTTGTTTGCTCACCTGTTCATCATCTGTGTTCTCCACCAGTCAGCACACCCCCCGGGAAGGGCATGCCATGGGCTCCCACTCCCCCAAGGGAGTGCAATGCTGTGCATGGGTCCTGCAGAGGCTGTACCCTCGACGAGTAGTCAGCTGAAGGAAGGAAAAGGCGGCAGAGAAGGCACGTTGGTCTTTTGCCTAGGCAGTGGCTGCTCCCTGCTCCCTTGTGGGCACCCAGAGGTGGCGGCAGCAGCACCAGCCTGCAGGGCCTACGCCTACGCTGCGATGGGCCATGCCCCAGGTGTTACAAAACGGACCTGCTATCGCTGGTGGGGATTGCGGCTTCCATGCAAACAAGGGGGTTAAATGGCCCCACTGGGGGAGGCTGCCCTTTCTGATGCTGTCCTGGCGGGACAGTTACTCAGCTCCTCCTGCCCTCACATTGTCAGCTTCTGGTCAGATGTCTCCTGAGAGGCAGACTGAGGTCCTTTAACGAAGTCTAATCTCTGGATTAAACACATACTTACATTCACTTTTCTAGAAGTGGGTCTACTCTGTGCCCAAAAGGGGACCTGAGAGGGGATGCTTCCCTTCCCCCCAGAGCCAGCACTGCCCAAGCCATCATGGGGGAGGGGCCCAGCAGTACCTGTGGCCATGCCCTCAGGCCCTGGGCCCCTCGGATCTTAGGCTGAGTCCATGAGCCAGCAGACCAGTGCACAGGAGCCGGTGCCTGGAGCACAGGAGATGACAAGGTCTAGAAAGTCGGGGTGGGCCTGAGTGGCTGCCTGGCCAGAGGAGGTGCCTACAGGTGGCCCTGGGCCTCCCGGCCATGGATGGCTCTGAGGATGCGGTGGGTGTGGAACGCCACCTTTCAGCCGTTGGGGGCTATGCCCCCTCATCTCACTGTCCTGCCTTGAGCAAAGATTAATTAGTCTTCTTTGGAAAAACTTTGGTAGTTGCTGGCTTTGAGCCCAGAGTAGTTGGAATTTTGGAGCCCAGAGGTCTCATGGCAGTTGGTCTTTTGCAGTTGGTCTTGGAAGGAAGGGGGCTGGAGTTTTGGCCGTCCTTCGGCACCCCTGGCTCGGGTGCGAGGCCATGCCTGAGACGGGGTGGCAGAAGCAGACGTGGCTGTGCCCATCCGTGAGTCTGCGGGGCACAGCGTGGGGCTCTTGAGGTGTTCCGTGAGCAGAAGACAGAGGAGCTGCTCGCTCTTCTTTGGATATTTCGTTTCTAACCGGATGGATCCTTCCCAGTGTGGAGGGTCCCCTGCAAGGTGGCCAGCAGTGTGTGCTTGCTCAGCAGGAGTCAGAGGTGGCGCAAGGGTGGCTGGGAAAACCGTGCCAACATCCCCAACCCTTTTAAGCTACTTTTGGAGGGAAAGTACAGGGGAGGGCAAAAGTAGGTTAATAATAAATAAATAAATAACGTACAAGAATAAACTCTGTCTCACGTCCCCATGACTGTAAAACCACTGTTGCCTGCCCTGTGTATTCTTTGGGGCTGGTTTAACATTGGTCCTCTTGGTTTCTCTCTGCCTAGAGACAAGTGGGGTTTTCACCATGAAGACTGAGAGATTAATCAGAGCCTTGAAACCCGCCCTCCCTCGGCCAGCCTTCTCCAAAGAGCATGTGCTTGTCCTTGGCTGCATGTCTCCCGTCTGCCCCCATGTCCACCTCCGGAAACCGTGAGGCATATGGGGTGTCTTTTCCCTGTTGTTGCCTGGCGGCGGGCACGTCGCGGTCACAGCACTGCGACGCAGAGACCCTCTGGTGTGCAGAGAGGTGAAGGTTATCCTGGCATGTGCCGTGAGGACAGGAGCCCCTTCCATAACGAGGGGCTGTCCTGAGAAGTCTCAGGGAACTCAGCTCAGGCTACTTCCTGTTCTTCTCTCACCTCTGAATCAGTTAATGATGAACTAACTACCCCACAGCCCCTCTTCTGCCTTCCTACAAAGTCCTCCGGTGACCTCAGACATTGTGGCCCCAGGGAGCCTTTGATCTGTGGATAGTCACGTGTTGGGGCAGGCAGGTGGGGCATGATGGAGGGGGTATATCAACAAGTGAGAGGAAGCCCGAGGAGGAGGAGGTTGGGGGAGGTTGTAAAGACCATGCAGTAAGGCAGCAAGTGCCCTGTCTTTGGAGCGGCTAGCGTGTTGTGGGTGACGTGTGTGGGCTGGCTGGTAGGACCAGGTGATCCTTCCTGTCCACCAGCCTTTGCCAGCCTTCAAGTTCTGTTCCTGGGCCCTCTCCTGCAGGGGTGGGTGTTCCAGGCCAGCCTTCTAGGCCTCCAGCTGCAGGCGCCACCCCTGGAGAGGGAAGCAACTGGGACACTACTTTATAGCCTCTAGGGGGCCTTGCCTTGCTTCCAGCAGCCGTGGTCTCTTCATGGGGTGTCGCAGTACCTTTGGGCTTTCGTGGCCCCAAGGTCGCCCTGCACCTGCTGCCGCACGGGTGTCCCCACAATAGACCCACACACAGTGCCTCCCATGCACCTGGAGCTGGGTACCCTGCGCCGTGTACAGGAGGCTGGCACCACTCCTAGGGAAAGCAGCACGGGCTATGCTTTGCTGGAGCAGAGCCTGCGAGAGCCTTGCTCCCCTCAGAGGTGGCACAGGAAGGCTTTGCTGTGGGCTCCCTGAGGGGCTGCTGGTGGCTGAAGCTTCAAGCTGGGACATGCAGGCAAGCCCCGTGTCGGCCATGCAGCCTGTCCATGGCCACTAGGAAGAGCTGCTGTGGGACAGGGCCAGCCCCATTTCGAAGGAGCAGAGGCAGTGGCATGTGGTGAGAAGGGAAAGGTCCTGGGTCGTGTGTTCTTGCTGCACATGCTTGGAACGGCACAGCCGTGGGCAGCTGGGCAGCTCTCATCCCCACAGGCTCTGCTCTCACACTGAGGGGCTGGGGGCCTCCTGAGGAGCTGTGTTCTCTGGTGGCAGCAAGCGGGGCACTGCTTTCCGGCCGTGCGGCCTTTCCTCCTGTCTAAGCGGCAGGCACCCCACAGACGGTGCCTCGTGGCCGTGGTGACGTGTGTGTCTGACGACTCGTGACTCTCGGTCTCGGCTGTTTTTGCTGTTACTGGTGGAAGCGCTTCCGCCTTGCGTGTCCTAACATCTCGGTTTGGCAGGAGCTCACTGACGTGGGTCCTGCTCCTGAGCCCGCCCAGACAGATGGGGCAGGAGGCAGGGCGATGGTGAGCAACGGGAGTGTTGGAATGTTTGTCTTTCTTTGAAAAACAGCTTTCTGCGGGCTCTCCTTCTGGATGTGAGTGGCCATTTATGTAGCCTGAGGGCACCTTTTGTTGCCGGGATGATGGGCTCCCTGACGGTGGTCACAATACGGCCATTGGCTGGGTCTGCTGTGTGCCTGGTGCCGCCGGCCATTCCACATTCATGACCTCAGCCCCTGTGACTCACCCTGTAGATGACCCTGGGCCTCAGCTCCATCCGACTCCTGCTATTTCCCCCGGGGGCCAGGCTTGCCACCTTCGCTGGGTGTTGGGTTCTGTCTGGACTCTGACGGCATGTTTGGGTGACTACCACAGGGCAGAGGTCGCTTCACTTCTGACGCACTTTGTACCTCCGTGTGTGGGTAGCTTTTCCTGAAGGTGTAGGTTGTTAGCGAGGAGAGTAAAATGAAAAGTGACGGAGGATTTCCCCTAGGGCTGTGTGGGGTCTTTCAGGATCAGAGAGTTAGATTTCAGGGCCAGGCTGTCCCAGGCTCCTGTCCGACCCCTCTGGGGGGCCCTTCCACAGCCTGGGGTGCATTCGGGGGTATGAGAATCCACAGTGAGAGGGCCAGGTTCTTGCTGCTCTCTCACTCGTAAGGACCCCCTCCCTTGCTGCCCAGGCTGCCACAGCACTGAGTGCCGCCTCTTGGGTAGCACGTCGCACATGTCCTCTCTCCTGTACTCCTCGACTCCCCCAGCCCCGAGGACTGGTCCTGCCAGCAGGGCTGCTGGGTCCCCATGTGGACCCCATGAGGGGCTCACGTTTCCACTTGGGGTCAGGCCGCAGCTCCAGAAACCTGGGCCATCAGCAGTGCTCAGTGCTGTGCCCACTCAGGTGTAGGTGTGTGTGGAGGGGGCCACAGGTATGAGGATGGGAGGGGCGGCACGCAGGTGGGGTAGGTGACCTGCTACGTGCCAGCGTGATGTCGAATGGGAGGGAAAGTCAGGAAGTTGCTGAGGATGGGCCCTCACAGCCAAGAGAAGTGAGAACACATGAGGAAGACGGCTTTCCTGCCA
Organism: Desmodus rotundus; assembly: GCF_022682495.2. Lineage (NCBI taxonomy): Eukaryota > Metazoa > Chordata > Mammalia > Chiroptera > Phyllostomidae > Desmodus > Desmodus rotundus. The sequence goes on along the minus strand of NC_071399.1, from coordinate 94,523,733 downwards.
TGTCTGAGCTCGCTTCTTGGTGCCCAGGGAGGCTGATCTGAGGGATTGACGTGGGAGTCCGAGGAGGGGTCTCATTCCCGTCCATCTGAGCTGGTCAGCTCACTGCCCCCTGCACTGAGGCTGTGGTCCTGTCTGCAGGTGATGTGGCCTGAACAGCTCTCGTTTCTGAGGCAAAACACATAGGAAACTCGGTCGTCTGAAGGCATTTCGCATCCAGGTTCCAAAACAGGCTTCCTCCACCCACCCCCAAGGTGTGTGTGGGCAGGCCGGGCCTCTACCGGGACAGGTGCGGCTCATGGTAGGTGTCCAGGACTCGGAGGCCACATGCTGCCCTGTCTGCTGACAGAGCAGGGCTGGGGAACTGGGGCCAAACTCGACTCTACTTTTATGCTCTTCAAGTTTAGCTCTTACTTTGTTGTTCTGTTTCTCTTTTCCTTTTTTTTAAAAAAAAGATTTTATTTATTTATTTTTAGAGGGGAAGGGAGGGAGAAAGAGAGGGAGAGAAACACCAGTGTGTGATTGCCTCTCATATGCCCCCCCCACTGGCGACCCGGCCTGCAACCCAGGCATGTGCCCTGACCGGGAATTGAAGCGGCGAGCCTTTGGTTTGCAGGCCGGCTCTCAACACACTGAGCCACACCAGCTAGGGCTCCTTTTCCATTTCTAAAGATAACTCTCCCATCCCTCCGGTAACCACCTGCCTATTCTAAGAGCTGCAGGCCGAGTGTCCTCATAACCAGCCCTGAGTCCACAGCAGCTGCCTGTTTACTCTTGTCATCAGCAGGGACATGAACTCGCCCCTGCACACCCCTCACAGGCGTCTCTCTGGCACCTTCCTCCACGCAGGGCCCGCAGGGCCTCTGAGGCAGCATCAGCCCTGTGGAACAGGTGGGCAGGGCTATCTCGCCTTCTCTTCCTCTTCCTCTTCCTCTTCCTCTTCCCCTTCCCTCCCCGCCCCTCCTCAGGCTCCTCACCCCATCCCTTCCATCTACACCTGGGCATTCCCGTCCCCGGATGTCTGACACCTTCCCACCAGGTTTCCTGGTCTCTAGGTTCCCGTGATGATTGTGCTGATTTTCCCAGGATACTGGGATGTGGCAGCACCCAGCGCTGGTCCAGGAGGGGCAGGTTCTGGGTCTGACCTTCAGGGTTGAGGGAAGTGAGGGCCACACGGGACCGGCCCTGCCACTGCTCGTCTGGGTGCCAGAGGAGTCCCGTGGTGCAGGAGGCCGCAAGTCTGTAGGCAAGTCTGCGGAGCTGCAGATGACACAGTCCTCCCTGTCGCTTCATTTGGTTTGCAAAGCAGGACAGTGAGGCGGCCCCAGGGAATTGCTCTCGTGTCCTCTCTCCTGAGGTTCCTGTCACATTGTTACAGGAACCAGCTCGCTTCCACTTATCTGGTGTCATTACTGACCCACAGGTCAGAACCCCTGACTGGGCTCTCCCTGCCGGCCTGCCCCCTGGAAGCAGGCTCTGTGGCTGAAACCTCGAGTGGGAAAGTGTTTCCAATCAGCAGAAGGGTCCGGCTGCTTTGAGTTGGAGGTTCGTCTGGGCTGTGGTTTGACCCGGTCCTCTGTGCTGTCAGCGCTCTTTGTTAGCCTGCAGAGTAGGCCTCATCTCTGCAAGCAGATGCCCGAGAGCCTTTGGGGGGGGGGGTGAGCGTGAGGCCAGGGTGACAGCAGCCGGGAAACGGCTTTGGGAAGTACATGTTGTGGGGTCTCCAGCATGTTGGTTTGAGCGGAAAAGTTGTATTTGCACTGAGAGCCCCAGTCCTGGCAGGCAGGGAAGGTGGCTGCTGTGCAGGAACAAAGCGAAATAATTTTCTCCCTTGACACGAGGCAGAAAGATTGGATCCGGGGTGTTGAAGCTTCGCCAACACTGGACGGGTAGGGTCAAAGCTGACGCGAGCCCCAGTGGGTGCACAAGGTCAGGTGGGCAGGCTGCCATCTGCTGGTCGGAGCAGCCAGTGAAGCCAGGAAACCGCCACAGAGGCCCCGGAGAAGTGCGCTCCGGACCCTTGTTTCTGGTCCCCGCTTCTGACCTGCCACCTTCCTGCACGGGTGCTTTTCCTCCCTGACAGCCATCTCTGACTATCTGTCATTTCTCAGATGAGCCTTGGCTTAGAAGAAAAAACACGAGCAAACTTTAAAACACTTCTCTTGCTGCTTACTGCCGCCTAGAGTAGACTTTGATTCAGGGGAAACTGAAGATGAGTTCCAGTTAATTCCGCTCCTTGCTGGGCCCTGGGCCACGCGGCTGTGGGAACACGCTGTGTCTCTCAGTGGTGTGGTTTTTACGTCCAGAGCCAGGGGGGTTGTTGGGTGAGCGACATGTTTGGGAGGAGAAGCCAGGCCGGTAGGTATGTTTTGGGTAAAGAATGACTCCAGTTGGCTTGGCCCCCACAGTGCGTGAAGAGTGTGTCTGTCGACACAGAAGGTGGCAGAATGGCAGTTCCTGGTGTTTATTGAAGACTTACTTTCGCTTATGAAACTTAAGCCACGTCCCTGGTTGAGTGGTTAACCTTCGCTGTCACGGGGAGGGGTGGAGAGGAGCAGGGTTGTCTCTCTGTCATGAAGGGGCGTCCCCCGTGGACTAGCTGCCGGAGAGAACGCAGTCTCGGTGCCCGCCTCCTGAGAACTGACTTCATCAGCACCGACGGCTGGTAGCTCCCAGGGCCCTTGGGCTGGTTCAATAAATAGGTTACTCATTGCTCCTACGCCTGCACGCAGTGGGTCAGCAGCTGACTTCTTCCACCTGCCCCCACCTCCAATGGAGAACCCGCTTCCATGCAGAGCTCCCCTGGGGTCCTGTCTGCCCCCCAAGTGGCCCGTTGTGGCACTCCTGTGAGGACCCGTCGTCTTGACCATGGTGCCAGGAGTGAGGACGGTGACCACAGAGACCCTGTGACCGTGTGGCCATGTGGCTGTGTCGGGACCTGCAGCCAGTACCTGGCGCTTGGGGCTCGGAGTCTCCCTTCCCCGCCTCCTTTCTGTGCTTCCTCTGGCTCTGTCTTGCTCTTTGGCCTTTGCCTCCTCCTGCCAGCAGTAGGCCTGCAAAGGGGAGATGAATGACACACGGTACATGTGACACATGGTGACACATGTGCAAGACAGCGAGTGGGTGAGTAAGGGAGATCCTGAGGCGCCTCACCCCCTGCAGCCCGGAGGCAGGTGTGCGGCTGTTCGGAGAGTGGAAGGTGTGGGCGCCCTCACCGTGGTCAGCTGGGTATGTGGCCTGGGGAATGGCCGTCGGTCCTCCCACCTGCCATGCCCTGGTGGGCAGAGCAGGGCTTTCTCGGGTCTTCCCGCCCTGCCGACTCAGACACTTCTGGTTTGTGCTTTGTAGACACCGTGATTGCTGCCCTTTGGTTCTCCTCAGACCTGTCTTCACGCTGCCTCAAATCTCTGCGGGGTCTCGTCCTTCTCTGCCACGCCTCTCAGTCTGGGGGGCCCAGGTCTGGCCCAGAGCCATGGCCGCACTGTTACCAGGACTCTCCTTGTGCGCTCACTGGGTGTCCTAGGCTCAGCGACCACCTGTATGCGAAGGGTGCCCAAATCGGGGTCTGGGTCCCCAGGCTTCTGTCACACCCGCCTGCCCAGTGAGCTGTCCCCAAGTGTAGTGCCTACATGATGTCCTAAAGGGACGTCCCCTCCAACCCTCACCCATGAGTCTTTATGGTTCCAGCCCACTGGCCTGGGGCCGCCATGTCCTTGGTGGCCTAGAAATCTGAAGGTTATCCTTGACCCTGACCCTCCTGTTTTACTTACTTTGCCGTGTCCCTGAAAGACTCCATCTTTGGCGGGGACCCCCACCCCTGTGACTTGGTGTTCCCAGACCCCGTGCCTCTCTCACAGCCATCCCTGCACTCCATGCAGGCTGTGCCAGAGGGGTGCAGCCCAGCCCTGCCCAGTGAAGGACTTGGACGCAGAGGAACTCCACGTGGAAAAGTTGTCTCCCAGGATGTGTTTGTAGACACAGATTTGGATTTGCTGACTGTTGTTTTTCTTTGATTTTGTCAGGCTACTCTGACGGCATCAGGTGGACCGGCACCATCCCCTGCCCCCTTGCTGGGGCCTGAGGGAGGGGAGCATGGAGGAGAGCAAGGACGAGACAGCAAACCGGGCACATGCCCTCTTCGACCGCTTCGTGCAGGCCGCCACCTGCAAGGGGACCCTGAAGGCTTTCCAGGAGCTCTGCGAGCACCTGGAGGTAAAGCCCCAGGACTACCGCTCCTTCTACCACAGACTCAAGTCCAAGCTCCACTACTGGAAAGCCAAAGCCCTGTGGGCGAAGCTGGACAAGCGGGGCAGCCACAAGGACTACAGGAAGGGGAGGGCCTGCAGCAACACCAAGGTACGGTGGGCCAGCAGTGGAAGGACCCACAGAGGCTGTAGGGCGAGAATGGGCCAAGTTGAGCCGAGGTCTGGTACGGGGGGTCAGGCTTCTACCTGTGGGAAACGTCCACTTGACTGTTCCGGGGGCTGGACTTTATTCGTGCGCCGTGTGTTCACATATTGAACATTCCGGGTTTTAGCTGTTAGAGAACAATTTAAGTAGTGCAGCACCTTGTTCGTTTTGCCGAGCCTCTGCTTTGAATCTCACACTGTTAGGGGTTGCAGGACAGCGAGCAAAGCTGCAGCCAGGCCTCGCCAGCATCCTGCACAAGCGTGGCTCCGTGGTGTGGGGGTTGTTTCCCTCCCCGAGTCACGATCCTGTGCTCAGTAACTGGCAAGGGACACATAGTATCCAAATAACCAGGGAGGGACACTGGTATCTCAGTAACTGGCGAGGGACACATAGCATCTGCCACCTGGGGCTTCAGGCCGCCTTTCATCCTTATCCCAAAGGTCTGTTTTCCTAAGCAGGGGCCTTGTGAACACGGTGATTTGTTTTGGTTTCTTCACAGTATACAGAAGCTGTGTTCTCAAGAAGAAGGTGGGCCTGGGCAGGGCTGTGGTTTCAGACACCTGAATGAGGTCTGGGAGCAGGTGGAGAAGGAGGAGGGGCTTCCTGCTGCCCCGCCCTTCTGGGGCTCGAGGGGCTGGCAGGGAAAGAATGTTGCAAATGACTTCATCACTGTGTCCTCAGTGCTGTTTCCCGAGTTTTAATTTGCCCCTGTGGGGGCCCTGACACCCACCCCAGCGGGTTTTCGTTTGGTTGTTGGTTAGATATTCGTCAGCACAATTTGGGGAGTTCAGAGGCTAAGGTGTGTGAGGGAGTTGTGGAGTTTTATTAAGGATAAAAGGAGTTCAAAGCAAACCATGGCGTGCCTTTCTTGATTTTCTTCTGCACATGCAGTGTGAACTAGTTAAGTGTCCAGGCTCACCCTGAGTACTGCTCTAAAATTCAGATTTTCAAGATTGTTTTCTTGGACTTTAGTCTAAAGACAAGGTTTTAGAACTGTTGTCAGCACGAGAAACTTGGGCCCCTGGCAGTTGCCTCCTGGGAATCCCTGGAGTGGAAGGCCATCCGGGACTCTGTGTATGACGTTCAATCACCCGTCTCCTTGGACAGAAATCTGCATCACCGAGAGACCTTCCCAATGGACAGGAGATGAGATGCAGTTTTCAAAGTGCTTGTTGAAATGACAACCCCCCCACTTAAACATGCAGTGAAGAGCCCTGTGGGGTGGGCTTTCGGGAATGGTAGTCGTGAGGTCACCAGACTTGTTATCAGGGGGTGCCACCCTTGCCTGAAGCAGCCGTGTTTTTCAGTGTCTCATCATCGGAGCTGGCCCCTGTGGTCTCCGCACGGCCATTGACTTGTCCTTGCTGGGAGCGAAGGTGGTCGTGATTGAGAAGCGAGATGCCTTCTCCCGCAACAACGTCCTGCACCTCTGGCCTTTCACCATACATGATCTGCGAGGTTTGGGTGCCAAGAAGTTCTACGGCAAGTTCTGTGCTGGGTCCATCGACCACATCAGTAAGTGAAACTGGTTCTCCTGTAGGTCTGCCCTCCCTCCCCCCACCCCTGCCCCCTCACCCAGTGTGTTCTGCAAGAGACCCAGGCAGGTTCCCTGAGGAACACGTCTGCAGCTGCCCTGTTTGCTCTGTGTCATCAGCGTCTGCTGTGAAGAAGCACGTCTACTGGGAGGCAGGACCAGGGCTCTGGAGTACAAGCACTGAGCTCTGGGGTCACTGAGTTAGGCCTCAGGCTCTCCTTCAGCACGCGCAGTGGTGGGATGGACACTGGGGCCAGGCCAGGCAGTAGATGACCAGTGTGGGTGGTTTCAGCCGGCTCTTTGGAGCGTAATGTGGAAGCGGCTGCACTGGCGTGAGGGCAAAGTGCTGTGGGCACACGGTCCTGGGGAAGCTGCAGCCGCAGACGTCTTGTTGGGTACGTGGCCAGCTGACGAGTCCGCAGCGGGATTCCTAGATTCTCGTGGGGCCCACAGCCCCGGGGCTCTTGTGCTCTTGCCCTCTCCACGCTCGGCTTGGCCTGTCTTTCCGGGGTACTTTGAAGTAAATGCAAGTCCATGCAGACGTGGATTCGTTTCTGTGACAGTGTGTGCGCAGGGAGACTGCGTCTGCCTTACGAGGGTGGAGGTCTCGTGTGCAGATCGTCACCGATGGTTCCAGGGAAGGCCTGTCAGGGGACCTCCCTGACCTCCTCCTGATGCATCCCAAACCCTCCGCTGTGTGAGGGCCGTGGCAGTTTACCAGCATGGCCACAGCTGCGTCTTCCCGGCGGGACTCTGACACGTAGAGTGTCGCAGACCCCAGTTGTCGTGAATGTGAAACATGCGCCAGCGTGGGCTTGAGTGAGTCTGCATGTGGGACTCAGGAGCGGTTGTGTTGTGTGAACTGGGAAGGCAACTGGAGGCTCTAGAGGAGGGTTTGCATGGACTCCTGGACAGCAGCTGTTAGCAAAGACCCAGACCGCCCGTTCGGCGGGTCTGCTGGCTAACATGCGGCAGGCTCAGCCACAGGGCTGCATCCGGTGCCAGGGGCCCGATTTTTATCTGCCTCTGGGGCGGCTGTGTGTCTGACACCTAGCCGGTCCTCACTGGATGTTAAATCAATGAATCTCATGGGATAATGAGCAAGGTTTTCGTTCATTTTGAGCCTTAGTTTCTCCAACTGTAGACCAGACGGGGGTCAGGGGAGACAGTGAGAAACGATTGAGCTTGCTCTGGGCCTTTCCCTTCTCACCTCGTCGTGCCTATGGAGACGGGAGGTGAGGAGATGAAAGGAGTGCTGGAGGCCCAGGGGGTTGGGCCGCCCATTTGGGTCAGGCCAGAAGGAAAGCGCACAGGGGGTGGGTGCACAACATCCGCCTCCTCTGGTCACAACCAAGGGTTGCAGGTCCTGCTGAGTCATTGAGGCTCTGACCAAATCGGGGAAGTTGGAAAGGCGGGTCTCCTGTCGGCCACAGTCTCAAGTTTAATATCTCACCCAAGAGGTGAGAGCTGGCCTGTGTGTCTTTGCAGCATGTTTCTGTCCCTTAATAAAGGAAGAGCATATGGGACATGGCTTGGAACATGCTTCTGTCCCAGGACCTTGAAGAACCTGCATCAGCCCTGTGTTGGGGGCAGGTGGGGCCTGAGCAGGGCCACCAGCAGGCACCCCCACCACAGCGGCCCCGACAAGTGTTGTCCTTTGACTCCCCAGGTATCCGCCAGCTGCAGCTCATCCTTCTAAAAGTCGCGTTGATCCTGGGCATTGAAATCCATGTCAATGTGGAGTTCCAAGGACTTGTGCAGCCTCCTGCGGACCAGGATAACGAGCGTGAGTGGGGGCGTTGGAGAAGGGTCCGAGGTGAGGCAAGACGAGATCAGTGCAGAGAATGAGAGCAACCTGCGAGCTGTTTTCAGAACTGGCTGCAAGGGGCTCTCCGTGTAGCCTGTATCTTCAGAGGGACTTTTGGGAGTCCCTGGAGATGGCCTTCGACGGGCAGGCGCTGGTGCTCATCTCAGAAAACTGAGGGACGGGAGTGCTTCCACGAGGCTCCTGCCTCTGGACCACATGTTTGCTGTGGGCTCTGCCTGCTGGGGTGTCGTGAGATGTCTCAGATGTGGGGGTGTGGTCGCGGCGCTACCCTCACTCTGACTTTGGTCCACAGGGATAGGCTGGCGGGCCCTGGTGCACCCTAAAACCCACCCCGTGTCAGAGTACGAGTTTGAAGTGATCATCGGAGGGGATGGCCGCAGGAACACCTTGGAAGGTACTGGTTGGTCCTGCACAGACTGGTGGGTAAGCAGAGGGAGGGCAACTTTTCTCCGCAGCCTGGGCTGAGAGCTGTGTCACCAGCGCTCACGCTGCTCAGAGCCCGCGTGGGGATCACAGCTTAGTAACAAGGTGACTTCCCTTTTGTTTTTAAATGGAATTCCTGGTGTTGAGTAATATTCTGGTTGGTCAGATTTCAAATTTTTTGTTAGTGTGTGGGAGACATTGTGCTCTTTTCCGGGTTGTTGCATTCTTTGGTGAGTAATCCCCTTATTTTCCGGTGGAGAGGAGCAGCCCTACAGTGTTCCCGTGGATTCTTCCCCAATGTGGTCCCTGCCACCATCAGCAGTGCCCCTCATGTCCCCACCTCCCAAGCCAGGTGCCACCACTTCTGAGGGCATCTCTCCCTCCAGGGTTTCGTCGGAAAGAGTTCCGCGGCAAACTGGCCATCGCCATCACAGCCAACTTCATCAACCGAAACACAACAGCGGAAGCCAAAGTGGAAGAGATCAGCGGTGTGGCTTTTATATTCAACCAGAAGTTTTTTCAGGAGCTGCGGGAAGCCACAGGTGGGTGTGGGTGCCTCAGAGAGGCGGGTTTGGGGGGTGGCCCACGGCCCATGCTCTCCTCGCTCCTGTGCTCTCATGTTCTTCTCTGCGTCCCAGGGCCTCAGCCCCTCCGGACAGGGTTTGCATTCGTGTCTGTGGTTTTTTTTTTCTTTTTTCATATCGTGTCTTTGTTTTTACATGTTCGTTCTGCCTCCCAGCTCTCCCTGACCCGCTCTCCCTGACCCGCCCTCCCTGCCGCGGCCCTGCGGACAGTGTGGGGTGCAGGAGCCTGCAGTTGGCAGTCCTCTGGTTTATGGGCGCCCCAAGTGTGTCCTCTTGCTCCTGACTCCCACTTTGGCCTTGAACTAAACCATGTGCTAGATGGGAAAGAGATTATTTTGTGACCACTTTGGAATACGTTAACATAGATGTTTTGGTGCAGCGATAACGTACAGCAAATTCCAGTTCTCTGTTTTCTAGAACATCATTTCTTTCCATGACATCTGGTTTTTTAGATTGATTGAAATTAAAAGTCAGTAGTTCATTCTCTGCTTTCAGGCATCCAGGTGTCTGCCCCATTCTGGGAAGTTCCCCAGTTGCCTTGACAACTGTAAAAGCAGCTTTACCTGGTCACTAACGCAGACCCTCTTATTCTTCCTTCCCTCACTGTTGACTGTTGTGTGTGGGATAACTTGGGGTGTCGGGGGACTACAGAGCAGTGCAGGATAAACTGAGTCCACCCTCTTTTTGTGACCGCAATGGGCAGGAGGTGAGACTCCGCTAAGATGTCTTGGTCATTGTCCCCCTCCCTGCCTGCCTGCCTGCTCTTCCCCCCACACCTCTGCCTCCTGCTCGCAGGCATTGACTTGGAGAACATCGTCTACTACAAGGACGACACGCACTATTTCGTTATGACAGCCAAGAAGCAGAGCTTGCTGGACAAAGGGGTGATACTGCACGTAAGTAATGAATTCTTCCATCCATCGAGAGGGGGCGGGGAGAGAGAGGTCACGAGTGCGAGTGTTACTGTCCAGGGATCCTGTTGCGAGGCGGTGACAGTGAGCCGGCCCCTAGCTTGTCCTCTGGTAACATATACTCTCATTTTTTTTAGTTAAACTTAAAAGATGACCTTGTACTGGGGAAATTTTCTAACATAAACAAATGTGGAGAGGACTGTCCGATGACCCCCATTACAGAGCTTCAACAATTATCAGCACCCGGTCAATACTGTGTCAGGAGAGCCCAGCCCACCCCCATCCCTGCAGTTGGATTATTCCAAAGCACATCTCCAGCATTATAGGAGTAAATATTCAGTTGACTTTGAGGTGATGTGATTTGAGGTTCTAGAGAATTGCGGATATGACCAATTGTTGGTTGATTCATAGGTGTCTTTTGGAAAGGGTGCTGGAGGGCACGGAGTTCGAGCAAGGAGCAGGGGGTGGTATCCCCGGAAGCCTGGCCCAGGTTTTCCTGTAGATGCGGCCGTTGGGGCCCCAGGACACTGACTGGGTCAGAGGTGATTGGACCCCAGCAGTCAGGGGATGGTCTGCACGTGAAGCCAGAAACCCCCGGAGCTGGCTCCCTAAGTTTGATTGTGTCTCCGCGTGAGCACTGCTGTCCCCGCACGGTGAGCTGGGGACACGTGGCCCCAGTTTGGGCTTGAGCAGCCCCACCAGACTCGAGTTGCTCTCAGGGGTCCCTTGTCTGCGGGGCAGTCCCGGTGTCTTCCGCCATCACCTGCTGCCACCTGGTGTCCACAATCCCGTGTCTGGGAGGAGAGACGGACCAAGCGGGTGCGAGCCCTTGGCCCTACCGAGAGCACGGCTAAGTGGGTCCGGTGCCTTGCCGCTGAGGCAGAGCGGTGAGCCCGTTGCTGCCAGCTGCCGCTATAGAGCGACTATCTGCAGTGCCCAGGCCTGACGTCCTCCCCTTTTCCTCTGTGTATTTGAGGGTGGGGGCCATGCACCTCCTATGTGTGCGGCTAAACCTAGATTCACTCAGGCCACTCACTCATTGGTGAGCACTCTGCTTCGAGGGCAGCTTGAGGGTGTGTGTTTGGCTTTTAGCATCTCGTGCTGATAGCTGAAGGTGCCGTCAGAGCCCTTGGGAGCTGGAGACCACACCCCAGGAGCACATACCAGGCTCAGTGTGCAGCCCTCTCGTCAGGAAAGGAGCTTCTTGAGCCTTTGTGCAGGACACCTCTTTTGCTCAACTTTGTTCTGTGTTGGTGGGGCTCTGGGGAGCCTTTCAGAATGGTCTTATTTTTTAAGCTCCTGTTCCATCTTGAACATCTTCCTTCCCAGTCCCCTGGGTGGCTGTCACTCCCAACTCCGCCTCCTTTTGGCAGAAGCTTTGGGTTCTGCCTTTGGTTTTGTTGAGTTGGTCTGAGCATTGCTCTTGGTCCCAGTTGCCTAAAACTGTTTGCTACCCAGAAGGTGGTGACAGGCGATAATGACAAACAGCTGACTAGGCACTGTCATGCAGATTACTTGGTTCGTGCCCAGCACGACCCTGTGAGGTGGACGGGAGAGGATCAAAGAAGTAGTGACTTGCTCCAAGTAGATGGAAAGCCAGGACTATGTTTTCAGCAGCAAGGCCTGTGTTCTTTTAGAAATGCCCCCCACCCTTCTTTGTATTTTGTGGGAAAGACTTGTGGGAACACGCATTGCTGTAGGGGAAAGGCAGGGAGAAACTTGGTGTGTGCACCGTGGCGTGGCTCAAGCCAGGTAGACTGCACCCAACGTCTCCAGTGAGCCTCTTCCCTCTTGGGAGCTAGGACTACGCCGACACAGAGCTGCTGCTGTCCCGGGACAACGTGGACCAGGAGGCTCTGCTGAACTATGCCCGGGAGGCCGCTGACTTCTCCACCCAGCAGCAGTTGCCATCCCTGGACTTTGCCATCAACCACTATGGGCAGCCCGATGTGGCCATGTTCGACTTCACCTGCATGTACGCCTCTGAGAATGCTGCCCTGGTGCGGGAGCTGCACGGGCACCAGCTCCTCGTGGCCCTGGTTGGGGACAGCCTCCTTGAGGTGAGTGGGCAGGGGGCAGCCCGGGACAGTGGTGGACACCATCCGGGGTCCCAGGAGGAGTGAGCATCTGGGCCCTGGGGACAGGAACGGACACTGTCAGGGCCCCTGGGAGGAGTGAGCATCAGCAGCATATGGTGACTCCCTGTGGGGGAAGTGTCAGGAAGCCCCGCCAGGCAGCCCCAGGGCTGAGGACCATGGAGAGGCTGCAGCTCTCCTGCCGGGCCCTCCGCTGGGTTGTCAGAGGCTGCTTTCCACTGCAGACTCCGTCTCAGAGCTCTTGTTCACATTTTATCTTGTGAAAGGCTGTTATCTTCGCTCTCTGTTTTCTCTTCTGTGATAGCCATTTTGGCCAATGGGAACCGGCATTGCCCGGGGCTTTCTGGCCGCCATGGACTCTGCCTGGATGGTGCGAAGTTGGTCTCTGGGAGCCAGTCCACTGGAAGTGCTGGCCGAGAGGTAAAGGGAATAGCGGGGCCGCTGTGCAGAGGGACGTGGTCAGGCGAAGCCCAGGATTCTGCTTTCCCTTTCTTAATGAAAGATATTTTCACGTGTAAGAGAGGAAGTTACAGAAACTTAAAGATTATGTACTCTAAATGCTCGTCTCTTACCCTTTCCAAATGGAATTCATTGCTCCTGATGGTATCTGAATCTTGGTGCACCGTCAAAGGGTGGTCCCTGCGTCCTTTGTGACAGTTACGTGAACTAATACATAAGAATAGTATGTAAGTCCTCGCATCCCTAAACGGGAGACACTTAAAGTAATGAAGTCAGCAGGGGTAATACGGGAGATACTAAAATAAGAGAAGAAATTAAAAGTAACTTAGAAGTCACAGTAAAATAACCAAACTGCTTGTTAACATTTCTCAAATTTTCACAAGTCAGATGCTTGAAGCAGATTACTGCAGGTGAGGCTGGGTGGTAACCTGCAAAGCCCTAACCCGAGAAAGAGAGAAATGGGATTTGCTGCTTGAGACGGGTGGTGGACGGCGTTTGAAGTCAGTCACCTGGGGCACCGTGGGTGGCTCGGTGGCACGTTCTTTTTTCATCTGTGCTTCTCTGAAACATTAAATGCTGGCATACTTGAAACAACAAAACAGTGAATGGACCTGCCTTTTTGGCCAGAGTCGGGCAGTGTCTCTGCCCACAGCAGGGCACCCGCAGTTATCATTGGCCCTGCCAGGCCCCTGGGGTCACTGACCTGGTGGCACTGGGAAGCAAGAGCTGAGGTTGCGTTGGAGGAAACCGGTCAAGGAGGAGGATTTGTCTCATCCTCCCAATCATTTGGGGACCATCGACACACAAGTGGCCTCCCAGGAGAGGGCGACATCACTGCGCGGGGCTGGATCTGAGTGGGGTGCTGTGTTGTTGCAGGGAGAGCATATACCGGCTGCTGCCTCAGACCACCCCTGAGAACGTGAGCAAGAACTTCAGCCAGTACAGCATCGACCCTGTCACCAGGTACCCGAACATCAACATCAACTTCCTGCAGCCGAGCCAGGTGAGCACCTCTCTGCCCGTGGTCCCTCTGTGGGTCTGGTGACAGCGCTTCTCTGGGGTGGATTCAGGTGGCCTTGCGTCTGAGTTGGTGGGAGGGGAAGGCCGACCCCATTGGCAGACTGAGCGGCTCAGGCCGAGGGTGGTTGGATGACCTGCCAGGAGGCCACACGTGAGAAGCGATGCCCCAGGACCTGGGCCCACACCTCTGAACTCAGACCATGTGTTTGGGAGAGCGCCAGTCACTCACTGGTCGGAGCATGCGCCTTCCGCTGGCACAGTCACTGCCAGGCTCTGTCACTTGGGTGGGTCATTTCTTGTTCCCTAACCCTTGGTGTCTTCCTCTGTAAAACAAGGGGATAGTCCCTGCCACTCGCGGACGGGGTCACTGGGGGAAAGCGGAGACTGTCCACAGGGGAGAATGTGGAGGTCAGCCACTCTACCAGTAAAAGATTGCCAGCCACTTCTCTGTACTGAGTTGTTTCTCAGAACGTCAGAGCCTTACAGTTCCATTACAAGTGACATTCTCTAGAGTATAGCCATCCCAAAGAGCCCACCAGGCTTTGGAAAGTAGCCGTTCAACATAGCTGCCTGTGTTCTCGTGGAACTTTTGATTCACTTTCTACCTGAAGTTTCCACCATCAGGCCTGTGTCTGTGGGTGGTGAGTCACAAGGGTACGTGGAACCTGCTGTGGAAGGTGCACAGGGCCCAGCCACTGACGAAATGACCACACATGGGCACCAAAGACACACCATTCAGGAAGCTTCATTTGTAACACGCGTCCCCCCGCAGGACTGTGAATAAATTCCTGCAGGTGCCCCATGGCCACGTGCGTGCAGCCGTGAAAAGGCTGGACTGCCACTACGTTCAAAGTGAAGGCACCTCGGAGACACCAACAGTGCACAAAAGAACCCTACACCCAAGTGTGTGCCGTGTGACTTCATTTACACGGAGTTCAAAAGCAGGAAGACTGGTCCTTGGGGATGGAAGGCTCACTCATGGTCACCGTGGGGGAAGGGTGCTGACGCGAGGCTGGATCTGTTTGGTCGGGTCCAGTGGCACTTGGGAATATGCACCTACAAAAATGCTCCGAGCTCGACTGTATGTACTGTGAATGAAAACAGTGAGCTGGGCAACAGCAGCAGCAGCACCAGAGGCCCGGCAGCCACTGTCAGAGGGGCCGCGGTGGCCGGGTGCTGAACCTGCGGCACAGCTTCCTAGCGAGTGCCTATTTGTCTGTGACCCAGCACGTTCCGGAAAGGGTTTCAGAGGTCCTCCTGACTTGTCTATGCTTTGCCCCACCTGCTCTCCCAGCCTCCCATCTGTCATTCTCTGCGCTGGGGGGAATTTATTACTGGGACTTGACTTCCTTCCTCACAGCATTTTACCTTTCTGTCAGGTGCGCCATTTGTATGATTCTGGGGAAGCAAGGGACATCCACCTGGAGCTGGAGGGCCTGGCGCATCCCAGGGCCACCCCCAAGCTGGTTCGCCATGGTGAGTCCTGGTCCTGGCCTCTGCAGGGCGGGGACTGTCCAGAGCAGTCTGTGACCACGTGGTCAGCTCCCAAGGACGGTGGGGTGTATGGCTCTGGTTCTGCCCCTCAGAGCACATCTGGAAGTTTCTGGAGACCTTTTCATTATCCTGACTGGGGAGGGGTGGTGCAGCTGGCTTTCAGGGATGCAGCTCACAGTCCAGCGGTGTGGTGCACATGTCAGCTCCCAGCCAGGACGTAAGCCGCGTCAAGATGGGGGAACCTTGGTCTAAGAAGGTATTGGGAGGATCCAAACAGAAACTAGACAGGGGTACTGCTGAGGAGGAGGAGGAGGAGGAGGGCGTGTGGGCACACACCCTACCTGAGGACCAGGGCAGCATGTCTGCTGAGTGTGGCAACGTTGCCAGCGCGCAGGGACAGAGGGAAGGCCAGCGTGTACTTTGTGTGAAGGGAAGGGCCCCTGAAGCTTTAAAGGAGGGGGGGGTGTGGACACGTACATGCAGGATGGGCTGGAGGAGGCGAACACCTCTCCAGGAGCCACGCTGATGGCCGCAAGGCCTCCCCCGGCACTGATGTGGAAGGGGGAACAAGGCGGGACCGTGGAGCCTGGTGAGAAGGGCGGGCCATGGGGGGCACTGCTGGGTCCCAGCCCAGGCTTCACCGTTTGTGGAGGGAGTGGTCTCGAGCAGGTGACTGGTGTCTCTGAGCCCTGGTGCCTAGTAGGTGAAGTAGGGTGACAGACACCTGCCTCGCATGCTGGTGCCCAGGCTCGTTGGTCTTGGTGCCCGACAGCTTGCTATTCCTGCCATTGGTGACTTTGCAGACTGGTTGTGCGTGCTACAGAGAGGGCCCACGTTGGTGCTGCTAGGTGACCACGCTTCTGTCGGTGTTTTTTTTTTTTTTTGGTTCTTTTAGAGTCTGTGCCTCGTTCAAACAAACTGCTGAGCTGGTGCCAAAGGCAGACGGAGGGCTACGCAGGGGTCAGCGTGACGGACCTCACCGTGTCTTGGAAGAGTGGCCTGGCCCTGTGCGCCCTTCTCCATCGATACCGCCCCGATCTCATGTGAGTCGTGAGTGGTGGCCGGACTTCCTGTTTCATTTTGTGTCCCCAAGGTCTTGGAGCACCCTACTATCAAGTCGCCAAATTTGTACATTTTTCCTAGAATGGAATCCATAGTAAGACACTTTCTCTAGAAAGCAGTGATTAATTTTGATTCGATTCTATTTAAAATTCTGAATGTCAAGCATTATGTAGCTCAGCATGGAAATGAGTCCCTGAGTTTTTAAAATCACAGCACTCAGATGGTCAAAAACCGATTTTAATGCCCACCTGGAAGTATTAACTTCACACAGAGGGAACCTCTGTGTAGTGGCCACAGGTTGCGCTCTGCTTCAGCCACCTGTCTCTCCATTGTTGCTGGTCATAAGAGCTGGCTGGGACGCAGGGCTGGCTCACAGCGAGTGTGTTCCCCATGCCTGGTGGTGTTCTCCCCCGTCACGGCCCACATACCTGCAGACACTCACCCAGCCCTGTGACCCTCAGGTCACCGTGACCACCACCAGTGGCCGCTCCCCTGGGGGCCTCCGTGCGGAATCGGTGCAGTAGGATGACCCAGGTCAAGCAGATGACTTGCGCACAGTGGGCTCCCCAAGGGCTTTCACCCTGGGACCCAGACAGGCGTGTTCGGAGCAGAAGTAGAGTGTGTGCCTGTTCTTTTATCATTAGGTCCACTTAAGGGCCCAGTTTTTTGTGTTTGGTTTGTTTTAACGTTTGCTTAAGAAACCCGCAAGGCCACAGCTCCTGTGTGTGTTAGGCTGTCAGTGCACGAGGCAGGCGCTGCAGCGGCAGCCGTGCCCAGGGCGGGCAGTTTGGGAGTTGGGTTTCTGGCTGGTCAGAAAAAAGGTGAGTGGCCCTTTGTTCTGCACCATAGCTCACACAGAGGTAGTGCAGGGCTCGCCCCTCCGAGATGGGGGCGGGGGAGCATGGGGAAGACTGATACTTGATGGCACAGGAGCTCTCGAAGGAAGAACCAGGTGAATCAAAGCCCTTCCTGGGGGGCGGCAGTGACTGGAGGGAGCCCAGCGGGTGGGGTGTGTGGGGCAGGAGCTGCGGGTGAGACCCGCTCCTGTTGGGATGACTGGTGGCCGGCTATCTGCTGGAGGCCTGGGCTGTGTGCTCGTCACAGAGGGCAGTGCCCTGAGGAGGGAACTAGCCCGGTTCGGACCACAGGGACCCCACTCAGGTTGAGCGGATCAGTCAGCAGGCTTAATCTACAGGGGAAAGGAGTTTTTGAAAATGAAAACCTGCTATGGGTCAGCGGGTTGGCACAGTGCGAGGCCTGCCCACTTCACCCGGTCACTAAAGGAGACCTCAGTCTTCCGTGACTGAAGAGCAGTAGGCTCAAAACCCAGTGGGAAATACTTGTCGTTCTAAGTACTTGGGAAAATCCAAGAAATTTAGTAACGGAAAAATCTTTTGAGGAAAGTTTTGGAATTCCCCTTTAAGGAGGAGACTGAGTGAGGTTTATCAGAGTGGATTTAGGGCGTCAGGAGCTGGTCAGGGGCCCCAGGGAGATACTGCCAGGCCTTCAGAAGCAGTCGGGTCAAAATAGGGTTTTTATCTTTATGGAGCACTAGGTTAATCAAGATCGAGCACACACGAGGTTCCAGAAAATACATATTGAAGGGCCCCAGTTCTTGAGCCTGGGTTTTAGTAAGAAATTTATGTAATTGGGAAAATGAGAAGAAATAACAATCTAAACTTCTAAAAATAATAAAATAACCTAAAAAAAAAAACCCAAAAAAGAAAGAAAATGATGGTAGTTTTTCAGCTTCCCCCGCCTCTTTTTTCCTTCATGGATAGATTCAATCATTTTTCTTCTCAACGGTGATTTGCCCTCAGATTTCAGGGAATCCCTGCCCACAGGATTTTAGCTGAGCCACTGAAAAATGGTGGTGACTTCCTGACACTGTGTTTTTGGTGAGGGGACAAGCTCCCCATCTTGACGCATTTTCCTTACCCCATTTCTCAGAGACTTTGATTCTCTGGAAGAGCAAAACGTGGAGAAGAACAACCAGCTGGCCTTTGACATTGCTGAGAAGGAGCTGGGCATCTGCCCCATCATGACGGGCAAGGAGATGGCCTCGGTGGGCGAGCCCGACCAGCTGTCCATGGTCATGTACCTGACCCAGTTCTACGAGATGTTCCGGGACTCACTGTCCTCCAGTGGTGAGGACCTGGGGCTCAGGTGGGGGCAGGGGGGCCCTAATGTCCTCATCGGTGCTCCCGAAAGCAGGCCGGCACTGACTCCCAGGCCAGCCCGCTGTCTTCACCCAGGCCTCTCGTGCCAAGGCTGTGAATACATAACGGCCCTCCTGTCCAAAGGGTTCCCAGACTCCACCACCTTCTCCTCCCTTTTCTCTCAGAACCAGCCTTTCTGAAACAAGTGGTTCACACTTGTGGGCTGTTTCTCTCCTGCCCAACCTTTGTCACCCCTGGCAGCTGGCGTGTCCTCACTGCTCTGCCAGACAGATGTCCGCCGTCACGAGGCCCTGCATGTCCACATGCGCCTCTCCTTCTGGGTCTCGCTGCGTGTAGCTTGCTGCGCCAGGCTGCACAGTGGGATGACCTCCCTTCCTAGACTCTCTCTCATTCTCAGCATCTGGGACCCTGCCCCCGACGGGCTCCCACACTTCTTCCTGGCACTGTTCCTCTTCTGGCTTCTCTGGCTTCCCATCCATTTTCCCGCTTTCCAAACATCTCTCCAGCATGAGACTCCAGTCTGTCTGCCTGCTACCCCAGGAGTTTCTGTCGCCATCTGTTGTCTCTGGAATGAGCAGAGCATGGGGCTTAAGAGTGTCGCCCATGGGCCCCAGGCTGGGTTTACACCCCAGTCCTGACACCTGTCCAACTTTAGACCAGTTACTCCATTTTCTTGTGCCTCAGTTTCCCCATCTGTAAAATGGGTTTTTTCTATAATTAGATTGTGACAAAGAAAATCTAAGAAGAATGTTTCTCAAGTGGAAGCACTTAATAAATGTTAGCTGTATTATTAGTTTCAATTATTTAAAAAATTACTATTGTCACTAATAAGACATTGGAATCTATAGTTGGTGGTACTCCAGGGTCTTCCAACCCACGTAGCCTCATAGATGTCTGTGGCTTTTTCTGACAAGATGTACAGTTTTTACAGCAGAAATCCAAGGCTCAGACATCCATCCACAAGGTTAGCGAGCCCCTCAGTGTACAGTGGGTATGTGGGCTTGGTGCCTAAGACCCCGTGGCCCTGCGCCCCCCTCTCTGCCTTGAAGCTTTTATCACAGAGGTGAGGCGCCAGCGCTCTGCTTGGACGGCCAACCAGTCACAGCCGACTTCCAACTCCTGTGAAAGTTCCTGTGACACAGGTGGAGGGGAAGGAGTGGGTGTTGTTTGTCTTGATGGAGAAAGAAGGCTCGGTGTCTAGACCTAAGTGCGTTCTCTCAGTGGGATTTCCTGCTGACCCTTCAGAGCCTCCGGGGGTCCCAAGAGGCCCCTGCGGCTGGGGCAGCCTGGACGGTCCTTCAGAGCCTCTGCAGCGCTGCCCTCTGTCCACAGATGCCGCAGCCCTGAACGCTGAGGAGAAGGCGGTTCTGGTATCCAGCACCAAGTCCCCCATCTCCTTCCTGAGCAAGCTCGGCCAGACCATCTCCCGGAAGCGGTCCCCCAAGGTGAGCGGAAGTGGCTTTGATCTGCTGCGAGCCCAGCAGCGAGATGTGGTGTTGTTGAGAACAACGCAGTCCGGTTCCTTCTTGCTGCAGGATAAGAAGGAGAAGGACTTGGACGGTGCTGGGAAGAGGAGGAAGACCAGTCAGTCCGAAGAGGTGAGAGTCATGTGGCATTTTTTGGAAAAATTTTGAATTGCCCTTTTTGTCTTAAATCCTTAGTTTTCAAACTGGTGTTACTAGACCTTTCCATGTCCCCTTTTATCAGGCTGCTTGTGGGCAGGTACTTTTCTGTGGGTTGTGCCTCTGTCTGATGTTTTGGCAATGCGCACAAGCCCGCTGTCCTGGGCCGTGACAACGCCAGCAGGAGTCGGGGACCCTGTCCTACTCCGTCTGAGACTAGAGCTTGGAAACACGCTGGCCATGTGCTCCTTTCAGGAAGGGGCATGTGGGGCTCCTCTCACGGAGGCCGTTTGGTGCCACTGTTGATCAGGAGGAAGTGCCCCGGGGCTACAGAGGAGGGCGGCCGGCTCTGGGAAGCGCTCTGACTGACCGGAGGACCGATGTTGCCCTCGGCAACCAGAACAAAGTCAAGTACATGGCAACCCAGCTGCTGGCCAAGTTTGAAGAGAACGCACCTGCCCAGTCCAGCGGCCTGAGGAGACAGGTGAGCACTTCTTGCACCTGGCCATCCCCACCGGAAGGGGGGCTCTTCTCAGTCAAAGGAGATGAGGGCTCATGGCTGAGCCTGGTCTCTGCTTGTCCCTGTTCAGCCATGGTTGACGAGCTCTCAGAGTTCCTGGGGCCTTGTGCTCCCCCTCCGTCCAGGGTGTCAGGTGGCAGTCAGCAGAGGGATTTTAAACATGTGCCTCTGTGTTCACGTTCACTCTGTAAAAGAAGTTCGTGCCCCGAGTCCCATCCCTGCTCAGTTGCCCTTCCCTCCGGTCCATCCGCGGAGCACGCTGGTTCTCACAGCCAGGCTGTCCTCCACATGCGCGTTCTGGGCTGCTTCTCTAAGGACTTGGGCCGCAGCCCCACCATCTGCTCCCAGCGGTGCCTGCGCTGTGTGCTGAGCCTGCCAGCTCCTCCTCTGGGGCCCACATGCTGGCTCCTCATCCCCTGGACACGGCACAGAGGTGACAGACATCCTGGTTAGGAAGTGGCTCCGCATGCCTCAGGCAACTCTCCTGGGTACCCCTGAACCAGGTTGAGACGAGGAACCTTGTGCAGTTCCCCGTGGACACCGACTGGCGTCCTGAATCCTGCCTGTGCCGGGTGGAGCCTTGAAGGGCATCTGTTCGGGGCCTTGTCTCCACGCTCCCTGGTCCGAAAGCCACTGAGATATCCTCAAGGGTGGGGCTGGGACCCGAAGGTCCACCCCCGGGGACCTGCCCCCTTTCACTCTTTCAGGGCCCTCAGCTCTGCATCAGCATCAGTGATGGCCCAAGGGCAGAGGGGGCTGGGCTCCAGGGGTCACTCACCTGTAGGCTTTCCTCGTTTTCAGTGAAAGATTAGTTTCCAAACCAGAGCGAGTGGTTGAGGCTCAGAACGCTGAGCTCGGGAGGAGGAGGAGCACAGCTTCTGTCCTTCTGGGGCTGGGGTTTTGCTTCCTTTATTAAGTGAACCTCTCTAAGAATCGATTCTATGTCTCCACCCCCGCCCCCAGTACACAGATGTGTGTCTGTCCTCCACAAGCTCTTCCTGTGTCTCCTACCTTAATACCTTTCATTTTGCTTTGTCTGCATGTCCTGCCCCCACCTGGTCTGTGCGTCACAGCCAACACAAGAACGTGCGGCCGGCCAGCTGTCCCGTGGCCGGCCTGAGCAGGGCCGCCCTGCTCCCACTCCACAGTGGAAACAGGTAAAGGACCTGTCTGGAACCAGAGTGGGCGCTGCCTGAGGGCTGCCCGCCCTGCTCCTCCTGGACCGGCCCGTGCAGGGCCCCCTTGTACCCAGCTAAGCCCAGGACACGTCCATGCTCGTCTCAGTAACGACTCTGGGCAGGGCGACGGCAGCACACCGAATGGTTCGGCTCCTTCTGCTCTTTGGGGTTGAGAAACCCGTTGGCGGGGGGCTGTGACTTGGATGTTGGAACCAGCTGAAGCTGTGTGGTCAGCTGTTCAGGTGCCCTGGCCTTCAGGGTATTGCCGTTCTGACTCTGTCCCAAGCTGACTGGGGGCTGACATGTCCCTGTGACCACTGGAGGGAGGGGCCGGCAAGCTGGAGGAGGGGCATCCTTTCATGGCACACAGGAAAACGTCCAAGAAATTGTCTTGAACTGTGAGTTTGATTTGCTTCAGACTCTGGACAAAGAGGACTGTGGGCTGCTTCTTGGGTTTTGTCTACATTTAAAGGGTCCTTTTTAAAAGTTTTCTCTCGTGGGGCTGTGGGGTCTCCTGGCAGCTGCCTCCCGTGAGCAGCAGGACAGAGAGAAGAGGGACAGAGCCACACTGTGCCCCCTCCGCGTTGGCCTGGACGCGTTTTCTCGGACCTGGTTCCATTTAGGGCTGCGGTTCTGAGAGGTTGAAGGGTGGACCTGCTGCCCCCCTGGTGCTACAGTGCCTGCTGCCTCTGGGCGGCACTCAGCAGTGGCCGGCATGGTTTTGGGGGAATATGTTCAAGGCAAAGTGAATATAACTTGTGTTTCTCACCTGTATTTTCATGTGAGGCCACATCAGAGGCTAAAGTGGAAGTTTGGGAACAATGTCCAGACTCAGGGAGCCAAGCAGCCCCGTCCCTCTGCATGGTGGGCCTTCTGGGGGCGGGGGCTGCGTTGGAGACTCCTGTCCCTTCCCTCAAAGTCTCAGTGGGAGTCAGGATTGGAAGGTGGTCTCTGGTGGAGGGGCTGCTGAAGGGCAGCATGGCCTCTGCTCTGGGCCTGAGCTCCAGACCCTCACGGGACTCTGGAGCAGCGAGCAAGGGGGGCAGCTGTAACCCGAGTGAGCAGGCGAGCAGGTGGCCCCAGGGCATGTGCCTGGGCCCCTGTGGGTGAGCATGCAGGGACATCCTGGGTAGGAAGTGCATCCCAAGGGGCCTGCCTGTTACCTGGGGCAGCTGCCTGGAAGGGCATCAGGAGCTCGTGTTTGGAGGCCTGTGTGCGGAGCACTGCTGAGCTGGGCAGGCAGCAGGGCTGAGCCGCAGCCTCTCTGGTGGGCTCTGGGGGTTGGGCCCCAGCCGGACAGTCAGGCAGAGCCACTGGGGGTGGGTGAGAGCCCAGGTGCCAGGAGCATCCTACCAGGTCCCTGACCTCTGGAGGGGGAGCTGTGCATTTGCTTGGCTGTGAGGGAGTGTGTAGGATGTTCCCCATGTAGTTTTTTTTCCCAACACTAAGCAGGGAGGGTTCAGGCCTTACAAGTTGCTGGTTGATTTTCCTCCTAAAAGATAGGCCTCTGAGGGGCAATGGGAAGCTGCAGACACCTGGGGACAGAGGGTAGGGGTGGCGCTGGGCCCTCTGCACTGACCCACCCCAGCTGCCACTCCCCACCCCCCAGGAGTGGGGCTGCCTAGCAGCACCTGATCCCAACTCACTTGGGCCCAGAATGAGGCAGGAGGGTGTGGCAGTGCCAGCCCAGAGGCCCAGGACCAGTTTTAATGTAGAGGATTCCTGAGGGTGCTTCTTGCCAGGGACTTTCCTGCTCAGCCCTCCTGGATCTCGACAGCATGTCTTAGAGGCACACGGAGCCCTGTCCAGCCTCGGTGGGGAAGGAGGTCGTCTCGGGAGGTGGGAGCAGGTGGGGCGGGAGCTGCTGCCCAGCCCCACTCGCACACAGCCCTTCTCCTTTCAGGCCCCACTGGTGCTGCTCCACTCGGTGGTTGTTTCCTAAGTCCTATGGGGCTCTCGTCCCGGACAGACTCACCAGGAAGGGGTGCAGGGAGAGGATCAGGGCGGGGAGGTGTCCGTGGCACGGATGTGGTTTCAGGTGGTGAAAGGTACTCAGTTTTTACATTCTAGTTCCTATACTTCCTTGTATGTCCTTGGTTGCTTTCCAGAGCCTTCTGAGGGTGAGTTAGGGGCCTGAGGAGAGGAAGTGGTGGCAGGAGGTCCCACAGTTTGCCCTGAGCACAGGCTGCTCTGCCACTGCTGGAGGTGCAGGGGACCCCTGTGGGGGTGGCCCAGGTGTCCATCCTCTCTGCTTATAACCAAGCTCAGTTCTTGTGTCCCCCACCTCCCGGATAGAGCCTGCTGAGGACATGCCCTTGGCCCCTGGTGTTTAGAAGGGGCTGTACCTCGAGATGGACCTGGACACCCACCATGGGCTCCACCACACGGCCGTCCTGGCCACGAGGTGCTGGGCAGGCAGATGGGGGCGTAGGGTAGGGGCCCCTTGGTCCTTCTGGACCTAGCCAGAATGTGACTACAGTTTCACCAGTGTTCTCTCTGTTTGTGTCTGTTGTGCAAAAGCGGCAGGGAAAGGAGCGTTCACGGACCTGTCCCAAAAAAGTGATCACACTCTCTCCACCCCCCACTCCACCTCCCTGCCGGGCATGTGGCAGCCAGCAGGTGATCTTGTGTGCATGCTCCATTGTCTGTCTGTGCCATCCTGCCTGTCTGTGGGTGGCTGGGGCAGAGCCCACACCAGGACCCCCTCTCTTCAGGGATAACTGTCCCAGAGCAGAAAGACTGGAGCAGCCTTTATGGCTACACACAGTCACGCTCCTGCCGGGCCTCAGGGGAGAGTGCTGCTCGCATTCACACCCTCGCAGCTGCACCCTGTTCTGTGTCCCGGGCATCCAGCTCTGCGTGCATAGGCTGAAGTTCAAACTCCCTCATGGAGATGAGGCCCGAAGCCCTGGGGGGACACACGTGTTCGTGTAACCCCATCTCAAGAGAAGGAAGCCATTCTTGCCTTGCTGCCCACGGGACAGAGCTGAGATGAGCTTTGGGGAGCTTTCAGTGGGGCTGTGCGGCAGGCCTGCTTCCTTTTGATTCTGACAGCCCAGCCCCCACTTAGCCCCCTCTGCGCAGACACCGGCCCTCCCCCCAGCCCAGGCAGACCCTGGGAAAGTGCGCTGTGGTGAGACGTAGCAGGCGTGCACGGTGGTGAGCGCTCTTCTGCACAGCTGCCCTTTGTCGTGGTTCCACATAAAGTAAAATGCCAGCTGCAGAGGCAGGACCTGGCGCAGGCGACTCCTCCAGGGAGGACCTGGGCTGTAGAGGCCCGGCCAGTGCCTGGCCACTGCTGCCCCACGCCGGTCTCTGAGTAAGAGCCGACGCACAGGAGCAGGGCCCAGGGATAGTCCAGGAGCTCCTTCTGCGTGGTCTCGGCCATTCTTCTGGCAGCCTGGTGAGGCCCTAGCTGCTCTCCCCCCTTGGCAGACAAGGATCCCAAGGCATAGGGCAGGGATCACCCAGGGGGACCCAGGGGCCCAGCTCTGTCCTTGTCCTGCCTGGACCAGAGCAGCTGCAGCAGAAGCTTCAGGTCAGTGTCCCCAGTACGAGGCTCTGAGGGGCCCCAGGCAGCCTGACCCCATCAGCCAGGTTCCTACCCAGCCACACAGGTGTCCCGTCCACTGGCGCCACTTCTGGGCTTTGCCCCCCTTGTCTCCCCTTGTCCCCTTTTCACAAATGCTGCTTTCCCCCATGCTTCTGTGCAGGGACCTCTGCAACCCCTGTCCCCTCTGGACAGCGTGTGTCACCCACCTTTCAGCTCTCTGGAGAGCCCCCCCCCCCCCCCCCCCCCCCCCCCCGCCTAACCCACCTCTCCCCTCTGACCTTCCGCCTGACGCCGTTGGCCTTGTGCCACCTTTGCACCGATAAGTCACTGTTCATCGTGCCGCTGACCTCACTGGGGCCTGGGTGGGCAGCACAGCTGTGCACG
This sequence comes from Desmodus rotundus, assembly GCF_022682495.2. Taxonomy (NCBI): domain Eukaryota; kingdom Metazoa; phylum Chordata; class Mammalia; order Chiroptera; family Phyllostomidae; genus Desmodus; species Desmodus rotundus. Next base: position 94,498,478 of record NC_071399.1, on the reverse strand, counting down.
GTGTGGTCCTTGGGTCACCGGCTCTGGTGTCAGTGGGATTGGGGTTCCTTGGGGTAGGGCTTGGTGGGGGCAGGGGTCTGTGTTGACATGACTCTGACTTTATGGCTCTGTCACTTAGGTCCACATAGAGTTTTTAGATGGAGCTTAAATGTCTCCTTTGTTGCCAACAGACGCACAGGGACCGTGATGCCGACCACCGCGGCAAGCAGCGTCCCTACCACGAGCGGGTAAACACACAGACAGCCTGTGGCCCGGGTTGCTGAGGCCACACAAACGGGCACACAGGGGGAGGGAGATGGCCCCCCTCCCCTTGCTTTTTGCACGCTCTTGTCACCCAGCTGAGAGCCAGCGCCCTTTGCTGACAGTGGTGACTGGTGCCGGCAGCATGCACCGCAGAGTGCCCACCACAGCACTCTGATTGGGCAGATCCTATGGTTGGGGACCCATGGCACCCTGTTGCTGCCCCCTACCCCGTTCCTACCCCAGCACGCGTGTGTGGCTTCCCAGGGCACAGGGCGGGACCAGCCAGCAGGTGGCCTGCGCTCAGCTCTGAGGGCAGAGGTGGGGCTTGAGGTGGAAGCACTCAGTGATGGGGATTTCCTGAGTGTGAGGAGGATCGAGGGAAGGAAGGCGATGACAACGATGACAATGGGAGGGTCACAGAGGAAGGCTTCCACCACCCACAGGGGAGAATGGCAGTGACATTGGGCCATTGGGTGACTTGATGGGAAGCAGAGGTGCCTGTTTTTAAAAGCCTGCTTATGTCATGCCCCTCCCTGGTGGTTGCTATCACCTGTAAAGGTGGTCTGGCGGGAGGTGGGGCAGGCTGTGCCCCTGCTAACCTCACATGGGCCTGCAGCCGCCTTCCCTGCCCCTCCCGCCTTGGCTCTCCAAGAAGCCGGGCCCTGGCTCTGCAGTCGCTCGGCGGCTTCTCGGGTCCATTGGGAAGCTGGTCATAGGCCAGGTCCCTGTGCCTGCACTGAGCCAGGCATGCGGTCGGGCCGCCCAGAGCATGGCTTCCACGCACGAGCTCTGTGAGCCCGGCCTCTGCATTTTCACAGAGTGGGGCCTTGCCCTGTGTGCTGGGGAATACATATTTAACGAGGATTTGAAGGATTTTACTGAGACGAAGAGCAGGGGAAGCGTGTAGAATCCAAGGAGACGCTAGTGGGGAGGGATGTTAGGGTCTGGGGCAGCCGTGCATAGAAGGGAGGGTGGCGGCAGGGAGCTTCCTTCCATTTTCCCAGAGGGCTGCTTTCCAGACGCTGCAGGGCAGAGGCTTCTCAGCGTCACTGTGCCACACCCTCTCAGGACTTCCCGTGACAGCGCTGCATGCAGGCTGCCGCCCTCTGCTCCACTGCACCCCACATCCCACATACACCCACTTCCCATCCCCCAGAAGCTCAGTCTGCTGTCACTCCTGCTGGGTCACACTGCTCTGCGGCGACCCCCCCAGCTCCCCCTCAGCTAGTCATGGGGAGCACAGGCTGGTGACGCTCACACTGTCATCCCTCTGCGCTGCGATGTCAGTGTGGGCTGCTGGGAAACTGAGCATTTCTCATTTGCCAAAACCTCCGCCACCTTCCCTGTGTCCAGGAACTGCGCAGGTCTGTCCCTGCAGAGACCCTGCCCACACTGCCAATGGACCACCTGCAGTCTGCAGGGAACTGGGAGCCTCACGTCCCTTCTCGTGGCGACCTCTGGGCTGGGCGGACTCCTTGTGGGCAGAGCACTGGCAGTAGGAGGAGGAAGAGCCACACTGCTGTCTTTCATGTGGGGGGAGCAAGCTTCCCCCTAGACTTGCATCTCCTGCCCAGGAGAACCCAACTCAGGGGGTCGAGTGGGGGTGGGAGGATAGGCCGCACATGCTGCTGCTGCTGCTGCTGAGAGCATTTCTTTACCACGTGGCTTCTCGGGTCTGAAGTGGAAAAGGCCCTGGAAGTGCCGGCTTGTGCAGGTCCAGGTCCGTGTGCGACTTAACGTTTCCTCTGATTCTTTTCTCCGTCTTGTGTTTTATAGCCAGAGTCTGAACCTTCTCGTCGATTTTTTGTCGACCAGTGGGAGCTTTCTCTTAGTCTCCGTTCCTCCAGCCGCCCTGCCTCTCCCTCCTCTGACTCCCTGCGACAGGTAGCAGGCCTAGAGCCGGGCGGAGCTCTGTGTGCCCGCAGCCTCTGCGCACGTCTCTGCACGTGTCCACCTGGCCCGGGCAGGCAGCAGAGCGCTCAACTTTGGCTCGTCTCCTGTAGGGACCTGTGTGTGTGTGTGAGAGAGTGTGCACATCAGCCTGTTTTACGTGTGCCGTTTGTGAGCATGTGCCTGTGTTGGAGAGGCTGCCAGCTTCTGCTGCATCATGTTCTGTGGACATAAACCTACGTTCAGTACATTTCAACTGTGTCAGTGATGGTAAACACTTCCCAGCTGTTAGGTTTCTAACTCCGGATGTCTTTATGTTAACGTGTGTTAGAAAACAGGAACCCCAGATCAGCTGATCTCTTCAGCGGCATGAACGTACTGTCACTAAGGACTATGGGCCTGAGCCAGCCTCACAGTCGTGGACAGAGGACGGAGGGTCACTTCCTGTCCTCAAGCCTGCGCTGGCCATGAACGGGGTGTGTGGAAGCAGGTGCACAGGTGGCGGCAGCAGGACAAGTCCAGCAGTGGCTGCACTGTGACCGTTTCTCAGAGCAGGAAGAAGGAAACCACCTGCTCTTTATGCCCAGGACAGACAGAGCCTCTCTTGGGGAGATACTTGTAAACATCATCACGTCCCTCAGACCTGGGTGTGACAAAGGCCTGTGCACGCAGCCAGCCCTGAGCTGATCCCAGGGCTGTCCTGACAGTGCGGTGTCAGGGGCAGGGGGTGGCATGTGGAACAGCATGGCCCCAGGGCCCGCTCTGCATCCCAGCCTCGCCCCTGACACCCAAGCCAGGCCTCAGTCGCCTGCACAGATCAGTGGAGCGCGGTGCCCACTCCCTCGCATCAGCTCCGCTCTGCCTGGCGCTGGTCAGCTCCCAGCCTCAGCTCTCCCAGGGACCCTGACTTGAGGAAGCTTCAGTGTGAAGGCTGCTTATTTTTCTCAGCCACTAAAATGCACCTGAGTCCTCAGCCTCAGCTCCAGCCAAGCCTTAGAGCATCACTGGCCCACTTTGGCGTGGTCAGCGTTCCCTCCAGGGCTTCCTGTTTGTCCTGCCAGCCAGGGCACGCCTCACTCAGCGCTTCCCTCACACGTGGCTTTGGTGTCTGTCCACTCAAACCCTTTCTAACTGCAGTGCCGGCTTCCCCGAGACAGCGGCCCTGTGAACCCTGTGTCACGCAGCTCAGGAGCAGAGTGTCCCGTGTGCAGACGTCCTGGCTGTCTGCACACGGAAGCGTCCCGGGCGTGGAGCCTCCCAGGGACAGCCAGCAAGACTCTGGCCTTGTTCCCCCAGCCAGGCTCACAGTGGGGTTCCTTAGCAGGAAGGCTTGCAATTAGAATTGGATGGTTTCTCCTGTTGAGTCTTCAGCATTGTTAGAAAGAGGACTGATTTGGTTAGGTTTTTTTCTTTTATCTTTTTCAACCTATAGAAACCAGTTCCTCTGGTATGGAAACCTTTTCTGACTTCCCAAGACTGAACAGAGCAGCGTGTCTGCGTGCTGGGGGCATGGGCCCTGCAGCTGCGCATGAGCTGCCCGCCCCAGCTGGCTGGCAGCTTGGCCCTGGGGCCTGGACCCAACACAGACATCCACAGTGCAGGTGGGCTGGCAGGGGCCTTCCAGATAAAGCCAGGGTATGTCCGATGCACCCGTCAGGGTTACGAGTAGAGCGTCAGCCACAAAGAGGGAGGTTATTTGTTACTCATGTGGAAGGTCTACCTTTCCAAGAAGGAGCTTTCTCACTGAGGAAATGACCCCCAGGCCCTCCCAACCCCGGAACTGTGCTGTTGGCTGGGTGCCCCGTCCGGACAGCATCGCCCCCTGAGTTCTCTGAGAGGTTTGAGTCACCAGAGACAAAGGCCTGTCTTACACTGCATTGTGTTTGCACCCCGTCTGTCCACCCGCCTGCCCCCCCTGTGCACAGCACTGTGTTCCCCAGACAGACACAACCGACGGGCCCCTGTCCTGGGTGCAGTCCCCGACCTAGCTGTTGCTCCGCGTGGACACCGACACCTGTTGCTTCCCTGCTTGTGGACACCATGTGGGCGTGGTCTGCTGCTGCACTTGTGTTCACTGTGCACCTTTTAAAGAGTTCTTCGTCTTAATTCATTTGTTTTTCCTTTTCATTCCTTTCATTCTGGTCTCTCTGTAACCTCCAACCAATAGAAGTATATAAAGATGTACACAGGTGGAGTGAGCTCATTGGCTGAGCAGATAGCCAATCAGCTTCAAAGGAAAGAACAGCCCAAAACCCTTCTAGACAAGAAGGAACTGGTAAGCTCTGTACTGAGGAACCGTCTCTAGATGTAACACGCCTGCCTCGTTTTGAGAACCGCAGTGACACGTGGGGCCTGCGTGTGCCGAGGGTCCTTATTTTCGAGCATGTCTGAGTTCTGTGACTGAATCTCCAGGACTATAATTGTTGCTCAGCTAGAGTGTTGGTGGGGAAGCTCACTCGCTTTCTCTGAGAGTGACTCCTCTAGAGGCTAGGAACCCGCGTCCATGCAGAAACACGTGAACACGTCCTGTGCATTTTTATTGACCTTCCCAAACAGTTCTGTCAGAACAATTTGGTTTGATTTTTATGCACCTCTGTAAAATGGACTCAGGTTTCTTCTCGGCTGCTGATTCACATGGATGCAGCAGCGCCTGGTGCTGAGCGTGGTGGGGGACACGGGACACTCACTGTGGCAGTCCAGGAGCAAAGGGAGCATCTCGGGCCGCCTCGCAGCAGGACTCCAGGGAGGCCGTGCCCCCAGAAGCGGCCCAAGATGGCACCCTGATGTGTCCACCCCACCCTCCGCAGGGCTCCATGAAGAAGGAGTTCCCGCAGAACCTGGGAGGCAGTGACACGTGCTACTTCTGCCAGAAGCGGGTGTATGTGATGGAGCGGCTGAGTGCCGAGGGCAAGTTCTTCCACCGGAGCTGCTTCAAGTGCGAGTACTGCGCCACCACGCTGCGCCTGTCAGCCTACGCCTACGACATCGAGGACGGTGAGTCTCCCTCTCCTCCGTGTCTCTCCAGCCTTTGTTTCTCCCCACGACGCTGATAAACAGTCCCCCAGAGTCCTGGGGCCGCAGCCCCGTGTCGCGCAGGGACTGGTGGTGAAAACGGCCTGGATGCAGTCATCTCCCGTCCTCGGGGACACTGGGTACAAGGGACACGATGTGGATCAGTCTGGTCTTGACTTTGGAGGAGGGGGATCCTACTTGTTGTCTAAGCCCAGTGACGGCACGTTGACACCAGACCCCCTGCCTGGGCTCTCAGGCCTGGGCCTCCTGAGGACGCCGGGGCTGGGCTGGGGCCTCCGCTCTTAGCCATAGCATCTTGGGTAAATTGAGTCTGCTGGGGTACCTGGGCCCAGCAGAGGGACATGTGCCGTTAGGAGACAGCCGCTCGGGCAGCCAGACTGCTCTTGTCATGCGTGGACAGGCCAAAGGCCTGTGAGTCAGGAGAGGCCGTTGCAGAGCCACAGTGGTGGGCCGAGAGGAGGTAACTCAGCATCCTGACCCGGGGCCCCTGCCCCGTCAGGGGGAAGCCCCTCCCAGCGAGGGCAGGGCCCAGGTGGCCTCGAGATGAGGAGGGTGCTGTCTGGTCTGGACTTGTGTTCCCTTGTCCCACACACCTGCCCTTCGGATAGCAGCTTAGATCTCCAAGGACTGGGCTGGCGGGAAGAGCCCCCGCACATCTCCCTAACTGTCCTCGATGCCTGGGTTACTTCAGCCTCTTCCCATGTGATCTGCCTAGTAAGAGGGGCCCTTAAGGACTGGCCTGTGGGTTCCCAGGTGTGTTTGCCCATGGACAGCGTGCTCGTCGCTGCCGTGTCCTCTCGGGGACATAAGCAGAGTGTGAGCGGCCCTCTGGTTGTGTCGATGGGACAAGTGCCTGTGGGGCTGCAGCCGTGTCAGGGCATCTGGTGGGGCAGAGCTATGGCATGTAGGTTCTAACTTGAAGGGACACTCGGGAGCTCAGGAGCCATTAGGAATGACTGATCCAACCTCAGGCTCAACACAGAGAGAGAGATGCAGAGGGAAGAGCTGGCACACTCAGCGGGGGGCGGGGGGTTGAAGGGACAGGGTGACGGTGGTGTGGGGACAGGCAAGCACGAGCCAGCTGGGTAAGTGCCCTGCTCTTGACCTGGAGCAGGGAGGCAGTGGGCTAACCCAGCTCCCCCAGGCTAACCCAGGTGGACTTTGTATGCACTCCATCAGCCTCTCCACACAGGCCTGGTAAGCTGGAGAAGAGAGTGGAATTTTAGGAGCCTGTTCTCCAACCAAATCCCTGTGTGATTCAGAACTCAAACCACAGGGCCTCTGATAAGTAAAGAAAAGGCCAGGGAAAGTGTGGCTCAGGATGAAGGAAATCACCCCGGCGCTGTGCCGGGCCTTTCAGCACCTACGGGGTCATTCCCCCCTTATACCACCCTGGCGGGCTGGTTCTGTCACAGTAATTTTACAAGTCAGGAAGCTGAACTCAGAGGTTAAAAGTTGCTTGCCCACATTTGCACTCTCTGAGATCCCCTTTAGTTCAGATGCTCTGGGAGTAGTAACTCTGGGTCCGTGTCAGCTCCAAGTGGTAAACCGAGAAGCACACATTCCCAAAAAAAAGTGCATGTCTTCCCTTTGTCCCTGTGTACTCTTCCTCTCAGCCCTTATAGAGGGACACAAGCCGCCCTCAAAGTAAGCCGCTCCTTTTCTTGTCAAGTGCTAGCTTAGTTTTTGACTGCTGCCAAGTTTGAAGACATGAGCTCCAGATCAGAGAGCATTTCAAGTCTCCCTTGTCATCCTGAGAGGCAGTGTGTGCAGGGCCCCACCCGTCTCTGCCAGGCCCACCCCAGCCATGCTGCAGCTCCACCTGGACCGCTGGGCCTTCTGCCCCACCGTTGCCCCCATAGGCTGCTTCCACAAAGCAGCCAGGGCATAAATCAGATCTCCCCAGTTCGCATCTGCTGCAGTGCAGACAGCAGCCAGCCTTCCCAGGCAGAGGGCCTCGCATCCACCGCCCGGTCCAGGTCTCTAGCCTCTCCACTGGGAGCTGCCCCCAGCTCCCTGTGCCCAGCCACACTGGTCTCCTGTCCGTTCTGGACACACGGTTACCTCGCTGCCCCAGGACTTGGCCCTCGCTGTCTCCTCCCCTAAAGCGCACTTCCCCTACCTTCTCAGGGGCGTCCTGTCGCTCACATCCTTAGAGAGGCATCCGCACATCTGGCCTACAGGGCTCACCACCGCCTGGTCCTGCCTCTCATGCTACCTGCTCCCTCCATGCAGAGGCCAGGCTGTCTCCTGACGGGAGCGTCCTCGGTGATTAGCTTGCAGCCTGGGATGTGATGGCACTGGGTGAATGAGCTCAGGGCCCAGTTTCCCTGTAGATGTCTGTTTTCTCCGGTTCCCTTATCCACTCACTCCCATATTTAATCACCACGATTCCACACTTCGTTTGGACTGTGTAAAATCAGGGACTTGACTGCATCAGCCGTAGCCTGTGGTTCGTGTATCACACGGGTATGGCGGGAGACATGGTGCAGTGGCTACAGGGAGTGCCTCTAGAGCCAGGCGTCCGATCCTGTCTGAGAACGGCTGGGTGGGGCCACCGGGCTGGCTGCTTAGCCTTTCTGTGAAAGGTGGACGAGAGAACTGACCTCACTGGACTCTGAGGATTACATGGGTTGATGTAAAACAATTATAATAGAGTCTGGCACATGGGAAGTGTCAGATAAAATGAGCTCGTTTTGTAATCAGTCTGAGAAGCAGAAAGCACCACTGGGTTGAGTATAAGAAGAGACCTGTCGGTGGGCACCTGTGCCTTGGGACACGTGGCATCTCACTTCCTTACCTCCTTTGAGGGTGCGGGGCAGGCGGGTCTTCAGGTTCCGTGCAGGAGCAGAAGCCGTACGGTTCACACAGCTGTTGAAAGGTAGAGACAGAGTTTAAACTGTGGTCCGACGTCAGGTTCCTGGAAGAAACAAGGTTCTGGGATGTCTTTGAAAATGGCCTTTGGTTAGGCTCGTGGGGCTTGTGTTTAAAACCTAGACCGTTTGTTCCTATTAATTTAAGATATTGTAGCTAATTCACTGAGAACCCGCTGGTGGGTTACCTATTCCATTGTACTTTAAAATCTAGGATTCTACTTTTGTAGGAAAAAGCAAATTAATGCAGGGGAAAGAGTGGAAGAAAGGAATGAAAGTAACTATAACTGATTGTGGTTTTCTGATTCTGTAACAAGCAAGACTCTTGGTTACAAGTAATAGGAAACCCAGTCAGATTGGAGTTGGGCGTCGGGTTCACGTCTTCCTTCCAGGAGCGGCCTCAGGGAAGGGTGCCCCCCGCACCACCGACAAGAACCCCAAAAGGCTCTCAGAAGCCCGGCTCAGCCACATGCCAGCTCCTAGAGACCACGTGCTGGGTGGGCTGCAGGGAAGGGGTGTTCTGCCCGACTCCTCTGGGTCGTGTCCACTTCTGTGGTGGGCAAGGCCAGGCCCCACAGTCGGAGCCATGTTGGAATCATGTGGACAAAACACAAAAAAGTGGTGTGTGATGTCAGCACTCACATCTTTCCTGATTACATTTTATCTGAGTCCAAGTTGAAGGTGAAGTGGTTTATTACCGATGGTAAAGGGAGACTGTGTCCCAGCAGAAAAAATCTGCCCGTGGCTGTGCTCCCCCGCAGGGACGTCAGCAGTGAGGTGGCCGGTCCCGGCCTGTCGGCTGGCCGCCACAGTGTGGGCCCCTCTGTCCTGTCCCATAGTCACCAAGATCCCCTCTCCTAACGACCGTCAGTGCCGCGCCCAGTGCTGTGAGCGACAGCCCCCGTGCAGCACATTAGGCCCCCACCTGGCTGCTCTCGTGAGAGGAACTCTGTACCCTGGGCCCTGTCCCCACCCCTCAGGCCTGGCAGCCACCCCTCCGCTCTGCTTCTCTGGGCATGTCTTTCTAGGTGACGCATGAGGTGATGTCACATCATGTTTGTCTTTACCTGTGCGACGAATTTCACTGAGCCCATGCCGCCAGTTTCTTTTCTCGGTGACCAGCAGCACTTCATTGTGCCGTCACCATCCTCCCTCCCCACCCGCCCACCCCTAGGCCGTGGGATCTATGCTCGGTCACATGGGTGCAGACGTCTCTAATCGACTTCGGTTTCTTTAGATACCACCCAGGAGTGGAGCTGCTGGATCTTACTGCGGTCTTATTTTGAACTTACTCACCCTCCACACTGTTTTCCGTAGTGACTGCACCTGTTCACAGTCCCACCCGCAGTGCACAAGGGCTCCCTTTCCCCCACACCCTTGCCAGCTCTCGCTCTGTTTGTTGACAGCCATTGTGATGGGCGTGAGGGGACACCTCATGGTTTCTCCCACGTCTCCCTGACAATTGGTGCTACCCCTCATCTGCCTACTGGCCATGTTTGTTGTCTTTGGAAAACTGTTTCAGTCAGGTCGTCAGATTTTGTGCTATTGAGCTGTGTAAGTTCTTTACCTAGTTTAGATGTTAATCCCATGTCAGACATGATTTACACACCTTTTCTCATTCAGTTGGTGGTTTTTCATTTCATTTGATGGTTTCTTCAGCTCGCAGGAGCTTTTAGTTAAATGCAGTCCCACTTGCTTATTTTTTGCTCTTTGCTGTGCTTTTGCCGTCGCATCAAGAAAACGACTTCTGAGACCAGTGTCCAGGAGTTGGTCCCCTCTGCTTCCGGGAAGTTTACAGCCTCAGGTCTCACGCTGGAGGCTTCCGTCCGTTTCGGGGTCACTTTTGTGAGTGGCGGGAGACAGAGGCTGATGCCTCTCTCCCCACTTTCCCAGCACCATTGACTGGAGGGACTCTCTCCCTGTTGAGCCTCTCAGCCGCTTGTCAGAATCAGTGGACTGTCCGTGTGGGCTTAGCTGCAGGCTCTTGATTCTGGCCCGTTGGCCTGTGTGTCTGCTTTCCTGCCGTGATCTTGTGGTCTCGACACTAAGTCTTGAAATACCATCCGAAGTCAGGAGTGTGGCAGCTCCAGCCTTGGTCTTTCTCAGAGTTGCTGCTTGGACTCTTCAGGGCCTTCTGTGGCTTCATACACATTGAGGACTGTTTTTCTAGTTCTGTGGAAAATGCTCTTGGTGTTTTCTTAAGGGTTGCGTCGAACCCATAGGTTGCATTGGGTGGCGTGGACATTTTAATACTATTAATTCTTCCTACGCATGAACTTGGGACATCCTGCCAGGCATCGTCTTCAGTTTCGTGTCATCGTCGGTGGACAGGTCTCTCACACCCGCTTCATTTATTCCTAAGCATTTTCTTGTTTCTGATGCTGCCGTAATGGGATGGTTCATGTCTTCTCCAGGTGTTTTGTTAGCCTATTGAAATGCAGCTGTTTTGGGGGCATGTTGATGTTGTATCCGGAAACTTTACTGAATTCTTTGGTTAGTTTTAGAAGGCTTTTGGTGGAGTCTTTAGGATTTCCTCCATATAAGGTCACGTCATCTGCAGACAAAGACATTACTGCGTCTTCCTGTCCCGTGTGGGCGCCTTCTGTTTCATCTCCTTGTAGGGGCCCTGGTGGGGGCAGGGCTCCCAGTTCTCTGTCCGATAACTGGTGAGAGTGGGTGTGTCTGTCTTGCTCCCGATCTCAGAGGGAGCCTTTCAACCTCTCACCCCTGAGTGTGATGTTGGCATGGGCTGTCATGCGTGGCCTTGGTTATATTGTGGTGTATTTGTTCTACACTGAATCTGTGGAGCATTTTTTCACGAAAGGATGCTGTACTTTGTCAAATACTCTTTCTGAATTGATTGAGATGATCGTGTGATTCCTGTTTTTCATCCTGTAACGGTAACGTGGCGTTCCACATTTGTGGATTTGCTTACATTCAGTCACCCTGCATCCCAGACATAAACCCAGTTTATGATGCCGAGTGACCCTTCGCATGTGCTTGGAGTGCGTGTGCTACTGTTTTGTTGAGAAGCTTTGCATCAGCGCTCATCAGGGACGTTGGTCTGTCGTTTTCTTCCCTTGTGGTATCCTTATCTGGCTTTGGTTTGGGGGTGGTGCTGGCTTTGTAACACGAGTTTGGGGACGTTGCCCCCTGTTCAGTGTTTTGGAAGAGTTTGAGAAGGGTTGCTGTCGGTCCTGTAAACACTTGGTGCAGTTCCCCAGTGAACTGGTATCTGGCCCTGGGCCTCTCTGCCTGGGGAGGGTTTTGGTTACTGATTCAGTCGTCTCGCTTTGTTTTGGTCTGTTCAGATTTTCTGTTTCTTCGTGTTGTAGGTTCGTAGTAGGTGGTGTGTTTCTAGGAATTTACTTCTCTCTTCTGGGTCGTCCAGCGTGTTGGCATGTCATTGTTCACAGCAATTTCTCACAGTCCTTTGAATTCCTGTGGTACCAGTTGGAACGTATCCTTTTTCGTTTCTGATTTTGTTATCTTCTCATGTTTCTGAATTAATGTAGTAAAGGTTTGTTGATTTCGTTTCTATTGTTTCTGTTTTTAAAAACAGCTCTAGTGTTACCGATCTTTCCTATTGTTTTTCTGGTGAGGTTTCCTTATTTCAACTTTGAGAGCAGTTTGCTCGTCCAAGGAGCCCTTGCTCCTGAGCGGAGCGTGACGGGGTCCCCCGCGGCAGCGTGTCTGTGGCAGGCAGGCACTGCCCTGTGGTTTTCAAGAGCCGGTTTCAGTGGGAGTAAAGCAGAGTGGGGGAGAATGACCCTTTGTGACCAGCTCCTGCCCCCAGCGTCTTGGGAAAAGCCAGTTGGTGTTTCTCAAACCTCTGACTGTGGGAGTACGTGCCACCTCAGGACCCAGTGAACACAGGCCCAGCCAGACGCTGTAAGAAGTAACTTCAAATGTTTAACCCTGGTTCTGTGCTGTGCACTCGAATGCTTTCCATTCTGTCTTGTTCTGCCTCGCTATTTACAGTCCACTGCAGAGTCCGTAGGCTTTGTCCTCACTGTTTGTGGACTCAGTAAGGTCACGTGGTACAGTCTGAGCCGTGCTGGCCGAAGGTCCTGTCAGGGTTAACTGGCGTCCAGTGCCGCCCTTGCAGCCCCCACGCCTCCACCCTGCGCCTGGGTTCATCCTCGGTTTCCCCAGAAAGGCCGCTCCCCCTTCTCATGTGACCCCTCTTTGTCCGCACACACTGCTGCTTTGTGTGCGCTCCCCGCACCCCCACCCTGTGCCAGCCTGGCGTCGGGCGCTGGCTGGGGGTTGGCCCAGTGGCTTCACATGTGGAAAGGAAGCCCCTCCCCTTTAGGTAAATCAAAGTTTTAGGGGGGCCTGGCCTCCGGGACAAGAAGCCTGAGCCCGGGGTGGGGGCCCCCTGTGTCCAGATGGACAGGAGTAAAGTTAAGAGTCACGGAGCCATGCTCATGCCCCTTTCCCCTGCCTCTTGCCCCCCGCAGGTAAATTCTACTGCAAACCTCACTACTGTTACCGCCTATCCGGCTCCGCGCAGAGGAAGAGACCGGCGGTGACCCCCTTGTCTGGGAAGGTAAGGGTCCTCCTGAGGGAGCAGCAGGCCCTGAGTGCTTCGGCATCAGGACTGGTCAGGGTGCAGCCGCAGCGCCTGCTGAGCAGGCGCCGAGTTGCCCCTCCTGGGGAGGGACGGTGCGCTGGAGGGCATCCGCAGTCCAGTTTGGGGAGGGGGCATTTCACTGGGGCCACGGTCCGTTGCTCTCTCTTCTGTCACTGAGAGTCAGTAGCTCCTCCCTCAGTCTCGCTGCCGCACAGTCATCGCCCAGTCAGTGCAGGCAGGCGGTGTCCTGTCCCCTGCAGAGGGCCTCGTGGGAGGAGGTCTGGGGTGCAGCCAGGCGTCTGCTCCTCGGGACGCGCCTGAGGAGTGGCTTTTGAAGAAAGGCCTACTGTGTGAGCAGCACGGCTCTGGGCTGTTGGGCACCCTGCCTCCCAAGCTCGGCGGCTTCGGCCCCTCACCCCTCTCCCTGTGGACTTTCCTAGGATGCCAGAGCACCCCTGCAGGAGGGCCCCGCGGCAGACACAAGTGGAAGGGCCAGCGGTGCTGCTGGCCCTGCGGAGAGAACTCCAGGTAGCCTTACTTCCTTGTTTGGCTGGGTGGCGCGTCACTCGCTGGGCCTGTGTGACAAAGCTAGGGGGGTGAGCCAGCACCTGCAAAGCAACATTTCTGCGATTGGGCTTCAGGTAGCCCAAAACCCCCTGGACTCCTTTTTCATGTGCCAGCTGCTTGCATTCGGAGTCCCCTTTCTCTATGGCCTGTCGGAGGTGCTGGTGCAGATCCGAGGGGAGTTTCGAGGGCAGGCTGGGGCCTGCCGGGGCACCGTCTAGTGAGCGAGTGGGACCCCCAAGGCTGCAGCACACCTCAGTGTCACTGCAGCCATCAGACACATGGGGGTGGCTGCTGCAGGCTCCGCCCGGGTCACCAGGACTTCGGAAGCAGCTGCCCTGCCGCCGACCCTGTGCGAGCACAGAGTCGCAGGGCCTCTTGCGGTTCTAGTCTGGGACTCCCGGAGGAGCACAGAGGTGGATAAGCACCCTCGGTCTGGATTGGCATGCACCTGAACTTGGAACTCTTGCGTCCCACTCCCTATTTAGGTGTCTTGGTGGGCTGACACTTGTCTGCTCTTTGACCTGTGATCACTGAAGGTCGTGCCCTGCCCTGACCACTGAGGGCACGTGACCTCCTCAGGAGGACGGAACATTGTGCTGTTAACTCCCCTTCCCATGTCGGGGCGGGGGGACACCATCCAACAGCAGCAGTCTCTTTGGTCTCAGGGCAGGACTTGGGGGCTCGTGGGCACCCCACTCACTATGAAGAATTGCGTTTTTCCCATTAAAACTGCTCCACGTCCAGCCAGCCTGTGCGACATGCCCACGGCTCAGCCCAGAGCCAGCAGCGGGGGGTGGGGGAGCTGGGAGGTCAGCAGGGCCGTGTGTCTGCCCCACGTTTCCTCTCAGGCAAAGCAAATGTATCGGAAGCAGCCATGTAAAGATGCACAAAACCTACTGTGAAAAAACTAAGATGGTCAATTAATGCCAGGAATGGTGGGGAAGGCAGGGGGTGGGAAGAGACAAAGGTACCTACTCAGCCTTCATGTGAAAGGGCCCAGGGCCACCTCTTTCCCGTGCGGAAGAGCTAGTATGCATCTAGGAGAGGCGGGGTGCGCCCGGGGGGACCCCTGACGCAGGGACTGGAAGCCAAGCGCGGTAAACTGGGCTGTTCCCCCTGCGCGGGCCCTTTTCATACCCAGGGAGGCTTTCTCAGTGCCCTGCAGATTGTACCCACGTTTTATGCCACGGAAGATCCTGAAACCTTCTGTAGCCTTGAGCCTTTTATACTCTGTCTGTCCTATGAAGGGCTGACAGCCCTTTGCCGAACATGGGAAGCGCCGGCAGAGAAAAGAGCCAAAGGGATCGAGCCTGGTCAGGGTCCTGTGCACCACAGTGTGCGTCTGACCAGGTCTTGACCCAGCAGGTACAGGTTTTCCAAGGAGCCCGGCTGCTCTGTAAAAACAGTCCCAGGGATTGAGCCTTCCTTCCGGGTGCGGCGTGCAAGACAGTCTTTAAGAGGAGCAGGCTCAGTGGGGCTTGGGCTCTCCTGAGCAGACTGCTCCCTTCCGTGTGGTTCAGTCTGGGGCTCTTGTCGTCCTGTTGGGAGGCATCGTGGGTCTCAGGGTTCTGTTGAGGAGAAGAGTCCTTAAGAGCAGGGAGAGGAGATGAGAGTGGGTTAGACAGTCACAGCCTTGGCAAAGTGATCCCCCCACCCCAGTCTTGATGGGGGACAGTGAGAGTTGGCAATGTGCTTAAAGAATCAAAACAAACCAAAACTCATAGCCCTGAGTTAAAATCAGTCCCCAAGGTTCTGTGCTCTGAAGGTGACTTGCCTGTTGTAGCCCAAGGGGCCTGAGCTGTGACATCTCAGACCCAGACCCAGACCCTGAGCCCTGGGTGAGGGAGGCAGGCACTGTCCCCCCTGGAGAGGGCCCGGCTGATGGTGAGAGGGCCAGGCCTGGGGTCTGCTCCAGAGACGGGAGCTCTGGGGCTGAGTACGGCCCCAGGCAGCAGCTCTGTCCCGGGAGGCTGAGTGCTTTGCTGACAGCCTCTACAGAAGGGGCAGAGGCGTGGGTGGTCTTTCATAGTTGCCATGGGAGGGATTTGTTTTCTCCTTGGACAGGGATTTCCTTCTTTGTGTCCCAAATTAAGCTTTGATTGGTTAACTAGAATTTCCTTTTGGAAAAGCTTCGGAAAAACTCAGGGTTTTGGCATCCTCGAGTGTGGTAGATGGCAGCCATGACCCCAGGGACCATGTGCCCCCTGCACTCAGGAGGAGAGAGAGATGAGCCAGTGAGCTTAGTTGTGCAGAGCAAAGGCCCCGCCCCCCAGGCCCTGTCCCCCGCAGCAGGCTGGACGTGCCGTTGCAGTGCCTGGCCCCGCCCCTTCCTTGTGCACCAAAACACAGCCAGCCCCCGAGGTCCAAGTGGACTCGGCCTGCAGTGCAGTGTCGTCTTTCTGTGGTCATCCCGTCTGGAGCTGCTGCCTGACTCGGTGTCTGGAGGGCATTGTTGACAGTGCTGCTGTGGTGTGCTTGTGACGCAGAGACTCCTTTCTGTCCTCAAAGCCTGTAAACTCCTCGTTCCCCAGTGTCCCCCCTGACCCAGAGTGCCTTTCCTGGGCCCCACGTACCCCGCCCTGACCTCAGGAGAAGTCCGGGCACCGACCGGCAGAGAAAGGAAAACCCCAAGTGGGCTCTTCCCCGCCTGTGTGCGTGACCCTGAGCCGCATGGACCCCTTTTTTTGTCCAGAGGAGTCCCGGTCACCTCTCAGGTGGTGGATAACCATAAAAGGGGCAACAGACAGGATGGGGGAAACCCTTTGTCTCCTCACCTGAGGGAAAAGGCAGCCTTAACCTAAGAAGGGCCTCTCAGAGAAAGGACTGCCGGCAGGTGCCCGTTCCCTTCCCCCAGCACCCCTGCCTGACACTGGAAGGGCACTAGAAACGCAGGCATTGTTTCGCGGCCCAGCTGGAAGGGCCCTGCCCTGGGGCCATGCAGGCGTTCAGCCTGGCTCCTATCAAGATGTCTTTTCCTGCTCCCGCGGAGGGGCGTCTCTGCAGAGCCTGCTCATAGATCCGTGAGATGCTGCAGCCCAGCTGAGCACCCCAGCCCTGCCTAGGAGTCATAGTTAATGGTGATGTGTGAGTATTTATGTCTGTACACATAGCTATTTATAGAGATTTAATTTCTTACATACAAGTAGATATCTATATATTGTGACCTAAGTAATAATAACAATAATAACGAAGCTGCTTCTAAAGGTCCTTTTTCCTCAATTCTGGAAACCAAGGGATTGAACTTGGCAAGACAACCCCGGCCAGACTCCTGCTCTGCTCTGCCTGGGAGGGAGCCGGGCAGCCAGCACACCCGTGCAGGCAGGACTCAGGGGGTCAGTAGCTCAGAAACTGGGCAGGACCTACTCCCAGCCTCAGGAAGTTGTTTCAGGAGCAAACTATGGAGGCCCAGGTTCTGCTGGGGAGACTCCATAGAGAACGCTAGCCCCCCACCCCCACCCCACTGTGTTCTCAGGCTCAGCTGCAGCTCCACTTGGCTGCTCATTGCCATTTAGTGTCCAGTGTATCCCTGAAAGGGGACCCTCTCCACGCCCTTCAGCTCAGGGTAAAAGAGAGGGTGCGGTAGGGGCAGCAGGCAGGTGGCTCCCACTCGGGGCCCACAGAAGCCCAAGTGAGCAGGTGAGGGAGGGCGGCTGAGCTCAGGAGTGTCCCACCCACCTCTGCCTGCCCTTCCCCAAAGCCTTCGCTGTGCCCTCATTTTTAACCTGTGTTGTCTGAGTTTTTGGTGTGTATCTTTGTGAGTTTTTAATTTAACTGTGTAACTTTGTTTTCTGCAGTTTCTGTGAAACTAAGGTGTTGTGCTTTTAATTTTTTTTTTAACAAGTGTTACCATTCTTAAAAGAATAAACTCCAAACAATCTTCAGGTTTCTGAGTTTTTCTTTTCCTTCCCTTTTTCCTGATTAGAGTGGGGAAGGGAGTAGGGCAGGCAGGGCGGGGAGGAGGCAGGACTGTGTTAAAACGGGGAGCCTGAGCGTGGGTGCCTGGGGTACATGTTGCCATGTTCGGGGTTGGAAGACATTAACTTTGTAGCAGCTGTGGGTGGAAAAGGACAAGAAATGCCCCCACGTACCACGTTTGATCGGCCAGAGTGAGAGCCAAGGGCAGAGCTGGCGGAGGGTGGGTATTCCATGCCATGTGCAGACCCTGCTTCGACTCCAGTGCCTGCATGGACTGGTAGCAGCTCCACCCCCTCTCCAGACTTGGGGCTTTTGCAGGAGGTGCAGGGGCCCCCCACCTCCACCCCTGCCCCACTCCTGGTGCCTGAGGCTCTCACTCTGTGCTCCCTGGTGACGTCTGTCCCCTGTCAGCTTCGCTGTGGCCCAGACGCTCAGCTGGGATGTCCAGTCCTGCTTGTCCACTCCAGCCTGGAGGGACATGCCTGTCCCCGCCTCCCACACAGTGCTGTGTGGGCACAGTGGCACAACCCAGCTTTGGTGCCAAATGGGCCCACAGAGGGCAGCGTGCAGGGGGCACTCAGGGCCAGGGCTGCTCCTGATGGGCTTTGGGGACCTGGTGTCTGTCGTCACCAAGGCCTGGAGGCCTCCTGGGACGTGAGGAGCCGAGTGGCAGGGTCCTGGGTGCACCTGGCAGGGAGGGTCTGCGTCCATGCCGAGTTCACAGCTCTGCCGAGCATGGATGTCTGTTGCTCTTTGACCCTCAGAGCAATGCGGGCTCAGAATCTGTGCCAGAGGGGGTTTCAGTGGCTTCCCCTGGCCTTCTCATCCCCACACACCCCCAGGCCTTCAGTCCGTTGGTCAGTCAGTGTCCGGGAGCCTGCACCAGGCCGAGAGGAATTGCTTAGGGGCGTGGGGGATGCAGCAGGTCACAGTGAGTTGACTGCGGATGGGCGATGGGGAGGGGCAGGCGTGCATGTGTGACCCTCAGGCTTGAGCCTTGGCTGCCGTGGCTGTTTCGGACAGTGCTGGGCAGCACCTCAGAGAGCTGTGACAGCAGATGGGACTCTGCCAGCTGCTGTGAGGCCCCGGAGAACGGCCCTTGGGCCTCAGTTTCTGTCAGAAGCTTCTGGAGCCCAGTCTCTTTTTTTCTCCCGAATTCCCTGGTGATTTTCCCTGATAGAGGCCCTCCCTAGGGGGAGCTCTGAGGTGCAGACGTGGCAATGGCACCCCGACGCGGGGCCCTTTTTATACTGAAAGTAGGGCACAGGCCCCAAGGGTGCCCCCTGAGGTGCAGGGGGAAGGGGACACCCACGCCAGGCTGTGTGGATGCAGCGCCAGGCAAGCGTATCGGGAAGAGCCCTCCCCTTAGGGCTGAGGCTGATTTTCCTCCAAAGACTTCCAATCCCCTTACAGACCTCCAACCTTCATCAAGTGCAGGCAAACCGCTGAGTTGTAATGCCTCGCAGGAGGGTGTCCCTGGCTCAGGGAGGCCCTGAAGGCCGTGTCCCCAAGTCACCCCCAGTTTGCTGTTGTGTGTGTCCTGTCGGCCATGCCCTGTCTCTTTCCCACCCACACTCGGTAGGGGACAGGCCGGCCCACAGGAACACCTGCCCTGCACCTAGGCAGGGGAAGAGGCGGGGCCCCGGCACGTGGCCCTCTCTGTTATTTCCAGGTTTCACCTGCCGCACAGACACTGTCTCCTTTTACTTCCTGTAGGTCAGCTCCTGCACCTCGCTGCCTGCGACTTCTGACTATTTCTGGGGCACTGGAATGGGCCTCCAAGAAAGACCGCAGACGAGAGGTGGCATCACTGCCCCCCAGGCGGAGGGTGGCGGCTTTCTCAGAGCACTCCCAAAACCTGAGGCAGCGACTCCCCACCCCAAGGCCCCTCTCTGGCATGAAGGCAGTTTGGGGACCCCTTTTAGCAGAAGGGAGCCCAAGGCCCCAGCTCTGCCCTGTGTACAACAGCTTTCCTAGGGCCACACTGAGAAAACCAGTGAGTGGAGTTGGCATCGCTGTGGCAGCCATTCCTGTGCCTGTTGTGTGCCTGCGGCCTGAGTGCTTTGCTCCGCCCCTCTGTAAAGTGTCAGGCTTGTTTCCACTCCATCACTGTAAAGTTATCGTGTAGCCCAAGCTTTCAGGGCCTTGCCTGGAACTGTAGGCTTTTTTTAGTTGTTTTTTTTTTTTTTTTTTTTTTTTTTTAGAGAGAGGTGAAGGGAGGGAGAAAGAGAGGGAGAGAAATATCAATGTGTGGTTGCCTCTCGTGCACTCCCCACTGGAGACCTGGCCTGCAACCCAGGCATGTGACCTGACTGGGGATCGAACCAGTGGCCTCTCAGTTCGCAGTCCGGTGCTCAGTCCACAACCACACCAGCCCTGGCGGAACTGTAGTCTTTAATAATTATGTTCTGTTCAGTGGCCCCTGCCAGCCCAAGAGCTCAGGCCCTTGCTCCCTGAGCACCGGCTTCTCTGAGAGCCTGAGGCCTCCTTCCCTGCACCCCTGCCACAGCCCCCTCCCCAGGGGAGGTGAGCCTGCTGAAGAGAAGGGGCCCCAGCACCACTGGGCCAGGACCCTGGGGAGCCAGGGAGACTTAGGGCCACTGTGGGTTTTGGTTTTTGTCAACAAACATGACAGAATCAGGGGTGTTTCCCAGGCAAATCGCTAAACAAATGTCCTCGTTCAGTTCTCGTGGTATTTCAAGGTCAGTAAAGGCAGGAACGCCATGGGCGCAAATCCAGAGGGGTCATCTCAGCATTCGGCTGTTGCTCAGCATTGGAACCTGAAATGTGCCATTAGGTCGAAGCTCACGGGGGCCTAGGAAGGGGTTTTGTCTCTGAGGAGCAAATCTACCCCAGTAACAAAGGAATAGCTGATATCGATGAGGACAGAGTTATTAGAGATTATTGATTCTTGTTTCCCTGTTTTTAGAACTCAGGCAGCATCTAGAAAGGCCAATGTTGGAGAGAGACCCTCTGC
Organism: Desmodus rotundus; assembly: GCF_022682495.2. NCBI lineage: Eukaryota > Metazoa > Chordata > Mammalia > Chiroptera > Phyllostomidae > Desmodus > Desmodus rotundus. Next base: position 94,478,404 of record NC_071399.1, on the reverse strand, counting down.
ACAATGTCCCTCCCACCATTGTACCAACCCGACTCGTATTTCGGTTCATTGTTTCTTCTTTTAAAAGTAAATATTCTCTCCTAGAGTTTTGTCTAAACCAGCTCCCTGCCTGCCCTTTTTGGGGATCCGACACTGGGAGGCCTGGCCTCGGGCCGCAGGCTGTGCTGGGCGTCCCGGGCGGGAAGGAACAGGCTATAGGAGGGAAGACTGAGGTCACTGGCTTTGCTGGGCCGCGGAGAGCCGGCAGTCACTTTCCACGCTGCCGAAACACCATGATGGGGTTGTCGGTGTCCACAACCAAGAGAGCCCCCTTCTCTGCCCACGTCTCTTCAAAAAAAAGTAAGGAGTAAGACCAGAGTTGCCCTGACTCTGGTTTCCCCAGCGACTGGCTCTTATCGGGCCCTTGGTGACAGTAGTGGGAGCTGTGGAGCTGGACGCATCGTGATGATAGCAGCCGGCAGGGAGCACTCAGGCCCTGAGTGTCGGGCCCTGTCCTGGGACTTCCTGTATTTTATTCACCACCTCCCGTGGTGGCTGATCAGGAGACAGGCAGGCAGCCACGAGGGCGGCAGGGTGGATGGAGCAGGACACACAAGAGCACAGTGCACCCACTATGCAGCCGCCCACCCTGCTCCCCTGCGGCCACGACCTCCGAGTGAGCCAAGAGGGAAGAGCACCCTAAGTAAGGTTCTTAGAGACAGGCACAGACACCCTGGGACGTGCCCATCCCGAATTCCTCGCTGTGATCCCCCCCCAGGAACCGTGCCTGGAGAGAGCAGCAGGGGACAGAGCTGAGGTCTGTACTACTGATGTGTGAATGGGAGAAACCATCAGACCACGTTGAGGGAGAGAATTACCCCCACCGACCGGCTGTGAGTCACAGGAGATGGGCGCCCTCTTCATTTTCTCCTTCTTGGCCCTTTTCTCGGCGGAGGAAATGCTGGCCTCCATTTCGCGTGGGCAGCACTCTCAGTCAGCCTCCGCGCCCTGCAGAGTGGCCGCCCCAGCAGTCCAGCCACCTCCCATCGTCTCACCGTGGGCCCCCTCCCCCACCTTGTCCCCAGACACTCTCCTCAATAGCCACCAGTCTGGTCTGGGTCTCCGGTTTTGTTTGGTTCCGTCTGTCTGTTTTGTGCAGACTCCAAGCGTGAGCGAAGCCGGCGGCACTTGTGTCTCTCCCCCCGGCTGGCCTCCTCCAGCAGGGAGCCCTCACGGCCCGTCCCTGTTGGCCCAAACGCCGCGTTTCATCTTTTCTTACAGCCAAGTGGCGTCTGCTGGGTAAATGCACCCCATCACCCCATCGCCTGCTCACAGGCACCTAGTTGCTTCCATGTCTTGGCTACTGTGCATAATGTTGCAGTGAACCAACTCTGTTTTTGGTCTTTATGGATAAAACCCGGCCTGAAGCTGTGTGGTTAAGAAGGAGCCTACAACGGTTCCTCCCTGCGTCCCTCCAAATGGAACAGTAAGGGGTCAGGGGGAATTGTCGATTGTTCTCCGGTCCCCAGAGTAACTGCTTCTGACCTAGGATCTCCGCTCGCTTGGGGCTTTCTGTACTGCCTCGTGTCCTTACACCACCCCCGGGGCGGAGGAGCTGACAGGTCCGTTCTCCCTGGCTGCAGTTCTGCAGAGGCGGCTCATGGCCCTCATGGGAATCTCCCTGCCCCGCCCCGGAGGGGCGGTGGGTTTAGGGGATGGAGACAGTGTCTGGCTGTTGTCCTGCCAGCTTGAGCGGAGTCCCCTGTGACAGGAACATGGAAGTTCTCAGGTGTCCAGGTTGGAGCCACTCCGGACTGAACTGCCAGAAAGTGACCGGCCGCAGCTGTGGGCTCACGTGCACTCCGCGGCGGGCAGCAGTTGGGGTTCTGCTGCGCCGGGCACAGAGATGCATCCAGGAAGTTTCCCAAGCATGCGTGCTTGCCCTGACAGGGAGCCGCCCGAGGCCGTCGATGGGGTGTTTTCAGAAACTGGGAAAAAAAGAAGAGCTGGGAACACTGGGAGACGGAAGGGGTGTTTCTCAGTGCTGTGCCCAGGAGCCTGGGTTTCTCCTGGGTTTAGGGCAAGGGGCTCCTGTGGTAACGTCACAGGGTTGTTCCACCCGCCAGCGGGCCTGCAGCCTTCCCCAGGAAAGGGGAGGGGAAAGGAGGACAGGTAACCAAACTTGTTTTTGGTCTTTTAACTTTTACCTCGGCCACATAGTAGAGCTCACATGCAAAACAAACCTGTGGGGCGTCTGGGGGGGCCCTTCTGTGGCTTTGCACAGGGTGGGCCAAGCCGTGATCTGTGAGTGGGGCTGTGCCAGAAGGTGGCATAGGTCCAGAGTTGTCCTGCCACTCAAAGAGTGTGGCCTCAGAACGAGCTCACTCCTTGGGATCCAAGCACCTTCCCGGGTTTCTCTCTGCAGACGAGCCAGCAGCTCTCTGTTCGGCGTGGCCATTCCCAGCTGGTCCTTCCCTCGTATTTCCGTGGGTCCAGGGGTCTTACCTTGGCAGCAGAGGTGAAGATGACGAGCATCCTGCTCTGTGTTCCTCAAGCACCTAGTCCAGGGAAGGCGGGGTCGGCGTGCTTGGGCGGCCTGGCCTGTGTGGCAACAGGTTCCACATGGTTGGACACCAGTTCCAGACCAGGCTTTGCTGCTCCAGCTCAGCAGCACTGGCACCGGGAGTTGGCTAACTCCCGGCGAGGGCTGTCCTCTGTGCTGGGGGAGATCCAGCAGCATCCTGGCCCCTTCCCACTGGGAACGTCTGCAGACTTTGCACGTGACCCCTGAGGAAAGTCACCCCAGATAATAAACCCCCGATCTCAGCTCAAGTGGAAAGAAGGACAGACGTGGTGTGGACGTGCAGTCAGCCCCGGTCTGATGGCTGCGAGTCGGCGACCAGGAAGGAGAGAGCGCCGGTTGTGGACGTGACCCCGCACACGTTCGAGGCAGTGGCCCCGAAACGCCACTGCGCGCCGCACCGCCGTGAGCACGCACGCCCAGAGCATGTCTGCTTGAAGACACGCCAGTCCCCTCCACGAACACTGTGCTGACGGATATTCTCTTCCTGCACCCCCAGAGTGCGTTCCCCTCCTGGGGTGGCCACAGGCTAAAAGAATCAAGCTGCGTCTAAACGGAAGGAGCGTAGATCAGTAAACGAGAAGCTGCTAACGTGAGTTCCCATTCTGTAGCCTTTCTCCTTGCCATCTGTGGCCATTCCCCTCTCTGAACCTCAGTTGCCCCATTTCGTAAAATTAGAAAATGGACAAAATGCTACCTGCTGTTCTCGACCTCGCGAGGCTGTATAGAGCAAACAATCTACAAAGTGTGGAAACTTGTTTGCTTAAAAGCAGTGTAGGAAAGTCAGAGGTGATTGTCATCAGCACAGGCTCCAGAAAGCACTGGAATAACCAGGTGAGGGAGTGCGGGAGGGTCATTCCTAGTGCCTGGCCGAGGGTCTGCCTGTGTGGGGATGGGGCACAGTGGCCCGTCGGGGTGGTTCCTGACCAGCAAAGACTTGGGGCAACAGATAATACGAAGGGCTCGGGGCGCTCTCGGCATCCGCAGAGTGGGCTGCAGGGTGGACGCACCCCGCATGCCTGCTCTTTCCAGGCATCGTTAAGTCTGTGTATGCACTTGGCTAACCTGCCACTGCTTTTCCTCAGCGTGCGCGGCGGGGGGTGAAGTCACTGCTGACTCCGTGCTGTACGTGAGGCTTTACCTGCCTCAGGATGTCAAAGATCTGCCCCACAAACGGATTGACTTGATAGATCACCTTCATTTGACTGCACGGGGTCTCCTGGTGTATGAGGCACGTCCACAAACTAGCAAGTTAAACTAGGCAGCCCGGGCCCGAGCTGGAGGCTCTGTTGGTTGGAGCGTTGTCCCGTACACTGTGAGGTTGCAGGTTCAGTCCCCGGTCGGGCGCATACGGGAGGCAGACACACAAGCACATGGACATGGGTATGATTTTGTCCATGTCTGGGACGCCCCTGGGAGTTGGGCACCGTCCTCATTTACACGCCAGGCAGTGGGCACTTGGTGCTTTCATGACTTCCCTGGGGCCTTCCAGCCCGTCCCTGTTGGGGTCAGGTGTTGAGCTTGGATTTGTCCGACTCTGAACCTGGGGGCTACGTCATGTTTCAGAGAACACATTAAAGAATGAGTAAATTATTTTTTACTGTCATTCAAGGATGTGTTCACTGATTTTTTTTTGGAGAGAAGGGAAAGGGGGAGAAGGAGAGAAACATCGATCAGTGGCATACGCACCCCAACCAGGGATTGAACTCAGAACCTGGGAAGTGTGTGCCCTGACCAGGAGTTGATCTGGCCAAGGCGAGAACAAGGAAGTTTTCTTTACATGTGGGTAATAAGGTACTTCAAAACAACAGTGGTGGTGTTGACCGGGAAACTGGTGTAGACTGAAGGAGATGAAGGAGACAACAGTCAAACACAACAGTTAAGATTCTCAGACGTGAGTCCATAGCAGTACTCAAAAAAAAAAAAAAACAGGAAACGGGAGAATTTCTCTACAAAAGGGTGATGGTGGAGAAGGAACATGAGAACGCCCAGTCACCAGTCCGTGATCCCCGGTGTGACAGCTGGCTCGGGCAGAGCTCACCGAGGATGCCGACACCAGCAGGTGGAAGGGTGCTGGAGGCAGGAGTCACCACAGAGCTGACTCCCCACAGGCCAGGCCACCAAGCCTGGGTCGCAAGGCGGGGGCAGCTCAGTTGCGTCCCTGCGCCCCAGTGCTGTGGGAGGGTCAGCGTCACAATGTGGTGGTGTTGGACAGCAATGCCAGTGACTCTGAGCAGACAGAAGGGCCTGCAGAGGGGGAGGTCAGCAAGCAGCCACAGGGCAGGAGCCACAGTCAGATCCTGGGTCAAGGGTGGAGCCATGGGGAGGACTTGTCCTTCAGAGGGGAAAGCTGCAGGAGAGGGCCTGGGGCTGGGACAGAGCTGCCTTCTTTGTCCTCCCAAGTCTCCCTCCCTGGACTCAGGCTCTGCCCTGTCCTGTGCTGGGGCCCCAGGTCCGTGCTGGAGGCCTGTGGCCCTGCCTGGGGGGCTGATACATCACAGCTGCTCCTGCATGGTGAGGTGCTGCTGCACTCACACCAGGGCCCCTCCCGGCTGCCACCACATTCGTGGCCTTGCTGACTTTCCATCTCCCCTCCTCTGGCTCCCTGGCTGTCGTAGGGGGCTGTCCCCCCCTTTCACAGGAAAGAGTGGCCGCTGCCTGGGTGCTCAGATCGTCCTTCCAGCAGCACCCCTCCTGCCTGCCCCCTTCGGTCATCCCCGCAGCAGGGGCTCAGCGCCCGCAGTCAGTCACAGAACTTTGCTTCTTCACTTCTCTTGCAGGGTCCAGTGTGAACGGCCTGGAGGAACCCAGCATCGCCAAGCGGCTGCGCGGCACGCCGGAGAGGATTGAGCTGGAGAACTGCCGCCTGTCCGTGCAGCAGGCTGCAGAGCTGCAGGAGGTGCCTGAGGAGACACAGGCCGAGCACAACCTGAGCAGCGTGCTGGACAAGGGCCTGGAGGAGGACGCGGCCAGTAGGTGAGCTGGGTGGGGCCAGACCATGGCCTCTGCCCCTGCGCTTCCCCAGACCTCTTCAGTCAGTCACATGGAACCAAGACTGTCTGGGCTCCCAGACCCCGCTGTGATGGGAGCTGCTCCTGACGACTGGGCTCTCTGGCCCTCGTCCTTCCTGGGGCAGGGCAGCCTGTGGTCCCAATTTCTGCTCCCGGCTGCCGTCCAGGGCAGGCAGGATGCCCACAGCCTCCTCCCTGCAGAGGGCAGACCCAGCAGCAGGCCTGTGCACAGGCAAGAGTCTAAAGAAGCCCCAGGTGCTGGTGGCAGGAGCCTGGTCAGACCCCAGGGCTTCTGCTTGGTCCCGAGGAAGTGACCTCCAGGAAAGCGCCGCGGGGAGTGGCCAGCGCATCCACCTCAGTTCCCAGGTGAATACAGCACGGCCCCTCAGAAATGGCCTGAGAGCCTGCGGCCTGACAGTGAGGCGAGGGGGGCCTTTCCATCCTGCGTTGTGCTCTGCACCCCAGGGTCCCAGCCTGTCATAGGTACAGCCCCTGTGGGCTCACAGGTAGAGGTGGGACTCCCTGCTCATGCTGGGTGCCATGTGGGGTGGGGTCAGGGCAGCACCCCACGCCCCCTGAAGCTGCAGCTTATCTCACCCCACCCCTCAACCCACCCAGGTTTCCAGATCAGCATAGGAGGCTTTGTAGCTTTGAGTTTGAAAGATGTAGAGTGACAGTCATGGGGTTGCACGTTGTTGTGTATTTATAAGAAAGGAAACAAGTGGCCCCGGCTGGTGTGGCTAAGTGGATTGAGCACCAGCCTGTGAACCAAAGGGTCGCTGGTTCAATTCCCAGTCAGGGCTCATGCCTGGGTTCTAGGCCAGGTTCCAGTAAGGGGTGCGCGAGAGGCAACCACATATGGTTTCTCTCCCTCTCTTTTTCCTTCCCTTTCCCTCTCTCTAAAAATAAATAAACAAACCCTTTAAAAAGAAAGAAAGTAAACAAATGAAAACTTAAAGGCAAGGCAGAAGTAAAACCTAAGTAAATTCAGAAAAATAATCAAAATCCAGTAGCCACTTTTCTGTCTGTAGCCCAAGCGCTCATATTCACCCACATCAGACGGCTGGTGGGGGGTGGCAGCAGAACCCCGGTCCTAAGGGCCCAGCTGCCTGAGCTGCCGAGGGTGTGCAGACCCTAGGACAGGCCTCGCTCTGCCCTGGGTCACCTGTGGGAGCTCCCAGGCCACCGTGGGCTCCATTGTTTCCTGGAAGGACTCAACACGCCCTGACAGGTAGCACACGTGTGAGCCGGGGCAGGTGCCTCCTTGTGGGCTGGGCTGGGCTAGGCTGGGCAAGAAGGAAACAATGGCACAAACACAGCCACTTGTCAGGAGCATTGACCAGGGTCCGGTGCTTCCACCCTGTCCCCATGGCCCTGCTCGCCCCGTGCTGTCTGCCCCCCACCGCGTCCAGCTCGTCCGCCTCCATTACCCACACCTTGACTGCCCACCAGGGTGCAGGGACAATGCTGCTCTATCCTCTCACAGTGGCACCTCCTCCGCACCGTGTCTCGTACGCCTGAGTCCAGAGAGCAGCTCACAGTAAAAGCAGACTCTCTCCACTCTTGACCCCTGGGGTCATGAGTTCACATCAGAAGGAGCCCAGGGTCTCTCGTGGCCATGTGGTGATGGCAGCTCGCCTGCGTCTCTGCCACTTTGCCCTCTGTCCACTGCCCTCCTGCCCCCTCCGGTCTCCCCTGGGCAGGGCGGCAGGCTGGCCCTCCAAGGGATCCATCCCTTCCCGCCCAGGAGTGCTCTGCGGGACACGTGCATCCCCCTGCAGTCTTGTCCCGCCTCACTTGGCCCGTGGTTCTTCCCACAGCAGCTCCGAGTCTGAGATGGAGGAGGAGGAGGACGAGGAGGAAGAGCCCCCGCTGCCCACCTCAGACCTGGGCGGCGTTCCCTGGAAGGAAGCCGTGCGGATCCACGCACTGCTCAAAGGGAAGAGTGAAGAGGAGGCAGATGCCTCCAGGAGCCGGGAGCCTGGGGAGGAGGAGGAGGAGCAGGAGGAGGAGGAAGAGGAGGATGAGGAGGAAGAGGAGGAGGAGGAGGAGGACTACGACGCAGAGTCCAGTGAAGGTGAGAAAACCATCCCACCCACCGCAGCTCTTCCCTCCCTCGGCATCCTGCCTGCCTGTGACCGGGGGCCCGGGCTAGGGAGCTGTGCACCAGCAGCCCCCCCCCCCCCCCCTGCACGCTCTGACCTGCCGTCGGAAGGTAGAGGGCCACGCTGGGGTCCGAATACCCCTCTCCTTGTCTTCCACTTTTTCCCTTTAGTTTCAGTGAGTAAAATTTACTTTGATAAAGAAAGGGAACTTAACTTTCTGGAGGCTCCCCAACACCAGGCACCCGATCCCGCAGGCTGCAAAGGCAGGCACAATCACTTGTTCAGAGCTGCTGCCACTGAGCAGGGCTAGCAGCCAGGCTCCCACGGGGCGGGCTCAGCCAGAGACGGGTGCTCGCGTGCTTGTCCAGACAGAGCGGCAGCTCCAGTGTCCTGGTCCAGTTGGCTCTGAGACGTTTTCGTGCTTTGGTTCAAGCTGTTCCAGTCCTGGCCCTGTGCCTGGCCCCGTGTGTCCTTGAGTGAGGGGGGAGGAGTTTGCTGGGCCTCCTCTTCTCCCCGTGGAGGACACAGCGTCCTTCTTTCTGTCTCTTGGCTGCACAGGGGTCTCAGTGCAGCCAAACCCCTGAGGGCAGAGGCTTTCTCCGAGGGGCATGGAGGAGAAGGGCCTGGGCCCCCAGCCTTCCAGAGGCAGTCAGTCCACATGGCCTGGGCATGCAGCACTGGCACTGCTGGCTCGGCCGCCCCATCGACCCCAGGGTCTGCTTTCTCCAGCACAGCGAGGGCAGAGCCTTGCCGGGTCTGAGGCCCCAGCTTCGGTCAGAGGCAGGGCACAGCCAGGTCCCTCAGGAGCTTCTCCACCCAGCTCTTCTGTGGGGGTGGAACCCACGAGGCAGCCCTGTGTGAGGTGTGGAAGGAGGAGGCCCCGGGCCCCCATGCTGGCGCTGGGTCCTGTCCCAAGGCTGCATCTCTGGCCTAGCACTGCCCCACGTGCCTGCTGGTCATGGGGCCACGGTGCAGGGTCACAGCCTATGTCCTCTGCAGCAGAGCTTGCCCGTCCCCCTGGCAGACTGCGTTTCCCAGGCCCGGACCTGGCACCAAGACCAAGCCCACAGTCCGGGCTTCAGAGAGACACAGGCAAACTGGCTGTTGTGCTTGGCCCCAGGCTGGGCCTGGGGCGTGGCCTGGGTACCTGTGTGGGCAATGCTGTGTGGGAGGCTGCCGCCTTGTTGCTGAGGATAAAGCTCCCTGTTCCTCTCTGCTGTTTCCCCCACGAGGGCTGCTCCTCGCTGCCTTTGCAGCTGTCTGGCTCCCCCTTGTGTACAGGCGGAGGATTGCGCTGGGGCAGAGGACAAGGCTGCTCCGGCTGTGGGGTTTCTCCCCACTTCTAGCCCGGCGCCCCCAGGCAGCCGTCCAGACTCTGCCTCCCAAGGCAGGTCGCAGGTGCACATACCTGTTTCCTAGAGCCGAGAGCCGACCGGCCTCATTCAGCGCACAGCCCGGGCCCAGCCATCAGGCCGCTCGTGCCCCAAATGGCATGTGAGACTAGGGGTTCAGGAGGAAGCCAAGAGGAGAGCCGCAGCGACCTCATGAGTCCGGCTGCACGTTCCCCTGCTCCCCTTATCCGGTGATACCTCCCGTCACAGCGCAGGCCCTGGAGAGGCCATGGGGCCCGGAACCTCCCTCCACTGCTCCTTCGGCGAACCCCAGGGGGGCAGACCCAGGCCCATTTACTGCCAGGAAGCAGGGAGGAGACTTGCGCTCTCCCTGTCGCTGTGAAGATTAAAGGGCCCCATGTCTCTCTCTGACTTGTCTTCCTTGGTCCGAAGACGACCAGGCCCTCTGGTGGCATCGCTATGATTCTGTCCCACCCAGCACCACAAGGGCCAGTCGGCCTTAGAAAAGCCCCCAAGGCTACAGGGACCTGCAGGTCTGAGTTTGGGACGACATTGTGCCCGCCGCCACGTCGGTTGGTTTCATCACACTCCGGCCCAGGTCACATTGCCCATTGCTTGTGAACACACAGCTGTCTTTGCAGCAATGAGGCTGAAGCAGGTTGTACAGTCAGGCTGCTGAGCGCGGGTGCCGCCAGGAAGTATGGGGTCCTGGGCAGGTGGCACCGCTCTTGCTGCCTGAAGAGCCCGCCTCCCTTCCCCAGTGCTCCCTCCCCTGAGCTGCTGGCTATCCCTGTACTTCACCCCACTGTGTGGCCTGGCCCCAGCTCCGACTATGGGGAGCCCATGGGGCAGGAGCCGCTTACAGACTCCTTGAGCTCTGGGAGCCAGAATAGTCCACGGGGCCCTCTGGCAAGTCCTCGTTTCGCTAAGGAACTGGCTCTCATGTCCAGTGGCTCCAAGTGGAATTTAAGGGAAAAGGGCTTTGACCTCAGAAAACGCAGAGAGGGATTGTTGGCCCATGAAGTCCCAGAGCTTTGGGAATTTATGGGACAGAGCTCTGCTTCCCCACAGCCGGGCCTCCCCACCTCTGCTGCCCATGGCTGCATCCCTGCTGTGGACCCACACAGGGGTGGGGGGTTCTGACTACAGACCGGAAACCCAACGCTCCTGTGCATTTCTGTCCTGTGCGAGTTGGCTGGTTGTGGCAGAAGGACAGTGTGTCCCCTCCCACCTCGTTCTTGTCACTCAACTCGGCTCTCAGAAGCAGGGCGGGCGGCACCCTTCTGGGTGACCCAAGAAGGAGTCCGCTCTATGGGGCCACCCCCAAGGCTGTGGTCAGGGTCTGCTTCTCGAACGTGGCCTCGGTCCCTCGAGGGTAGGCATGGGGAGAGGGGCGTCCAGAGGGAAGTTCTCGGTGCGCAGGCCGTGTCTCCTCGTGCGAGTCCACGGCGAGCGTGAAACTTGAAAGGACATCACGTGGGATACTTAGGGGCCACGTGTGTGTGTGTGTGTGTGACCTGTCGCGTGATCTCGACATTTGCCTCTTCCTGATTCAGTCTGGCAACGAGGTAATTTTTCTCTCTGTTTCCTTTCCTGTGGTGTTTCCTTCCCTCCCTCTCTCCTTCCCGTGACTGTTCATCTTCTTCCTCCTCTCCTTCATCACGCCCTTCCTCACTCCTCTCTCCCCTGCCGGGAACTGGGTGCAGCAGCTGCTGGAAGCCAGAGGCTGCTGCAGGCCCTGAGCACAGCCGACCCCCTGGAGATCCAGGCGGACGTGCACTGGACGCACGTCTGGGAGAAGGAGGAGGAGCGCACGGCGCCCAGCTCCACGCCCTCCGCTTCCCGAGGTAACGGTGTCAGACCCCGCACCCGGGCCCTCTCCTCACTGTGGGGCTTTGCTGTCATGGCCAGAGCAACCTGTCCGGCCCAAAGGAAGAGCTGACAGACGTTGTACTTTTTTCACATTGCTCCTGACCTACCCTGGGCAAGTTCAGAGGTTGTGAGTTCTTTCACAATCGATGCAAAACTGGCAGAGTGAACTTGGCCTTGGGGCGTGAAGATCGTGCTTTCTTTCCCCGTGTGACGAGGCCGGTCACTCTTGCCCTGCCAGGTGGAAGTCCAGCCCTTGGCTCGTGGGGTGTGCCTGACGGTGCGTGTGCTTTGGCAGGAGGGGCCGGGAGGCCTAGTGTGAACAGGAGTGAGGTTTTCAGGGAACATGGCCGTCAGGGAGGCCAGTGAGTCACTCTAGGCTGTGGGCAAGGTGGTCTGTGCCCCTGGTCGGGTGACGAGGATGCACACGTAGGAGCCGCGTGATTCCACCCCCTTCCCCCCTTCATCCTGCTCACTGAGCCTCACGTTTCCGTCCAGTCCCAGCAGGAACTGCGAGTCTCTGAGGACTCCAGGGGGTAGTCCCCACATTCGTGAAACACCTTTCATGCGGTCATTTGATTTGCGCCTCCCAGCCCCAAATCTTCACCCACAGGCAGGAGTGGCCCCAGTGAACTGTCCCTGCAGCAACACGAGTGCATGCAGAGGCCCCAGTGGCCTGGACACGGGTGGCCGTGAGCCCCCGTGCACCTTCCCACGCCTCCCCTCCTTTCCTGTAGTCCCTCCACACAGGCTCGCCGCCGGACCATCCCCCGTCAGTGCCGATAGGCCCGGCCGTGATGCCACCAGGGCTGCGCTCTTGGACTTCAAGGGTGACGCGAACCTGTTCAGGGGGCTTCCTTCCTGTGTAACGTCATGTTTGTGTCTGTTTTACATTCAGCGCCTGACCTCCCCTCCGTGCGCCGCGCAGCCGTGCAGGCCTGGCTGGAGACAGTGTCCGGAGGTAGCCGGGGTGTCTGTCCTTCCGCTCACTGTAACCGCTCTCTCTCAGCAGCTCCACTGACCCCTAACACTGGACTCCCGGTCCTGAGGCTGTGCATGTGGGGGCGGGGGCGGGGCACATGCATGCCTCCCCCGAGGGCCCCCTGCATGGACGGACACACTCCCCACGCCCCACAGGAACGAGCCAGGTCCTGTCAGCGGGACAGAAGCCAGCGCTTACTCTGATGCACAGATCGGGCAGAGGCCAGAGCTGCGAAAGCATTGTTAGCACTGAGGTGTAAAGTCTGCAGAATTCAGCCTCGTGTGAACGTAAAGGAGTCAGTGAATACTCCACAAACCTCCTGAAGTGTCAGGGGAGGAGGCAGCGGTGCTGGGGGGACAGATGGGACAATTGTAGGGGATGCGATGTTGTTCAGCTCAAAGCAGAGGGACAGGTAGCCTCAGCCAGGTCTTCAGACAGAGGTGCGGTGTCTCTATAAGTGATTAGGCCAAGAGCTGGCAAAGGAGCCTCAGTTGTCCTTCTTAAACTTTTTTGGGGAGAAGAATTTCTCAGTGAGGAGCTCCTGGCATTTGGGACAGGATGGCTCTTTCCACTGTGAGATGTTCGTGGCCTCTGCCCTCTGAATGCCCGGCAGCCTCACTCCCGTCCACACAATACACGCAGACCGGCTGCACCGATACCCCTCGGGGAGGGGGCTGCTGTGCCCGAGGTTCCCTGGGTCGGGCAGCGTGGAGTTCACAGGGGCCGCCAGTGTTCTCCCAGCAGCAGCCGAGGGAGAGGAGTGGAGCCAGTTAGCTCCTGTCCCCAGCACGGGTGGATAGGCTGAGGTGTCAGGACGTCCTAGCTGGCAGCTACGTGTGGCTGCAACTTTTGGCCTCCATAGTTAGTGGCAGCTCCCAGCACCCCGCACCTCACTTAACCGGGATCTGACCCCAGTCCCACCCCTCCAGCTGTGACTCTGAGAATACCCCGGGCCACCCTGGTGCCCTCACCTGTCTGTGACACCTGTGTTGTGACCTCTTGGGGCACCTTTGAGGGCTGTGGACTCTCACCTCTGCCTCTGCAGCGAGGCGAAGGCAGGCCAGGCTGAGACTGAGGGCGTCCAGGGCCTCGGGCTTCTCCAGGCTCGCTTCCCGTGTGCCTGTGCATTAACGGTGCAGGGAGCCCTCGATGCCCGGGGTTGGCACGGTGGCCTCCACGGTAGGCCCAGGTGCGGTTCCCACCGAGTCGAGGTGCCTGTGAAAGAGCGAGGTTCTGGCAGGGGGCAGCGTCCACCAGCTGGGTCAGCAGGGCTGTAGTGCAGCTATGAGCTTGGCCTGCAGGCAAGTGGTGCGGTGCAGAGGAGCAGAGGCGTCCCCCCGGCGTGTGGGACCATCTGAGTCTCCCCCAGGGTTTCCCCCGCAGATGCTGCTGTTGCAGGTACAAGCGGGGTGTGGCCGGCTCCCTGGGCTGCTCTGCCTCCTCAGAGGAGGGTGGGACAGTCACCATCTGCCAGCCCCTAAAGTGTCTTGAGAAACTCCCCATTTCCCCAAAACTCTCACTGTTAGCCCAGACCTGTCGGTCCAGTGCTCCGAAGCTGGGTGTGGACTGAGCACCCCCTTTCAGGAACTTTGGTGTACATGGGCCAGGAGATGAGCACACAGCCTGAGGAGCCACTACGACCACGGCACCACCGTGGCATGCCTAGGCCCAGGCTGGCGTCTGCTAAGTGCTTCCCCCTCCACTCCCCCGAAAGGTGGGCACTTCCTTGGTTGTCACTGGACAGTGACCTCAGCAGGCGCTCCCAGTGTTTCTGCCACACCCACTCTGCACGCTCTCAGGTACGGGGCTGCCTGTGAGCAGACTGACCCAGGCACCCGGGGCGGGGAGGGGGCGGGGGGGGGGGCAGGGCTGTCCTGGATTCGGCACAGCCTTGTAAGGAATCCTGCAGCTGAGCTGCGCTGGCCCCCCTATGCCCGCTGTCCTGTGAGCTCCAGTTCTCAGGCTCCCGTACACACAGACCACACTCCAGCCCCCTTCCCTTGGGTGACAGACAGCTTTCAGCAGCAATGTGGGGATGGCTGTGCTTTGAACCCGAGAGGGAGCCACAGGGCCCTAGACAGATGGGTGACGCTGGGGTGTAGCAGCAGCCTTCCCAGCAGTGGCCTTCCTTCAGACTTTTAGTATGAGCTTTGAGCGTGCAGAGGTCGGGGGCAGCTGTGAGTGTGAGTGTGTGTGAGTGCACTTTAGGGGCCGGCTGCTCCTCAGGAGAAACGAGTGTGTTAGTGCTTTGTCTGCCTTTGCAGCCCTGAAGGGCTAGGCCTGGGCCCAGCGGTGGACCTCTCACATACCCTCTCCCCACCCTGCACTGCTTTAGAAAAGCATTTCTCCTAATCACCCCAAGCAGAGCTGCCACCTCTGCCGCCCGTGGAGAGGGTGCAGTGTGGGCCACACCTCCCACAGTGATGTCGCCGACGCAGAGCACAGCAGCCACGGACAGTGTTGTCACAGATGGGTCAGAAACGGTCCCTCCGACTGCGTGAAGGGACCCGTGGTGTGGGGCACAGCCACACAGGGTCAGGCTGGCGCTGCTACTTTGCACTCAGGGGTGCTGGGCCTGGGCCTGGAGGAGCCGCGTCCCCCTGCCCTCAGCCTGGAGGAAGGAGATGACTGGGCTGAGTGTGAGTCCACGCCCACGTGCCCCATAGAGAAGAAGTCTCAGGTGTCAGGAAGGGCCCCTGCAGGGCACTCTGCCTGTCCTCCTCCTTCCTCTCCTTCCCTTGACGTGTCTGCTTCACAGGCCCGTCGGACGAGCATGACCTGGAGGAAGACGTGGACTCGGAGCCGGCGGAGATAGAAGGGGAGGCCGCTGAGAACGGGGACACGGGGGACACTGGCGCAGAGCTGGATGACGGTATGGGGACCCCAGACCCCCCTCCACAGGAGTGGCTGCCCGTTCCCCATGGCAGAACAGGCCAGAGTGCTCTAGACTCAGGGGAGATCAAAACAGTGCTCGCTAGACAGTAGGCAGAGGCAGGGGGCTCGGGGGCCAGCTGCTGGACCTCCCGGTCCGTTCCCTGTTCGGCCCTAATGGGGGTGTGTGTTGTACACCTGCCGTCGGCCGCCACTCAACACAGCCTGCATCCGTGCGGCTGTGGTTGAGAAAAGGAGCCGAACTGGGGGCTTGTACAGGGCCTGTGGCCCATGGGTGCTGTGTGAAAACCAGACACGGGGAAGCGGTGTTGTAGAATTCCACTTCGGTTGGTCGGGGCACAAGGGGCAGGGGCTGGGCTGGAGAAGTCAGAGGGGCAGTCCAGGCCCGGTTGTGGGGCAGCAGGGCTGGAGCCGCCCATGGGAGAGAAGAGCAGGTCAAGGCCAACCCTCCCTGGGTTCGCCCACTGGCCACCTTCGGCTCTGCTGCTAAGGGGCCCAGTTTGGCCCAGCGTCAGCTGCTGGGGGAGGAGCAGCAGGCAGGCCCAGGCCTGACTGAGCTCACTGTGCTCCTGTTCCTCTGCCAGATCAGCACTGGTCTGATGACGTCCTCTGGGAGGCTGAGGCTGAGGCGCACAGGCAGCTGCCGGCAGTGGCAGCAGCATCAGAACTGCAGCTGAAGGTCTCAGAAGACGAGGTGGCTTGGCCCCCTGTCTCTCCACAGCCCCAAGGCAGAGGTCAGTCTGCTGTGGCAGGAGAGGCCCCTCTGGATCCCCACTGAGGCCATGTGAGGACAGTGGCATTGGGGCACCTACACACCAGCCTCAGGCGACGGCCCCTGCCCCCAATGCCTGGGCCCCACCCACATGCAGCTTCAGCACCAGCCCTGGGTGTCTGTCACTGGGGCCATGAGAGGGTAGAGGACTGACCATCCGTGTGACAAAAAGCTGGTGCTTCTGACCCAGAGTGTGCACACAGGGCGCCTGGGGAGGCTGGTCCCTTTGCTCCTCATCCTGTGTCTGCAGGTGGCCGAGGGTGCCCAGACCCCGCTGCAGAACTGGCTGGGGGGAGGCACCATCCCACTGGCCACTAACAGGGTTTCCTCCTGTCAGTCCTCTGTTTCTCTGCTTTGCAGGTCCCTCCCAAGTCTCCAGTCCCATCCGGTCCCCTTTGGCAGAAGCTGCTCTGTTCCCCCGCATCCACAGCCCCTCGGCCGAGGTAAGAGTTGGGGCTCACTGGTGGGGGCAGCACTGGTGCCCTGAGTGGATGTGTTGGGAGTTAAGGCCCCCATATTTGTGGGATTACTGGTGCAACAAGACAGGTGCATATCTCCTTGGTGTTTTGTTACCATGAATTATGAGTTTTAAGTATTGTATTTATTTACTTTTTAGAGGGAGAGAAGGGAGGGAGAAGGAAAGGAAGAGAATCATCAGTGAGTGAGAGATACATCGATCAGTTAGTTGCCTCTCGTGCACCCACTACTGGGGACCTGGCCTGCAACCCAGGCATGTGCCCTGACTGGGAATCGAACCCACGACCTTTCAGTTCACAGGCCAGTGCTCAGTCCACTGAGCTACACTAGCCAGGGCAGAACTGTGAATTTTAACATTAAAAATATCCAGATTACCGGTGGTATGTGAAGCACACGTTGGAGAATAGTGTGTAAACACATCGTAACAACGTGTCCCATGGAACGGGCTTTGGAAAATACCTTCTGGAGGAAAGATCAGGAAGGGAAGTCCGAACTGCAGGCGGGTCTGCTGGATCGGGCCTTTGGGATCCTAAACAGCGAGGCAAACGTGGTGGTTTTGTGTGTGTGGTGGGGGAGCTTCCTGAAGCAGGGGTGGGTGGCCAGTGGGTGGGGGTTCATGTAGGGGTCCCTGGACCTTTGAGCCTCCCGAGGGGGATGATTTATAACACAGGCTGTGAAACAGCTGTTTTTAATCCACTCACCAGGGACCCTGATGGCTAGGGAGGGAGAACAGGCTGTGCCATGCCCTCTGATAAGCACGTGGCCAGCACGCAGGGGATGTGGGATGCATGCATTTGAGGGGGGCCAAGCCCTGACCACTGAGTCTGTCCAACTGGGCTGAGTGGGTCTAAACAAGTGGAAGGTCCTCCTGGAGGCACTGGAGCAGCAGCTGAAGGCGAGAGTGAGCACAGGCCTTTGGAGAGAGAAAGCTCCCCAAAGGCTCTCTGCTGACTACCAGTTCCGGCCCTCTGAGCAGCGTCCGTCTGTCCATCTTCATTTCTGTAGGGGGCCCGGATCCCACTCCTGTCTGAGGTCGCCAAGGTGAAATCGCCTGAGGAATGCCTCTTCCCAGAGCTCTTGGTCCCCAGAGTGGACGTGGCCACTGACCAGAAAGCTACACCCTCTCCTGTCCAGGCCCCGCCAGCAGCCCTGCCACCTCGGTCCCCGCTGGCCACCCCTGCTCCGCTCCCCATTTGCTCCCAGCCACAGCCTTCCTGCGAGGCTGCTGTCCCATCCCCAACCTTGTCCCCAATATGCTTCCAGCCTGGTCCAGCCAAGACATCCACCCCCCTGGCCCCTGTCCCCGTGAAGAACCAAGGGGACGCCCAGGACAGGCTGGGCAGCCCTCTGGCTGCAGATGAGGCTCTGCGGCGGAGCGACCTGGTGGCCGAGTTCTGGATGAAGAGCGCTGAGATCCGCCGCAGCCTTGGGCTCACACCCGTCGATCGGGGCAAGGGACCTGAGCTCAGCTTCCCCTTGCCTGTCTTGAAGCCAGTGTCCCTCAAATCCTATTCAGTGGAGAAGTCCCCTCAGGGTGAGGGGCTCCATCTCCTGAAAGCTCCACCTGTTCCCAAGAGACTGGGCCTCCCGAAGCCTGAGGGCGACCAGCCCTGCCTGCCGACCCCCAAGTCCCCATCTGACCGTGAGCTAAGGAGTGCCCACGAGGAGCGGAGGGACCTGTCCAGCAGCTCGGGCCTGGGCCTGCATGGGAGCTCCTCCAACACGAAGACCTTGGGCAGCCAGAGCTTCAACACTTCGGACTCCACGATGCTCACGCCGCCCTCCAGCCCGCCCCCGCCCCCACCGCAGGGCGAGGAGCCCGCTACTCTGCGCAGGAAGCCGCACCAGATGCGCGAGCATCAGGGGACGGAGCCCAGGGCCTCGGGGATCCCCCCACCCCCACCAGCCACCGCCCTGCGGCCCCCCCGGGAGGAGGTGCGGAAGTCATTTGTCGAGAGTGTGGACGACATCCCCTTCGCCGATGACGTGGAGGACACATACGAGGACAGAACCGAGGACTCAAGTCTGCAGGAGAAGTTCTTCACACCCCCGTCCGGCCCGCCCCTTTCTGAGAAGCCCCTCCGGCCACCCTCGACCAAGGAGAACGGTAGGTTGCCCAGTCTGGAGAGTGGGGTCCACCCGCAGAAGAGGGGTCTGCTTGTCGTCTCTCCGGAAGCCAAGGAGCGGGCCGAGGAGCGTATGCGGGCCAGGGAGAAGTCTGTGAAGAGCCAGGCACTGCGGGATGCCATGGCCACGCAGCTGCGTCGGATGAAGGAGATGGAGACTGGGACCAAGGCCTCCAGGCCCCCTGGGGGCACCAGCCGCAAAGCCTCCTCAGGGCCCTCCAAGGGTAGAATCCCTGGCCTCACATCCCACAGAGTTTCAGAAGAGCCCACCGCCAAGCACAAAGCCACCGGCGAGGAGATCCTGTCGCCCGTGTCTGACTTGGGGCCCCCCGATGGCTCACTTACCTCCTCTGAGGGCTCCAGTGGGAAGAGCAAAAAGAGAGCATCTCTCTTTTCCCCACGCAGAACCAAGGGGAGGGCGACCAAGGGGGAGGGCCGGCCCGCTGAGAAGCCCAGCGCAGACCTTCCAGAGGAGGCAGCGAACAAGCCCAAGTCCTTGTGGAAGTCGGTCTTCTCTGGGTACAAGAAAGACAAGAAGAAGAAGGGAGACAACAAATCCTGCCCCAGCACGCCCTCTAGCGGGACCACTGTGGACTCGGGGAAGCACCGGGCGTCGCCCAGACTGAAAGCAGGTGTGCGGGTACCCGGGGCCCCCACACTCCCCGCCCCACCCCGGGGCAGGGCACAGGACACATTCCTCTCCGAAAGTCCGGTCCCCATGCCCCATACCCCAGCCCAGGGCCCTAGAGCTGTGCTGACTGGGGAGAGAGAAAGGACAGAGGCCTCAGGAGGGCAGCACTGCCTGCAGACTGCAGCCTCCACACTCTGGCTCCTTGGGTGGGGAGTCATCTGAACTAGACACAACCCAGACCTCCAGCACAGGCCAGCACTGATGCTGCCCTTACCTGACCCTCCCTCTCCCTCCAGAGCTGCAGCTCCGTCGCCAGCTGAGCTTCTCAGAGGACTCAGACCTCTCCAGTGATGACGTCCTCGAGAGCGCCTCCCAGAGGCCGAAGCGAGAGGTATGCAGACCGGTGGGAGGCTGTGCGGGGGCGGGGGGGCAGGCTGAGCCTCACCCGGTGGTGCAGGTGGAAGATGCAGCAGGACCGAGCTCAGGCTTCTCAGGTAGCAGCCAGGGCTCCGGCCTCCGTGGCAGGAGTTTCTGGGTTTAGTTCTGGGAAGACAGATGTTCCAGGCCCAGACATTCCATCTGTCTTTGGGAAGTGCCCCGCGCTGTCCCTCCATTCCGTTGTCCCCTGCGGAGCAGCACTCTCTAAGCCAGAGACAGGGCTGTCTACACAGGGCCCCAAGAGGCTGCGAGAACCGGGCCTTCCTGGTCTCCATTGTCCAGCCCTGGGCACACGCTCCCCACCCCCTGCCCACCCACGGGGAGGTCCAGCTGCCTCCTGCTCCCCTTTCTGAATGGAAACTCCCCCAGAACATTCTGCACCTTCTTTACCAGGCTTCCCAGGACTTGGTCTTGCCTGCCAGAGGGGCTGCGTCCCGTCTGCATCTTGCTCCCTCCTCCCGGCCCGACCCAGTTCCTCTTTAATAACTTGTCAAACCGGAGGAAGCCAGTCCTCCAGCTGTCACCGCATTCCTGACGTGTTCGTCCCCCTGGACCATGCCAGTTCTGCATCTGTCTCTTCTCCTAGAAGGACACCCAGATTGCCAGGCGCCGCGGGAGACAGGGGAGCTCCTGTGTGCGAGCCACGCAGGGACTTGGTGGGGGCCTGGCCGGAAGGAGCACGTAGTCTCTGTGCTGACAAGCAGACCAATCAGTCCCGAACTTTGTCAGCCGGTGATTCTGGGGTTGGGTCTCTGCACTGTTCCTCTATTAATCAGTGAACCGCCTGGCGCCATGCTGAGCGGCAGGCTGCCCGAGCTGGCTCTGTCAAAGCCACAGCTCGGCGAGCACAGCCTCTCCCTGCGGAGCACAAGGCTGCAGGTCCCAGACCCGCTGCCGGAATCCTACCCCTCACAGGGGTGGCCGTGGAGGGAACCAAATATCCTCACGCCCACTGGGGTGCGGAGCCAACTGAGTGGGAGAAAACTGCTATTTTAAGAAGCAAAGCTAAAGGTGGAGGGACTGAGGGGGACAGAGGGGCCGTCACAGACCAGTCCCAGGATGTCAAGTGCAGGGAACACAGTCAGTTGTACAGTGGTTGCTGCGCAGGGCGCCAGGCGGGCACAGGGAACACCGGGGGCAGAGCTCTGTGAAATGTGTGATTGACCCCTGCGCTGTGCACCCGAAACCAGGACAAGGTGTGGCAACTGCCCACTGTCACTGAAAAAGGCTGGATGCTCACACAGGGAGACAAACCAGAGCAAAAGCAGCCGTGGGCACTGGCCGTTACAGGAAGTCTGACCATGGATAGCACACACACATGACCTCACTGGGCCGTCCTGGGCCATCGGCACCAAGTTCCTGAGAGCCCTGCCGCCACGTAGGGAAACGACTCTGCCCAGCAGAAACGCACTGACGTTTTTAGGGATGAAGCACTGTGGTGCCCACAGAAGTTTCAGGAGAAAAGATGGGGTAGAAAGTCTCTCTGGTGTGTGCGAAGCCAGCCAGCCAGAGCAGGTGAAGGTGTTCGCTGCCCTCCTCGGTCAGCTCGTCTGCCAGTTTGCAGAGTCTCAGAGCAGAAGCAAGGGGACCGTGGGCACCAGGCAGGAATGGGTCCAATGGACTCGCAAGGGGCCGGGTGCTGCCCACGCCCCCAGCAGCCAGGTGGGGGGACCGCGCCTCTGAGTCACAGGCCTCCTGTGAGGAAGCAGCTGTGACACTAGTGCCTGAGTTTTGTTTCATTTTTTTTTTAATTTATATGGTAAAATACAATTAATACAATTATTTCAAAAACTATTTGTTTTAGAAGTCCCTGGGGATTCGTCAATGTCCTTACTTTCCATGTGTTTACATATAATTAAGGAAACACTATTAAAAACTCATAAAACAAAAAAACACCAAAAATAACTTATTTTTACTTAAAATGTTTATATAGAAAATTTAAGATAATACACATTTTTATAAAATTTTATTTATTTTTAGAGAGATGGGAAGGGAGGGAAAGAAACAGCAGTGTGTGGTTGCCTCTCATGCGCCCCCTACTGGGACCTGGCCTGCAACTCAGGCCTGTGCCCTGACTGGGAATCCAACCGGTGACCCTTTGGTCTGCAGGCCAGCACTCAGTCCACTGAGCCACACCAGCCAGGACATAATACATATATATTTTTTAAATCACCTTGTAGCCTTACCAATAGGAGAGGAGCTCACATTTACATCATTTTTCTTTCCCCTCAGTCTAGCTTGAATACAACCCATGTGGCCTCTTGCTGCTAATGCTGCCACTCCCACCGCAGTCCAGTCTTGCTGGCTGTAGATGCACTGGCCCGGCTGACCTGCCCCGGGCGTATGCATGCTGGCACCTCAGGCCTCGGGTTGCTGCCTCCACCAGGGTTGTGCCGCCTCCCGCCTGGGTTGTGCCCCTTCCCGCCAAAACCTAGACAATGGCCACCCCCAGCCCCTGCGGGGCGAATGTTTAGTGCTGGTCCTTCGGTTGTGGTTACAGGGTTTTGAGACGCTGCTTGGGGAAACCCCTGTCTTCTGTTTCCTTAACTGACTCGTTCAAGTAACAAAATTCTTCCTCCCGGACGATTGGTGGGAGACGTGGGTCCCCCGAGAGGCAGGGTCCACACGCTCAAATTTAAACGTCGCCACTAGTGGCTCCTTCTTCTCGGGGCCCATGTGTGGGGGACCCCAAAGCCATGTGCAGGAGCCCCAAGGACACTGCGTCCGAGGCTGTGGGTCCCCAGACCTGCAGCCCCATGGGCTGGGCCGACGGCAGCTGTGACCCCCCTCCACTCTGAGCGGCTCCGCTCAGGGCTTGCTGGAGCCGGCAGACACAGTCTCTGAAACGTGTCTGATAAACGTCAGTTGTTCCTGCTGTCTCAGCTCCTTTCACTGTGTACAGTCAGGAAATGCGCCCCCCCACCCCACCCCAGGGTCTCTGGCGGTGGCGGGCGCCCTGGCCCTGCCTGAGGAGCCCTGCCAGGGGCTGGGGGCCTTTGGAAGAGGGTGGGTGTCGGAGCTCAGCTTGCTCTGTGTCTGTCTCCGGCAATGGGCCCCCCCCCCCCCCAGACCCTGTCCCAGCACCTGTTACATTCAGCGGGAAGGAGCCACCTGAATTGCCACAAGCAATTGGGCTACTGAGGGGCCAGTTTTAATTTACATGTTAGGGAACTAGAGGAGGGACAAGAGAAGGTTGGGGGCATGAGGAAGAAGCCGTCTTCCTGGGAGAGCCTGAGCCTGGCCCGAGTCAGGGTGGGGCTCCTGGAGGCGCCACTGGGGGGTCTGCACCCCCTCCCCAGCCCGGCATGACATTCTAAAAAAATAGTCACGTTTTGGTCTATGTGTTTGTTTTAAACTTATGATCTTGCTCCATTTATGTGTGCTGTTTTTAATGGTGATTATCATTGCTGTTCTGTTTTGTTTTCCGTCGCCACCCCTTTAAAAGTCGATACATTTGCCACACACCTTGGCGTCCAGGAGACCATGTGCACCGAAGGTAGTACCGCGTCCTGCCCGCCAGTCACTGTTGCATGCGTGTCTGTGATTAACCGCGGCGCCCAGCCCCCGCCACAGCTCACTAACTGTCCTGCGTGCATGGAGCGGTCACGCACAGCAGCCGCCATGTCAGGACTGGAGAGCATGAGGTGGCATCGGTCTGCGTGCCTGGGCCAGGGCCGGCACGGGGGCTCACGGCCCTCGGCCCCAGGTCTGCAAGGGGATGTGCTGGACACACCAGAGCGGCAGGACACAGGGCCGCCAGCTGGGTGGGCTCCACACAACCCTGTGCTCTGAGAATAGATCTGATGAGAGTGTACGGCTGGGCCGCACTTGAGCATCTCCCCCACAGTTGAGAAAAGTCTCCTTTTTTATTTTCCTGGGGTCCGTGAAGAAGGCGTTATGATTACAGGCAAACCCCCCTGGCAGCTGCCTCTCAGAGGTAGCCCAGTGCCCCTTTGGGGTGCCTGGCACTGCCTCACACCCTCACTGCCCACTTCTGCCCCTGGAGTGGCCCTGGCCGTTCGTTGGTGGAATCAACTGGATTTGGCCAGTGGCTGCCTCGACTCTTCACAGCACTGGCTGGAACAGCTCTGCCACCTGCCCTCCTTCCAGCAGCTATTGGGCAGCCCCCAGGGTCCAGGCAGGGTCACCCCCGTGGTTCCTTCTTCGGACTGTTAGCTGGTTCGGGGTTCATTCAGACTCAAAGTAGAAGCATCCCTGTTTCTCTACTTTAAATGTCACTTTTTAAAAGAACTGTATAAATATCACTCATCTGAAGGGAGTGGCTTTTGATTCCAAACCAGAATATCAGGGACCCTGATTTTCCTTTGCCTGCCTGTCTCCTACAGGCAGGAGGCATGGGGAACATCTTACCGATATTTTTACCCTGAAAAAGTCCTAAAAAGAACAGGCAAACTTGTATGGGAAACAGGTGAACCCTCTGTTGCGCCAGCTCCCCAGCTGTTGTCCCCAAGCCTCCTTGTTCCTGTCACCTTGGAAAAGCATCTCCACGTGGCATTTTGGGCTGCAGCCTCGGGGCCTCCGCACGCCGCGCGTGGGTGCTCTGCCACCTGGAGCTGGGCTCTTGGGCCCCTGCCGACCAGTGCCACCTTCTCAGGGCTGTGTGCACCTGACCAAGGGAACATCTTGTTTTCCCCAGCCGCGAACTTACACGGAGGAGGAGCTGAGCGCTAAGCTGACACGGCGCGTGCAGAAGGCGGCGCGGAGGCAGGCCAAGCAGGAGGAGCTGAAGCGGCTGCACCGAGCCCAGGTAACCCCAGGAGGGGCCCCAGCTCACGAGGGGGGTCACACGGCCCCATCCTCCTTCCAGCCAGCTTCGTCCCCATCCCCCTGACAAGGGAGGCTGCAGAGGACAGGGCAGAGCAGAGGCAGACGGGGCATCCCGCTGCCTGAGAGGACGGCCCCTAAGCCTCAGGCCACAAGCCCCTGGCTCACTGCAGCTGCACACAGCCTCAGCTTTGGGGGGTTGTGGGTGGAAACGGGAAGAGCCACGCTTGTGTTTCCAAGTCCTTACGGTAGAATGATCATTGCAAAGCCTCCTCCTTCAGTGGTGAGGACAGTTCTTGAGGGGCTCCATCACCTATCAGCCTCTGAGGGGTCTGGGACTTCCTCCCCATCATCAGCCCCTGTCTGCAGGCCCCCCCAGATCCCAGACCACCTGGATTGGGGGCAGGGAGACTGAAAGTAATTTCTTTACACAAAGTATTAAGAGATACCTAAATACAGTATGGTTTTTAAATGCAATCATATGTATTCAGAAAGTACACTCGTCCAAAGCTGTACACCAGTGAGACACACAAACAGCACACGCAGACACCAGCAGGTCTTCCTTCCTCTGGACCCCACGTCTCGCCGGCCCTCCTGCACATCCCCACTGGTGCTCGGGACCAGCCCCGCATACACTACCAACAGGCTCCAGCCAGTTGCCCCATTCTGGATCTGTTTTTCCCAGGGCAGAGACAGGAGGTCACCGTCAGAAAGATCCCGGGCTGTCGCACTTGAGTCCTTCCTGCAGGAGTTCACTCCACTCCTGGTGGGCTGGCCGCTCCTTGGCGCCTCGCATGCATCCTTCATGCTGATGTGCCAGGGCTTACAAGCATCCTTCACTCACAGGAGCATCTGCCTCTCTCCTCCGGGCGTCTGCAGAGCACCTGACCTCCCAGCAGCGAGGCAAGGCCAGGCTGTGAGAGACAGGCGCCCCTGTGGTTTTGTCCCCGCAGATCATCCAGCGGCAGCTGGAGCAGGTGGAGGAGCGGCAGCGGCACCTAGAGGAGAGAGGGGTCGCAGTGGAGAAGGCGCTCCGTGGGGAAGCAGGTACTGTCCGGCCTCCCAGGGCGGGCCATTCCCGGGGGAAGCCCCCGCCCACCCCCACGGTAGGGCTGGCTTTGCATCACCTCCTCTTTCTCTCAGGCAGGCGCCTCTGGGCCCCTTCGTCGCTGAGGTTGGGGGCTTCCTGGGGCTCTGGGAGAGGAAAGCCCCTCTGTGTGGGATGGCCCCTGGCCTGAGGCCTTGCCATCGGCCTGCAGGAAGGACCCCTGGTCCACGTCCTCTGTTGCTGGCAAGCGCTGGGCCTGCCCCCCTCCCCACCCCGTCACTTTCTCTAGGAGAAAAGACGTGGGGAAAGGGAGCCCGCACCACAAGGACCATCACAGAACTGCACCGGCAGGGCCTACCCGCTCCCCGCGCCACCTGCTGTCCTCAGCTCTCTGGTCCCCCTGCTGCCCTTGGCACTCACAGCAGTGTAGACGCCCCACAGAGCCCTCCACCTCCTGGGGCACAGTGCCCTGATACCTGCACTGTCCGGCCACCCAGGGCCCGTGGGCAGGCTCAGGGACTGTGGGGAGCCGGCACTGAGGGGGTGCTGGGCAGGAGCCACAAAAGCCGTGAGCCAGGTGGCTGCCGATCAAGGAGGATCTCAGCGTGCTGCATGGCAGCACCGCCACTCACCAGGGAGCCTGCGGGCGGGTTCGGCACAGTTGGGTGCAGAGAGAGCAAGGAAGTCCCTGAGTCGTCCGGAGTCCCTTTTGGTGCAAGATCTGGAAACCACCGGGCCAGCCCGGCTGCAGCCCGGCACAGGCACAGCCAGAGTTGCACGCCTCGGCCATCTCTACACAGGAAACTCGTCTCCTGCAGGGAGCACAGGCCTCTCCAGGGCACAGGGGCTGTGGCAGGCCATCTGAGAGCCCAAAGGGGAGCCAGTGGCCGCAGCCAGGAATGGGGCCCACTGCTGCCCGATGACTGACTTCCTGGTAAGCTCCCCGATGGGGTGGCCTCGTCGTGTGAGCCTGGAGTCAGACGGACTCAGGCTCTCAAGGACGGACGTTCGCCGGGGGAGTCGGGCCCAGACGTGGAAGAAGGCCTGGACAGCACAGCCTTGGCATTGGCTCCGTGCTGACCTTTGGGTGAAGAGCAGACGGGGGTGGGGGACAAGTGTGGATTCCCTGCCTCAGCCACCAAAGGAAATAAAAGACTCTGAGCCCCCATGGAGCCAGTGGGCCAGAGCGTGGCTGTGCAGCGGCTGGCCAGCTGGTCCCTGCCCTGCACACTGATGGGGCTCCTCGGTGAGGCCCTGGAGGGAGTTGGCCCAGACCTACTGGAAAGGCCCTGCCCTCGCCGCTCCCTCTTCTAGCAGAAGACCCGGGTCAGGGGCCAGGCCTGCCCTTCCTCCTGCGCCTTGCTGCAGGTGACAAAAAAGAAGTGTCTGTCGAAGTAGGGAGTGAAGGGTCACTCAGCAGGCACGCGCCCCTGCACCTCATGGTTCACAGATGTGCTCATGGAAGACGTCCTGCCTCCCCTGCACACACACAGGTGCTGAGGCTCAGGTGGGCGGCCCCGCCCCAGGGGCACCCGCCTTGGCACAGTCTGACCCTGCGAGGTGCTTCAGAGTCTCCACCACAGGCTGCCAGCGGCCGAGGTGCCAGAGGAAAGCGCGCCATTGGAGCCTGGTGTAGGTTTCCCCAAAGTCCCTCCTTCTAGGTGTTTAGATAATTCCCGTGTCATAAACACAAGCAGCCAGGATTCCCTTTAAGTCAGTGGTTTTCAACCTCGTTTTTTAGCAGCAGAACCCTTTTTACAAACAAAGTTATAAGTTCAAGTCTAACTCAAGAATAATTACTCTAGAATGTTAGTGAACGCAAGTTGGAAAATGCAGGTTTTGGTGGAGAGCCACCTCCACTCCCAGTGCGCACAAGGTGGGGACCCTCGGGACACGAGGGCGATGGCCGTGTCGGGTAGCGGTTGTAGCCGTGCCCAGAGCACTGGGGGCACGCACGATGGAGCAGCAGGGCTGGCTTCTGCAGTTAAATCGCTGACGGGTCCAGCGGCAGCCCACTCGCTTCTGAAGAGGAGACGCAGAGAAAGGCGCCCAGATGTGCAGTGACCACATGCCCGGCTCTGCTGGAGGCTGTGACATGTGAGCCACCCGCCCAGAGGACCTCGAGTGACGGGAGTGTGCTACTCACCGGAACATGGATGAAGGAACACGTGTCGCCTGCTCGGCATGTTCACAGGGAATGAAGACGCTCACTTCTTACGGAAACGCTTCGCTCCCACAGCTCCCCTTTTGTCAGAAGTCCGTGGCCCTGTCCCTGCTGGGCAGAGGTCGATCCGGAGGCCCATCAGTGTGCACTGGCTGCTCCCGGCCAGTCTGTCACTACAGCCTGAGTCCCCAGCAACGCTAATCTGCCCTGTCCCTGGGGGCCCACGTCTGGCCAACCTGCTGTTCAGTCTCACTTTGGGCGATGCTTCTAGCGCTGCGAAGGGGCACATGACCCAGTTAGCTACCCACCCTTCCAGGGAAGGCATCTGGAACGGACCTTGCTCTGGCCACTGGTCTCCCCTCTCCCCAGACACACAGACACTCAGAGCCTTCAGCCAAGGGCAGGACAGACACAGACGTGAGTCCTGTCTGGAGCACCTGGAAGCCCTTGCTGTTCCCAGACCCTGAGTCACACCTGAAGCACTGGGTCAGCCTTGAGCTGCGTTGGAAAACCACCAGGTTTGCATTCTCCTTTCTGCTGCATCCTCTCTTGAAGGGGCAGCCCTGGCAGGGAGCAGAAGGCTGCCAGGGTCAGCGTGCAGGCCGTGAGGTGCGGCACCCCGGGAGAGGGTGAATGGCCGGCATATGCTGGGTTCTGCGTGCATTTGTGACTAACTGGAAGCCCAGCCCCTTGGCCTGGCCCCGTCTCTGCATCTCAGGCGTGCAAAGCCCTGACATGCTTCTGGGGCAGCCACACACAGCTGAAAGCCAGGAATCCAGTGGCCGGCAGGCCTCCTTGAGCCTGCGGACAGTCACAGCCCGTGCCCTACTTGCTCCAGGAGGGGGCCACTGAAGCTGGGGCCCTGACCTCAGAGGGGCAGCATCTCCTTCATCGTGACCCCCCAATAAAGGGGTTCCTGCAAGGTCCGGGCGCACTCACAGTGGGGCCACACGCGAGTCCTCCAAGCGCTCTGGCTGCCTTCACACCTGCAGGCCGGAGGCCTTGCTTGGCGGTTTCAGGGTGTTTCCGTCCTGTCTCCAGCCCTGGAGCATCCAATAGTAATTGAGGAAGGAGCTGCCCCCGATCTGCCCTTGAGTGTTTTAAATCTCAGGTGAGGTCAAGTCCTAGCAGAGCTGGGATTCCCCACAAAGCCAAGGCCTTTCATCCTCACTGGTCATTGGAGGTGTCAACAACGCTGTCACCTGTGGGTTAGTGACCACCCCCCACCCCCACCCCGGCAGGAAGGGCGCAGCTCAGCACGTGTGTGTGTGTGCCCTGAGAGGTGCATGCATCCCAGCCGATCCTCTCCCTGTCTGGCTGCATCTCTGTCCCTTGCACTTCCCGTTCTTGTTTATACTGGGGGGCAGAGGGGTGGGCTGTCAGGTCCAGTAACTGTCTTCACCGGTTCCTGTTGTAGACTATTGGGGAGAGTCTTGTTACAGTGGCCTCATCGACTTGCATCTGGGTGGTATGTATGGTGGCACCTGTTGCTGACACTAACCTGCTGACCATCCCCCCAAGCTCTCCTTCCTCAGTCCCTGCTCACAAAGGGCAAAAAGCAATCAGCCCGGTAACCGAATGGCAAAGCACAGGCTCTTTTCCATCTTGACAGAGCAGCAGGGGTCCGTGCCCCCCTACCCTCCTGCCCCATGGGCTCCAGGGAAGAGCGGAAGTGGCTTCTGCTGCCCGGGGCCACCTGGGTTTCTTATGACCAAAGTTCACCTGTCCCACCAACCTCGAATCTGCACCCTGGTCCTCCTGATACCATTTTGGTGGTTTGACATCCAACACACACACACACACACACACACACACACACACACACACACACACACACACACACACCCAGCGTGACCTCACCACACGGCTTGCAGGTGGCATCCACTGGGGAGCTCACATTTCCCCCAGGAGGCCTGAGTGCATGGGGAAGTACCCCTTAGGGTTTCCACCCAACTCACCAACCTTGGGCCATGTTGACAGGTGTCAGTCACAAGGACCTTCTTCCTTCTGTCCCTCTGTCCCGGGCTGACTTTGTGGGTGAGGCCCCAAGGCCACCCCTCAGCTTCGAGACCTGGGAGCTTGTTATACATGCAGGTAGCCGCTCCCTACCCCAGGCCTGCCGAGTCAGAACCCTCGGGGGGACCCCCAGACCCTATGGAGTGAGAGGGCGCCTGCCTTAGAGGAAGTCTGGACCTGTGCTGTTATTTGTACTAGATGAGAGGGACCTGGGCCCATGAGCCTCATCTCCAGACGCTGGGCAGTCTTGCCTCTGGAAGCCGACACTGTGTCTAGAGGGGCCGCACGGCCGCCCCTGAGGTGAGCGGGGCTCTCGAGCCCCCACACCCTGGTTCGGGCAGTCTGGCCTCCCCATCCACCCAGCCAGCTCCTTGCCTACAAGTGGCCTTAAAACAAACCAGCTGGCACATACCGTTCTCTCTCGTTTCCCACCGCTGTCTCACCCGTCCCTTTAAAGTCTGAAGGCGTGGCTCTGCGGTTCCTGCCGTGAGCTGCCCAGGGAGCTGCCGGGCTCCTGGCTGCGCCTCTGGGCTGGGTATCACCGATCTCTGCCCTCTGCCTTCCGACCCCTTGGCCTATGGGTTGTTCAGGGACTTCCATGCTCATGGCCATTGAGACTGTAAAAGGGCTGATGCTTCCGCTCTGATTAACAGACCCCATTTCTTACCTAATGTCCTCTCCTGCCTCCTCCTAACAGTACCAGGGGATGTTTGTGTCGTTTCTAAGTGAATCTCAATGTGTGAAAATGTTTGTTTGTTTGTTTTAATCCAAATCTCCTGGGAGGGACTGTGACAACCCATTTCTTTAAGATTGTATCCACTCTTCCGTCCCCGTTCGCCGAGTGCCCCTGTGTGTGGTTTAGGTTTCTCTGTCCCCGTTGCATGAATGACAGGTGTTCCTCAACTCCAGCTATGAGCTTTTCAGATTTGGAATTCCAACAAATTGCAGGGGGAAAGGAAATAGATTTTTTTAAAAAGAAAGCCAGTGTGTCTTCTGAACTACGAAATGCCTGGTAATCCCTCTACTTGACTCTCACTGTCTCATCGCTCCTTCTTCAGCTCCTGTAATTTCCATGTGACAGTCGAACTTGTCCCTTGGCTTCTGACCGCCGCACGGAAGCAGGAGAGACGCCCCTCCCAGAGGGCGTCCCTGTGTTCCTGGGCGGGGGGCCCTGCTCCGGGTGGCCCCAGCAGAGCAGGTACCAGGGTAGGTCCCTTTTAGACCCTGCCAGCATTCCACCCTGGGGCTCTTGGCCATAGTCATTATTTGGGGGAAGAAATTACCCTTCTGAACCCTGAAGCCTGAAAGGTGGACCCTGATTGCTTCTCTGGTCCTGCGTCCCATCCCCGAAAGGCCACACACAGCCTGTCGCTGGGCCAGTTCCGTAGTTCACAGTTGAGCACACGAAACAGAGTTTATTCTTTTATTACTTGTTAATTATTGTATCACGTTTCCATACGAACAGCTGCACACCACGGTGGCCCCGCCCCGTACACACCTAACTTTCAGAGAACAGGAATGGCCCCGAAACGTAGCCCAAGGCCTGGATGTGATCTCTCACCGCTGCGGCAACCTGGGGTGGGAGGCACGGCTGGGCTGAGGCTGCCCCCTGCCCTCCCTCTGGGTCTTCCTGCCCTGCTCGCCACTTTGGTTTGATGTTGGCAGAGTTGGCTCATCTTTGCAGTCTGAGCCTTAACCTGGCTCTGTCTTTGCTTAGGAACTTCAGAGTCCTTGCGATTTCCCAGCACTCTCCTGTGTCTGTGTGAGGATGTACACACGTGTGTGTATAAGCGCACTTGGATGTGCTGGATCTCAAGTCTTAAATGCTGTTTTTTTCTTTCTTTTGTGTGTGTGTGTTCTTCATTTTTCTGGAGATCCATTCTGTAGTCAGTTTCATTCCCCCAATGAGTCCCCTGGCCCTGTCATCTGTATGCAGACGGGACCTCCGCACCAGTATGGTGCCAGCAGGCCGCTCTGCCGCCCGGCACCCAACCGGCCTGACCCCACCAATGGGGCCACAGTGTTTGTTGCTGTCCTGGCTTGGGACCAGCCCCTCATGTCAGGCCTGGCACCAGCGCTGAGCCAAGAGCCTTCCTGGCTGGAGGAGCGAGAACAGTTATGCATAATCTTGGTCCCCCAGACCTGGCTGATCTTCCTGTCCTCAGGCTGCACAGAAGAGAAAGTCCGTGAGAGCCCCACTCCTTACACCTGAACCTCAGGATGCTCTCTGAGCCCTGGGCAGGCAGCTTTCTGCACGTTTAACCAGGTGGGCTAACCTTGGGCCTGGAAGGGAATGTCCCTGACGTGCCTTAGGGAAAACAGAAGTCTGGTGCTGTCTGTGAAATGAAGCAGATGAACTGCCTTGCTGCAGCGCTGGGTCAGTTACCAGTGCATACAGTGGCGTGACCGCCAAGCACAAGTGTGAGGAATGGCAGTTACCGGGCAAGATGAGTTCCCCACGCGTGGCTGCCTGCAGGGACTGGCTGCTCAAGGAGGCAGAGCCTCGAACACACCTGAGGAGGAAGCACCCCTTGCCACCTAGCATACCGTGGAGGCTAAGAGGAAGCAGAATGAGAAAGAATCTCTTCCTCCCGGCAGGATTTCTCCGAAGCATCGCTGGGAGGACAGCCCTGAGCTCTGGGGTGTTTGGGAGGTGTCAGTGCCTAAGCCAGCCACAGTGTGTCGGGGGGAAGGGGGCAGTTTTGTGCCTGAAGAGGGTGCTAGTGCAGTGTTCCTGACTATTTGGAATTCTGTATTTTCATGTGGGAATGCAGGTGTAAGTGGTGGCTCAACTTGTGAAAAGTCCCCTTCATGATGCTTGTGTGCGGTGCTGAGCCCTCTGATCTCCAGCCACAGCCAGTCATCCTGTGGGAACAGCAGCAGCCTGGGCTGGGACCTCAGGGACCCGCTCGGCTCCCTCCCAGCCGGGCCCTCGCCTTGCTGGGCCAGCCACCGGCTGGACGCTGGCCCGTGGCTAGAGCAGGGCCTTGGGCCGGGCCCATCCAGGCTGTCACTGTCCTCACCTCTCCTCATGAGAAACGCACTAGACCCTTCTCCGTGCCCCAGCCTCAGGGGCACGGAGAAGGGACAGAAGTCGGACTGGGTTTGTGTGCATTTTGTGTGGACGTCCAAGCTCGGGTCCTGAGTCTTGGCTGATTGTTGGTTTCCTGTCAGCTGATAGGGTGGGGAGGGGTGTGGGACTTTGGGGTGAAGTGTCTCAGACGAAGCCTGTCGGAGGAAGATGGAAACAGAATGGACAAGTGCAGAGAAGGAGTTGCCAGAGAATCGCCCACCTTTCCCCTCAGTCGGCTCCGCAGCCTTAGGCTGCACAAGAGACAGAGCCTGGAGCGAGGCATCGCAGGCCAGGGGCAGTGTGGGAGTGTGGCAAGCACCTCAACCTGGGAGGGCAAGACCTGACCCAGGCCCCAGCTTCACGAAGTCCCCAACTGGGTCACGTCCTCTCTGGGCCTCTATGGAGACTGCAGGGCCAGGTGACTGTGCCACCCGACCAGGCCGATGTGTGACTGTCTGGCTGCAGCCAGGAGCCACTTGCCAAGAGACCCCCCTACCCCAGGAGCCTCCGTCGGTGCCTGGGGGGGGGGGGCAGACTCTCAGTTCAGCATGGGAAAGCAAGCTTGAGTTTTGGCCACATTCAGGTTCTGGGAGCCTTGGACACCTGCATCACAGGAGAAATGCTGGGGCCTATTGGGAGCCGCACAGGGAGAATCCATGACACACAGAGCCGGCTTCGCCTGGGCTCACTGCTGCCCTGGGACGAGCCGGATCGTACCTCCCTGGGCACTGCTGCTCTGCCGCTCCTCACGGAGCAGCTGTCACCTGCCCCCAGAGGTCATGGCAAGTGGTCACACTCCAGGAGGACATGCTGCTGCAGAGGAGACTGCCCGCTACCCGGGGGCGCTGGGGGTGGGGCAGGGAGGGTGGGAAGCCCCTGCCAGGACTGAGCCAGGGGTCACTGTGGAGTTGGTTTGAGAGGGTGAGACAGAGTGACTGTTACACAGGGACAGAACCCCAGCATTTAAAATTCCTGACCTTCTGTTTGCCGTGAGCTTGACACCATCTTTACCCCAGAACATGTGGACTGGGCCCATTCCTCAGAAGAGGCACCCAGACGGGGGCCTCCGCCGCCCACGCTCGCTGCAAGCTAAGGCTGTGCACAACCCCCCTGTCGGACTCAAGCTTCCCTCGGTTTGCACCCCTTGGGTTCTTGGTAAAACCGTCCTTATCAACTGTGTTTCCTGATTAAAATAGCATAGGTTATGGACATTACAGAGCGAGCAGAAAAGTCTAGAAAGCCAGAGCCACGTGGTGTGGGCTCACCAGCTCCCCTCAGGGGGCCCCCTGCCCTCAGCTCCCTGCCACAGCCGAGGTGGCGGGTCGAGGTCGCTGTTTTAGACCCTCGCTTCACCCAGTGCTGCCTGCTCTGACTTCACTTCCCGATTTCCGTTCTGAACGTTCTGCAAGGCCCTCTCATCCTCTGTCTGTGGAAGGGCCTCTGAGGGTGTGGTCGGCAAGAGAGGCCTGGAGGCTGTTCTGTGAGATGCGCGCAGGCACATCCTCCTCGCAGCACGTGTGTGTCATGTCCCTGTGCCTTGC
The DNA here is from genome assembly GCF_022682495.2 of Desmodus rotundus. Classification (NCBI taxonomy): domain Eukaryota; kingdom Metazoa; phylum Chordata; class Mammalia; order Chiroptera; family Phyllostomidae; genus Desmodus; species Desmodus rotundus. The sequence goes on along the minus strand of NC_071399.1, from coordinate 94,444,562 downwards.
ACGCATGTGGGCGACATCTGTCCCAGGATGCGACCGGGGTGCTCAAGCATACGTGTTTCCTGGGATCTATCTGCGTGTCCTCAGCACGGACTCTGCGCTTTCGTCACAGGGAAGGCTGGAGGCGGGCCGGCAGCACAGCGTGTCTGCTGAGAGAGGAACACTCCCCGCACCCCCACGAGGCGGTGGTCGTGGCCAAGTCTGCTGAGAGCTCTGGGTGTGACCAGCATCTCACACAATTGCACCCACAGCTCTGGCTGCAGCTCTGAGTTTCACCAGAAACCAGACACGCATGCACAGCACTGTGGAGGCCACATGAGGCTCGGGAGGGAGAGGTGGGGGCCGGAGCTGCCCTGCTGCACAGCAGGGGGCCGTATGTTTGTCTGTCTAGTGGCTGGAACAGGCTCACTGCTCACACCATGTCCTCATGGTAAAGCCACCCACTCACCTGCCAGCCCCAAAGTCCCCAGGCATGTCTGCTGGGCACGCCCTGTGTGCCTCTGTGGTTCTGTGATGGTCCCTGCTGAGCTTCCCTCTCCCCCCCACCCCCGTCACCATCAGCTGTCAGCCTCCGAGGTGTCTGCGCACTGTCCTCTCCCAGCCGTCCCGTCCACGGCTGTCAGTGTTGGCATGTCCTGTCTTACAGTCCAGAGTGTGACAGCCTCTCCTGCTGTGGCATCGGACCCCTCTGTGCAGATGGGAGGAACAGGAGAAAAGGGGGGTGGCTCCCGCTGGCACATGGGGGACAGCGAATCGGACATGGGGGAGCAGCTCGGCAATCCGAGCATCGCACCTGTCAGAGCAGGGCTGCCGCCTGGCCGGCACACTGCCTCCTACGGCTGCGGCCGCGGCCTGTGGCCTGTCTGAGCTCAGCTCCATCGGAGCGTGAGGGTCTGTGAGCATGGGCGCAGGCTGGGCAGCCGCCCAGGATTACCACCTGCAAACTGAGCAGCAGGTTTGCTCCACAGAGGCCAGCAGGCCTGTCCTGGGGCTTTGGGTGTTTTTGAGGAAGGAACCCAACACCCAAAACTCAAAAGGCCCCTGTGTGGTGATGCCTGGTGCCACTGCCCCTCGGTGAGGACTGGAGGAAGGAGGAGCAGCCCCACCGGGAGCCACTCTCAGCCCGCCAGGGAGCGCGTGCACCTCAGGGGCCGCCCGAGCCGGGTCTGCATTTATTTGTCCCCATGTGGAGAAAGGACTTAACTTATGTGTAGACTTTGTCTCCCTTGCTTCTGCTTTTCCACTTCTTGTATTTTTTTCTTTTCCTCCTGTTGCTCCTTTCTCACTTTTATGCTTTTTGTCCTCTGCTTGTTTTTGTTTCACCGTCCCCCTGTCTCTCTCCACTCCCACACTCCTCTCCTCTTCCGTGTGTCTTTCTCTGTCTCCTCCTCCTCTTCCTTGTTTGGTCCTTTTTGAAGTTGAGCCCAGTGGCGGGACTCCACGGCGTAGACCTCTCTCCTTCTGCCCTTGCTGTGTCCAGGAAGGTAACGTAACCCCCCATCCCCACTGCCTCTCAAGTCGTAGCAGCACTAGTTGAAGAGGGACTCACTGCCCAGCTGTCTCTCTCTCTCTCTCTCTCTCTCTCTCTCTCTCTCTCTCTGAAACCTGAGAGCCCTCTTTCAAAACTCCATGAGTGTGCAGCAGTTTCTGACAAGGCACAGTATCCCTTGGACTGTCTCAGGGGAGGACGGGGTGTGGAGTGAAGCCAGGGGCCTCCAGGCCAAGCAGAGTCCCAGGACGTGGCTCTGCGGTCCGTGGTCGGCCTTTCCGTCCCCAGCGCAGCAGGTAGAGGGGCCAGGAGCATGGGCGGTTTGCACCGGTGGCGTCGAGGAATACTGTCCTTCAAAGACTGGTCAATGCAGATGCCCGAGTTCCTCCCCTGAACCACCATGATAGCACACTTCTCTGCCCCGTGTCTTGCCGAGTGTGTGTGTGTGTGTTTTAAGTTTGTCCAACCTGAAGTCTGTTGTGGGGATGAGACTGTCGTTGCTGAGGCATGTGGGGAGGGTGGGCAGTGTGGTCATGACTAACCCTCGCTCACCCCTCCCTCCGCTCTCATGCTGCTCACCTCTGACTCTCAATGTGCCTTTGCTCATTGGCTGTGAGCAGTGTCTACCAGCGCTCGTGAATGGTGTTTGGGCATCTCCCCGTGGGATTCGGGGTGGGGGTGGGGTGGGAGAGACCGCCTGGTGTGCTCACAGCTTGCCACTCGGACGGCTTGCATGCCTCGGGTCTCCACCTTCCGCGGGCACGTGGTGGGCACACTGTGCAGAGACGCTCAGAAAGGAGTGCATGGAACTGCCTGCGGGCTGCTTTTCCAGCCCCAGAACCAAGTCTGTCAGGGTTGGGGGGAGTGCCCAGACCCTCCAGCACCAGCACACACTCCACAGTAGCAGGCTCAGCCAGTCCTCCAGGCAGGGAGGGCGTCACCGCTGCATGCGCCCCCAGGCACTGTGCCCACATTCACTAACCCCCCGCCCCCCCCCCCCCCCCCCCCCCCCCCCGCGTACAAGCGTGGCCCCTGTTTCTGCCTCTACAGAGTGAGGCCCTTGGAAAGACTAACTGGCCTGGGCCTGTGTGTGTCGAGCAAACGACACAGTGGAAGGAGAGTTGGCTTTGATCAGTGTGCCAGGGAATCAGGTGTGGAGGCTGCAGGAAAGCCATGAGCAAGGAGCTGGACACATGAGGACTGTCCACCCAAGGGGGTGCTCCGTGTGTTCCTGAATTTGGCCATATCTAGGATAGAACATCCAACCCAGTGGCCCTAAAACACGGAGCACCTTGAAAAGTTCCCCAGTCTTAACGCCTCTTCAGCCAGGGCCCGTGGACAGGCTTCGGGGACCCCGTGAGCCCCCCCGAGGCTCCCTGTGAGGCTGTTGGGTGGGCACAGATGCGTTCCTCCCGAGGAAGAGAGCCCCTAGCTCTCCCGAGATGCCCGAAGCAGTCTGTAATGCAAACGCACCGAGGAACCGGTGCCACAGTCTGTCGTTTGCCTTCGGGCAGCACCTCAGTGGGGCTTTTGTGCTCCCTCTTTGGGTACTTGGATTCCTTAGGTCTTCTGTCCAGCCTCCTGCCACGGTCAAGCGGAGCGGGGCCAGGCTGCCCCTGGTGGTGAGGGAGGTATCAGCAGCATAGCACTGGGGCAGCTGGCGGCACCCCCAGACGCTAGCAGCTGGGCGGATCCGAGCGGTGCGCCCTCGCGTTTAGTCTGGGGTCCGCTGGTGCTGCTCTGCCCTCGGTGAGGAGCCTGGTGGCCACCCTGGGACGGACTGCCTGTCCCGTGCAGGACCCCGGGGAGAGCGTCTGGTCAGGATGAGAGGAAGGTGGATCCCCGAGGGGGCAGCACCCAGAAGGAGCTGAGGGTAGCGAGTGCAGTGTGAAAGGCCGAGTGTGGTGCACAAACTCACACCTGCCTCGGCCCGAAGGCTTAGTGTGTACAAGTGCCAAATGAATGTCAAGTGAATGAGCAAGGAAAAGAAGGGCACAGCGCTTAGCACAGACGGAGGGAAACTACTGACAGGCCCAGGACAGGCCCCAGCCCATGGAGGCCAGGTACTGAGGGGTGAGGGCCGGGCCTGGGCAGGACAAGTGGGAAGCACGGGTTCCACTAGGCCCCAGGGTGGGCATGGCCCTCTGGGGTGGCAGGCAAAATGGACCTGGCTTGGGCGGTTCCGGCAGCATCTCGCTCTGCTCTCTTTGCACATTTGCCCCAGTGCGGTGCCTCCTGCTGGCCAGGTGGACAGCGCGCCTGCCGCGCCTGACACGCCCTCCCCCTGCAGGCATGGGCAAGAAGGACGACCCCAAGCTGATGCAGGAGTGGTTCCGGCTGGTGCAGGAAAAGAACGCCATGGTGCGCTATGAGTCGGAGCTGATGATCTTGTGAGTGGCTGGGGATGGGGCAGACCCAACGGGGGTGGGGAAGGGCATGAGCTTGGTGCCTCTCACGGCAGGAGTACAGCTCTGTCCTAACTTAGGGGGTGAGGAGACGGGGTCCCCAAGTCACTGCTGCTTGTCTCCCTCTCTGTCCCCACCTCCCAGTGCCCGGGAGCTGGAACTGGAGGACCGGCAGAGCCGGCTGCAACAGGAGCTCCGGGAGCGGATGGCCGTGGAAGGTAAGAGGGATGAGGGTAGGCCACCCCGGAAAGGCTGGGTGTGGGCCTGCGGCCTCCCGCCCCGCAGGCCTGACGCCACTGCCACTGCCGCTGCCCAGACCACCTGAAGACGGAGGAGGAGCTGTCGGAGGAGAAGAGGATCCTGAACGAGATGCTGGAGGTGGTGGAGCAGAGGGACGCCCTGGTGGCCCTCCTGGAGGAGCAGCGGCTACGGGAGAAGGAGGAGGACCGGGACCTGGAGGCTGCCATGTTGTCCAAGGGTTTCAGCCTGAACTGGTCCTGAGCTCCTGCCACACACGCTGGCTGGTCCGTGGCCTACTCCGGCCCAGCTGGGCCCTGCAGACCACCCAGGCCCGAGAGCCGAGCAGGCCGGTGCCTCCTGGGCGTCCACGGGCCTCTCAAGCAGCAGTCAGGCATCTGTGCGGCGCAGAGCCCGGGTGGAGGTGATTGCCCGCGGCGGCTCTGCCTCCTTCAGGAGACTTGCCTGACTTCCGCCCCAGGGAGTGAAGGTCACGGGGCGGTGGTGCCACTCGGGTGGAAGAAAGGACTACGCGGTCCCCCTGGATGCGCAGGGACCGGTGTCCCTTCATGTGCAGCCATGGGCGACAAGAGAAGGAAGCAGCTCCCTCTGTCAAACCCATAGCCGCCAGGGTGCACCCCACGCAGAGGAGGGGCCTGTCTTCACGGCCCCAAAGTGCCACCAAAGAAATGAAGGAGACAGCCAAGGAAGCTGCCTGTGAACTAAGACCAGTAGGGGCCACGGCCAGTCAGCGTGCCGCTGCCCCATGTCACTGGGAAGCTGAGGGGCCCCATGGCCCAGTTCAACATGCAAGTAAGCAGGACCCACAAGGGCCCTGCTCCCAGCCCCGCACCACACACTGGACTCCACGTGGCCAAATGCCCCAGGCCTGTCTCTGACTGTGGCCTGAGGCCTGTGTATTGCTGCATTTTGCTTTTAATTCACGACCATTTGAACACTGGAAAATCCTGACTCGGCGATGTGTCAGGCCCCGAGGACGGAGCGGCGTGAGGCTGCTGTCCCGGGCGGGAGTCACCCTCCCGGTGTTTTCCTGCGTTTGCACATTGAAATGAAGCTGACAATCCAGCAAGACACTCAGACGCTTCAGACTCTTTTTGTCAATTATTTTTTTAATACTTGAAAAAGAAAGACTTCCTTTTTATATCTTTATTAGGGACACTGATCACCTGGCACCTGGTGTGGGGGCAACAGGCGTCCCCAGTTGCTGCCTGTGTGCTGGTTACACCGTCTGTTGATTACCCTTCCTTACAGCACCCCGGTTTGGGGGCTCCACTCCCAGCGCCTCCGTCCCCTCCACCCGGCACCCTGTCCTCACGCTGGCGCCAAACTTGGTGCCGACACCACCCACCTGTCAGGAAGACATTTTAGCTCAGTGTGCGGCCGCCCGTCTTTCCCAGTGGGAACCCCGGCTCTGCAGGACCCATTTCCTTCTCTGTTTTTGGTGCCAGGGTTTTTCACCTCCTGCAACATGTTTATTGGAGGAAGTTGGGGTTAGGCCCTCTTGCAGACTGGCTGACCCCGTGCCTGGTGAGCCCACCTGATTGGGATTCCCTCTTCCCAGCTTCAGATCCAACCAGAGAGACAAGCAGGTGGGGGCCAACCTATCGGGGTTCAGGTTGGTTTCTCCAGGCCAGACCCCTCAGTTCCTAGGTCTTGGTGGGGAGACACGAGGTGATTCCTTACCGCTCAGCCACAGTCTGAGGAAGCCTGGGGCAGCGTGGCACCACTTGGCCATCCACAGAAGTAGCCCACCGGTGTGAGGCCAGTCGGGGGGGTCCTCCAGCCAACTCCCGTGCAGAGTGGCCAACGTTCAGAGAGCTGAGCCCAGCAGCTTGTCCAAGCCACCTGAGGTCAGGCAGCCCGGGCATCTGTGCTGACCTCGGACTTCCATGGGGAACCACACTGTGCCTCACCGTGAACGTTTGTCCTCGCCGCGGAAGAGCAGAGCGCCTGTCTTACCCCTCACATCACCCCAGCGCTGCCACCCCTCCTGTGGGTGGCCGGGGTGCCGCCAGCCGCCTCCACAGGTCTGCCTCCCACCCTGCTTGCTGCGAGGCTGACAGACTTCCATTTTTAGTCTCTTAAAAGGGGAGAGGAGGGTATTCTAGATTCCATCCTTAAAACCCAGTCTTCCGTCAAATTGGACCTAGGACAGGACCTTTGTCGACAGCCCGTGTGGCCTTTTGCAGACCCTCCACCTCTTGGAGGCTCGGAGCCTGGCTGCACCCTGGGAGAGTCACCGCCCCACCCCCATGGCAGGGACGCCGTGTGCAGAGCAGTGGAAGGGACGTGGCCAGAGTGGCCCCCTGAGTGGCCTAATGCCACGGGATGTGAGGTGTTGCTGTCTGCCCATGCTGCCAGCCCAAGCTCTCCCCTCTGGAATGCACACTGCTTCCTCCCATCCCTGGAGCAGGGCTGAGGACTTCGCCGAGAAGCTCTAAAAACCCATGAGCCTGTACAGGGTTCCCCAGCACTCCACTCCCACACGACACTCTTTTTAAAGCTCCCGTTTTATAACCACTAGTTTCCAGTTTATTTAGAGCCCTGGCGACGTGCCGCATGATGTGTTTTCCAGCTCTGGAAGTGCATGCATGCAGCTCCAGGCAGGTCCTCCTCCTGAGGGGTAGGTCCCCTTGAAGGCCGGGAACAGGACAGACGTTTTTTGGAAATGCCCGAGGCCAAGTAGGCCCAGACATGGCCAACACCATGGGTGGCTGCCGTGCCCCCTCCCAAGCCTGAGTTGCCGTGGTGGGGGGCCGAGAGCAGGTCCTCGCCCTGCTCATGGGGTGTGTCAGGCCTTTGCCCCAGGAGCCAGCTTCCAGCTTCTTTGACCAGCAGTGACAGATGACTCTTCCAAAAGAAATTTTTCAGTGGAGCAGGAAGTGAACTGAAAGAAAAACATTTCTAAAGTGGTAACAACTGAGCTACAAAGGGGAATGGGCCATTTTGTGCGCAATAAATGTTTTCAGAGAAATGCAGCGTGTGTGAAGTCATTGTGCCAGACCCACCCCACCCCTACCCATCTTCCCCAGTAGCTGGTGCCGGTGCGAGTCCTTTCGTTGTGTCTGGTGCGGGTGTGCGTGTATGCAAGGTCGTTACGGAAGAGGTGGGTTTTCGTCCATATTACCCCAGCTCAGCCGTCCACTGTTACCACTAGAGAAAATGTCAGAAGCAACACAAGGTGGTGAGAAGCTGCTCCTCGAGGAGGCAGCCCAACACAAAGTTGTAAACATACCCCAAACATTGAGATTTTTTGTGGTTACGTGTTGCGATATATTCCATGTGTGGTCCAAGACAACTTCTTCCTCCAGTGTGGCCCAGAGACGCTAAAGGTTGGACATCCCTGAGTGAGTTCACAGCCGGAGTGGCCCTGTGTCCCCACAGCAGCCGGCCGGCCTGGCTCTGGCCTGAGAGCCAGCCCTGTGGGGCCCGAGGCCCCCGTCAGCGTCCCCAAGGACGTCTTGGGCCTTGGCGTCTGGGCCTTGGGGAGCCAACATCACCCGCCTCTAGTGGACACTCCCCAAGAGGGAAGGTGATTGTCCTGGAAATGCTCCACTCTTGGCTACAAGAAGCCCCCCGGCTGCTTTTCCTGATAGAGGCGCGGTGGCTGCCCCCTCCCCTGGTGTGCTGGCCAGGCAGGAAAACTGGGCTTGTCCCAAAGGCACAGTACTTCCCTCGGGGGCAGAGACAAGAGCAGCACGGTGACTGATGGGTGCCAGTGAGCCTTGCCCAGCCTGGAGGTCAGCCGGCTCAACTGCCAGCTGTCCCAGAGAGAAGGAAAGAGCCTGTGGATGCCAAATACCGCATCTTAGCTGGTATGCACGCACCTTGGCCCCAGTTACTGGAAGGAAAAAGGCTGGGTGCGTGGGCCTGTAGGGAAGAAGAGGCATTTGGAAGTGCTGTGTGGCCGGTCCCGGTCACTTCTTGTCCCTCCAAGTACCCCCTGGGTTGGAACTGGATGCAGGCAGGGTTTGACTGCAGATCAGGAAGCCCCCGTGGCAGGAAATGGGGGCTGTGGGTTTGGGCCGGGCACGTCCTCCCTCTCTAAGAAACAGCCGCATCTGAATCCCGCTGTCCGGTCACAGAAGTCAGAGTGGAAAATGGTGAAGGGAGAGAATGTGCCATTTTATTTCACTTCCTGAGCTACTGGACTGGCCCACAGAAGGCAACCCTGCCCCTCTCTGTCACTACACAGAAGGCCTTCTCCCCACCAGCTCAGTGAGGAGCCTCCCCAAACCCCTGCTGCTGCGGATCTTCACTGGGCAGAGCTTTGTGGCAGCCCCAACCCCGTCTCCTGCCCTGTGCTGGAGCCACGTGAGCTGGCTGCCTCGGCCTGAGAAGCCCCGTGCCAGGACAGCCAGGGAAGGGGAGACGGTGTGCTGTGACACACACATGCCCGTGCGCACACGTACACACCCGCTCCTTCCATGCCCCGCATGGCCTTTCTGGACAGAGTGGATCCGCCATGGGCCAGGGTGGGACCCGCTGTGCTGGTGGCCCAAGCCAGGCAGGATCCAAGTTGAGGGTCTTCCTGCCACTGTCAGCAACCTGGGCCCAGAAGGCCGTAGCCATGCCGACCCATCTCCAGGGTAGGTGGACAGCACGTCCCCCGGGCCCAGGAAAAGGGGCCTCCAGAGCAGAGCTGACTCGCTCACATGGCTCCCGTGGAACAAGGGCAGGCTGCTGATGTCTGACTACATCGGGGAGAGCGGCAGGGGCGTGAGGCGTGGTACTTGTCCCTGCCTCTCCCCACTGCAGACATGGCCTTGGGCACCTTCCTCCATCTCACCTGGGGCTGGGGCCCCTGGGACCAGTCTGGGGGGACCACACATTTTAAGGGCTTCGGACTAGAATTAGGGCCAGTGTTGGTGCAGACGCCCTTCATGGCAGAACTGACACCCATCTTGAAGAACGGCAAGAAGGCCCGGGGGGGTGAGGTGGGAGTGGGTGGTGGGAGATCCTAGTGCCACCAGGGCTGGCTCCCAGCCACCCAAGGTCATCTTGGGTCCCGGGCATTTATTGTTCTTTATTTTAAATGTTGTGCCGGCCCTGGCTGGTGTGGCTCAGTGGATTTAGCTCGGGCCTACAAACCCAAGGGTCACCAGTTCAATTCCTAGTCAGGTCACATGTCTGGGGGCGTACAAGAGGCAACCACGCATAGATGTTTCTCTCCCTCCCTCCCTTCCCCTCTCTAAAATAAATAAATAAAATCTTAAAAAAAAAGTTGCGCCAAATCCTCTGTTCAGGAACTAACTTACTGGACACAGGTCACTGCAGACGGGCAAGGGTCCCAGAACATCAGCTGGGCTGCCGCTGGCTGCAGGCCTGGGGCTGGACATGGGTCAGCACTCTTGGCCCATAGGGACGCCTCCGGCTTTTTCCTGCTGCCTCCCCTCAGCCCAGAGGAGGAGCCACGGCTGGCGGTCCCAGGGTGTCTCTCCAGAGGAGCCGCCCGGTGCCTGAAAGACAGGAAAGCAGCCCTGGGGTCCCGCCATGTTCTCCTGGGGGATAAACATGTAGCAGGAGCACGGAGAAAGGACCAAGTTTCAGGAGGAGGGAAGTGCCTCTCCGTGCCAACGTGGCTCTGGTTCCACAGAAACTGGGACAGGCACTGCCGACTCCGTCCACGACTTCAAGTCATGTGAGCCACGGCAAGAGACACACATACTGAGAGTGCCTTTCTCCCGTGGCATGGGGCGGGTGCGCACCATGCACCCTCCCCTGTTCGCCCTTGTGTGGCCAACACCCAAAAGAAAGTCAGTCCTTACTTTTTTCTTCGTTGTGGAAGAGGGTCATTTGCCCCCACGACAAGCAACTTCACTCCCTCAGCGGCACAGGATGGGCCTTCCCCCCTGGGCCCAGCGCCAGGTCCACCTGCCCACCAGGCCAGGCACAGGCCCACCCGGTGGCCTCCGCAGTGTGTATCCCCAGAGGTGACAGAGCCCTTCTCCCACTCCTGACCTGCTCTGCGGGGCAGTGAGAACGCTCCTCCTCCCCTTCCCCAGCAGGCAGCGAGGGCTGCAGGTTTGGGTCCAGACCACGTGGAAAGCCAGAGTCATGTCTCAGCGGGTTGGAATCTCTTTGCTGGTCTTGCCTCCGATTTGTAGAAAACGCTACTCCTGCGATGGCACAATAAAGCAAAGTGGGCATGTCTACGTCCTGGTGGGATGGAGTGGGCAGAAACATTGTCTTCTTTCCCCAGCTTTCTGCCCAGGCGGAGGACAGCCATGGCCCCATCAGCACGAAGCCCTTCACCTGCCCCCAGCGTGACCTGGTGGGATCAGCCAGTGCCTGCTCCCCAGGCTCCAGGGAGCGGACGCTATCAGATGCCCTGAGCAGGGTGCAGCCCACCAGAGCTTGGGTGACGGGGGTGCCTGTCGGCCTCTGGGGCTGTGGCAGCCTGGCCTCCCTGCAGCCCCACCTGCCAGTGTCTGCTGCCATCGGGTGCAGGAGAGAGGGGCTGGTGAAGAAGTTAATGTTTAAAACCAGTGAAGCATCAGAACAATGTCCGCCCCCAGCCTCCTCACCCCAAACCCCACGCTGTCCTCTGGAGGAGTGCTCCAAGGACGCCCAGGAAGGACCAACCACTCTCTGGGACAGGCCAAGGCCGCCTGGGGGAGCAGGGAGAAGCCATCTGCCCTGCCCAGCAGGCTAGTGACTGAGGGGGATGCCAGCACCACCCCATACGCGGCAGTGGGACCTGCGCCTGAGGAACACTCAGGCCTTGGATGGAGAGGTGTGGCTGGGTCTCCAGGTACCCAAGAACCTCCCGAGACTTTGAGGGCTGAGCTGCGAGCTCACCAGGGAGGGAGCCAGCACCACTGTGCAGTATGGGGTCTGCAGCCCAACCCGGCACCCTGCAGTGGGGCTTGGTCCCAGGGGTTTGGGTGGGTCCACCAATTCAAACATTTCCCATCCTTCTCTTCTTCCAGGCCAACAGTGATCTCTGCTCAGCCCCCCTCTGCTTGTCCTTATCTCCTGCCTCCACCCAGGAGAAAGTTCTTTTTTTTTTTTTTTTTTTAAGATTTTATTTATTTATTTTTAGAGAGAAGGGAGGGAGAAAGAGAGGGAAAGAAACATCCATGTGTGGTTGCCTCTCACGCCCCGCACTGGGAAACTGGCCTACAACCCAGGCATGTGCCCTGACTGGGAATTGAACCAGCGACCCTTTGGTTCACAGGCCCGAACTCAATCCACTGAGCCACACCAGCCAGGGCCAGGAGAAAGTTCTTTATCGGAGGCCACTGGCCTCGTGAAATGAGCTGGGGACCAGGACTCCAGTCTGGCACGTGGCCCCAGCTTGGCCACCTCCTGGCTGGTGGACCCTGGAAGCGGGAAGATAGCACCCACTCTGCCCGGGAAGTGGTGTGGGGCTGACAGGAGCTCAGAGACGTCGTGGGCTCTCAGTCTGTGGGCACTGGGCCAGCCCTCTGGCCACTGCATCACATGCTGCCCGCAGCGCCACCTACTCCATCCTCCCCTCAGGACCGAATGGGGCCCCTGACCACAAGCAGATTTGTCCCCGTCCCCAGCGCTCGTGCCAAGAACCAGCAGCAGCTGCTGGAGCCTGGTTTCCAGGAAATCAGTGACACAGCGCTTGTATGAAAGAAAGAAACCAGGGGCTGGCTGGGATGCAGGGAAATCCAGCTTCAGAATGAAGAGCCAGAAACTTCATGTGACTGAGGCAAGGTCTCGGGCCCTTGGGGTTCACGCCCAGACTTCTGCTCCTCCTAGCCGCAGGGCCAGCCCTGGGGGCACAAGGCCACCAAGTCCCACACAGGCCACAAGCACCCTCCCTCCTAGCATACCCATCCCTCCCTCTAAAGAATCAACGGCCCCAGGACCTCCCCTGGGCTCAGCTGACTCCTCAGAGCTCCTTCCTGAAGGGCAGGAATGAGATGCGGCAGGTGTGGGAGCCCCACAGCCTGGCCCACCCTGGGGGCCCCACTCTGGCAGCCCCCACCTTCCCTGCCCAGGAAGCCCCCGCCCATCTCCTTCTTTGGAGCCCATTCTGAGCAGAGCCACTCTGTTCCGATTCCGTGGGTGAAGGAAACCACCCCAGCAACGCTGGTTGTTGGCCCAGAGAGAAAGGTCCAGGGGGAACACCTGTGTGAGGTGAGGTCGGAAACTTCAGGTTGGTGGTTTAGTGCTGAGTCACAGCTGGGCCACAGCCCGCCCCTCACAGCTGCCCTAGGACTGGGAGACACAGGCAGGCCCCCTGCTCAGGGCAGCTCATCACAGGCCCCCAGCCAGATGGGGCCATTGCTCCCCCTCCTCCCCAGAGGACTTGTTCTCTTTCCCTCTCTCCTCCCAAACCCACCTGTCCCCCAGGCTCACAGCCCCCTGGGTGACTGTGCAAACAGCACTGAGTGTGGGGAACGTCAGGCGTGCCCACACAGTAAAGTATGAAACCCAGGCTCTTACTTGTTTTGCAAGACTTTATTCAAATGAATGACATACGACACACCTATCAGGGTGGTTGCCTCTGAGGGAGAAGGGACGGAAAAGGGAAGGGAAGAGGATAAATAAACTGATGACGAGAACTTTGCTAAGAACCAGAGGCGTGACTTATCCAGTCCACTGCACTGGAGATTTTTTTTAAAAGAAGAATAAAAGGAAACACTAATTTTTTTTCACTCTAAAGCATGAATACATGATTTTTAAACAAGCTACAGCCCTGGCCAATAGCTCAGCTGGTTGGGTGTTGTCTTGTGAACCAATATTTCCCTCTCCCCCTTCCCTTCCCTCTAGAAGCAAAAGTAAAACATCCTCAGGTGAGGATTAAAAATAATTAAAATAAAATAAGACAAGCTTACCTAGTGATTAGGAGATCGTTCAGGCTCAAAGTTCGGGCTGGGCCAGGGTCAGGGAGGCCAAGAAGAGCCGGGAAGCCCCACACCACATCTGCCTCTCCACCTGCAATGCAACAGGCGTTCTTGGTGCATCTTCCCAAACCAGTGTTCAGCCATAAGCGGTCCTCACACCAGAATACCTTCAGCACCTCGATCCGCCAAGTCAGCCTTGAACAGGCACTGCGGATGGAGCGGCCTGGGGGTGCCCTGCTGACAGGGCTGGGGGCCACACGCGGGTGGTGCCTGAGGCTGGGGGTTCAGTTTCCCTGCAGGCCTGGGTGTGGGCCTGAGCAGGACCTGGCCCTGGGCCCAAGCCTGGACAGGCCAGGTCCTAACAGGAGTTTGGGGGAGCCCAACACTGCTCCCCATAAGTCAGCAGGCACCGAGGCAAAAGACAGACTATGAGGAGAACACTCAGGGACCCAGGCCTGAGGAGAAGCGAAAGATTTGAGTTTTGCTAGAAAAGGGCGAGCTTTCCCTTGAGGACAGGGCAGCAGCAGAAGATCAGGGCAAGGCAGGTTCCTAGGGACAGGTGAAATGATGGAAGTGTCACCAGAGCTGCCATAAGAAAGTGCACAGACCCGATGGCTTAGAGGACAGAAGTCCCAGATGGAGGTGGTGTTGGGCGCTTTCTCCCGAGGCCACTCTGCTCAGCGTGTGGACAGGGCCTCCTCCCTGTGCCCTCACCTGGCCCTTCCTCTGTGTGTGTCTGCGTCCTGCCCCGTTCCCATAAGGACAACACTTGGACCGGATCAGGGCCCACTCTAACGACCTCATTTAACCCCACTGACTCCTGTGAAGGCCCCGTCCCCAAAAGCACTCACACTCTGGGAGGCCAGGGGTTAGTGCTCCAACACGTGAATTTGGGGGAGACAATTCAGCCCCTTACAGTGGACTTTAGGAAAAACCTTTTAGAAACGAAGCTCCTCAGAAATGTTTTTGAAAATGCCAGGCTGTTTCTGCTGCAATAAAGAGAACTTAGGCTGGTGGGGGTAGGGGGTGCTTCCCACAAGGATGGGGCCTCCCCACCAGCAGAGCGGGGACCTCAGGGAAAGGGGAAACTGAGGTTCTGACTGCTCAGCCAGCTGCACCCTCTCAGCGAAAACCTCATGGGGTTTGCATCCTGTTTTCATTACCAAGAACATTATTCTCTCGTTTATTTATTTATGTATTTACTTCATTTTGAATTATCATTTTTACATATAGTAAAATTCATCTTTTAGTGCACAGTTCTGTGAGAGTTCTTATAGTTTTTTTTTTTAAGATTATTTATTTATTTATTTTTAGAGAGAGGGAAAGAGAAGGCGAAAGAGAGGGAGGGAAATATCCATGTGTGGTTGCCTGTCAGGCGCCCCTTACTGGGGACCTGGACCACAACCCAGGCATGAGCCCTGACTGGGAATCAAACTTGCGACCCTTTGGTTCACAGGCTGGCACTCAATCCACTGAGCCACACAGGCCAGGGCAAGTTCTTATACTTTTGACAAAAGTACACAGCTGTGTAACCATCAGCACAATCAGGACATAGACGTGTTCCATCTCCCCCAGAATTTCCCTGTTCTCCCATAGCCGTTCCCCCTTCCAATCTGTGGTAGCCACTAATCTGTTTTCTGACCCTATGGCCTTTTCGAGAAGCATCCTTCTCTCTTAATTTACAAACAACGCCGACAGATTTTAAAGCCCAAAGCATAAGAGGAGCAGCAAATCAGAACCAGGGGACTGGACTCGGGAGAAACTACCCCGACCACAAGAAGCTCTTGAGAAACTTGCAACAAGCTGGTTCCAAGTGCAGACCAAGTGGTAGAAACCCCGCCCTGCATGACAGGGTCAGTGGGGCCACACTGTTTAGGATAAGATCCGAAGCTGTTCACCCAGGCTCCACAGCCTCCCTCCGACCCTCGCCTGCGATGCCCCAGCTGCGAGCCCCTCTCCGCCTTGGGACCCTGGCAGTACATGTGCCCTGGGCCCCCAACGGTCTTCCCCTGTTGCCAGGTCTGGTCCCTTCGACCTTAGCCACCGGCTTAGAGACGACCTTCTCAGACCCGGGTCTCAGCCACCAGTCCCTCGCCCTCACGGTGCCCTTTGATCTGCTGTCCAGCACCCGCCCCACCCGGCCTTCTCGTCCACACGTTCGTTCCGTTTGCAGAGCACCCTGAGCACCAGGTACTGTTTTCGGCACCAGGCAGGCAAGGCGCTTGAGTAAAGCAAGTTATTGACCTCCTCACAGAGTTCTTTCCAGGGAGGGGAGACCGTCCAGCACAAAGGAGTAATTGCAGAATGCTCCCGGTTGTGCCACGGAAACAGAGCAGGCCCGGAGCCCCAGGCTGCTGGGCCGAAGCAGAGTAACAAGGCGCGGCGGTAGGAGCTGCGCTCCCAGAGGGGGCGCGTGCACAAGACTTCGTGGGTCAGTGAAAGGCCTGGGAGACCATCATCTGACCTGTAAAGAGGGAAAGAATACGGGAAGCCTGGTGGTGGTGCGAGAGTTGGCAGGGGAGCCCCAGGAGGTGGGGCAGCTGGTGGGAGGGCGCAGCCGTGCGGCCACGTGGGGAAGCGAGCAGTTTCTCACGAAGTCAGCACTCCCCAACCCTAGACCAAGCGGTTCCGCTCTTCTGTGCCACACGCAAGAGGAGTGAAGACGCGTCCACAGAAAGGTTTGTAGGACGACGTGCAAGGCAGCGTTGTTGCCACCCGGCGTTCACAGAGGCGGGAGCAGCCCGGAGACGCAGTGTGCAGGGCGTGGCTTTGTCACCGTGACTCCCAGGCCTAGAGTAATGAAACGACGTCCAGAGTCCTGTTCAGGAACACAGGGAAGCGTGCCGTCTGCCACTCGGCCTGGAGTGGCGCAGTCGGCAGCAGCAGGGTCAGGAAAGCCGAGTGGGGGGTCGGGGGGAAGGGGTACCCGCTGCGTGCATTGGTTACAAGCCCAACCCCTCTGGCAGCCCGCGCACAGCTTCTTGGGGGACACGAGGTGGTCGGGCTGGTCCACACACAGTACAAGCAGAGCATTTAGGGTTTCCTGATGTACTAAAGGGACGAGAGCGTCGAGGCTAGAAGCGACTGACCGCTTACGTGGGGGCTCGGCTGCCCACTGAGGAGTGTCTGTTCTGGGAGAGCACAGCGCTCTCCTGCCCCTCGGGTCCCTCTCACTCCTCCGCAGGGCAGCGTGCGGTGCACGGACCACTGCCCAGTCATTCGGTCGCTGGCATCAGGCATCCTAATGAGTACTGTGCCCTTCACACTGTGAACCCCTAGAAAGAAGACACATGCCAAGAAGTGCTCCTGTGCTCAAGTTTAAAAAAAACAACGACAACAAAATCCACAGCCTAGAGGCTGTCTCCCCACAAAGGCCTCCCACAAACCGTGCTGAGAGAGCAACCCGCCCTGTATTCCTACTGCCTGAGCAGCCTTTCTAATAGGAGCTCCTGGGATCCTGTTTCAACCAATCGGAGTGAGGCTTTCCCCATCCAATCAGAGCTGCACAACTAACCCCGCAACATCTTAACTGACTAATCAGAGCACCTCCATTCTGACTAATCAGGACAAAGCCCTTTGGACCAATCAAACAGCAAAGATTTGGATTCCTTATTTGCATGAGAACAGGCCAATCAGGGACCTGGGGCGGGGACTTCTGTCCACATACAGCAGCTCCCTGGGGTGCTAGGGCTGCTATTTCTCTTTCCACCGAAGGACAGACGTTGCCTTTCCTTTGTACCACCCTGTGTTTTTGTTTTTCTTTAATTGAGTTATTAAAATCATTGTATTTTCCCAAGGAAAGCGAGGGGGAGGGAAATGGCCAGCAATGGATTTCAAAATGATGGTTAGCAAGTAGAAATACCCTGCATGGCAAAGTCAAATCAACAGTCCCCAGTGATGGGGGTTAGCAAAGCCCAAGGGGCTCTGTTTCCTGGAGCTCAGAGGTAAGGTGGGGAGGTCCGGGAAAGAACAGACAGGTGCGCCCTATCCCAGGGGTGGGTTATGGGGAGATGTGTTGCTGCGCCCCTGGGCAGTTCTCTCCTGCAGAAAGTAGGCCTATGTGGGCTGGATCCATCAATCTGGTCTCAAGCTAATCGTTTCTCTCTGCCCGGGAAACATTATCACCACACAACCTTCTACAAGAGGAAAACAACTTCCGTATCCAGGTCACTGAAAAGCTGGAGATTTGGGGGGTGGAGATTCAAGTTAAAGCCTGGAGGGAGGGATTACCCCCAAGTCCTGAGGGGCAGGCAGTTGGATAGAGTGTGTTTGGAGTGCCTTAACCCCCCACCCCGCCCCTCGTACCTATGCTGCTTAGGAGACTCACTTCAGATAGAAGGAGCCACACAGACTGAAAAAAAAGAGACGGGAAAATGTGTTTCATGAAAATGGAAAGAAAAAAAAAAAGCTGGATAGCAATTCTTACACCAGACATAATTGACTTTAAAACAAAGATTATAACAAGAGACAACAAAGGACCCAGCAATTCCACCTCTGGGTATTTACCTGAAGAACTCCAAAACTAAATGGAAAAGACATAAACACCCCTGTGTTCACTGCAGCATTATTTACAATAACCAAGACATGGAAACAAGTGTCCTTTAATAGATGGGTGGATGAAGGTGTGCATGTACACAACGGAGTGTGACTCAGCCATAAAAGAGAATGACATCTGCCATCTGCAGCAACATGGGTGGGCCTAGAGGGTGTTGTGCTGAGTGAAAGAGGTCAGACAGCGACAAATGCCATGTGATCTGACTTGGGTGTGGAATCTGAAAACAAAACAAGAACAGAAATGGGAACATTCTGATGGTTGCCTGATGGGGGAGGGGGCCCAGGGGATGGGTGAGAAAGGTGGAGGGATTGAGCAGAACTGATTGGCAATTACAGAACAGTCACAGGGATACACAGTACAGCATAGGGAATATAGTCAATAATAGTGTAATAACTACATGTGGTATCAGATGTGTACCAGATTTACTGGGCGATCACTTAATAAGTTACATGAATGTCTAATTACAGGGTTGTGCACCTGAAGCTCATAGAATATTGTCAAGTAAGAAGATAATATTCTCAAAAAGGAAAAATAAGCAAACACAAAAATGTAGAGATTAGAAAATTCCTGTGGTTTTTATTATTTTAATGTAACCATGGGGAGAGTTTTAGCGATACATTCTTCCAGTCTCGTCTCTTTCGGAAGCTCAGTTTCTAGTCCAGTGTTCAGGGATGAGCAGCTTCCTCATCCTCCCAGAAACTCGCTTTCCTGTTTCTGTTTCCCTTTCGCTGGTGCCACAAGTGTGTGTGGTTGGCCTGGGCGCACGGCCGCTGGGCGCGGGGCCTGGAGAGGGGCTTTCCCGGCCCTGACTTCTCGCGCCGAGCGCACCGGGCATCACCGAGCTCCCTCAGAGCCGGCAGTTCCACGCGATAAACCCTGGACTCGCCCCTGCGTCGCGGGGGTAAGCGGCCACCCGCCCCAGGTGGCTCCCTTGATCAGGACCTTGTCCTCTGCGTGTCCGCGCCCGCGCCAGGCGGAGCCAGGGCCCCCATCCCCGTGGGCGGTGCCCTGGTGGGGACACGCGCGGTGCGGGGGCCGGGCGGGACGCGGGGACCGGGGTGGCCCGGGGGCGGGGCCAGCGATCCAGGAAGTCAGTGAGCTGCGCTTGCTCCTCCGCTTCCCGCGCAGCCCGCCAACGCGCCAGTCGCTTCTGCGCCTCGGGCTGCTGCTGGGGGTGAGTAGCCGCCGGCCGGCCCGGTCCCGGGCCCTCCTCGGGACCCTCGGGGAGCTCCAAGCTCGGAGCTCCTGTATGCGGGCGAGGGGCTGCCGCCAGCCCAGCCCTCCAGAGGTGGCCGCGGCCGCGCGCGCCCTGGGGTGGGAACAGAGGGCAAGGAGACCCGGTGCACACGGACCTTCTGCTCCGGCGTCGGGGCGCCCTCCGTCCCCCATGGTCTCCGTGGTCCCCGCAACCCAGACTTGGTCAGAGAGGCTTTCTGCTCGGAGCCGCCAGCGCGCACGGGGCCGAGGCAGGAGAGCCTAGCCCGCGCGCTCCTGGTTTCGCGCCCTTGGCCGAGAGGCCCAGGCCTTGCCGGGGACCGAGAGGCTTTGTCCTCTACTCCCCATGGAGCCTCGCGTGTGGCCTCTTCTGCCGGGGCACGGAGTGGCGGTGGGGAGGGCTCAGACGTCCCGCCAGCGCGTGGCTTAGACCGGAGGCCTTGCGTCCCACGTCCAAGACCAGAAACCCCGCCGGAATGGACGGGTCCGGAACCCAAATCGAGGCGCAGACCTTGGACTCTGGCCTGTGGCACTTTCCCCTGGCACCGATGTAGCACCTGCCCCGGCGTGTCTTAGCACCGTAGGGACTCTGTGTGGAGCTGGCAAGGGGCAGAAAGTAATTCTTTCGATGTCAGTGACCCCAGGAGTCCATGGGATGGAGGTGGCTTTACTCCCCCATCCACAGCTGGGGAGAGGGAAGCTCCAGCTGTGGGTTTGGGCCCCGCCTTTTGGGACCCAACAGTCCTCTGAAAGGCCTGGAAGTGGTGAGGCACAGGCTGGGGGCCCCCGCTGTAGAGCATCTCCACTTCTCAGAGAACTGCCTCTTCCCATCACCAGGCGCCCTGGCCCTTCCTGCCAAGGCTTATCTGCTGGCCCAAGCTTCCCTCGGTGCCATCTCAACCGGCCCCTTCCTAGAAGGGGCTCAGCAGGATGCGTTTTTCCACGTTCCATCTCCACCCCCCTGGGCCCAGGGTGGGCTCAGGCTTGAGGGGACCGTCCTGGGCCCGGGAGTCCCTGGGAGGGAGTGTTCTGGAAGTGAGTCAAAGTGGGCGGGGGTGGGGGGGTGGGTCTGGTGTTACAGGCGAGGTGCACAGACCTCCAGCTAGACATATTGGAAAGAGGACCCCTGTGCCCAGAGTGTGCGGGGTTTTGTCGCAGGGGGAGGGGGCTGTGGGGAGAGGTGAGGGCAAGGCTCCCTGGAGTGCTGGGGGCCTTGCTGTGCCGGACATGGGGTCACAAGGGGCTGGGACGGAGACTGCTGTACCTTGATGGGAGGCGGGGTTTGGCGTGAAGAGCTGTGTGAAGGTGCAGGGGTTGGCTGGGGTTGTTTTTTTCCTTCACAGTTCATGTTCAGCGTACCCTGTACTAGTTTTGGGTGCCCAGCACAGTGGTTAGACCAGGGGTGTCAAACTCATTTTCACCAGGGGCCACATCAGCCTCGCGGTTGCCTTCAAAGGGCCAAATGTGACTTTAGGACTGTGGAAATGTAACTACTCCTTAACTAGGGGCAAGGAGCTCGGCACTGCCACCAGGTAGAAACAAGGTGGAGGGCTGGATTCGGCCCTCGGGCCTTGTGTGTGCCACGTACACTTGGCGGAGCGCTGCCCCCGATGTTGCCAGTGCCTGCCTGGCACCGTGCACCGGCACCCCAGTACGGGGCTGACTGTGTTCCTTGTGCTGCACTTGACATCCGGGACTGTCCTGTGATCTGTCCTTCTCAGTCCTTGCACCTCGTCACCCAGTCCACTCCTGGCCACTGTTCGGTTTGTCTGAGGACGCGAGGCTATCTACGTGGACTCTGACCGGTGACCAGCAGCCTGCCAGCTCCAAAAGGGGAAGTGCCCTCAGGACAACGCAGGGGAGGCTGGGGCAGGCGCCTCTGGGTGGAAAAGGGCGTCTCCAGGTGGGAAGGGGTGCTGCAGCCTCTGCCCCGTGGCCTCACGGCTGCAGCCCACCTGGGAGACTCGACTGGAGATCTGGGAGGAACTTGTGGCAGGAGTCTTCCTCTCTCAGAAGGGGAGGGACTGGCTGGCCTTCTCTTCCTGTCTCAGCAGGGTGGAGGCCTGGGGCGCTGAGACAGTGCCATCCAGGTCAAGGCCAGGAAGGACTGTGTGTGTCCTGTGGTGGCACCCGGGATGCTGGCTCTGCAGGGCTGGCCCTGAGGACACTCAGAGGACGTGCTTCCTGGGGCCGCCCTGGTGACCTTTTGCCCGCCCCCTCGGGCCTCCCACACACAGGGGGCTGCCACACCTGGCTGGCCACCCCCAGAGGCGGTGTACCCTTGCCCAGAGCCCCTGACAGGTCTGGAAAGGTCAGCCAGCTGGGGCGGGGGGCGGGTGATGCAGGACCCTGATGCATGAGCTCAGCACTAGCCACACGCACCAGAGAGAACTTGGTGTGAATTAGCTCGTGTGGACGGACGGTGTGGTCATCAGGCACTGGGTTATCCCTGCTCGTTAGATGGGGAGACCCAGGCACCAAGCGGCGACGGGACCCGCCCAGGTTCACGGCTGAGGGAGTCAGACTCTGAGCTCCAGCTCTAACCACTGGACACGCCGCCTCTCCCTGCTCATCCCCGAGTGGGGCCCCTCCACCTTTGCACCTCTTACCTGTTCCACCTGGAGGGTGAGGAGCCAAGAGAAGGATAGTGGTCCCCCCATGACTCTCCTGCCCTGAAGGCGGCCCAGGTGACAAGGCAGGTGTTCAGGGAAGGGGGGGAGCTTCTAGGGCCAGCCCCAGGCCCTCTCCACAGGATGCCGCCCCAAGATCATCCCCAGGTCCCCCAGCCCCAACTCCGTCTGACTCGTCCTTCCCCCTCCTCTTCCTGCCTGCGAGGCTCAAAATGGGGAAGTTTCAGAGGAAAGGCAAACTGCCTGAGGCACAAAGCAGCTACTTTGGTAGGATCTGCCACCTTGTGAATCAAGCACTAGGCTGACTCCAGGGGTGTCTGTGTCCAGGGGCCCAGAGCTGCCCCCTGAGAACACGGGGTGGGGTTTCAGTGTCCTGCCCCCCAGCAGCCCTGCCGGGTTTCAGGTGCTGGCAGTGGTGCCCGAGGAGAAGGAGAAAGGAGACCCACACTCAGGTGGAAGGGGTCCCCTTACCTGAGGCTCACAGGGATGCCTGAGAAGAGCTGTGCGGAAGTGGGGCCTCCATGCACACGGCGAGGCCAGTCCTCTGGGTCCTGGGTGCCAGGGTTACCATGGCGCTTTCTGCAAAGCCTGGGGCCCGGGCCTCTGCCTGGCCAGACAGGAACCTGCTGGTGGCTGTGCGGAGGGGGACAGGTCCACACCACCTTCGTGTTCATGTGTGTGTGCAGGGGTCCCACCTGTGGGATCGCCCAGGCCTGTCCTGTGGGGGGCGGCTCAGCTCCGACTGGGTGTGATTTGCATAACGATGTATCACACTTTCTCACGCTCTTTTGTGAAGCTCTGCAGGTGGGTAGCATCCGCTGGGGTTTTTCACGCACATGCCGTGTTTGGACAGGTGTTCAGGGGACTGCAGCCCTGGGTCCCTGGCTCCCAGCCTGGCCATGCCCCAAGGGCTTCCGCCTAGATCCACCCCCCACCCCAAACACACAGTGAAGGGAGGGACCTTTGGGTGCCTTTCTGTTTAGGGCACTGTCCCTGTTACCTAGTGGGCTCCCATGGCAGGGGGCAGGCCTCTACTCCGGATGGAGAAAGTGAGGTCATGTGGCAGGTGTGGAGCCAGCTGCGACCCCTCTACCTGTCCACTTTCAGAAGGTCGTCCCCTCCCGAGCCGGGAGTGCCAGGCCTTTTAAAAACATGCTGCTTTGTGCTGGGGTTCAGGCCTGTTGCTCTAGGCAGAGCCAGCTGCAGTCAGAGCGGGGGGACGGGACAGGGTAGGGTCTTGGTGCCGGGGGACGGAGGCCTTCTGTCCCCCTGGGAGTTGGTGCCTGAGAGGGGCCTGGGCTGAGGAGCCCGGTCCCAGGAGGATAAACCCAGGCCTGCGGCCTCAGCAGCATGGCACTCAGTTTGGAGAAGGCGGCTGGGCCTTTGTGTCCCACCCGCCAGCCCAGCTCTCAGCATCGGCAGCATTTAACCAAGGGTGGGACTGGCAGGTAGATCCCTGTCTGGCAGGGTTCTTGGAAACGGGAAGGAGGAGGCCGCCTGTGGGTTCTGCTGGGGAGTTGGAGCTTTGGGTTGCCGGCTTATGGTCAGGAAGGGCACCGCTTTGGAGACTGCCTGTCTTGCTGGGCCCATCAGCCTCTGTGCCTGGTGGTAGAGGGTAGGGGGTGGGGAGGGTGGAGGGACTGCGGCAGGCTCAGCACAGCGGAGGCTCCAAGGGGCCTGAAGAGGGAAACTGCCCCCAACCCCACCTCTGGGAACCTTCTTGCAGGGGCAGGCGGTTCCTCACCCAGCCTGCAGAGGTCTGCTGTGGGCTGTGAGGCTGGTGGGGTCCCAGGCAGATGGCAACAGCGGCTCGGCTGTGGGACCCCCTGGCCCTGGGCATCCGCCTCGTCTCAGCCTTGTTCTCTCCTCAGACCGTGGGCAATATCTGACCTCCCACACTCTGACCTGGCTGACCAGGAGGTGAGCCCGGGGCCTCCGCTGGTCACAGCGTCTCATCAGGGAGATGCTGATGAGGGTGTATGCACTGCCCAGATCTCCTGCCAGAACACACGGGAGGCCCTCTGTCCATGTGTGGTGGCCCTCCTGCCAGCTCCAGACGGCCAAGGCTCGGACCGGGTCTTGGTCACATCCTTTTTCTCCTGACCGATCGGGAAGAGGGGGATAGTTGCGCAGAGTTGACAGGCAGGGCAGGGAGACCGTCAGGAGCCAACCTGGACTTTTGGGAATAGCACCTGGGCCACCTGTCCCATTCCCAGCTGGCCCCCCGGCCCCGCCCGCTGTGCACAGTGCCTGTGGAAGCCCTGGGCCTGAGTGGGGGAGGGGAGCGGGAGACTCCAGGTCCTGAGGTCTTTAGCCCCCAGGATGATGGGCTTCCAGGCACCTGTCTGAGCAGCAGAGCTGGGGGAGGGGATGGCCTGAGTCACCTGGTGAAGGGTCTCCTGGCAGGGCGGCCCGGTGGGTTAGACCATGGTCCCAATGCGCCAAGGTTGTGGATTCATCCCTAGTCAGGGCACCCACAGGAATCAACCAATCAGTGCATGAGCGGGTGGAACAACAATTGATGTTCTCTTTCTCACCTTTCCCCTCTCTAAAATCAACAGAAAATAAGAGCCCCTGGCCCTTTGAACCACCTTCCCTGAGGCTGCCCTTTTTCTTAATTGAGGTATTTCCCATATCACAAAATCCACCCATTTAAAGTGGTTTTTTAATGTATTCAGAGTTGTGCGGCTATTACCACAACCTAATTTGAGAAAATTCAACATCCCCAAAAGAAACTCCAGGCCCGTTATCAGCCACTCCAGGCCCCTGCCTCCCCGCGGTCCCTGTGGCCCCAGGCGGCCGTGACCCGCCTTCTGGGTCTGGATTTGCCTGTTGTGGGAAGTGGGAGGAAATGGAGCCGCCGTGGCCTTTTGTGACGGGCTGCGTCACTTACTGTGCCGCTTCATCCCTTTTCACGGCCAAACACGACTTATTGTAGGGGTGTTCCACATTTTCTCTGACTCATTAGCTGAACATTTGGGTGAATGCTACTTTTAAACTGCTTTGTATAATCTTACTCTGAATAGTTATGTTCAGGTACAAATTTTTCTGGGGACATAGGTTTCATGATTTCTTTTAGACGTATACCTAGGAGTGGGATTGCAGGGTCACATTGTAACCAAAAACAAAAACGGGGGTCCAGCTGCCTGCCCCCACAAAAGCCCAACCTGTGAGGCAGGTGCCAGTGATAGAGGAATGAGGTGTTGTTCAGGTGCTTCATGACCTGGGAGAATGGTGGACTCCCGTCTCATATACCGTCTCTTTCTGCCATGGAAAAAGTCCAGTCGAGTCCTCAGCGAGGACAAGACAAAAGCCAGTGCCCAGAGTTCTGCTCCATTTTAAAGGACAGTCCTCTGGAGCCTGCAGGTGGCTGCTAAGTTGTCTCAGCCCCCGTCCAGGTGGCTTAGCTTGTTCCCAGCTGCTCTGCATTTCGGGCTCCCTCCTGGAGGCTGCGTGTGGAGCCTGCACAGCTGTTAAGCCACACAGCTCAAGGTAGCATTTATCCAGGGTGGAGAGTGCATCACCAGGTGGGCGAGGGGCAGAGGCAGGTTGTGAGCCAGCGCGCTTCTTTGTTCGCCTGGGATGATGTTAGCTTGGGTGTGGGACGGGCCAGGTGCTTTCTCAAAATGGCCAATCAGCTTCCCAGACTTTCCTGTGCTCCGAGTGGGCCCACATCCCAGCCAATCCCCCTTCCTCAGGATGGATTACAGGCCCGGGCCCAGCACCTCCTCCTGCCCCCACTTTGCCTGTCTTCCCCCACCCCACCTCCGGTCTGGTGATGGAGGGGCGGGGTGGGAAGTGCCTTTCTCACACTTGGTGTGAGAACCTCCTCTGGTGCCGTCTTGGCCAATGGGGAAGACTCCCGGCCTTCTGGACAGAAGGTCTACCAGGGAACTACTATAACTCTGTTCGGGTGTCCTGAGGACCTGCCAGTTTTCCGCAGCAGCAGCAGCAGCATTTTGCATTCCCACCAGCGGTGCGGGAGGGTTCCGGTTTCTCCACACCCTTGCAGCCACTGATATTTTCTGTTTTATTCTAGCCATCCTAGTGGGCATCTCATTGTGGTTTTGATTAGCACTCTCTGATGACCAAGAATGTTGAGCTTTTTTTGAGTGCTTATTGGCCATTTGAATATCTTTGAACTGTTCAGGGTTTTTGTCTAATTTTTTTTCTATTTATTTTTAGAGAGAGGAAGGGAGGGAGAAAGAGAGGAAGAGAAACATCATTGTGTGGTTGCCTCTCACGCACCCCCTACTGGGGACCTGCAACTCAGGCCTCTGCCCGACTGGGAATCAAACCAGCAACCCTTTGGTTTGCAGGCTGGCGCTCAATCCACTGAGCCACACCAGGCAGGGCTTTTGTCTAATTTTTAATTAGATTATCTTTTTATTGTTGAGTAATAGGAATTCTTTACCTATTCTGGATATAAGTCCTTTGTGAGATAGATGACTTGCAAATATTTTCTCCCATTCTGGGGGTCGTTTTTTCACTTTCTTGATGGTATCTTTTGAAACACACATTTATCATTGTTAAGAAGTCCAACGAATATATTTTTCTTAAGTCACTTGTTCTCATGATGCCATATCTAAGAAATCATTGCCAATTCTGACATCATGAAGTTTATTTTGTGTTCTAAGAGTTTTATATTTTTACCCTTTCCATTTAGGTCCATGATCTGTTTTTTGTTAGTGTTTGTGTATGATGTGAGGTGAGGCCCAAATTCATACTTTAAAAAACATTGTTTAAGTTCTCACCCGAGGATATGGGATATGTTTATGATTTGGGGGTGGGGGGGCAGAGGTTAACATCATCGTGAGACAGATACATCAGTTGGTTGCCTCCCAATGTGCCCCAACCAGCAGTTGAACCCATGACCTTTTGGTATGTGGGACAGTGCTCCAACCACCTGAGCCACCTGGCCAGGGCCACAACTCCTTCTGCTCGTGGTTATCCAGTCATCCCAGCACCATTTGATGAAAAGACTGTTTACCCCTGTACTGGCCACTTTGTCAAAGATCAATTAACTAAATATGAGGGTTTGTGCATGGACTCATTTCCATTCCATGGGTTCCTGTATGTGCCCTGACCAGGGATCGAACCCACAACCTTGGAGTATTGGGATGATGCTCTAACCAACTGAACTACCCGGCCAGGCCGGAATTAGTCTCTTTTAAAGCCTCCCAGCTGATTCCAGTGTGTGGCCAGGGTTGCAAACCACTGGTCTTGCCCAGTTCCTGTGCTTGGAGGGGAAGGAGGAGCCAAGTGGTCAGAGAGAGTGTTTGAACTTCTGAGTTTCCCCTGGGCCTGTGGGGAAGGCGGAGGAGGGAAGGGGGCGAATGTCGCAGGGTCCTGACCTCCAGCTCCCTCAGTTCCTGGCGGCTCCCCTCTGAGCAGACAGGCCCAAGCAGAACTCATAATAGAAGCCAGAGGAGGATGCCCGTGAGTGAGGGAAGCCCGTGGGCTCTTGGGACTGAGGAAAGGAGTAAGCTCGGGGCTTGGTTGTCTGGGAGGAAGAGACTTCCCTGTGCCGTCAAGGTTCTTTCAGTCACTCTAATGAGTACATGTACTTGGGACCCATTAAAAAGAGAAAACGGTCAAATTTAATTGCATACTTACATATGGGAAGCACACCACACACAGGAGAGGCTAGAGACAGAAAAGCATTCTGAGTCACGGGCAAGGTCAAGCACAGGGGCTTCAAAGGGAGGGCGGTCATCACAGGACCACAAGGAACGATGGGTGTTACCAGTTTGTCCTGCCCTCTGATAGGCCCTAAAAGCTTCTGTCTGGCGATGACTCTTGTGATGGGCAAGGCCCCTGATTTAAAATTCTTGAAGGAAGAGGGGAAACTGTCTCCTGAGCCTGCAGGGTCTCATGACTTTCAGCTCAAAGTAATTTACATACCAGGGGCACATCTTGGTGTGACTTGGTCCAAACCCCTGGAGACCCCTCCTGAACGTTCCAAGCTTCCCTGGAACGTTCACCTTGCAGACGTGGGGTTGCTAAATTGTTCTCCATCTCCTTTCAGGAGACGGTGGTGTGGGTGGGTTTGCGAACTTTGCCAGCAATTCGGTACAGCGGACCCTTGGCCCTCGAACTGAATTCCTTCCGGAAACCTGTTCAAGAAATGATTTGTTCGAAAACTGATTCTTCCTTGTTTGTTGCCTGAGAGATGCCTGACTGGTTTGGGGCTACTTAGCAAGAGGTACATTCACCGCTTACTTGGAATTTCAGCCTTGGTAGGTTTTTGGAGAAACCGCAGCACGGCACCAGGCTGGCTAGTTACGTGGACCAGCTTCAAAGAGGTGTTTGGCTGGGCTCTGAATGGGGTGGGGCTGGGACTCAGAATCACCGGGGTGTGGTCCGTGCGCCAGGTTGGTGGGGACTCATATCTGGGCTCCTGTGGGCTGTGGTTGGGAGGTCTCAACAAAGGAACAGTGGTGTCTGCAGCCCCTTGAGTCTGGAGAAAGCTGCCCCTCCAACCCCCACCCTGAAGCCAGACACTTCAGTTTCTCCCTGTGAGTCCCTGCTCGAGGTGCTGGCCCTTTGCTGAAGCTCAGGGTGAGTGTGTGTGAGTGAGCGAGGCCATGCGGGCCCTTTGATAGGACGCCTGAGTCTTTGGCAGCCTTTCGACCCACTTGGATGGAGTCCCTGCTGGTTTTTCACGTCCAACTGAGGGTGACGCCAAGGTTGTGGATTCGATTCTCGGTCAAGGCATATACAGGAATCAACCAGTGAGTGCATCCATGGGTGGAACAACAAGTCAATGTTTCTCTTTCTCTCAAATCAATAAAATTTTTTATTTAAAAAAAAAAAACTCATCTTTTTTCTCCAGTCTTAGGAATTAGGGCGGTGAAGATAGCTGCTTTGTAAGTGAAGGATAGTTGCTCTTGGAGAACTGGGTGGTCACTTGAGTGACATCATAGGCTGATCTGTCTGACTGTGTCTTCTCATCTGCAAAGTCAGCATCAGCACCGCATCCCACCTGCCTCCTCCCCCGGCGTGTGGCATGGCGAGGAGATCCCCCAAGGCTCCGAGAACCTTTCTGACGGAGGGGAGGAGCTGGTGCTTTTGTTGTGAGAAGGAGGAGTTGTGGTTAGTGGCCACGCCAATGGTAATAATAATAAAACAGATTTCTGGAAACTGCTAGGTTTGCTTTATTAGCTAAGTTTTGTTTTTGTAGGGAACTCCCTAATGTACATATTACTTAGAAAGTATCCATAACCAGATGCCCTCCTTGCGTGGACTGTGAGGCCTGGGCATTGTGAGCGGGAGGAGAGCAGGGCAGAGGCTGGAGGGGCGAGCACGGTGCGCTGCTCAGCACCTGGCCAAGTCTCCGCACTGCGAGGGGACCCACTCTGGGGCTGCAGTGCTCAGTTCCTCCCAGAAGGGGTGTCCCACCTGTGTGTCTGTGTCTCTTCCAGGCTGCTGCCTGGGACACCTGTGCCTGGACTCCAGTTGCACCACCAGCCGCCATGAATCCTCAGGTCAGGTGCTTCCTGGGGCGTGGGGGCAGGGGATGGTGTGGGGATGGTCAGTGGGACCCAGCCCACCCTGCTGGCTGTGGTGCCGCAAATGGGCGAGAAGGACCCTGTGGCTCAACACTCTTTCCCCGTCTCCCCCCCTCTGCTGTCAGCCTCCTCCACCTCCTGCCTGTCTGTAGGAGGCTGTCTGATATGAGATCATTTGAAAGCTGTAGAGGTCAAACAGGCCATCCCCTGCCTTCACAGGATATACACGGGGCCTTGTCTGCACCTGCTTTTGAACAAGCTTGGAAGAGAAAATTGTAACATTCCATCAAAAGCTCTTCATTCCTTTACCAAGTTCCGTAAGGTCTTCAAGGCCACCAGCTCTTCCGTGTGCACCCGCAGGCCTTGGCCCCCCACTGCTCCAGCGGCTGCCCCAGAGGGTTGGGATCTGTCCGCACTCTGGAGCCTACAGCAGGTCCTGGCACCCGGGAGGTTTGCAACAGGTGCCATCGGACATCTTTTCAGAAGCTCAGGAGCCACCTGGCATCGGGAGGGCGAGAGCCATTGTAGGCTTAGCAGGGAAGCCCTCTTGCGTTCGGGCCCTTTCACCTGGCCCATGGCTGTCTCTCCCAGGGGTCAGCTCTGTCCCCTGGGTCAGTCTTCCTGTGCTCCAAGGCTCGTTAGCTGTGGGTGCACTCCGCCCACTCTCCTGTTTCTCCTGACAGCCCTGCGGTGCAGGGAGGTGGATGCACTTCCTCCTGGGTTATTCCCAGAGTCCTTTGTCCCATCGAGGGGAGGAAACAGACCTGCTGCCTGTGTCCCACAGAGTCGCAGAGTCGGAGTCACAGGAAACCAGGAGCTGTGGGGCAGGCCTCGGCCTCTTCCCCCACCGTCAGCATTTTCTTCCTGTGACTGGTTTTTCTCACCTTTGGCTTTGATTCTTTTTTTCAGTTTTTGAAAATTTTGGTAAAAAATTTTAATTTGTGGTAGAATATACATGGCATAAAATTTACCATTTTCACCATTTACACGTCCAGTGTAAGGGCATTAGGTCCATTCATGGAAGAGTGTCGGCATCTCCAACCGAAGCTCTGTCCCCATTAAACACTCCTCCTCGACCCAGGTGGGCACTGGTCCCTGCACCTTACCATGTGCCTTCTATTTATTTAAAACAACTTTCCCCCTAAAAACCGTCTTCTAAAAGTTTTCTTATTTTTCTATTGAAAAATATCGTGGACTCTAGGATAGAAGTAAATTTCACCTGCACCTCCATCTCCTGCTGGCCTCGTGCGGCCCAGCACGCCTGCTTGCGTGTGTCCGGGCCTCCCGGACGCTTCCGTCCTTCATCCCGGGTCTTTGATTGTTCTGAGCACACCTGGCCACCGATGCCAACAACATTGTCCCGAGTGAAGTCCCCATACCAGTCGCACGGCAGAGGCTGTGCGATGGTGAACAGATGGGCCAAGGTCACGGCCATGCCCAGTCTCAGCAGGAGCCCTGTTCCCCCAAAGTAAAGCCAGCCTGCCTGCGTGCCAAGGTATCTGGCCACCACTGCCCAGTATTTGCTGAAAGCCTGCTGTTTGCACAAGACCACCCAGGGCCCCCGCAGGAGATGGCAGAGGAGAAGGAGCTGCTCCTGCAGGGCCACAGGTGGCTGGCAGGGTGGGCGCGGGTCGGGGAGAGACTCCTGGGACTTGGCAAAAGCCAGGATGTCCTGAAACCACCCTTGCGGTTCCCTGCCCCGCACTCGAGCACAGCCCAGCTGCACGGTGCCGGGATGTCGGTCACACTGTGGACAGCCAGCTGGTGCATCCCTGGAGCTTCGTCTTCAGCATCTGCACACAGGCCCGCAGATGTGGCCTCTGCCTGCAGAGACCGGCGGGACCTCCGTGTCCACAGGTGACTCAGGTCTCGGGCTGGTGTCTGAGGCCTCCCACCCCCTTTCCTCTCAGATCCACAACGGTTCTGGCCTTGGGGTTGAGCGCCTCACGGACCTGCTGGTGTTCAGCTTCCTCCAGCACGGCCCCAGCGACAAGCTCCAGGAGGAGCTGAAGAGGCTGGGCCGTACCCTGCCTGTGCCCACCGGCCCCCAGGGGCCCTGCGAGGAGGAGCTGCAGACAGACGGCAGCCGGTGCAGCCACTTTGTCTCCGAGGGCCGGAACAGAGGTGGGTGCCCGCCCCTCCTGCCTCGCATCACCAGCGACAGTCAGGGTACCTAGGACTCGAAGGGACTTTGGGCGCAGCCCCCACCACACGTCTGGGTGCCACGGGTGGGGGGTCCCAGGTCCCCGCAGGGGAGGCCTCGCGGGGTTTCTGAGTCTGCAGTGGTTTCTTTGTGTCTGTGCAGCACTTTGCACACTCACTTCCACACGTTAGGGGCTCTGAAGGGTCTGACTCCTGTTTCCAGATGGGGAAACCGAGGCCCAGAGAACAGAGAATGATAAGCCCAAGTCAGACGAGTCCTGGGCCCTTCCGTGGCCACCCTGCCTCCAGCCCGTTGTCCTCAGACCTTCCTCACTTCCCGCACCCTCATCCTCATCTAGCCTCAGGGTTGACTTCCCTCAGCTGCCCCTGCTGCTCCCACAGAGGGAGGGGCGTCCCAGGCCCTCTGTTGGCGGGTGAGCACCCGCTGTCCCCCAGTGAGGGAGCAGTGGTTTCCAAACACTGGGTCCGTGGCCCTGCTCCTGCGGCCTGGACCAGTGTGTGCCCGGTGGCGGCGGTGGTGGTGGTGAGCGCCCGGTGTGAGATGTGCTGCCTTAGAAGCCTGAGGTGACTGGGAGGCCTGAAGGTGGAGTTTGCACTGCCCTCTGGTGGCCGTGAGGAGGTCCAGCAGCCCGTCCAGCCCTCAGACCCCTAGCTGTCTCAGGTCTGGGGTTCTGGCCAATGGTCCCCACCTGAGAAAACAGCGAGTATGTCATCAGGCCAGGCGCTGCACTGGGATGAGATGAGAGCACCCAGCCCCTTTGGGGAAGGGCTAGGACGGGCGGGGCGGGGACGCCTTTGCCTTCTACACCATCCCTTGCCCCCAGAGGCAAAGCCTGGCGGGACTCCGTGGCGCTGGCCGAAGTGGTGATGGGGTGACGCACGTCACCTTGCCCTCCAGCAGGAATGAGCCTGTGAACTAGGGAAGCAGAAGGCAAAACATAGGCTCTGGCCACTGCCAGTTCTGTGGGTGAATCCACTCACCAAGAGGGCACAACTCCTGCAGCTGCTGAAACGGGGAGGCGGGGGGCCGTGCTGGGGGACAGGAGCCGGCCGGCAGTGCAGCTCGAGCTTCAGAGCTGGCAGTGAGGATGCCACACCTGCAGGGATCAGGAAGGGCTCTCTGGCTGCACTGAACTGGCTGTGAAACCGAGGGCAGTTCTGCAGTTCTGCTCCGGAGGTTGGGAAGCAGGAAAGGCCCGGGCCTGGGGAAGGTGCTGTGAATCGTTGAGTTTGGCTAGAATGTTTGAAGGGAATGGTTGGAGTTCAAGGTGATTGAAGGTTCGGTGGTGACTTGTCATGTCAGCAGAGGTGAGCACGTGGAAATCCGAGGAGGAACGTGGTATCGGGTGGACACTGCATGTGTCAAGGTCAATGCCACGGGGAGGTAGGTGGAACACGCAGGCACAAAACGCCTCCCGAGCCACGCATGGTGAGCGGATGGAGCAGGGAGTGCGGGGTTCGGAGGCCTCTGATTGTCCAGGGGCGAGGCTGGGGAGAGCTGGCCCGGAGGGGCAGCCGGTCTGTGCCATGAGATAGGATCTGCCCACTGGCTGAGGATGGGAAGGGTGAGATTTCCGTCCTGGTGAGTAAGGAGCCAGAGGGGAGTGTCAAGCACAGAAAAAGGAAGCTTTGGTCAGAATAATGACGAGAATTGCCGCGCACTGAGCCCTCCGTCACTGGGAGCCGGGTGCGCCCACCAGTCCTTCATTCAGCGTTTGCCTGCGTGTTGTCATCCTCGTGCTGTGTGGTTGGCAGGAAACAAAACTTTAAAAAACCAGGGCCCTCCTGAAGCTGACGCTCTGGCAAGAGGGCCAGACAGAGGGCACAGGTCACAATGTAGGATGTGGTCCCGAGTGTCAGGGCGGCGGGGTGGGAGAGGAAGGTGCGCTGGGGGAGCGGGATGTTCACCTCAGACAGGGGT
Source organism: Desmodus rotundus (assembly GCF_022682495.2). Taxonomy (NCBI): domain Eukaryota; kingdom Metazoa; phylum Chordata; class Mammalia; order Chiroptera; family Phyllostomidae; genus Desmodus; species Desmodus rotundus. Next base: position 94,411,593 of record NC_071399.1, on the reverse strand, counting down.
GTCTGGCAGACCTGAGGGAGTGAGAGGAGGGCCTGGGAGAGGGCCCCCAGGTCCGAGTGAGGAGGAGGTTTGCTGAGTGAGGGGGACACGGGGATGGGGATGGCCGACAGGGGGGCCTGTAACTTGGCCTGACTGGAGCCCCTGCCCTGACAAGGCCCCAGCCACGCCTGTCAGGTGGTGGGGCCCAGGCTGCTGGCAGGCTCCTGCCTCCAGGACCACCCCGGATCCTCTTGGTGGGCAGGGTGGAATCCGTGGGCAGGGAGAAGCCTGCTTGCTCAGGCCTTTTCCCGGGACCAGTAGTCTCCTGTTGGGTACCCCTCCACCCCCCACCATGAGGTGCTCCGCAAGTGGGAACTGGCTCTGTTCCAAAGCAGCATCCTTCCTTTTCCAGGGGGTGGGGTGGGGTGAGGGGGTGGAACAGGCCGTCGTCTCAGGCTGCCTCGTCTCTGCCGCCCCTGCCCAAACACTCAGGTTCTGAGACTCAAGAAGATGTCATCCGGAACATCGCCCAGCAGCTAGCCCAGATCGGGGACATGATGGACCACAGGGTCCCCCCGAGTCTGGTGGGCCACCTGGTGATGCAGTTTAGGGACAGGAACCTGTCGGAGGAAGTAAGTGAGAAACCACCCCCCCACGTCCCTGTTCTGGGGTCCCTGAGGAGTGGGAGGGGTCTTCTGTGCCCCGTCAGATAGACCAGTGTCCAATGAAGGGCCCAGTCTGTGACCAACCACAAAGGAACTGACAATAGAGGTTACAGAATGGTTAAGGGTCTTTCTGAAGAATTAAGTCACTTGATATTTAAGAAACCTGAACCCTAAGCCACAGTTAAGATTTGGGGGATAAAAGTGCAAAAAGATAAGCAAAATGCATATGATTCGTCCAGAAATCACGTTCTGCTGTAGGGGACAGCGACAGAGAACGGTCAGTCCCTGCCCCGGATATGACGAGAAGAGTGGCGTTTCAGCCGCTGCTCTCCGCTCCGTGGTGCCGTCCACCCACTCACTCACGCTGTAGGGGTGCGAACACAGGTCTGCAGCACTGTGTCCTTTCTGCGGAACTCGGGGCGGGGGGGACACCCCAAGGGCTGTCGGCAGATACACGCCAACAGAAGTTCAAGGGGGGAGAGGCTCCATTCTTTGGACCCCCAGCTAAAACTGCAAGTGCCCCTCGCTATCTACTAGGGACGCATTGACCCTCCAGGGTCCAGCCAGGCCGAGCCTCTGGCCTCCAGGGGTGCTCGTCCCCACTTTAGTGGTCTGGTCCCCTGCACTATCCTGCCTTGGGCTCCCTCCCACACGTCTACTTAATCTCCCACCGGAGTCAGGAGCCTGAGGGTCCTTTCCCGCCACTGGCATCATGGGGAGCTCACTCATTGTTAATGGCAGTGCCTGAGAGGCAGGGGTCCCTGGTGCCAGGTGTGGGCACACGATGCTCGGGGACCACATGTCTGGTCTGTGTCGTGCTCCAGGGAATGGTCTCATCTGCCTTTCCGGCTGCCTCTCAACAATGAATTGTTGCTCATTCCCTCTCCTCGCCACCAGGGCTGCTCTGGAACTACCTCCCTGTGGCACTGGAGCTCCCTAGGGGGAAGGATGGCATGGCCCAGTCCTGGTTTGGGTCCCATGGGAGCCCTCTGTTCTCGCCTCTGCAGGGCCGGAGGGCATGCCTGGCCACCGCGGTGGACCAGGTCTTGCAGGCTTGCCCTAGAGACATGGAGGAGGAGAAGACGATGCTACTGGTGACCATGCTGCTGGCCAGGAAGGTGACCAGTCACACTCCGTCCTTGCTGCGCACGGTCTTCCACACAACAGTGAATTTTATTAACCAGAACCTGCCCACCTACGTGAGAGACTTGGTCAGAAATGTAAGCTCCTTGGCACTTGCCTGCATGCTCCTGGTCTCCACCTGCTCCCCGAACCCACCTCCCCTGAGGTCAGGAGACTGGCAGAGCCCTCTGCCTCCTCCCTCCCTTCACCCCGAGTCTGATGCCCAAGCCGCACGGAAGGCCGTGCGGGCCATCTTGCTCAGGTGGACGGGCTCGGCCCTGCTTTCGTGAGCAAGACAGCAGTGTGGTAGGAGGACCAGGGACCCCTGGTGTCCTCTTGAGCTTCATCAGCTTTATTTGTAAGACATGCTACTGTCAGCGGGGAAGGCTCACTTCATCCTGCCCGTCGCATGGTGACTGTGGGGCAGACACATGGAGCATCCAAGAATGTGGCCGAGGGGCCCAAGCTGCGCTTCTGGTCTGCTCCCAACTTCAGCTTGTCCCCAAAATAAGTATGATTAAATTATTTAAAAACATGTTTACAAAAAAAAAAAAAAGCTTACCAAGAAGGATGAAGGAGAGGCCAGAATGGGGGGGGAAACTGTCTAAAACCTGCCCCAGAAACATGTCCGCTAGGCGATAACCAGGACATGAGATTCACAGTTCCTCACAATGCTGCCCAGGAAGGCAGACGGTCCTTCAAGTCTGCTGCTCCCACCTCACCGAGCCGAGTGCAGGTGCAGTGGGTGTCTCGCTTCTGTACAGCTGAAGATCTTGGCGACTCTGGGATCTTATGGGTCAGGAGCGTGACTCAGACATCGAACCCTCTTAATGTTGACCGATAAACCTGAAACGCTCCTGTCCGCCATGGAAGCAGGGATACCTGGGAAGGTTCCCAGGCAGCAGTTATCAGCCAGTATCTGATGGGCATGGTGGTTTCATGTCATGGCCACTCCCCAAAGCCCGAAGGGCCCCAACAGAGGCTCGACTCTGAGGGCTCGCTGAGGTGCCTCCTGGCACCAGAAGGGACCCTGTGGGTGGGAATAGCCACATCTTGGCTCCTCTGGGGAATATGTTTTTGTACAAACCCCAGCTTAAGGGCTGAATTCTGGTTTGTAAATTAGGACAGCTAGTTTAGACCTGAGAAAATAATCGTCGATAGAGTGGTGGTGTCTACTGTATTAGAGGTGTGGAGCGAGCACTGAGAACTCACAGGAGAGGACAGCAGTGAAAACCTAACTGGATTTTAAATGTACTAGATAAACAGTGTGCTCCAGGTGTTGTTAGGGGTGTGTGAGGGGCTATAGATTCTAACTAGTCCTTGAAGCAAATCTTAAAATCCAGGTTTCAGTTGTAGCAGAGACTGCTAGATGCCCCCGTATCTGGTCCCGCCACCCCCACCCCAATCTCCTGTAGTCGCAGGGCCCATAGTGTGGGGCATGCGGCCATCCTGTTTGTCGATGGTCCCAGGCTCCCTTGTGAGCCGGGTGTGACCTGCGACTAGCCTGACAAAAGGGGCTGCAGGCTGGAGCACATCTCTGACCTGGGTCCCTGGAGAGAAGGAAGTTGCCTGTGGGCTGGGATGTGCGTGAGGATGTGGGTACAGCTGAGGGTAACACCTTAGTGACACGGAGCAGAGAGAGAGGCTCCTGGCTCCCGAGCCCATGATGCCGACTGCTGGCAGAAGTAGAGGAAAACTATCTTGTTTACGTCCTGTGTGGATTATCTGTCCCAGAAGCTGAGTGTCCGTTCTAAGAAATGCAGTGTGTGCGGTCAGGTGAGGGATATAGAACCCCCAGCCATCCACAAGGGCTGCTGGTAAATGGCACGGCCACGTTCATTCAACTGTGCACCATCCCTGGCTGCTTCCACACTGCGATACCAGAACTGAGCCTAAAATATCACCTGGGCCACAGTGGAGAAAGTGTCCCTGGAAAAGGAAAGAAGGAACTCTGATTGTTCAGAACAAGTTAGGAAAGAGGGAGAACAAGCAAAAAGGAAGTTAGAAGAAAGAGAATTTAAAATAAAAGTCAGCCCTAGCCAGGTAGGTGGTTGGAGCATCACCTGGGTATGCCGGGGTTGTGGGTCTGACCCTGGGCACAGATATGAGTTGACCAATGATGCATCAATAAATGGAGCAACAAATCCGTGTTTTGCTCTGTCTCAAATCAACCCTTAAAAATTTAAAATAAAAAAGTCGGAGTTATGACCAAATATCTTGGTGGTAAAAAAATTAGAGCGGCTAATTCTGGTTCTTTCTTGCTGTAGGAGATGGACTGACGGTGGCTGCAGACAGTCTGGTTAGTACCTGCATCCTGTGGAGACGGAGCTCAACATGTACACAAGGCTCCTGGAGCAGACGGACTCAGGACAACAGCTGTTTGTTCCTCACTGTTTTAAAGGTGATGCTTGAAGCTGGCGCCCCAGTTAGAAGTCTCCCCAGTGACATACTTGAATGAAAATGGCAACTTGCACATATTCAAACGAGTTCGATCTCATCGTGTAAATCTACGTGTTGTGCCTTTATCTTTTTGAGCTGTGTGGGTCCCCACTCAAAAATTAAAGTTAAAGCAGATTATAAGACAGAAGATTAAAAAAACCCACTTCATGTTTTTTGTCCCAAACAAAACACTTTATTAAGGTGTAGCCTTGGAGCACAGTCTTACAGTGCTGTCGTGTGTGGGAGAGCAAGGCCCAGACACGGGACTCACGTGCCCCTTACAAGTAAAAGTCCTCGAGGAACAGGGTGCATAGCAATGCTTAGGAAGGAGTCGTCTTCCTGTTCAAAAACCACATAGCACAGGGGGGTCTAGATTCAGAATGTGTTGAACGTTTTCAACTTAATTTCCTTTTATCAGAGTCGAGAAAAACTGCAGGCGAGTAAAAGGTGTGGAGGGGACTTAAGGGCCCATGTCACCCAGTTTCCAAAATCAAGTATCTGCAGGCACCTGTGTCTGTGCAACAAGTCCAAGGCTGTGATGAAGTTGTCAAGGGGCTGGAGTACCAGAAACTGTCTGCCTGTAGTCTTGTTTTCATTTCCAGCCGTAGCCCTTAGTCCCTCCAAGCTTTAGAGGCTGTATCAGGAGCGAACAGGTTCTATTAGGCATAAAACATGAAAAAACTTTAAAAAAATTCAGCAGCCGAGGTGCCTTTTCTAGTGACACGAAATCAAATCTCTTAGCGTGGGCGGGCGTGTATTCAGCAGCGGCGCCCCGTGAGTGTTCCCCGGGGTCGCGCTGACACACGTGACAGTGGATGCTGTTCCGTGCCTTGCACGTGACCCTTGCTCCATGCTGACACCCTTGTTGCTGTGAACGGGACACTCTGGAGAAGCTCATGAACGAGAGTGATGAAGTACCAATAAACGTTTCCTGTTACCAAACGCCTGTCTGTGCCGTGAATGTTCCATCAGAAAACAGGACGACGTCGTTCAGCATGAGACACACACCCCAGGGCTGCGGGCAGTCTGCTGCCTGCTACGTGCCGCGAGTGTTAAAAGCAAATCGTCCCCTCGCAGCGTGAAGGCCGTCGTTTGGGAAAGAATTCCCGGTAAGCGGTACTGGGAGGGTTTTACGGCGGACCTTTTTCAAAGGGTCCCCGTCACCGCAGAAAGAGTTGGGTCACGTTTATTGGACGTGCACTCCCGCCCACACCTGCAGCACCCGTGCCGGGAGGTTTTCTTCCAGAAAGCGCAATTTAAATACCAGCAGAGCTCTAAAACAGCCACTGTTTTGCTTAAATGAACCCATTAGGCCACTATTTTAATGCAGATTTTACGCGATTCGGTGAAGATGTCAGCAGCCGTCTGACAGACCTTGCTTATAAAGCAAGGCCGCCGCCCGGTCAGCGCCAGCGCCCGCGGGGTGCGTGGGAGAGGCCGCCAAACGGTGTTTCTCTACTTCCCCTAAAACGCAAACGTCCCGTGGCCGGAGGATTTTTTTTTTAAAGGCGCCCGGCGCAGCTGCACGTCGGGTGGGTTCCGGGGGCTGCGCGGACGGCGACGCCCACGCGGGAAGTCCGCGGTGCGGTCCGGCTCCGGGCCCGGCCGCGCGCTCGCGAGACCACGGCGCCGACGCCCCGGAACGGCTGCTCCCCGGTCGAGCACGCTCCTCGGGCTGTGAGGAGACCAGCCGGTCCGTCATCCTCAAACCTCGTTCACGGCGGCCGCCGCCGGGCCCGCCCCGCCCCCCGCCGCTCTGACGCGGGACGGCACCCGGACTCCGGGTCTGGCCCCGCCCGCCGAGCGCGGGGGCGGCGGCGGGGCCGCAGCGAGGGGCTCGTGTGCTCGCCGCCGCCCGAGTCCAGTCGCTGGGACACGGTTCGAGCGGACGATGCCGCGCCCTCGGCGGGGGTGAAGCAGGTACGAAGAGGCACCTTCGGCCGGAAGAAGGCCACAGAAGACTGACGGGAAAGCCGCGGGCCGGGAAAAGCCGCGCTCTCGCTGAAGGCCCGGCCTGTGTCCTCACGCGACTCTCGTTAGAGCCACGGGAGCAACTGCTGACGGGAGAGACCCGGCTCTCCTCGCCGACGCGTGCGCAGCTACATTCGGCAGATCTGGCCGCGCGCCGCCCGCCTGTCGGTGACGCGGCCCCAGGGGGACAGCGGGCGGGGGCGGCGGGGTTCCGGGCACAGCTCGGGCTGAGGCGGCGGCCGAGAGCCGGCAGCGCCCGCAGAGAGTCTTTCGTTCTGAGGACGTCCGTGGTGGGTGGGGCCGGAGGACAAAGTCACATACTGATGGGTGAAGGCGGTGCCCGCTTTCCCAGGGGCACGTGACGACCTAAACTGAGGTGCGTGCGGGGGTCTGTTATCCCGAATCCTTATCTTGCTCCAGATCCCCTTTGTTCATGTTGTCCTAAAACGAATACGCGACAGGAGGCAGTTAATGGAAATTGGGCCACTTTCCAAAGTTAGTTATGGGATCTTTCTGTGAGCACTAAGGAGTCCCTCGTAAGAGAGCGACCAGAGGTCGACAGTTAACCAGAGCTGTTTCATGGGCTTGTTCCTTCGGGCACCGTGGACCCTTCCCCGCATTCCAGGCCCTGGGATGAAAGCCGTTTCAGCGCTTTCTTTCCCAGACAGTGGAAACGCTACATAGAAGTTCAAGGGCTTCCCTCCCCTCTTGCTAACGTGGTGTTTCTTGTAATGTGGGAGCACCTGGCCGCGCTACCCACCAGGCTCAGGGCTGCTGAGTCGGCGGGTGAGCCCCGCCTCCCTCCTCCTCCGGCCTGGGTTTGCTCTGCGTTCTCCGGAAGTGCGGAGAGGCGTTTCCTGGCAACCAGGACGCTAGCCGCAGGGCAGGAACCACAGCACAGTCCCCGAGCTCTTCCCGTGCTGTCCCCGGCCTCACGACCGGGTTACTGCAGACTCTTTAGCAGGGGAGACTCTACACCTTTCCTGGGAAAGGGGACGACAAACTATTTTTTTTAATTATTTATTTTAGACGGGGGAGGGAGGGAGAAAGAAACATCGTTGTGTGGTTTCCTCTTGCACCGCCCCCTGCTGGGGACCTGGGGCACAACCCAGGCCTGTACCCCCACTGCCAACGGACGACCCAGGTGGTTTGCAGGCCAGCGCTCAATCCACTGAGACACACCAGCCAGTACGCAAGCAGCTAATTTTGAAGTGTCGGAAGTTTTGCTCTGATAGTCCACGCGCGGACCACTTTCTTGTAGCATTGCACAGTGCGCCCTGAGGGGGTCAGTCACTCAAAGCTCCCCTCAGGGTGGGGGCGGGAAGATCCCAGAGCGAGCCGCTGCTCTGCGTGACTCAGGCCCCGCGAACGCACCTGAGAGCAGGCGGCTCCGTCTGAGCCACAGCCGCCGGGCTGGGCTCCCGCTGCGTAAACTCCGCTCCTAGCCGAGGGCCTGGCTGACCGGCGCTGCCGGTGGGTTTGAGGTAAAGACAGAGCCTTGCTGCGTCACTGACGGCAATACATTTCCGACCCTGCTCTATGGAGGTGACTGAACGACCGCGCCGAGTTCAAACTGGCCGACGGATGAGGCGCTGCTGACCCCGCTTCTCGGGGCTTCCACGGGGCGGCGCCTGCGGTCAACCTCCGGCCGCGCGAGCCTCCGGCCTGGGACTGGGTCCCGGGGGCCCCACCGCTCTCGACGCCGACAGGTGAGCAGCCAGGACGGAGGGGAGGGAAAAGGGGTCCCCGGCGCTGCTTTCTCACCACTCGGCGCAGACTCCTGTCCACGCGCCTCGCCCTGGTGCAGAAACGGAAATACCCACCCAATGTGAACTAAGGCGGCAAACGGGCCCCAGCTGGTGCGGCTCAGCGGACTGAACGCCGGCCCACGCACCAAGGGGACGCCGCTCCGGTTCCCAGTCGGGGCACAGGCCTGGGCTGCGGGCCAGGTCCCCAGTAGGGGGCGTGCGAGAGGCAACCACACACTGATGTTTCTCTGTCTCTCCCTCCCTCCCTCCCTACCCTTCACCTGTCTCTAAAAAGAAAATCTTTTTTTAAAAAGAAAAGGAAGGCCCCGAGAGGAGCCCCTTCCCAGGTCGTGCCGTCTCCCGCCGCTCTCCAGCCCGCAGGGCCCCCCCGGACAGATCCGAAGGAGTCCGGGGCTCGCACAGGCCGCCTCTGGGTGCGGCAGACGGCTGTCCTGCCAGTGCTTGTTGGGCCGGTCACAAAACACGGTGCAAACTGGAAAAGCGTGGAGTCAGGAAAATTCATGGCCTTCATATGCTCGACTTTAGAAAAATTAGTAAAGGCTCAACTACTATTTGCCAAAATTATAATTACCCACACTTTTTCATGAAAAGGGATATTCTAATATGGACAAAATATGCCTCCTGAATCTGAACCCACGCCCCGCCGAGCCTCCTGGGGTGGTACGTGAACGGGGCGTCACTAACGCGCGGGGAGGTTCCGGGCACGAGCGCGGGCCGAGCTGCCAGTGACGTGAGGCTTCTGAGGGGCTGGTTCGGAGCCCAGAGGCTACTTCTGTGAATTGAGGAAATGTTACTGTCTCAAATTTTTTGAACGGTAAGTTCATGTAAAAAGACATAATAAATTAAGAGAAAAGGAAGAGAAGGCAATTTTTTTTTACCTGCAATACCTTTTATTTCTATAAAACAGCTCTTAAAATAATTTAAACATTCTATGGGCCTGACATTTGTCCACCGGTCGTCATCCCTCTGGGAGAAGAGCGGGCGCAGGCTCGGCTTTGACCCCAGCAGAGGGAGCGAGCGCAGGGCTGAGGAAGCGAAGGGCAGTGGCGGTTCCACACGCTCCGCCCGCGTGCGAGGGCTGTCCCTGCAGTGCGGACCAGGGCCAGGCACAGAAGGGCAAGGGCAGGCGGCGGGGGCGGGGGCGGGGGCGGGGGCGAGTGCGGGAAACGGAAGGTCAAGTCGTCCTTCTTCGTCCAGAAAGCCTTCTTTCTAGAAGGCAGTGATCGGAGAGCCCCCTAAGGCACACACTACAGAAACTGATTTCCCCGGGCTCGGAATTACCATTTTATTACAGAGGATAAATTAGCGTTCTTTAATTCGTGTTACTTTTCTCAAGAAACAGGCACTGGCTTTTTGCCAGGTGACCAGAAACCCTTCCACCCAGCAGAGCAGTTAAGAAGAGCTGTGGAGGACTAACAAATCAGTTCGAAGAATGAGGAATGACGAACAGTGATCTTGTTCCTGCATTTGAGTTCTGTAAGCACGTTGGATTTCTTCCGAATCATCCTTTCACCTCAGATTCAGATGTTAGGTAAGTAAGGGGACAAGAAGGAATGGCTTCCTACTGCCTGCCCCCACTAGAAGAAGGGAGGGTGAGACGTGATCTTCTCTTCAACGTAATATCAAAATTCACAGCTGCTCTGCAGAGCAGCTTCTGGGCGCTCCCTCCCTTTGCGGGAGGCGGGGATAAGGCCACGAGGACAGAACAGGGTGCTAGCGCGCCCTGTTTCTGCTCAGGAGCTCACGACTGGAGAGAAAATTAGAGCTATTTACCAGGACCCAGCAAAACGCAGCCAGCCAAGGACTTTGTGTGACCGTCCCACAGCCGGGACGACAAAGCAGCGCAGGACAGCATCGCATCCCCACGGCCTGTTCTTTGCTTTAGTGGAGACACAGACCCAAAGATCCTAAGCCACATGTTGCTCTCAGGCAGCTCAGAGATGAACCTGGTTTGTTAGTGTTGAAATGTGCTCAGCCAATGGGGTTGAGAATAGAGTTTCAAAGTGTGAACAATGTAAAGAAAATATTTTATTATAAAAGGGGGAAAAAATCAAGGTGACACACCAGCCTGCTCTTCCTCTGTGCAGACACAATTTTTAAAGATTTAGAGAGAGGGGAAGTGGGGGGAGAAAGAGAGGGAGAGCAACATCAATGTGTGGGTGCCTCTTGAGCACCCCTCACGGGGGCCTGGCCCGCAACCCAGGCCTGTGCCCTGACTGGGAATGGAACTGGCAACCCTTTGGTTCACAGGCCGGTGCTCAGTCCACTGAGCCACATCAGTCAAGGCTTGACCAACTTTTACATAGTATTGCTTTAGGGAGAAGTGTTAATTTTAAAAAATAAATTTAAAAAAGAAAGCATATTTAAAACATCAACTTTTGGTGATTAGGATAGGTAATTTTATCACAAATTTCAGGATCTAAAAAGTAATGTGTTCCACTTGCTAAGATAAATCTGAGATGACTGGTGTCAGGCAAGTGTGCCCACATCATGACACCAAGACCCCTGGGCACAGAGAGAGACACCCCTCCCCACCCTGTGGTGGTGGGGTCAGCGGAAGAAAGAAAACCACACTGATTCGCAACAGCACACGCCACTTAGGACCATCTGTTCCGCATCCTGGCACTGGACTGGGCAGAGTTCAGTGAAGGAGCCAAACTAGAATCTTCGGGGTAACCAAGAAAGTCAAGCTTCTCTTTTCATACTTTTTATTTCAATGACATTTAAGAGACTTTCTGTATTTATTAAGAATTACGATTCAGGTGGTCGGTAAGGACTGCAAGGAGCCAGCTCGCCGACCCGGAAGAAGACTGAGTCCAAGGCCCTGGCCCCAGACAGTGGCCCTGTGCTCATTTGGGCCGTACCTGCAGGGCCAGAGGTCATGTGAGCCATCTGCTCCATAAGACGGGTCTGGGAGCCTGTGACCCACCGCAGCACAGCACCTCCCTCTCTTTGAAAGATGACTAAGGGCAGTGTCTTTACCAGTGGAAGCTGTTGAGAAGAGTTGGGGACATGACAGGGACAGAACAGAGCAAGATCTCTCCATGGATCTTGGAGGAAACTTGGTGCGAAGAGGAGCCATGTGGCACCTGAGACACAGGGCAGAGCCCCCTCATGTGACAGGACCAAAATGGCGGGCAAGAAGAGCCAGAGAGAAGAATTGCAGAAGGGCGCACGAGCGTCAGGAAGGAGGGCATCCGAGGGCAAAACCAGTCGTGGCTGAGGGGTACTGCCATCCCGAGGCTTCCAACATAACCCTCCCCCTCTAAGCTGTGGCTCTGCAGGGGGGGCAATTGCACCCCCAGGGGACATTTGGCGATGTCAGGGAATACTTTTGGCTGTCATGACTGGAGGAGGATGGTATGGTATTTAGCAGGTAGAGGCCAGGGATGTTGCTAAACATTCTATAATGCACAAGACAGCTTCCCACAACAAAGAATTATCAAGATAACATTGGTGCAGAGGTTCAGAAACCTGTGCCCGATGAAGGACTTCACTCCTGAGACCCAGAGTCAAGCCTGAACCACGGCCCTTGGGACTCACAGTCAGACACCCATGAGTATCGCCACCTCCCATCCTCCTGCCTGGGTGACCTGAGCATGCTCCACAGTCGTGCAGGCAGCTGCTGATGGCTCACACTCAGCACAGCCAAAACCTAACATTCTTGCTGTCTCTTCTGAGAAACGTGCTATTTCTTCCTCAGAGCCAACGCCACCCCGACTGCCACCACCAGGGCAGCAACAGCGGCGGCCCCTCCAAACAGTAGCGTAGTTGTGCCCCTGGCTGGTGGCAGGGCCCTCTCCTCACCGGCCAGGGAGGGCCCTGGCAGGAGACGCTCTCCCTTTGCTTCCGTCCCCTCACTCCGCAGTGTTCCCTTGGGCTCCAGCACAGGCACCGCCTGCTCCTCTGCTTCACCAGGTTCTACAGCCAAGGAGGGCGCCAGGCTAACCTTTTCCACAGCAGTCACCTTTGCAGGCTCCCGCATCTGCAGCAAGGAGGTGGCAGTGATCCGTGGAAGCGAGGAAGCAGGGGCTTCCGGGAACACTTCTTGCAGCCCCCTGGTTGACAAGACTCCAGGAGCCGCAGCAGCCTCTCCTGCGCCCTCGGGGATCTCTTCCTTCTCCACATGCACGATGTCAGAGTTGGAGGAGTTGTTCTCACTCTTCTCTCCAGCCCCGTTGCTGTCTAAGCTTTTGACTTCTGGGTCCACGGCAATTTGCTGCCAAGACTCGGGACCCAGGGACACCGGGAGGCTCTCAGTGTGCCAGCTCTGGCTGGTGGACAGGGAAACTGGTAAGCTCTCCGACTGCCAGGAAGTGGTCACAGTGGGAGACTCTGGAGGACTGACCTGTCCAGAGTTGTCGCTGGGCAGGATGTAGATGTCATTGCTGTCTTCGGCAACAACTCCAGGGTCCTCCTCCTCCTCAGACTCAAGATTAAAGACGGTGCCCTAGAAAAAGAGCAGGAGAGTCAACACAAGGAATGGTAAATATAGTTTAAATAGACGTAAATCTGGAGCAAAGGAACAAACACAATACATTGTTTAAACCTACGGTACTTTCTGGATTCAATGCACTTATTTGTAGATCAATGCAGAGGAAGAATTTTTAAGAGATGGTCCTCTGACTAGTTTCCCTGAAGCTAAAAAAAATAAAAAGTTCATATTTAATTGAATTTATATATATTCGATGCAATAACTAATGCAAACTAACAGAGAAAATAAGGTGAGAAACTTGCTCTCAAGGAACTAATGACTTAGCAGAGCACAAAAACAATGCTATGCCCTGGCCAAAGCACTATGAAGAGTTCAGACGGAGTCCTGGCTGGTGAGGCTCAGTGGACTGAGCGCTGGCCTGCCAACCAAAGGGTCACTGGTTCTATTCCCAGTCAGGGCGCAGGCCTGGGTTGCAGGCCAAGTCCCCCCAGTAGGAAGTGCGGGAGAGGCAACCACGCATTGATGTTTCTCTCCCTCTCTTTCTCCCTCCTTCTCTAAAAGTAAATAGATAAAACCTTTAAAAGAAAAAGAGTTCAGATGGAGAACTGACTCTCTGGTGCAGGCTGGAGAGGGTGGGGAGGTGACCTGAAAGCGTCATGGGGGAACCAGCATCTACATCCTGCTGACATCTGAAGGTTGTAGAAGCGTTCATGGTGAGAGCCACATAGAAGATATAATACCAGCAGAAGCACAGAAAGAGGAAAAGGGGAACAGGAAGTAGCCTAGGTTAGTGTACAGTTCTTGTAAAGAAGAACAGGAAGTTCAGTTATGACAGGACTGTAAAGGAATGTGACAGAACTAAGCAGTATGAACTTTACTCAACAGGAAAAGGGGAAATGGCTAGTCCGTGATGCCTGCTCTACAAAATGACAATCAGGGACACCAGAAACGGGAGTCTTTCTAAAAGCAAATAGTATCAGTTTTCATTTTCACATTTAACAGTTTAGTTTAATAGGACCCACTGTGTGCCTATGGACTAGTAGGTGCTGTGTTAGGCACCAGAGTGATAAGAATGAATGAGACCTAATTCTTGTTCGTAAAAAATTCACTGTAGATATAACGACTGGCATGTGGCCCTGGCTGGTGTGGCTCAGTGGATTGAGCACCAAGCTGAGAACCAAAGGGTCCCCAGTTCTATTCCCAGTCAGGGCACAGGCCTGGGTTGCAGGCCAGGTCCCCAGCAGGGGGCGTGCGAGAAGCAACCACACATGGATGTTTCTTCCCTCTTTCTCCCTCCCTTCCCCTCTCTCTAAAAATAAATAAATGAATGACCAGTAGTGACAAACTTAAATGTGATCGAATTTCAGACAGGCATGTGTGCAGGGTGCTGGGGAGCCCAGAAGTTAGACATGATCAGAAAGACAGGAAGAGAGCCAACAGAGTGTCATGTCAGAAGTGCAGAGTTTTACAAAAAGTGTGGATGGAACTCAAATGCTGTGGAGAGTGTGACTAGGATACGTAAAGTAGACTAATTTTACTCTTTAATCAAGACCAGTAACTTGTACACTAAGTTCCGTGTACACTAAGGGTCTAATGTAAATCAGTAGTCCCTCTAACTAGTCCACAAAAAAGGAAAGCCAGAAATATAACTAAGCAAATCACAGGACCATAATGTCAACCAACATTCTGAGTGGCGCCCATCTACCCCGATCCTGCTGCAATGTCAAGAAGAGGTCCCGATAGGCATCAGATCGTCCAGCAATGAATGCAAGTAGAGAGGCAAACCAGCACAGTAATTAACAATGCAGTGTTTGTAGTAAAATAAGAAGTGTCTTGAATCCCACTTCCACCACGCGCCAGCTATGCAGTTATGAATGTCTTGCTTAACTTTTTTTAAACTTTAATTTCTTCATAAACAAAATGGGAATGATGACTTAATAAAACTGTCATAGAACTAGATGTAATATTTATAGTGCTCAGCTAGTGCCTTGTACACAGTAAGCACTCGATAAACGATGCTATTTTTCATTGTTCTTTTTGTCATCGTTTCATTTCGATGGCTATTATTTTGGGAGGCATGAGGAGGGGACAGAGCCACTCTAAATGCCATCTAGCTCTCTCCCCATAGCAGCCTGAGGTGACCTCAGAAATTGATTTGGCAATTCATTTTCAGAGGTCATGCCAAAAAACTATGCAAATTGAGAGGTTCAAATCTTTGTGTTCAAGAACACTCCTGAAACTTTCCAAGCCACCAAAGATGTGCATGTTTGAAATGCCACCAAGCATCTGAAAGATGTCATTTTACAGAAGCCATGTGTGCCATTCTGTCATCGACAATGGTGGAGTTGGCAGATGCGCGCTGTTCCACCTGTGGGACTGGAAGCAGGGTCAATGGCCCAAAAACAGTGCTGAATTTTTGCTGCATGTGCGTAAAAATGCAGGGGGCAATGCTGAACTGAAGGGTTTAGATGCACACTCGCTGGTCACCAAGCACACCCTGGTGAGCAAAGCTCCCAGGACCGCAGCGCAATGCTTGGAGAGCTCCCGGCCACGTGGAGATGCTGCTGCTGAAAAAGCGTGATGGCCCCTAAACCAGAAAGGAGGTTGGACAGAAGAAAAAGATATCCCAGAATAAAGTGAAGAAACAGAAACTACTGCCCAGGAGAAAATTCACGATAAAATAAATGCTAATAGAAGTAAAAAATAAAATAAAATACATCTACATAGAAAAAATTTAAAAAGTAAAAGCAGCTTGAAATAATACCCTTCCCTGGCAATTAAACTTTCCCCTCCTCTCTCATCTCTTCCAAAGAGAGACACCACAAAACGGAAAAACTCGGTCTCTTTGGAAACGACAGTGCTCGACACAGGGCTGTTTCTGGAGGACAGGGTCACAAGGCAAGCGTCTTACGTTATTTTTTTTTTACAATGGTCATGACTTAGCAAAAAAGATCTAGTTCCATTTTTGAAAAAACGTGATATAAATGGCCTCTGCTACCTCCTGGGAACTTGAGATTAGACATTCAACCATCTCAACATGAGCTGGGAAATAAAGAGGGGGGGGGGCGGCGGGAACCAACCTCTGGAATTTCTCCTGCAGGCGCCTCCAAAGCAAACGGCAGGACAGAGGCAACCATCCGAACGTGGTTCTTTTTTTAGTATTGACATCTACCTTTGGAACATTCACATAACCTAACATTCACCATTTTTAGATGTACAATTCTGTGGGTTTTAGTATATTCACAATGCTGTGCAATAACATTTCACCACTATCGACTTCCTGAACATTTCCATCACTTCAAAACAAGAAACCCTTAGCAGTCATTCCCTAGTCTCCCCCCTTTGGCCCCACACAACCAGTCATCGCCCTCTGTTTCTGAATGTGCCTGCTGCAGGGAGTTCACGTGAGTGGAACTGGCCGGGAGCCGCTCCTTCACCGTCACTATCACTGTCACTGGCATGCAGCACAATCCGCACAAACCTCCAGCCTGGCCATATGGGGTGCCTGGTAAAAAACAGTGTCCATAAATAAATACAAATCACAATAAAAAAAAAAAGGATGAGGATGGGTGGGGCCATAACAAAAGTGGGTGTTTTCTCTGCACAATCTCTTACAGTACTCACTCTGTGTCTCTTTCTTGAGGCTGGGCCTGCACACACCCCGGCCACCCTGGAAAGCAGGGGCCTGGGAAGGGGGGCACTTCAGGCCAGCTCATCTGAACCAGAGACTCAGCGAGTGGGAACCGCCCTGCCACCCAGCTTCTACTGACCCAGTCCCAGTGACTCTCCCCCACCCCAGTACTATATTCAAACTCTGGGCAGGCATTTTACTAACCCTAGTCCCTTCTTGGCCTGTAAGACACTTCAGAATTTCCTCACAGAGGTTACTCCTGTTTAGAAATTTTCAAGGGCTCTTTTTCACAAATGTCACCAACAAATTATAATTTTGTCTTTTACTGACTTGCATGATTCATAGTACAGTGTGGGGCAAAAGCAGGTTTATAGTTGTGAGTATGCGAAACAGATTATTCTTGTATTATTATTTATTAATTATTGTATTCTTCTCTATGCAAATACTGTAAAACTACTTTTGCCCCACCCTGTGAAAACCTTACTCTTGCATGATAACTACCATCAATCTTTTAAAACAAGATAAGGTTAGTAAATGATATAAATAGCTTGGTTGTTTTGATTTTCTAGAGAAAGGGCAACTTCCCTAACCTTGAACTTACAGTTATTAAACAAACAAAAACAAGACATGAGAAAAAAATATATCTTGGCAATAAAAAATTATTTTAAGTAAATAAAAACAAAAAAGGAATTAAGAATAATAGAAATACAAAGGGAAATATAGCTCCTTATGTATGTCGAAGAGATTAAAAAAGGATGTTTTGAGACATTTGGAAATTTGAATACTAACAAGATATTTGATATGAAAAAATTATTATTTTTTTTGATGTAGTAATGGTATTGTTTAGAGAGCCTTTATTTTGTAGAAACCCATAGTGAAACTTTTCAAAGTTTCTTTTTCTTTTTTTTTTTTTTTTAATGTTTTAATTTATTTTTAGAGAGGGGATGGGAGGGAGAAAAAGCGAGGGAGAGAAACATCAGTGTGTGGTTGCCTCTCATGTGCCCCCTTCTGGGGACCTGGCCTGCAACCCAGCCCTATGCCCTGACTGGGGACTGAACTGGTGACCCTTTGGTTCACAGGCCAGTGCTCAATCCACTAAGCCACACCAGCCAGGGCCCATACTGAAATTTTTATAGATAAAATTATATGATGTCTGCATTTTGCTTCAAAATACTATTAACAGTGGAAGTGCCCTGGCCGTGTAGTTCAGCTGGTGGGAGCGTCGTCCCATGTGACTGTGGGTTCAATACCCAGACCAGCACCTATGGGAGGCAACCAATTGATGTTTCTCTCACACTGTTGTTTCCCCCCCCTCTCTAAAATCAACAAACACATCCTCAGGTGAGAATAAAAAGTAAGAAGAGTGGAAGTAGGTAGAGTGTGGATAAAGCACAACAGGCAATGAGTCAAGGACTGCTGTGCCCCAGTGATGGGGGCTCATTACACTAGCCCATCTTTTTCACAGATGTTTGAAATTCTCCAAAATAGAATGATTTTTAAAAAGTAAGCTGTATAAGAGAATGAAGACATAAAAACCCACTGTACCTTCCCCTCTAAAATAAAGAGGGGTAAAGCAGCTCTATGCCAATATAACTAAAGATTTTCTAGGATCATATCCTAGAAATATCATCAAAAACTGACAAGAAAACCAGAAACCTTCCCTTGGATAAAACACCAGGTGGTTCTACAGGTACGCCATAGGAAGCAAGACACAAATAATTTCAATCTCACATAAACTGATCCCGATAGAGAAGAATTCTTCCCAATTCCACCTTCTTTTATGAAGCCAGTGTGCCCTTCACACTGAGACCGGATATGAAAACCGACAGGCCAGCCTCACCCACCAAGACTGGCACAACTCAGTGGGGAAGCCACCGAAAGCACTCATTTTAGCATCGGGAGAAAGACAAGGAGGCCTCCACAACTATTCCTATCATGCCGCAGATCCTGATTAATGCCGTGTTTTAAAAAAGACAGTTTGTCAAAGAAAAAACTATCACTGTTCACAAATGGTGTGGGGTTTTCTCTGTAGAAAACCCAAGGGAACCTAGAAATAAATCATCAGAATTAATACGAAAGCTCAAGAAATTTATGGGGCATAAAATCAACATGGAAATTCAATCATTTTGACAAAGATACCATAGTTACATACGATGATAAACCAGAGAAAACTGTGTGGACTGCATAGAGAAACACTTTATAACTTTTTTATAAATCTAAAATTATTCCAAAGTAAACTTATTTTTAAAAATGACTTTAAAAATTAAGTCTGACAATATTAAATGTTAGGAAAGATGTAGAGTAACAAAAATTCTTATAAATGCCGACAAAGGTAAGTTGGAAAACACTTTGGCTTTGTCTTGTAAACCAGAACACACCTGTACGCTCAGACCTGGAAATTCCACTCTGAAGTATAGACCCAGAGCAACCCTGGCACCTACGTGCAAGGATGTTCATAAAAGAATGTTTGTGACAGCAAAAAAGTGAAAATGTCTGCTGATGATAGATGAATAAATTATAAATAAACAAACTGTGGTGTGTTTGCACAATGGAATACCAAACATCAGCCAGCGCATCAACCTGGATTGTGCACTCTAAGGGGAAGGGTTAGGAGGTAAAAACTAGTTGGGAGAGGTAGGAAAACCTTAACTATCACAACGGCTGTGGCCTTCCAACACACCACAGTACACGGGCCTATATCTGTGATACTAAAATTTCATGGGGGGAGGAGGGAGATAATTAGGATAAAAATGTCTAAAAAGGATCCTTAGAGGTATAATAATAAAAAAAGGGTTGAGAAACAATGACCTAGGTAAATCTCAAGAACATACTATTGAGTGAAAAAGCAAGGTACAGAAGAATAAATGTAGGATGATACTATTTACATAAAATTCAAAACACACAAAATAATATATTGTCTAGGGATAGGTACATGTTTATGTATATATGCAGATACATGTGTTTAAATTATAATAAAGAAAGCAAAATAGGAGCTACCCTTGTGAATAGGTAGCATCAGGTAGAAATCTAGGAGGGACATATGAGGAAATTCCCAAGTGTTGGCTGTGTTCTTTTACAAAGGTGTTAATTTTATTTCCTTATCCCTTAGTTATTTACATATTTTTTGTTACTATGAAATGCTTCATAATTAGAGCTACTTAAGAGCACTACTTAAAAATACCACATATCAATTCACTATACATAAAAACTCAGCAGTTTAACTGAAACTCTAGAACGGCCTCTCCATGGGTTGTCACACAATCAGTATTAGATGATATTAAATGATGATATTCATAATATTAAATCTATGCTTAATTTTTCTCAAGAACAGATTTTTAAAGCCACAGCACATACCCAGCCGCCCTGCTGGATGATGAAGTCCGCTGCGTGGTCCTCCAGGTAGGTCACCCCGAACTGCAGCAGGGCGCTCAGGGGCTCCTGACCGCGCCTCGTCAGCTCCGACAGCATTTGTTGCAGCAGAATCAGAGGCACCAAAATCTTCGATGAGAAGATGAGAGAGAGACACACAAATGGAAATTCTTGCAGTTCATTCTACTGAGAAATTATGCTCAGATGCATCATTATGGAGTTTCACTTTTATTACAAAAGGGAAATAAAACAATAACCCCTGCTAGAATTTTTGTGTATAATATATACAGGGTGTATACCTTAGGGCAGCAATTTTCAACCAGCATGTCAGAAGAATTTTTAAAACAGGAAGTACCTGACTACTGAGTCAGGGGTATGGACCTCTTTTCCTTCAGAATGTCAAATAAGAAAATGACAGCAGCCAAGACAACAACAGCCATCCAATGTGAATGAATGAAAATTATAACTATTTTTTGTGACATCGGCCAAAAAAAAAATACGTCTTTTGGTGCACTGCAGAATTTTAAGAGTTAGTTTATGTGTGCCATGAGAAGATGAAAAAGGTTGACACTCGCTGCCTGAGGATGTCAAAAATAACCGTAATACAAAAGCTACCGTGCCCACGGGTGCAGTGCAGATGCACAGAGACGCCCCTGAAGCCTCACTCCCGCACACAGAAGCCTGGGAACGGCCCCACAGGCTCTGTCAACGCCCAATCAACAACATTTAATTTCGGTGAAAAAAGCAATATCCTGGAGAGTGTGTGCGATAATGTTATCTTTTGTGTAAAAAAAAAATATACAAGTGTATGTGTTTGTATAATCCTACAGTCTCTCTGTGCAAATATACAAGAAACTGGTCACAGTGGTGGCCTCAATACAGGAGATCTAGGTAACTGGCAGAAAACATTTTTCAGTGTGCACCGCTCTGTAGTTTTTACACTTTATGCCATGTGCTTTTATTATTCTGGGGTGGGAAAAAGTAAGTTTACAGTTGTGAGTATGCAAAACAGTTTTATTCTTGTATTACTTTATTATTAAAATTTTTTTTCTCTTTTTTAAGGTTTTATTTGTTTATTTTTAGAGAGAGAAGAAGGGAGGGAGAAAGAGAGGAAGAGAAACATCAATGTGAGGTTGCCTCTCATGCACTCCCTTACTGGGGACCTGGCCTGCAACCCAGGCACGTGCCCTGACTGGGAATCGAACTGGCGACCCTTTGGTTCCCAGCCTACACCCAATCCACTGAGCTACAACAGCCAGGGCTATTTTATTAATTTTTGTATTTTTTTTTATATAAAATGTAAACCTACTTTTTCCAACTCCTGCATATTTGAAAATAAGAACTTTTAAAATGATGATCTATCTTATAAAAGTCATCAAAACCCAGAGGAAACGTTATTATGATTCCTAGTAACCTTGTGGCTCAGTATTTTAAAATCATCAAAATTTATGACAGAAAATAACTAGAGTCTCTTGCCTTCCCCCAAAAAATTGCATGCTGGAAAAAAAAAAACACTAAGCATTTTCAGTTAACCATCTGCATGCAATCTTTTTTCTAAAACATCAAGAAGTACCAAATTGACTGAAAAAGAAATGCAAAAGGAAATCAACTCAATTCCAGTTCCTTGCTACTTAATTGCCAAAGTATAAAGTGAGAAATTACAAAATATTTCTGCAGAAGAAGACAAACAGAAAAGACAATGAGTTTATATTCATACTAATACTCTTTGACTTTTAAGTAGAAGCAGCCCCGAGGGAATCGATGTTCTAAAACAACTCCATCCCAAAATACATTAAAAACCTCTTCTTAATACCAATGGAGGGTACAGGACTGGAGAGAGGAATGCATTAGGCTTTTCCCACGATTAAAAACCATGTCATACTAAAGACGACAAAACTTGTTCATCTAGTCCCAGTATTTTGTCTTAGCAGGAGCAATAAGAAACAGCTTGTGAATCAGCCTTGTGGGATCACACCATCGTCTCCACTTCAGAGGCCTGGGATGTGCTGCACCTCAAAAGATTCAAATGTCCTGTAATAATCCACTAACATGCACCACTTTAGAATTATTCCTGTCCAAGCTGTTACCTCTTAGGGAAATAAGTTGCAAACATTTTACACCTGCTATGTGAAACAATACTTACACATACTTGCTTCAAATTTACCTCTTCCATATCACAAAGCACATGCCCTAGTCTCCCTCCATAGTTACCTGGAGATAAAGCTGTAACCCTGTCACCACTGTCTCAGTTTTAGTCCCCAGTCACGTTCCCGCTCAGTCTCTGCACTTTTGGGGCTGAATCTGCAGATCTTCAGTAAGTTCTGCACAGGGCGATCCCTACGCTCTGTGCAGTGACCATGTGTGTGTCCTTTGCTGTGTCCCTAAGTGCAGATGACAGGCCTCAAGAGACTCCAGGCGGTATGTGCCGTCTGCTTTACCTGCCTGACATGCTACTTTCCAGGGACCTACGTCATGACTTCCAGGCCCACTCTCTCTTCAGCACAGTTCAGATGCCTCTGTGTCGCTGAGGCCCCTGTCCTCTCACCTTGGTGACTAGACGCAAAGTTCCATGAGCTCCTATGACTGAGCCCCACCCACTGGGAAGTTTATGGTGCACAAGGATTTCATACCATCTGCACACCTGGCATGTTTCTGTGCTCCCTCCCACAGGACTGAAAACACGTTAGCACAAAACTGGGTTCCCAAGCATCCACACCTACAAGGCCTGACTGTTCGTATCTCTGGGACTTAAAAGCCACCAAATAGAATAACAATACAAAATTAAAATTAAAAAAAATAAAAATAAAAATAAATTAAAAATTTTTTTTAAAAAGCCGCCAAATAATCTTACCCTTTGAATTCCTTTCTGTCTTTTCCATACTGAAGAGTAGTCATCCCCACAACACACGGAAACCCTTTCTTCTTCATGTACTTTTGCAATAGAATTCTGAAGTGCCTTTGACCATGCGACAGAACTACCTCCACGGTCTCCTCACACGAACCACATGGCATCTCCTTTCAACAGGCTAGACTCTGCTAACAACATCCCCCTTTCCTATCGACCGTGTGAGCCCGCCCGGGTAGAAAGAAAGCCTACTGGATAGCTCCAAGGGCCCCTTCCAGTACAAAAGAGATCTGGGGCACTGTTTTGGTCTATCAGTCTACAATGTAATCAATCTATGTCTCAACAACTCTAGTGCATGCCACAAATTCTATCTGCACCGAATCCATCAATTAGGCTGGAAGTCTCTGTTCTATCTGCTTCAAAATAAAACTGAAGACATAACCAGGCACTGGGCATTGCTATCCCACAGCAAAGTGCAAAAGGAAATACAGAACAGCAAGGAAGTGCTGAGGCCAAAGACTGAGTCTGACCACACCCCAGGCCTCTGGATCCGCCTGCCCCTGGAAACACTTCCATGGGCAGGCACCTGCGAAATGGTGCCTCAGTGACACAGCCAGCAGATCCCCAGGGGACACACAGCATGTGAGTCAGAGCGAGAGAAAACAGGGAGAGGAAATCTACATGTGACAAGAGGCTGAAGTCACCAATGATGAGACTGAACCTCTATGCGACATCCAGAAGGCACACTCGGAGCGGAGGAATGGGCAGGGGGCTGGGCGGGGCAGGAACGGGGTGTCTCTTGGGGAAGAAAACATTTTGGAATTAGACAGTGAGCATGGCTGCACAACTCTGTGAGCACACTAGGACCACTATAGACGGGTAAGTCTTAGGGCATGTACAATACATTTCAGTCTAAAAAGGGAAAAGGAAGTGGCGTCGGCACCATGGCCAAGCAAGCAGACCTCTTGGTTTCCCCCCTTCAAGCCACAAGTTGGACACCAAAGGGTCCCTGCTCAACACGTGACCAGGCCTGAGCGCAGCAGGACATGCTGCCTCCTGAAAGGAAGCCCTTGTTCTTTCCCCACCGAGGCCCACTCACGTGCTCACAGACACAAGTCTGGAGCAACGCCCTGTCTGCCGCAGAGAGTTGAAGCCGTGACGGAAGCTAGCGGCAGGTGGAAATGCACGGCAGCGAACGACAGGACATGCAGTTTGGGGCCCAGCAGGACCTTGCAGCATTAATCTAAAACCCGCTTTAATCAGAAATACCTGCTTCACAGTTGGATTGACGTATTGAATAAAGAGCTCTAACAGTTCTCTCATTTGCTGACAGCAATCCCTCCAAACTTCATCATTAACACATTAAAATCTTGTTAGAGAAAATGTAATTTGGTTGGTACCTTATCCCAGCCGCTGGCATGGACTGCGGTCTCCAGTGTACACTCCCGGTATGTCTGGTACGTCACTGGCCTGTAGGAATTGTTTTTAAAAGTCTATGTCACTAAGTAGGAAAATTCGACATTTCCAGGAGAATAAATACACAGTCACTAGTCCAATGTTGTACAAACTTTTTGCAGAAGTAACAAAGGTTATCCAACATACCGTTTTGTAGGAGAGGGGTTTTACCACGGGGCTGCACTTTTCTCCGTGAGCTGTCTATAGGCTGACATGTATGCTACCAGTTTGGGGCAGCAGTTCACATAACAAGTAATAATAAATAATAATGTTTTATAATTGCTTCAAACTTATCCAACTGGATTTCTATGTTGTAGATAAACACAAATACTTGGATTATTAATATGGGATCAAATGATAACATAATCTTAATGAAATTAAAAGCATAATTGTAATTTTTTAAAAGGCAAAAACCCTAAAATATATAAAAATTAAAGAGACATAGCAGGGGAAGACTTTTCGAACTGAGGACATAAGAAGTTGGAATAAACAAGGCCAACAATCAGAACTCTATATTTTTAACTTGGTGTCTTATGAAGGAAAACCCTTCAGGGCGGAGAGACGAGCCTCTCTGACCCCAGAGCTCAGGCGCTGAGTGACGGCAGTGTCGCTCAGTGATCTACTAAGGGGCTCCAAGCACTGTACTCCAAGTCTTGGCTTCCTGTGCAAATTAGCGATGACAATACTTGGTAACAAAGTAACATACAAAGGCATCAAAAGCTTGAGTAAGAGATTTAATAAAATTTACTTCCCCCTTTTGCAGACAAATTATTAACATATATATAAAAAGGAGAGGAGTCTAATTTTAAAACCCATCCAGCCCTGGCTGGTGTGGCTCAGTGGATTGAGCACCAGCCTGCAAACCAAAGGGTTACCGGTTTGATTCCCAGTCAGGGGACATGCCTGGGTTGCGGGCCAGGTCCCCAGTGGGGGCACTTGAGAGGCAACCACACACTGATGTCTCTCTTCCTCTTTTTCTTCCTCCCTTCTCCTCTCTCTAAAAATAAATAAATAAAATCTTTAAAAATAAAGTAACTTTTTAAAAGGAAATCTAGTATTAAAAAAATGTTCTGATGACACAGGTATTCTTTTATACAAGTCAAAATAAAATCAATACTACAGTGATGCTGAGGTACCAGGAATGACCTTTTTAATAATATGATATCTTCCTGATAGCATATTCCCATCAAAGTAAGCGTAGTGTTTTTTAGAAGCCTTGGACTAAATACTATGCATTTGTGACACCTGAACTTAAGCAGATACTACACAGTCTCCCTACCTAGATTCTCCCTGCAACTTTACTTGCATATCTGTCCCTTCACTTCCTACCTGAACAGCCTGAGGCTGCTGTGCATCACAGTGGGCCTTACCGGTAGTTTGTCTATCAGGCTAAAGTCCTTTAGCCTCCTTCAGAATGGAATGATTTGAAAGATGTATGTATAGACATATATGCACATAAACAATCCAGCAGATTAAAACATTCAAATGAAATCTAATACACAGAAAAATTAGCAGCTGAAAAATCAGACGTATCTGATGAGCTATTTGAAACACAGCAAAGAAAAAGGGGAGCCCTGGCTGGTTGGAGCGTCGTCCTATAAACTGAAGGGTTGCAGATTCAACTCCTGGTCAGGGCACAGGCCAGGGCTGCATGTTCTGTCCCTGGTCAGGGTGCATGCAAAGGACCCGATCAGTGTTTCTCTCCCTTTCTTTCTCCCTTCCCATCCCTATCCCCCCACCACCAAAAAAATACATTTTGAAAAAGGGGGTGGGAAGTAGGGGGAACATTTTGAAAAGGCTCCTTCTACAGGAAGAGGCAGGGATTAAATTCCCATGAACGAACTGGAGGAGGTGGTGGTCATTTTCCACGGTACAAAATATTGCCACAAACCTGGGTAGTAATTCTGGTTCATCATCAGAGAGTTATTTTCAAGGTATTAGTAACAGCAATAATGACTTTCAAAAGTATATTTCTAATAATCACAATATTTTCTTCAATACTGGCTAAAATGTAACAGAACATTTCTTCTTGACTGCTAAAAGGGGTTCAATATTCCTTAAAAAATAAAAGACCCCTGCTTTACTATTTGCTATTTGATATCCTTTAGATTCTATAAATAAAACATCTTAACACTAAAAATTCTTATCTTTGAGTAGAAGAAAAATACTGAAAATAAATGCAATACTAAAAAAAAAAAAAAAAAGATTTCTGAAGAAAATTCATTCAGGGGCCTAACTTTGATGTACAACCAGAGATACCAATTTCAAAAATAATTATATCTGTATTCAGAGTTTAGAGGAAAAAAAACTAAATAAATATTCATCAAAGACAAGATATTAAAAAAGATTTTATTTATTTATTTTTAGAGAGAGGGGAAGGGAGGAAGAAAGAAAGAGGAGAGAAACATCAACATGTGGTTGCCTCTTGTGTGCCCCCTACTGGGGACTCCCCCTCCCGACAAGCCAGGCATGTGCCCTGATTGGGAATAGAACTGGTGACCCTTTGGTTCACAGGCTGGTACTCAATCCACTGAGCCACACCAGCCAGGGCAAAGACAAGATTTTTAAAATTATTTACTTGGCAGTGGAAGATACCCATTTTTCTTGTACATTATGAAAAGGACTCCAAAAATAATGCTTTTTAAAAATACTATATAATACTATTCTTCAGAGAGTTTATAATATCCTAGTAAATTTAAAATTAACAGATGGATAAACTGAGATAGTTTGTATCAAAATTGGAAACAGAATTTTTTTGTCTTACACATCTCAGTTATCTGACTCCCAGTCCCAGTAGCTTTTACAAGGTTGGTTGGTTTGGGCAAACTCTCTTCAGTTCGTCAAACAGCACCAGAGAATGTCCGTGGAAGCAAGGCTGCTCTGCTTTAAGAGCAGTGGGGCGACCCTGACCACCTCCCCACTCACCTGTCCTCCCTTCCACGGGGCCACTGGGCTCCGAGCATCCTCTGGCACGTCCTCCACACTTCCGGTTAGGCTTTATTTCCCAATACCCATAATGTGACCTCCTCTCCACATTTATGCTTACACCTCCCCATGTGTGAGGGTGAGAAACCCAAACGTGGCTCCATCGCACCACTTCCGGGGTGCGACCGGGGTCTCACGTGTACTCATGCCGCCAGAACATGCAGAAACCAACCGAATTCTCCTTCAACCCGCACTGCTTCCTTCTAACAAACAGCAACGTCTAACGTCTACATCAAAGTAAGGAATGACCTTACTACAACAGTAATTTAGCTTCTGAATTTTGGCCCTTTTCACGGAAGAACAGTTGTCACCCTGTTCTGGAGAGTTGTCAGTCTTCATTAAAACAAATATGTTTTTCTAACTCATACCAATTCCATAGTGATTCTCAACAAAGAATTAGGAGAAATGAATTTTTAAGATTTATAGTAAGTGATTTGTTTCTATTTTAATATACTTTCTCTGTGAGCTTCCTGCCTTTAGCTCTGACAGCCAGAATCATAGCTAGAAGGGAAGTTCCCACTTTAAGAACATGGCAGGACATCCATAGGCAGAGCTGCAACCCCGAAGTTCGGCAACATTTGGGACACCTGAGACACAGACCTGAGAATGTGAATCCCCGTTACAAGGCCTAACAGCCTGGCCCTCATCTCAGTGCTGGCTGCTGTCGAGAAGGGCAGAGCGTGGCCAGGACAAATGAACAGCTGTGTTTACAGCTCAGGGAGGGCACCTGCTGAAGCAGCTCAACAGGAAACACAACTGGAATGCTGATGGGAAGGGTTAAATCACTTTTCTAATGCAAAAGCTGTCACTCAAACCACAAACAGAGATGCTTGGAAAAGCAAAAGAAAAAGCAAAGAAAAGTGAATGATAAAAGAAGTGACACCGTTCACATAAAGCACAACCTTGACTGGGCAGTGCTGTGCTCACGGCGCAGAGGCTACTCGGCCGCGCAGCAGGGTCACTCACTGGCTGAGGAGTGTCTGCAGCGCCTTCCGCAGAGGCTCGTGCAGCTCCAGGGACACTCTCTCTCCAAGGTGAGCCAAGCAGTCTTCCACGGAGCTCTCCGGGTTAGCAGGGCTGAACACTGGAGAAGTGTGCCGGTCGAAGCCTGTGCTGGGGAAGGCTGAAGACAGGGCAAAGGGAACCGGATTGAGTAAACAGCATCGAAAGTTGTGCGGTAGAAGCTCAGGGGATGGGACACCTGCTACTGAGAGTGAGCCATGTTAGAAGCCACTTAAAAAGGGTCCGATGATCACTATGGGATATTAATCTTTCCTGGAACACAAAACTGGATAGGTCCTAAATTTGGAGATGTTTTTAAAGGAAAGATATTTATAGAAAATCTTAGTATTAAGAAAAGAAAAAGACTAAACTGAAATGATAAAATATGCAAACCAATGTAGTACATTACTACAGACCAGTGTCATGGGAGAACGATAAATGAGCCTTGGTGGGGTAACTCAGTTGATTACAGCACTGTCCCCATACGCCAAGGTGTGGGTTTGATCCCTGGTGAAGGCACATACAGGAAACCAACCAATGAGAGCACACATAAGTGGAACAACAAATCCATGTCTCTCTCTCTGTCTCTCTCCCCACTTTCTCCCTCTAAAATAAATTAATAAAAAAAATGTTTAAGATTTTTATTCATTTATTTTAGAGAGGGGAAAAAGGGTAGGAAGAAGAAGCATCAATGTGTGGTTGCCTCTCACATGCCCCCTACTGGAGACCTGGCCTGCAACCCAGGCATGTTCCCTAGACTGGGAATCGAACTAATGACCCTTTGGGTTGCAGGCCGGCACTCAATCCACTGAGCAACACCATCCAGGGCGTTGAAATGAAAAACTTTTAAAAAGTCATCAATGAGATTTATCATCCCTCTCTTACTATTTTGTTTTTACCCTTGTAAAGGTGGAACTTCTTAAACCACACTCAAATTGGTTTATTCCACCATAGAGAAATGAGTCGATTAGTTCAATCTCTAAAGATTTTATTTATTTATTTTTAGAGAGCAGGGAAGGGAGGGAGAAAGAGAGGGTAAGAAACATTAATTAGTTGCCTCTCCCACATCCCCCACTAGGGACCTGACCCACAACCCAGGCCTGTGCCGACTGGAAATCAAACTAGTGACCTTTCGGTTAACAGATGGGCGCTCAGTCCGCTGAGCCACAACAGCTAGGACATCAGTTTCTTTTCAAAACGCACTTTGTAGCTCCACAGCCCTGCCCATGGATACATGTGGAAACTAGGAAGGTTTACAAGGACAGAAGCTGCACGTGGAAACAGCGTCCCAGCCTGTCCTCCTCGGCCCAAACTAACAGCCTCTCCGCTGCTTCCTGCTCGCATCCCGTGGCTGTGCCCTTCTCTCCCAGCCAGCAGACAGGCGGGATCACTGGGTTCCAGGAGACACACAGGACTCAGGGCATGAAATCCCAGGAAAGCAAGCAGCTGCACCCTACTCCCAAGAACTATCAAAAATCTCCTTACATAAAGTATTTACTGCACTAGTCTAAGGCTTGCTCCTAGAAGGCTGTCAACTTTACGAGAGTTGAGTACACTATTCTTTAAGAAGTGCTTCCTCCAAGAAAGATGCAAAGGGCTGCCAGCTTCACCAGCAGTCTGTCTGAGCAAGCCTGAGCGTGCTGATGCAGCGACTGGTCTTTGTTAATAGGGGGGCTCCAGGAGGTGAATACAATGAAACCTTTGCTGCTCTTTGTCTTCTCTTGGCCTTTAGCCCGTTCTACTGTGTGTAAGTACTGCTACCAGAAGTGGACGAAGGATTCAAATAGAACTGCAACTTTAATCAATTAAAAATGTTGGTAAAGGAAAATAAAAGATTAAAATTAGGTTTCTGGATTACTTGTCTCTATTCATATTCTTCTCCACTAATGGGGAATTGATTTATAAAGATGATTTATAATTTTTCTTGTTAAAAATTATTGGGCAATATATATCCACACAAAAACTATACAGGAATGTTCATAGCAGCATTATATGTAACAGCCAAAAAGTGGGAACAACCTAAATGTCCACCAAATGATGAATGGAAAAACAAAAGGTGGCGCACCCACACAATGAAATATATTCTACCATAAAATGGAATGAAATACTGATATGTGTGACCACATGGACGGCCCTTGAAAAAACTATGCCACATGACAGGCATTCGCAGAAACCAGAGTGTAGGATTCCATTTGTGTGTCAACCCATAACAGGCCAATGCAGAGACAGCAGCAGATGAGGTGGGGCTGGCAGTGGGGGCTGG
This sequence comes from Desmodus rotundus, assembly GCF_022682495.2. NCBI lineage: Eukaryota > Metazoa > Chordata > Mammalia > Chiroptera > Phyllostomidae > Desmodus > Desmodus rotundus. The sequence continues at coordinate 94,381,663 of NC_071399.1, read as the reverse complement.
TAGTTGTGGGAAGTGACTGCTAATGTGTCCAGTGCTTCTTTTTGGAATGTTAAAAATGTTCTAAATTTAGATTGTGGTGATGGTTGCATGCTTTGTACAACTGAACTGTACACATTGAATGGGGTAGATTTTATGGTATGTAAAATGTATCTCAACAAAGCTACACGTGTGGCTCAATAGGCTGGGCATCTTTCTGTAAACTGAAAGGTCACTGATTTGATTCCAGGTCAGGACACACACCTGGATTGCGGGCCAGGTCCCCAGGGGGGTGTGCGAGAGGCAACCGATCAATGTCTCTCTTGCACAGCGACGTTTCTCTCCCCTCTTTCTCCCTCATATCCCCTCTCTCTCTAAAAATAAGTAAAGAAAATCTTTAAAAAAAAATAAAGATATCCAATGCATTGTTATTTTTGGAAGGCAAAACAAGAAACCACCCAAATGTTCCTGTCAATAGTAAGGGAATAATGGAACAGTCATTCAAATGCGGAATTTCATGTAGTTAATAAAATGATAACTACTCTGAAAGTTTATGGTGTAATGCTACGTACAAAATGTATGGCTATAAAGTTACATCCACATTACTGTTACGACTTTCTATAGCACAGATACGTGCAAAACTGAATGCAGTTTACCGACACTGTCCCCTCAGTGTTGTTATCAGGACCCCACTGAAGGGCATGTACCTCAACAGGACAGTTGAGGCCATCACTTAACCCCTGAACAGGCTGCATCTAAACTGCTGGGTGCACTTAGGAAACACTTAGAAAAATGAGAGGCTACTTGTTTCCCCCTTGTAGCTCTATACCTACAGAGTCATGCAATACTGGGAACACTGTACTGTAAAAAATCAAATTAAACCAACAGTAAACTCGAATAAACATAATCTTCTAATTAACTAGGAAAATAATAAAGAGACCTTCAGAAATTTCTTTGTCCAGGGATTTTAGCTCTTCTTCAATTTCAGATTTAACTTTTAATAAAACTTCTTGATCCAGAGATTGTGAAGCTACATCTTGTTGAGCTCCTGAAATCAACAAAAAGGTTACTATTGACAGAGGGAGAGGGAAGCCAGTAGAATATGGATAGTATTTTAATTATTAAGTCAAAATTATAAAGTTACAACGCACTGTCAAGGCTAGGGCTGGGAGAGGGTTAGAAAAGGGGGCAGAGAGGCCTGGGCCGGGCCCCAGTGCTGCCAGGAGAAGCGGGGCCTGGACCCGGTCACCCTGCGGCTAGAACCATGCATGTCTCAGACATGCATGTCCCAGGAAGCAAGATCTCAGAAACATTTGTGACAGGACAGAAATGGAACCTGAAAGGCTGTCCAGATCAGTGACACTATCTTATGATATTGACATTCTTCAATATCTTCACCATCCCTTATCTTCACAGAAACTTCAGCCCAAGAGAAAGGCTGTTACCATCAAAAGATTTATACCTTCCAACTGAAGAAAACCATGAATATTCTCATGCAGTAAAAGGGAAGGGAAGACCTTGGTCTCCAGCACAGAATGGAGAACTAAGGCGAAGAATCTGGAGGAGAAAATTAGACCAAATACTTGACAATTTACTAACTTCTGCCTCAGATATTTGGAGAACTTCATCATTTCTTCTAAAACACTGAATCCAAATATGACACTGCCCACCCCTCCTACTCAGAATATATTTACAGATGCATTTTCAGCACGTTCCCACCCAGTCGTTCATATCATTGTTTTCTACCACTGACAAGTTTTATAAAGAGAGGGATTAGATGTTTGTATGTTCTCATTTTTGAAAGCAAAATAATTCTTAATTCAAAGATAAGTTTATTGCCCTGGCACGGTGGCTCGGAGTTGGTTAGAGCATCGTCCCAACACATTAAGGTTGTGGGTTCAATCCCCAATCAGGGTGCATATAGGAATCAACTGGTGAATGCATAAATAAGTGGAACAATAAGTCAATGTTTCTCTCTCTCTCTCTCTAAAAAGTCAATAAATAAATTTTTTTTAAAAACTCAAAAAACAAAGATAAGCGTATTATTTTGAGCCAGCAAACTTGATTATTACAACATCGATGGGTCTTTATAATATCTTCGAAAAACAAAAGGTTAAACATTTGTTTCTTAGATTCACTTAATTTTCAACTTTAAAGTTGACAAATAATTTTCCTTTAGGCCACATAAAAAACTTTTCTTCTGAGCTGAGACTATTTTTTGTGGAAAATACAAAATTCCTTAATTATTTCTAGTTGAAGTGCAACATAAAGGATCCCCCTCGATGCCATAGTTAACAGGCATTTGCTTCACTGGACAGTTCACTCACCTGTTCTGCCTACACACATGAAAACTGGAACAGGGGAAGAAGGTGGTGTGGGCCATTGGTGTGAAGAGCAGGAGGCCAAGAAGATGGTAATCCCATTTGAGAAAATGCCCAAGAATTCTGGCACAGACAGGACACCCAGCCCCAAGGAGATCTTCCCCGCTTTGTCAAATGGTCCCTCTACATTCGGATGCAGCAGCAAGAGGCAGGTCTCTGTAAGCGCCCACCCAGGCCTTGGCCCCCCAAACAGCCATGCAGTTGCGTGAGCTGGCCCCCAAAGACAGACCAGAAACCAAGCAAGAGAAGCAGAGGTTGTTAGCCCAGGCTGAGAAAAAAAAGGCTGCTTGGCAAAGGGGATGTCCCCAACTGCCCTCCGAGCAGGGGTTAACACTCTCGCCACCCTGGTGGAGAACCAGAGGCCCAGCTGGTCATTAGGGCGCACGATGTGATGCCATCGAGCGGCCCCTGTGCCACAAAAAGGGAGCTCCCTGCTGCTCCATCAAGGGGAGGGCCAGGCTGGGCGTCTAGTCCACAGAAGACCTGCACCACTGTCGTCTTCATACAGGTTAACTTGGAAGACAAGGCTAAGCTGGTGGAAGCTATCTGGACCAATTGAAATAACAGAGAGGATGACAATATGCCACCACTGGGGCGGCAATGTCCTGGGTCCAAAGTTGGTGCCTTGCAGAGCCAAGCTGGAAAAGGCAAAGACCACTAAGCTGGGCTAAGTTACACTGTTCAGTTCTCTGTACATGAAAGTAATAAAAATAATCCTTCAAAAAAAAATTTTAAAAACCCAAAACATTACAAAAAAACATATACAATCTATTGAGCAAAATTTGAAGACAAGGTATCCTAGGAAGAAGGTAATCTTTTAAAATTCTCATAGGTATAAAAGTCTTGCCCTGGCTCGTGTGGCTCGGTGGATCAAGCGCCAGCCTGCAAACCAAGGGTCGCTGGTTCGACTCCCAGTCAGGGCACATCCCTGGGTTGTGCGCCAGGTCCCCAGTTGGGGTGTGTGAGAGGCAACCACACATTGATGTTTCTCTCCCTCTCTTTCTCCCTCCCTTCCCCTCTCTCTCAAAATAAATAAAATCTTAAAGTATCTTTGGCAAAAAAAACATTGCTAGGCAAATTAGAAGTGTTAATTTCAAGGAGAATGTTTGGCCTATTTAAAGAAAATAAGCTTTAAAAAAAATGTCTACCTTGACAGATGGTGTTTATTTTACCAATTTTTTTATTGTGGTAAAATACACATAAAATTTGCCATTTTTACTATTTTTAAGTGTATAATTCAGTATTAAACACATTCATAATGCTGTGCTACCAGCATCATTACCCATCTCCAAAGCTCCTTTATCTTGTAAAACTCAAGCTTTAAACCCACTAAATACTAACCCTTCCTCCCTGCCCCCCACAACCACTGCTCTTCTTCCTGTCTCTATGACTCAGACTACTCGAAGCACTTCATGTAAGTGGAATCACACACTATTTGTATTTTAGAGACTTGATTGTTTCACTTAGAGAGACTTTTAATAAATCTCAAGTACTGTTTTATTAATTACAGGAGGTTTCCTTTTAGAACACCTTGTAGTTCCACTAGGCAAAGTGACTTCCAGATATGCTGTGACATTATTAAGAAAAGGCAAACACAGACTGGAAAATTAACTTAACAGCAATTGTATTTCTTTCAATGAAATTATCTTTTTCTCTCTGGCTTCCTGGAAGGCAGCTCAGTGAAGTAGGACACAAGCTTTGGAGTCATACACTTCAGCTCATTGTATTATATTTTTAATTCTGTTTTATTGATTATGCTATTACAGTTGTCCTGATTTTTCCCCATTTGCCCCTCCACCCAGCACCCACCACTCCCTCAGGCAATCCCCCCACCACTGTTCAGGTCCATGGGTCATGCATGTAAGTTCTCTGGCGACTTCCTTTCCTGTTCTGTACTTACATCCCCATGGCTATTCTGTAACTACCTATTTGCACTTCTTAATCCCCTCACCACTTCACCCATTCCCCACACACTCACACCCCATCCAACAAGTATCTGGCAAGTAACTTCTTTTCTCTTGCTGCTTTGAAGATTCTCTCTTTGTCTTTAACCTTTGGCATTTTAATAATGATGTTTTTTGAACTGGGCCTCTTTGCATCCATCATAATTGGGACTCTGTGCTTCCTGGATTTCCATGTCTATTTCCTTCACCAAATTAGGGAAGTTTTCTTTCACTATTTTTTCTGAAAATTTTCCAATTTTTTGCTCCTTCTCTTCTCCTTCTAGTACCCCTATAATGGGAATGATGGAATACTTGAAGTTGTCCCAGAGGCTTCTTACACTATCCTCATTTTTTTGGATTATTTTTTCTCCTTTGTTATGCATAATTGTTTTCACTTTATGTTCCAAATCATTGATTTGATTCTCAGCTTCATCCACTCTACTGTTGTTTCCCTCTAAATTGTTCTTTATTTCAATTAGTGTAACCTTCATTTCTGACTGGGTCTTTTTTATGCTGCTAAGGTCCTCACTAAGTTCCTTGAGCATCCTTATAACCAGTATTTTGAACTCTGCATCTCACAGATTGCTTATCTCCATTTCGTTTTGCTTTTTCTGGAGTTTTGATCAGTTCTTTCATTTGGGCCGTGTTTCTTTGTCTCGTTTTGGCAGCCTCCCTGAGTTAGTAGAGCTGCTTTGACTCCGTGTCTTGGTCGTGTGGCCTAATGTAGTAGATGCCCTGTAGGGACCAATAGCACAGCCTCCCCTATCACCCAAGGTGGGTACTCGAGGTGCACCCTTCAAGTGGGCTGTGTACACCCTCCTCTTGTAGTTGAGACTTGATTGCTGTTGGCAGATCAATGGGAGGGGTTTACCCTCCTATGGCTGTGACCACTGACCACTAACCTCTGCCCTCCATGGAGGATCAGCTGTGCAGGAGCAGGGTGGTGGCCTGCCAACGTGGTCTGCAGCTGTCCACTGGGTGCACTGGCTCTGGGGTTTCCGGGTGCTGCAGGCTAAGGTCAGCCCCCACCTGTGTTTTGCCTGGGGCACCCTGCGTGAGCTGAAAAGCAATCTGAGATGGCTGCTACTTGTGCTGGGCTTGGACATTCCCAGGAGAAGCAGAGCTGTGAATCTTGGCTGGCTGCTGCTGCCAGTGTTGGGCCTAGGGCTCATTGAGGCCAGCCGCTCCTTGTTTGAGAGGGTTTAGGAAGCAGTGAAGCATGAGCCAAGACCAGCCATTCATATGGAAAAGCCTCTTGGGAGGGGCCCTCAGTTGGGTGGGGTGGAGTCTCTGGGGATCTCCAAGGTCAAACAGTGTTAGCCAGGTTTATAGAGTCTCAGATAGGGCACCAGTCTGCTGGCTCTGTGGGGGGAGGGTTTAGCAAACGGACAATGGCTTCTGCTCACCCTGATGCCAGACATTTCAGTTTTTCTCTGTACACTGATGCCCCTCAAGCCGCCTCTCCATCACCAGAGCTCAGAAGGAGTGAGTATGAGTAGGTGGGTCCATGTGCAGGTTCTCTAAGAGGAACTGCTTGGGGCTCCAGAAGTTTCTTCCATCGACTCAATCTCTGCTGATTTTTGCAGCCAGAAGTTGTGGGGATTTATCTTCCTGGTACTGGAATCCTGGGCTGGGGAGCCTGGAGTGGGTCTGGGACTCCTCGCTCCCAAGATATCCCTCCCAAATTTTGATCCACCACACGTGGGTGAGGGACTAGCCCAATCCGTATCAGCACCCCTCTACCAGTCTGGATGGTTGTGGTTTCTGTAATTCTGTAGTTGTCAGACTTCCACTCTACTCCATATCTGACGGTTCTAAGTGACGGTTGTTCTGTATTTTAGTTGTAATTTTGATGTGGTTGTGCAAAGAGGCAAGTCATATCTGCCTATGCCACCATCTTGACCAGAAGTCTCATTTTAAATTTTAAGGTTACAGCCCTGGCTCAGTGGGATGTGTCAGGATGGGCGGGGGGAGGACAAAATGGCAGCCGAACTACAACCCGGAAGAGATGGCTGACGTCAAACCAGGGAACCACCAATGATGGATTGCCGCTTTGTTCAAGGAGACCAATCCCTAGCCCCCACGAAGAGAGCCAACCAGAATTTGGAGCATAAAACCCCGCCATATGCCCTGCTTGGGCGCAACTTCCTCGGCCCGCTCTGCGGACCGGGAGCCTCTCCCGGTGCACGAAACCCAGTAAAGCTCCGTACTGCCTGATTTTGTGGCTGACTGGCACTTCTTCCTCGGCGAAGCCTAAGGAAACCTTTCAGGATGGGGAGTCATTCTACAAACTGAAATGCTGTGGGTTAAATTCCCAATCAGGATACATGCCTGGTTTGTGGATTCAGTCCCTGGTCGAGGAGCTTACAAGAGGCAACCCATTTGTGCTTCTCTCTCACATCAATGTTTCCCTCTCTCTCTCCCTCCCTTTCTCTTTCTCTAATATCAATAAGTACGTCCTTAGGTGAGGACAAAAAGAAATTAAGGATACAATTCAGAATATATTCACCTAAGAAGTTTCACTAAAGAGCTACATTCCTGAATACCAGATGTTCCACGGTTTTGTATGTTTCCTGATATGATTTGCCTCTAAGAGGCTTGACTTCAAACGTTTTCCAGGCTAAAATAATCTCTGCCATGCTCAAGAATGTTAGAATTTTGATCACTGACTGTCATGAGCTACAGTGAATAGAAGTGTTCTTAAGAGAATCCTTTTTATACACACTGATATTTTTTTCAAACATGCCTACACAACACAAGTAGGGTAACAGCCATGCTGAAAAAGTTTTAGTTAGCCTCTTAAGTTCTGCAAAAACATTTCAAATTTAACACCTGCTAATTTGCTCTTGACCTGCCCTTAATCAGAAACATAGAAATGAGCATTTCAGGCACTTGCCAAAGATTACAGCCTACTGGATCTAATTTTTTTAAAAGAGTTTATTTATTTATTTTAGACAGAGGAGAAGGGGAGAAAGAGAGGGAGAAAAATATCAGCGTGTGGTTGCCTCTCAGGCAACCCCTACCGGGGACCTCACCTGCAACCCAGACATGTGCCCTGAATGGGAATTGAACCCGTGACCCTTTGGTTTGCAGGCCGGCACTCAGTCCACTGAGCCACCCCAGCCAGGGCTGTTGCATCTAATTTCTTATAAGTTTCCTGATATGACAGGTAGTCCCTCCATTTCTCTGCATTCTAGATTTTATATACCTGTAATCTAGGTCTCCAGATAGTGTTAGCTGTTTGTCTTAATTGCACTTTGGTGGCATATCCTTAGCTTTTATTCAGAATCACATGAAGAGACAGTTTTAAAACTCAGTGCTGTGTTTGATGTTGACAGCACTTTCTACTGCATTCCTCTCCCTGTGCCGTGTGCAATGAAGCTCTTAAAAGAATGTCGTGCGGCCTCTTGGAACTAAGTGCACCTCTACTTTTCTGTCTCTGCAATGAAGATTCCGAGGATTACAATGAATGGATCTACATGTGCAGGTGACAACCTGGCTGGGGAGAGAAGACACTTAAGAAAGAAGACAATAATGGGAAAGTGATATAAATTCAGAAGTATTAAAAAACAAGGTTATCAGTATATTTTGAAGCCAGCTCAAATGACAAAAGTTAAAAGACATAAGAAAATGAAAAGTCATTCTACATGACAGAGTAAGGGTCCAGACCAAACACCGCTGGGACAGTCACGAGAGCACCTGCTCGTGGTGACGGAGTTGAGAGAAGAACACTAAGAGCGAGGAGTAAGGGGAGGGAGGCCCAGAAGGGCTCTAGGCCAGGAAGGCTGTAATCGACGTTTGAACCCTGCAGCCTCACCGCAGACGTGGGCGGGTCTGGGAGCTCACGGTTGTGGGGGTCATGCTCCGCACCACGTGAAGGATGCGGGACTTGGGGATTTCGAGGACGTGCCTCGGCTCCCATTAGTTACACAGAAACAAGATTAGAAAGACCATCCTCTGGTGAGCACAATTATTACTGAATTCTAAATACATGGCTACAGTTGCTGACATACAGTGAAAATGAGGAATACGTGAATGTCTTATCTGCCATCGACCTCTTTGGCAAAGCTATATACATGAAACGCACACACACCCAACACCCACTCACACTGCCACCAAACCACAACCATGCCACGGAGTAAGGGACAACTATGTCTTGGTCCCCAGAGGCCTCACCTGCCAGATTATAGGGAAGCAGCTGACTAAAGGAACAGCAAGCTGTCACAGCTGATACTGAGCCACGTGGAAAACCCCAACCATACAAAATCTGCTGCTGTCCGGGCAAAAAAGGCCATTTATCTAGTGAGCCAGTGACACAGACAGATCTTGTGATTTGCATTTACTCACCCTCCCTCCCAGACTCAAAAGCACAGAAAGCAGCTATGCAGTAGCACCAGTGCAGCATAAACCTGCACTATCAACCCGGAGGAAACTTTCAAAACACACACAGACCTGAGCACACTAACTTCCACCCCCCTCAGTGTCAGGTGAAGAGTCAGGAGGTCAGCAATCAACCTGTGCCAGCCCTGAAATGTCCGCAGGGCTGTCAAGGTGAGCATCAAGTTAACAAATCTAGATTAGTCAGTTGCATGCACTAGACCTTCTAGAGCAAAACACTTTCTAAATCTCTGGTTCCCCAAATGAGAGGCACAAGAGTTAGCAAAAGAATCGGGTAGACACCCAGATTTCAAGAACCCCATGGAGACTCTGGTGGCCCAGGTCAGGGGTGGAGCTCCACAGTCTTTGGGTAAGTTTTCAGGCCCTTTGTCTGGACAGCACTGCTCTAGACGTCCCAGCTAATTACAACCCAGTTTTAAAAATCTACTGAACATACAGATATCATGGTTCAATTAATTATTCAACAGCAAAAGCAAATACCCTGCATGATACTATACTGGACTAGTGAGCAAGAAACCAGTTTTTTTAAAAATCCAAATTACGAAGGTGCCAACCAGATGGGGTTTTCAGGCTCCAGTGCCCCACAGCCCCAGACCCTGCGCACAGGGAAGGACTTCCAGGAGGGCAGACTCAGAGGGGGAGAACGCCGAGGACACCTGCCATGCACCCAAGTCTGGCTGCACAGAGGTCAGGGTCCAACACCTCCCACTCCTGATGGGACACCTGAGGAAGAGACGCACACCCGTCTCCAGAGAAGGGATTCTGAGGCACTGTACAGAATCTGTGTGGAAAGGGAGTCTGACACAGTAGTACTCCCCCACTGATCTACAATGCAACCCCTATCACAAGTCCAATGCCACTTTGCCAGAAATGGACAAGATAACCCTAAAATTTATACAGAACTACAAGAGAACAGCATTTTTTTAAAGGAACAAAGTTGGAGGACTCACATCTCACAATTTTAAAGCTTACTACAAAGCTACAGTAGAAATCAAGATAATGTGGTAATAGTACAAGGACATACAGATCAATAAAATCTAATTGAGAGGCCAGAAATAAATCCGTATGTTTAAGGTCAATCGATTTCTTTTTAAATTATTGATTTGAGAGAGGGGGAGAAAGAGACATCAATTTGCTATTCCACTGATTGATGCATCACTGGTTTCCCTAGTACATGCCCTGACCGGGGATGGAACCTGCAACTTTGGTGCATCGATGCTGTAACCAATGGAGTCACCCGACCAGGGTGAGGGTAACTGATGTTTGAGAAGTGTACCAAGGCCATTCAATGGGGGAAGAATGGCCTTTTGCACAAATGGTGCTGGGACAACTGGGTATTCCCATGCAAAAGGATGAATCTGGACCCCTACTTCACACCATATACAAAAATTAACTCAAAGTGGATCAAAGATATAAATGTAAGAGCTAAAAGTATAAAATGGTTAGAAGGGAACCTACGTAAAAATGTGCATGACCTGGAATTGGGCAACAGTTACTAGATGTGAAACCTACAGCGTAAGAATCAGAGAAAACACAGATTGGTCGGACTTTGTAAACACTAACAACCTCCTGCAGGTCAGAGGACACCACCAACGTGCAGTGAGAGGACAGCCACAGAGCGGGAGAGTAGCTGGAAGTCACATGTCTGGTCAGGGACTGGTGTGCAGAGTAAGTTCTTGTAACCCAACCACAGAGAAACAAATGGTCCAAACTAAAAATTGACAAAGGATGTGAATACACATTTCTCCAAAGATATACAAATGGCCAATAGGCACATTAAAAGATATTCAACATCCTTAGGCATTAGGGAAATGCAAATTAAAACCACAATGCAATACCACTGCACAGCCACTGGGAAAAGGAAAACTGTAACAAAAAATATGGACGACAGCAAGTTTGGCAAAGATGTGGAGAAAAGGAACCCTTGGACACTGCTGGAAGGAATGCATGATGGGGCAGCCACTGTGGAAGACACCTTGGCAGTTTCTTACAAAACTAAACACACTCTTACCATACCTTCCAGCAATCATGCTCCTTGGTATTTACCCAAATGAGCTGAAAACTTCCATGTACACAAAACCTTCATACAACTTTTACCAGCTTTATCCATAATGGCCAAGACCTGGAAGCAACCAAGATGTGCTGCAATAGGGGAACGGGTAAATAAACTACGGTTCGTCCATACAGTGGAATATCATTCTGCAGTAAAAAGACATGAGCTACCACAATGACATACCACTTCGTCCCCATCAGGATGATATTAGAAAGAGTAAAACACAGAAAACAACTGTTGGTGGGGATGTGGAGGAACTGGAATCCCCATGCACTGCTGATAGGAATGTAAAATGGTGCAGCTGCTGTGGAGAGAAGTGTGACAGTTCCTCCAAAAACCAAACACAGAATGACCATGTGACCCAACAATACTTTATGTGGGTTTACCCTCCAGAGCAGTGACAGCAGAAACCCAGAGAGCTGTAAGCCAGGAGGTACAGGAGCATTACTCACAACAGCCAGAAGGTAGAAATAAACCAAGTGTCCACAACAAATGAATAGAAGAACAAAACGTGGTATATGCATTCAATGAATACGAGGGAGGACCCCAAAATAAGACGTTTATAAAAAAATTGGTTATTTATTTTTACGTGTTTAAACTTCAGTCACCTTCAACTACTCTCCATTTGATGCAATACACCTATCGAGACTTTTTTCCACTGCTAAAAAGTCTATTTTTTTTCAAAGATTTTATTCATTTTTAGAGAGAGGGGAAGGGAAGGAGAAAGAGAGGAAGAGAAACATCAATGTGTGGATTCCTGTCCCATGCCCCTGACCGGGAACCTGACCCACAACCCAGGCATGTGCCCTGACTGGGAATTGAACCAGCAACCGATTGGTTCACGGGTCAGCACACAATACATTGAGCCACACCAGCCAGGTCTGAAAACAGTCTTTAAACTCATTGATTTTGATGCCTTATAGTGCTTCTGCCATTTTTTTTTGTTTGTTTCATATCTTCTACATTGTCAAAACGTTTCCCTTTGAGAACGTTTTTCATCCGTGGAAACAAAACAAAGTCACTCGGGGTGAGATCGGGGAATAGGGAGAGTGGTACACGGGGCTCATGATGTTTTTGGTCAGAAACTGCTGAACACTCAGCGTGTGGTGTGGGCAGGTGCGCTGATAAATCAGCCATCATGAAATGGGCAAACACATTCAAAGAGTCTTCAAAAATATTCACTGAAGCCAAACACGGCCTCTCACAACAACGCCAGCTGGTGCACTGATACAGATGGGTTCCTAGAACACTCACCTAGCAGGGGAAGCCTGTACTACAAGGGGCCTGCCCTCCAGAAGAAAATTCCATTTTCTGGGGGGACCCCCTCAAAAAAGAAATGAAATCCTGATATAATTCTACAACATGGATGAACCTTAGACATTAGGCTAAACAAAATGAAGCAGACACAAAAGGACAAATATTGCCTAATTCAAATGAGGTGCCTAGAAGTGTCAAATTCAGAGAGAGAAAGTAGAGTAGTAGTTGGAAGGAGGAAGGGAAAATGTGGAATTACTGTTAAATGGTTAAACAAGTAATAAACCAGTATCACAACTACATGTTTTTGATAGTCACATTACTAATTACCACACATGAAGTTCCCTTCCTAACCTAAGAGAGCAATGTCTTTTTTAAAAGTTAATCTTTATTGTATTTTTTCCATTAAGAAATGTCTATTAAATCCAATTGATTACTATAGTATCAAGGCTCTATATTAATCGTATATGCAAAGTTGAGCACAACAGAAGTTATTTGACTCAGCAGGACTTGAACTAGTCAGAATATGTTATCCTTAACATGGTCGACGATACTCAGCACAAACTAACACCGTCTAGAAGAGCTGACTCGTTCTGTAAAAGTGTAGTTAACCACTTGTAGAAAAGTCTGCAGGCTGTCGAGCGCAGCTCAGGGAACACAGTCGACCACACTGTGCAGGACCACGTAACTAGGCAGGGCGTCAGGCGGGCACTGGGGTCACTGGGGGCAGCACTCTGTGAAGTGTGACTGTCTGACCCCTGCGCTTCGCACCCGAAACCAGGACAAAATAATACTGAATGTAAACTGTAATTGAAAAATAAATTTTTTAAAGGTGAAATAAAAAAGGTCTGTATACAGCACATGCTTCACTTAGGAAAAAATGAAAGACATTTAATGTGACAGAAATCGTGAGTCACGAATGTGGCCACCACCTCTCGCCTCCTCTTTTCCTCACACTTACTGCTTCCTGGGCTGGAAATGAACCAGCCCATATCACGCGGATGAACGATGCAGCAGGTCCTGGTTGTAACAGTGTGGCACAGAAGTGAACTCTGTGTCACATTTTATTTTTATTTTTGATTTTAAAAGTCTGTCCTCCACTGTAGCTACCAGAGCCAGGGAGCTGGCACAAGTCCTAGGTGGTCAGTGGTCAGTCTGAGTCCCCTCATGCGGGCTGTCACGGGTAACAGCCTGGTATTGGACCCCATCCTGGCTCAAGAGGGAGGACCCCATACGGTTGCCAACACCTCCTGGGGAGGGGGCTACTTACTAATACTGCTGGGTCTGAGAAAGACCCTCAGGCCCCCTTCGGTCTGTCCCCTGGGCAGCATCTGGGCTCTAGCGCATGGCTGAGGTCAGTGCTACAGAGCCAGCGGCATTTCCCGGGTGGCCCAGCTATGTGAGCCGGACTGAACGGACGACAGGGCGTCACTCCACTGCACTTAGTCCAGAGGGTAGACAGTGAGGAGTACCCGCCTGCAACGAGTCCCAAGCACCCCCATATCCTTGGCTCAGGGTGACCCCTGAAAACCTAACTGTCCTGACGCTGAGCCATCTCTGCAGCATACGCAGGTGGAAATGGCCACAATGTGACTGCGGGCCCCTGGGGAAGGGGTTCCCCGCAGTGCCCCGTGGAGCTTGTGGGCAGAGGACCAGCGTCACCATGATAACGCTCCTGGGGTCTGCTGGGCTGGGATCATGAACTGTCTGGCTCGGACCCTGCAGTCCCGATGTTTCCCTTGGCGCCCACAGAGTGCCAACAGACTGGAGTGTAAAAACCACGTACTTCCTAAAACTGACTCCCAGAATCACCCTCCCGACTGAAGTGCTGCGGCTACGCAGGCCCCACCTGACCTCAGGCCCCGCCCCCTCTGTGCTGGAGCTGCTCTCAGTGCAGCCTGCTCCGCCCAGGGCAGGTGCCTGCGAGGTCTGCACTCCTGAGGCTCAGAGCAATGGAACCCAGAGTTTCAGAAGTGACAACTAGTTTTTAGGACACTGCGTGAGAACCTAAAAAGATACTACATGGTATGACAAGCTATAGGCCACGTGTTTATTTTAAATGGCAAGACCCTCATGAAAACAGTATTATTCTTCGATTCTGTAGATTGACTCTAGATACTAATTAATCAAAAGTAAATAATTTTTTAAAAATCAGTGTAGGGTAGAAACACCCCTGGTAACCCCCATTGACGTGACCTGTTGTCGCGAGAGGCTTGCCGCAGTCTCACCGCGGAACCTCCCGAGGACGCCTGTGAGTGGGGACGGAGGCAGCGGGTGGGCTGCTCTCCAGCGTACTCCGTAGGCTGTATGCTTAAGAAGAATCGTTTATTTTTCTCCCACCCTGTTTATTAAAGTTGAAATTGAAATTCTCTAATTTATTTAAAATCAAAGACATCATTGAAATATGACTGTACAAAGACACTTGATATTTCTAGGAAACCTAAATTAAACGTTTTGGGAAGTTGCTTTAAAAATATCATTTCAGGTGGGGTATGAGAGAAACAACTGTAAAAGGATGGGGGAAAATCATAAAAATCTAGAATGACTCTTTAATCGTATTTTACACCTGTGTTTATGTTCTTACTCTACTTTAAATAAACATAAATTTGGAAACTATAAACAACAGACCCATATTAAAAAAAAAAAAAAAAAAAGGCCTTGGCCCTACTTCAAAATTACTAAGTACATGCACACTTATTAACATTTTAAAATAAAATTTCTTCTGTGTGACTCTTTATGTATGATCCCCTCTTCAATCAACTTTTTCAACTGCAGCCCTACTGCCAGGGCCAGCGACCTAGCTAGGCCTCTACAGCAAACCCGAACTGTACGGCAGTGCTTCCGAGTGAAAGGAAAAGAAAAGAAAAGATCTAGACATACAATAAAGGAGATGAACACAGAAACATGCTTTAAAACTGTGAAAAAAATTACAAATAATTGATTGCAACTATGTGTGAACATCAATAAAGATCATAAGACAACAGAAAGTACAAGTTGTGTGAGTGTGGCCACATAATAAATTAGACATTTGGTGTCACATTTTCTTTCATGAGTTTTAAAAGTCATTTGGAAGCCCTGGCTGGGTGGTTGGTTGGTTAGAGCATCATCCCAATATGCCAGGATTGCAGGTTCAATCCCTGGTCAGGGCACATGCAAGAAGCAACCCATGAATGCATAAATAAATGGTACAACAAATCGATGTTTCTCTCTCTCTCCCTCAAATCAGTGATTTTTTTTTTCAAGTCATTTTGAGGTAATTTTGTTTAGAATAGTAACCTACCTTGGGCACTTTAAATATGATTCGATATTTAAGAATACAACACCCCTGCCCTGGCCAATGGCTTGCCTGGCTGGAGCATCATCCGGTGCACCAAAAGGTTGTGGGTTCCGTCCCTGGTCACAGCATGTGCGGGAGGCAACCAACTGATGTTTCTCTCTCACACTGATGTTTCTCTTTCTCTCTCTCTCAAATCGATGAACATATTCTCAGGTGAGGATTAAGAAAATAAATTTAAAAAACTTTTTAAAAAACCATCAGATATGAGACTTCATTGTTTAAATCTAATATCCTTAAAAAAAAGGCAATTCAAGAGACTAAACTGTATTATAAATTGAAACTCATTATGTGATTCTAATGCACATCTTATTAAGTATGCAATCCCTAACGACAAGTGGACTTGTTTATTTACATGTATGTAATAGGTTTTGTCCCAAGGGCAACCATTTAGAACACCCAGCTCCTGCCCTGGCCGGGCAGCTCAGCTGGCTGGGGGTCATGGTGGGGGCACAGGCCTGGGTTGCAGGCTCAGTGCCCAGTAAGGACACATAGGAAAGGCAACCAACTGATAATGTCTCTCTCTCACATCAGTGTTTCCGTCCCTCTTTCTCCCTCCCTTCCCCTCTCTCTAAGCCCTCTCTTCTCTCCCTGCCTCTCTCTCTAAAAACAATGAAAAAAAGGAACTGGGTGAGGATATAAAAATAAGAAACTAAATAAATACATACATAAATAAATAAAACAAAACATCAATCTCTTAAAAAGCATTTAAAAGTAGTTGCTTCTGGGAACGGATCAGGGGATGGGAAGAGCGTACTGGTACCGTGTGAGCACCTGAACAAGTATAATCGCCTGGATGTACATGCTGTCACACAGGAAGCCCCCACCACTACTTAATACAAGCGCCTCCGCCGAGGACAGTACCTGGGGCTGAGGAGAGGCGCTGCCTGTGCGGGGGCCCCTGAGAGAGGAGCCCCAAGTAGCTGAGCACCACGAACTTGGTCTCGTAGTGAAAGCCCGCGGGCACAGCAGCAGAGGACGCCATGGGGTGGCGGCGGCGCTCCGGGAAGGTCTGCGGGCAGAGGTGCGCAACCTACGGCAGAGACGCGTTCTTTCAGTTTAAAGTCGGTTACATGCCAGTACATTTTCCCACAGACTCCAATTAGTCAACTAAATACCAAAACAAGTACTTGCCAGACTCCTCTTCTCAGTAATGTTTCAAAAATGTACTTACCAGCGGTCATGCCCCGCCCTGCGCACCAACCCCAGCGCATGTTCTCTCCTTCCAACTAATAACGCCTCCTCGACGTCAGCGAGGTCCCTGGCCCCCCAGCTGCGGTCTGTCTCCCAGTCTCCTTTGCACCATGATGCACCAAGCTCCGCCACGGGCCTGTGAGCGGACGTCCTTCTCTCTGCCCTGTGTGGGTCTTTCCTGAGAGACTTCCTGCTCCCTTCTTCCTAGGGCTTGAGATGTGAATGTGGCAGACACCTCGCTTTGACGTGCAAACCAGGACGCCACTGTCGGGGGCCACGAAGCAACTAGACAGAAGGCTCCTGGGTCCCTGGATGACCATGTGCAGCACAGCGGCCTCGGCAGCCTTGACCACTAGCTTCTGAACTGTTATTTAAGCTCCTATTTTCTGAATCTCTTCGTTATGCCTCCTAATTTGTTTCCTAATCAACACAAGTACAACTTTTTCACGTAGACTTAGTAGCGGTTTTACCTGCTATGTACCTTTTTAAAAAAGATTTTACTTATTTACTTAGAGAAGGGAAGGGAGGGAGAGAGTGAGGGAGAAAGAGAGTGAGAGAAACATCCACGTGTGAGAAAACATCGATGAGTTGCCTTTCATACACGCCCCAACCAGGTCGACCGTTGACCCAGGCTTGTGCCCTGACCGGGAATCGAACCAGGGACCTTTTGGTTTGCAGGGTGACACTGAACACCAGTCAGGGCAACACCGTATCATTAACTACAGTCCCCATGCTGTACATTTTATCCCCACAAATGACTGATCCCTACTGTGTACCTTACTAATTGTTTCCAACCAAAAGATGTTTCCAAATAACTTTATTTTCTACTTAAAACAAAATACGGACTGCTTTAAGATCTCAACAATTATCCAGTAAAAGAAAAAGATCTGGATAATCAGCAAACAATAGGAATAAAGCCAGGCAAGGCTAGCAAAATTTAAGATCTGCAACAAGCAAACAGAGAAATGTCCTAGAATGATTACTGTTTCTATCTTCTCGGGGGTAATGCTACAAAATTACACCAAAATATCCAACAAATCAAACAATATGCCTTGGACTGCCCAGCTCAGCTTTAAAAGTTCCCAAAAGCTTCAGAAAGGTATTTCAAAATATTTCCACATTCTCCAAAGAAAGGGGCAAGTGCTACGGCTGACACCACAGGAACACAAGCAACACCCGTGTTCTCACGGGGTGTGCAGAATATTCGGTCACACTTTCACCAGGTTCCCCAGTGCTTTAACGGGTTTTCACCTTTCTGTTTTACTTTCTTGCCAGCCTGTCATCTGAACCAACTTCTGACCTCGGCAGCATCCTCCAGGACACTGTCTTACTAGAAAACAAACCCCCACTACAGAGGCTACGATGGGCTAGATACTCTCCCCCTGTCCTGGTCTGTAGCACCCAGAGGACGAGAGGTGGTCTAGGTACAGCCCAGCCAGAGGGTCACACCTAGGATTTGGGCTCTGGAAGACATTCAAGGTAATTTGCAGAGAAGGCAGTGGTGTGGGTCTGCAAAGTTGCTGACCACCCTAGTCCTGTGGCTAGACCCTGGCAGAGGCTGCAGTAGGACAGCCCTTGGTTCCCACCACATTCCCAGCTGTCCCATCCATTCTGAGAGACGCCCTCCCTGTAGGTGCCTGTCCGCACACATGAGTACTGCGGGGCCACATTGTGTAAGCGACCAAGACCTAACTGGGACCTACTGTTCTTAAAATTTCTAAGGCAGTTTCCCAACAATTGTAACACGCTGCATTCTCAATTTACAGTTTAGAAGACATTCCAATTCTACAAAGCCCTCATACTGACCTGGTAACTATATCTATTAAAATAGAAGACAATGCCTTCTGACAATTTTGTTTTGGTGTGTTCATTCACCAAGTGCCTTAAGATACAAGGCTCACCACAGGTATCAGATACAAAGACAATCACCTGCCCTCAGGAGTTTTCAATTAAGGAGAACAAAACAAAAATATATAAACAAACAAGAACAACAGAGTTCTGTGACACAAGTCAGTATGCACCAAGTGGAAGACAGCAACCCAGCAGAGGAAACAGGCAAGCCTCCCTGGGGAAGGGGAAGAGGAAGTGGAAATCAGAAAAGGCTTTGTTAAGTAAAACCTGAGCCCCGTGGGGATGTGAAGAGGCATCCACTAACCGAACCAGCAGGGCAGTGGGAAAGGGATGGACGTGAGAGGTAAAGCAGGACAGAAAAAGGCACAGTATGGAACAGCAAGGACAACACGCGAACCACAGCGTCTGACACAGCTGTGTCCTGCGCCAGAGGGGGTGGGCTCAACAGGCCTAAGCAGAAGTCAGCGTCTGCTGTGCCAGTCTGGCAGGGGAGGCTAGGAAGCTTGCGTTGGATCCTATACACCAGGAGTTATTGTAGCCGTGTCCATGAATGAACCTTCTAAAACTGTGTGCAAAGTCCACGTGCATGAGCCTTTTTTTTTTTTTCTGGAGAGAAAAAACACTCCATTTCTTTCATTTGATTCGCAAATTAGGTAATGATGTAAACAGGCCAAAAACTACTGCAGAACCCCTTAGAAATTACGGAAGGGCTTTAAGCCATAGAAGCATATTAACACATCCTACAGTACTTTACAAATTCACTCTGGAGCTGGTGTGGGAGATGGAATGGAGATGGAAGGCAAGGACACAAGGTAGAGGAAGATGGGAAACATCTGAATGAAATAGGCTGGAGCTAGAGAGGAACAGCAGCAAGGGGAAGGTGATGGACAGGAAAACAGGCCAAGTTCAAAGGTGTGTCAACTAACTCAGTGAGACACTAACTGAGTGAGCTGTGTGGAAAATGGTATCATTCCTATTTCTCAAGTCAGATGGTACAGGAGAAGGGCTGGTTTAGGGACAAGGGCACCAAGTTCACTTTGGTGCACGCTGAATTTTAGAATGCCTGTGAGTTGTCCAGGTGGAGATGTACAACCACTAGTTGGATACTCAGGGCTTAAATGCAGAAAGAGGTCTAGACTGGAGACACAAAGCTGTACCCACATGAGGCAGCGGGAAGGATGGGAAGGGCGCCAACATCGCAGGGAGTAGGGAAAGGGGCTACAGAGTTTGAAAACACAGGAAACCTACTGTTTTCAGATTACAAAGTATAGAAAATAAAGCTCAGTAAATCTTCAATCTTATTTGTATCAATGACTCTCAGTGATGGGCTGGGAGGGAAGAACTCTATACCCCTCATCCCCATCCCAAACACGACCACTAGAGTAAGAGGCAGAGGAGTATTTATTTCTCAGAAGGACACATGATATGAAAAAGAAATACAATCAGAACTCAGGGCAACACTAACATTTCAGGGGTGGCCAAAAGGTGAGCTGGCAGAGGACAGTGGCAGCCGAGAGCTGGGAGAAGACCAGGATGGAGTGTGCCGGGAGTCAGGCAGGGGGCCAGCATGTGGGTGGAACATCCAAGAGGGAAAGTGCCAGGGTCCCACTCATGGCTGCAGAGCTCTGGGTGAGTGGGAAAGTAGGTCTACTCTTTCAAAGACAGAGCTAGGTTTGCAGGGAAGAAATGGAAGAGGCGAGAGAGGAGCAAAGGGGCTGCTCCTCTGCTCTGTTCTGTTTCTGTACCCAATTATAGAGACTTAAGCATTTTTACAATTAGTTGAGAAAAAGCCAATGAGATATAAAGAAACACAGAGCAAGGGATAAATTATGTAGAAAAGTTCCAAAACAGAAGGGGGGGGAACAGAGCAACTTAGCGTCAAAATGTAAGCTTTAAAAAGTCTAAGAATTGCCCTGGTTGGGTGGAGTGTCGTCGGTCCAGTGGACCGAGAAGTCACAGGTTCCATTCCAGGTCAGGGCACACGCCTAGGCTGTGTGTTCCATTCCTGGTCCAGGTGTGCACAAGAAGGCAACTGATCGATGTTTCTCTCTCCCCGCCCCCAACCTCCTCTCTAAAATCAATAAATATATCCTCACTTGAGAATTAAAAAAATATGTTATTAAAAAAAAATATATATATATAGTGATTTATACCACCTACCTCAGACATACTAATTTAGAATGTCATGGTAATGGTAAAAAATACAATAAAGATAAAATAAATAAATAAAATAACAGAATGTCATACCTATATTATATTCCTTACCTACCCCTTAGGACCATAACAGAAACACATTACAATTTAACATGTTTAATTAAATTAATTCAGGAAGCTCTTTGTTTTTAGGCCATTTCTTTCCACTATAATAAAGTTATAATGTAACAAGATTATTTACTACTCCAGCAATATGGAGTTGAACTGATCTATAACCCTGGTTTGCAAAGAGAGAAATAAAAATCCAGATATCTCAGCCACAAATCAAAACTTGTAATTTTAAACATTAACAAAGTAGTGTGGTTACCAGACCTCTAGTCTCAAAACTCAATGGTGGTCTGAATAGGGAACTTTTTTTGAAGTTCCACAAATTAACATAAATCCAATAACTATTTTTTTAATCCATGCTTTATTATCTCCTACAGAATTCTAAGACTTTCTTCAAAATTAAAGTAAAGTTAAATAATCCTAATGAAAATTGTGAAATTACAATCCACTCCCCCCAGCTGAGAAATGCAACTGAGCAAGCTGTCATTTTTAAAGCTCACCAGGCTCTACCTATTCTAATGCAGGCCATCCCTTTCCAACTCAAACACGCCGATTTGAAACCCTGCAGTTCAGCCCTGGCTGGTGGAGTGCAGCGGACTGCAGCGCGGCCTGTGAACGCCCCGGGTTCGATTTCCGACAGAGCACATACTTGGGTTGCAGGGCAGGTCCCCACTTGGGGGTGTGCGAGAGGGAACCAATCAACTGACGTCTTTCTTGCACATGATGTTTCTCTCCCCCTCTCTCTCCTTCCCTTCCCGTCTCTCTAAAAATAAAACCTAAAGAGTTGCCAGGGAGCAGTTTCTCAATCTGTTGAGATTTTGGCTTCCCCACAATTGTTGTCAATTTGCCTCAAATAAACTCATAAAAATTTAAAAATCAATCGATCAACCAATAAATAAATAAAGCTGCCCGAAATGCTCTCTCATCAGCTGGCACTCACTCTCCCCACAGACACACGCAGACTGACTTTCACAGTGAATCCCTGGGGCTCCCGGACGTTTGCCGACAGCTGGTGTCACAGGGAGGCCCAGTTCAGCTACTGTTACACTCCCAGGTCTGGGCCAGCGAGAAAGGAAAGCACCTGTCTACACAAACACCTGCACGTGAGTGATCACAGCAGCACTGTATGTGTAACAGCCAAAGCACGGAAATTACTTCCCATCAACTGATGGATACAAAAACGGAGCAGCTTCATACAGTGGAAGAGCATGTGGCCATGAAACGAGACGAAGTGCAGACACGCGCCACAGCCCGGTGGAGCCCTGAGAACGCTGCGCTGAGGCCCTGGGCCACCGCGCACACGCCTGGGTCAGGTCCCTGGTTGGGGGCGAGTGAGAGGCAGCCAACAGATGTTTCTCTCCCTTTCTCTCTCCCTCCCTTCCCCTCTGTAAAAATAAATAAAAATAAAGTCTTTAAAAAATTATGCTAAGTAAAAAAATCACAAAGTCCACATGTGATATAATTCCCTTTATGCGAAACGTCTGTCCAGAATCAGAGACTCTACTGAGATGGGGTAATACAGTGGCTGCCCAGGCCCGGAAGTAGGGAGACTGGGGGGTCAAGAAGGGCTGCTAAGGGGGCTGGGTTTCCCTTTGGGGTGGCGATGGTTGTGCACACAGGGAAAGTACTAAAAACCACTAAATTGTGCAACTGGTAAGTTCTGTATGTTAATTATATCTCAATAAAGCTGTTAAAAAATAGTTTTGACAACTCTTTTTAAGAGTTGTCAAAACTCTTGGAACTCTTAGTCACCAATTACTTGGAATAAGATATAAATCAAAGTCATGTTTAAAAAACAGTGATAAAAACAGAACAGCAGTAGTTAATGATTGTTTAAAACTTGTTTTGTGCCCTGGCCAGGTGGGTCAGTGGGCTGAGGGGTTCGATTCCGGTCAGCGGGAAGCCCGGGGTGTGGGCTGGATCCCTGGTCCTGCGTGTACAGGAGGCAACTGATCGATGTTTCTCTTTCTCTTAAAAAAAAAAAAATCAATAAACATATCCTCGGATGAGGAATAAAAAACCAAATAACTAAAATTTGTTTTGTAGGTCTACGTTATTGGGCAAGAAACACATTTTTTTAGGGCAATGACTATCACTGCTGTAAATCACCGTCTGGTTATTTGGTAAATATTAACCCACATGCTGGTAAGCTCATCTTGTCTGGACTGAACTGGCTGGACTCAGCCTCACAAAGCTTCGCACAGAATTCAGTTATCAGGGTACAACCCTCCGAAAGACAACAAGTCATTTGGGTGGGCGGGGGGAATGCTGGGGGCAGCATGCGACCGAACAGAGTAGAAGAATCTGCAAACCCCTGGAAGCATATCATCACAGGGAGGCTGTTTCATCAGGCTGGACCGGTTCCCCTTTGCAGGTGTACGTGCGCAGTGGCTCCGCGGCCCCGCCTCCACCAGCCTTTGCTCAGTTTTCCGGGAAACCAGAGAAGAGGCACGACGAGGGTGTGGCCGCAGGACGAGTTGGGGCAGAGAGAACGTGCCGGCTCACGAGCAACCTCCACCAACCTCCGGGGAGCCTCATCGACGACCGCACTCCGGCTTCCAGGCTGATTTGCTCGACAACCCGAAGGGGAGGTTTATGGCCTCCAGGCGGAGACAGCCAGGTCCGCAGCGGGAAACGCGCGCTCTTGCGGGAGCAGCCAAGGCTGGAGACAGCGGGCCAGGCTGTCCGGTCTCACCCGAGGTCCCAGCCTCGGCTCGGAAGCCTAAGCGGGAGAGGAGCGGAGAGTTCCCGTGGAGCGGCGAGCAACAGACGGCTAGGAGGCGTGGACCCGGGGTAGTGTGTAACAACAATCATTATCATCACTGTCCTCATCGTCGGTGTCAGCACGTCAGTGCGGAGAGGATAAACGACTCCAACGACTAGGGCCGGCAAAGCTGACCCGGAACCGCTCTGAACGAACTCCTGCTTCTGACAGAAGAGCCGCGTTTCGGGGTGAGGGCCCCCCGCCGGTCGCCACCCGCCACCCGCTCAGGAAGCCCCGCTCCGCGCGCGACCGCGGAGAGACCTGGCCGGACAAGTCCAGCTTCGAGAACGCTCGGGCGACACCCATGGACACTCCCGCGTCCTCGGAACCGCTGAGCCGCCGGCGGTCCCGCACCGTCTCCAGACACCTTCCCACCCCGTGAAAGCCGCCGGCGAAGCTGGGCGAAAGCCCGCTGCGCGCGCCCGGAACCCCAATCCCCTCACCTGGCCCTGGCCCAGAGGAGGTGGAAGAGGCGGCAGCGGCGGCGGCACTTGTTTCTCAGAGTCCTTCCACCAGCGGCGCGGGCGGCTGCGACCCGCGGCCCTAATCTACCGCCGCCGCCATGTTGGAGGGTTAGGTCACCGTCGGCGTGATTCCGTCACCGCCGGCGTAGCAGCGGGCGGGGTCGCCCAGGGACGCCGGAAAAGGCGGCCGGGGTTTCCCGATCGGAAGTACGAGCCATAGAGGCCTGGAGGTCTCTTCGCGCAGATGTGACCCGGAAGAGCCGGCCTCTCTCGGCCTCTCTTCCCGGGAGTCGCTCAACTCTATGACCCCTGGGATTGGCCGAAGTGGTTGGCGGCGGCTGGAAGGTGGGTGGGTTCTTTACCGCTGTTCCGACAGAGAAGCTGGAGACTCCCGCGGACGGAGCGTTGCTGCGTCCGCAGAACACGTTCTGTGTCCACAGACAAGCGTATTCGAGAAGTGTCAGGAGAGCCGCGGAGCTGGCGGCCAGTGGTTGGGAAAGCGCCCTTCAAAGCTGGGATTTCTGGGGTAGGGATGGGGTGGTGTAGAGAGCCCGTTCTAGGGGCGGGGGACGGGGAGACCGTGGTTGAGCAGAGACACTGTGGAGATAAAAGGGGCCGCCAGTAGTAATCTGTTTTGTTCTTAGCACCTAGCGTTGGACATGAAATAGACTGTGTTATGGGAGATCTACCGGCCCAGCTTCTTTGCGGGGTTTAGTCGAAAGGGTGTAATATCCAAACCTTGCCAAAGCTAACCTCAGGACCGGATGCCGTGACTAACCACCCCCTGCCCCGTGCCTGCCAATCAGTGGAGACCACGACCTTGAAAGGACACTCCTGGAAAGCTGATGAATAATCTAGTGTATCCTCCCAAACCTCTCCTAAAATCCCTGCTTTATAGAACAGTTAAAAATTCTTAGGCAGTTGTGTGTCTCTTCGTCAAAAACCAATGAATATATCCTTGCGTGAGGATTTTTTAAAAATTAAGTAGGGAATGAAAGGAAGACTACATGATAGTGGAAGAAAGCAAGGTAGAGACTGGATTATAGGATGGTTGGCAACATTATTTGTTCTGAAGGTAGTTAGAATTTACACGTGGATGCACAGAAACAATGTACAGGGCTTGCTGGAGGCTAAAATAATCCTTTAGCGAAGAAGTTTTATGTGTGGGGGCGGGACTACACATCATTTCCCGCCCAGTTAGGAATTTATGATGAGATCACTTCCTGAGGTTAGTTTTTAGACAACCCCTTTTTCTTCCTCCACAGTACTTTACTGTACTTTTTTAATGTCTCAACATTGTAATAAATGATACAGATTAGCACAGTTTTCCAAAAAAAAACAAAAGCACATTGATTTTGACTGTGCCACATCTGCTCCAAACATTAATTTCATAAGTGATTATACATGTGTCATCAGATTGTTCCTTTTACTCCCAAACCCGTTATTTGCAGAATACTTAAAAATAAATGGTAGGAGAGTCTGTAATAAAAAAGAGTGATATCGCCTCACGCTGACCTAGGGATGATACAGGGAGGCATAATCCTGGAAATGTCTCTCTGAGATGGTGAAGAGTGAAGTTATTAACGCAAACGCTAGCAAGGCGAGAGAAACGAACATCTGGCGTGGCTTAGTTCATGAGAATCCTGAACCAGATGAGGTCCACTTCGTGGGTTTCTGTTGCCCTGAAGTTTTACCATCCTGTGGCTGAACCCTCCTCCTTTGAAAGAAAAGTCTTATCAGGGACACGCACCAATCTGTCAAACCACAAAGAATGCCACCCACTGGTAGAGCTGGAAAACAATGTGGTAGCCTTAAAACTGCGTAGCATTGCCACGGAAAGGTGCTTCGCCCAGTGCTTCACTGAGGACACATGCCACACATGCAGTACTCCTTCTGAATGCGTAACCTGCATCTAAGTGTGAGGAGACTGTCAGACAACACTGGCCCCTTCAGAGGTCTGGAACGCTTCAAAAATGTCACTATCGGGAAAGAAAGTCAAGGAACTAAGTCTTCCATATTAAAGGAGACTAAGAAGACATGATCTCGAATTAGATTCTGAATTTTAAAAATGCTACAAAGGACATTAGTGGGATGTGGATTAACGGGAGCATGGACCTGTTAAATTTCCTGAATTTGATTGATGTATACCCTTATTCTTAAACACCGAACTATTTAGAGTCATAATATACAGATGCATATACACTCAAATGCTACTCGACTTACGATGGAGTTGCATTTTGATAAACCCATCATAAGTTGAAAATGCATTTATTGTACTACATCTAACCCACCAAACGTCATAGCTTAGGCTAGTGTACCTCGAATGGGCAATTATCTTGAGTTTCATCTCAAAGAGTAATTGCCCTTCCTCTTCTCACTGGAAGCAGGAGACATGGAGGGAGATTTTGTATACATTTGAGGCTAAAGTAACATCCAAAAATGCTCACAGCGCGGTATACCGTAGAGAATCGATTGTTTACCCTAACGATCTCACAGCTGACAGAGGCGTGACTCGCTGCCACTGCCCAGCATCACTAGAGAGTACAGACCACGTATTGCATATGGCTAGACTGGGAAAGATCAAAATTCAAAAAGTACAGTTTGTACTGAAAGCACATTTTTTCACCTTACTGTAAAGTTAAAAAAGAAAATCTTAAGTCCAGCCCCGGCTGGGGAGCTCAGTTGGTCAGAGTGTCGTCCTGATACACGGAGGTTGCGGGTTCCATCCCAGGTCAGGGCACAGACAAGCATCAACCAATGAATGCATGAGTAAGTGGGACAGCACATCGATGTCTTTTTCCCCTCTTTGAAATCCAATACATATTTTTTTAAATCTTAAGTCTAACCATTGTAACTCGAGGGCTGTCTGTCTGGACAGTGATAAAGCAAACACAGCAATACATTAACAATTGGTGGATCTAGGTCTAGATGATGGGAATTCATTGTACTATTCTTACAACTTATTATATTTGAAATTTCTTCAAAATAAAAACCTAGTGTTAAGTATGTGTGAACCCTTTAACCCACAGTTCTACTAATGGGAGTCTATCCTAAAAATAAAGCTTCCCAGTCTTTGCCTTTATAGCTAGGGGAGAAAAATTGGGGTTCGAAGCAAACACGTCTGGAGTAATTTCTGCCCTAATTTTCTGAATAATTCCCTCCAAGTGGTTTCTGGGAATGATGTTATAAAATGCACAGACCCATTCAGAAGAATTCCAAATAAATTATGTAGCTATTGCACCCCAAGCGAGATGGAGCATAGCTCCCCACTCCTTAGTAATTCCTTCTCAGAGTATACAGTACGGAACGGGTGGGTGGGGGGAACCTGACACCCTCCTTTAGCCAGCCGGTCAAGGTCGACATCGAGAGCCAAAAAGGATGTCGACAGCAGGAATCTCTGGCCTGACCTGATAAAAATGGCATTTTACATCTGCGATATTCCTACGAAAAACCCGAAACTCCCAACCAATCATGAGAAATTTCCAATCGAGGTGCATCCTGCAACATACCTCACCAGACCCGCCAAAACTGTCCAGATCCTCCAGTTCCTCGAGAAACTGCCACAGCCGCGAGGAAACCTGGGAGATGTGACAACTAAGTGAAATGCAGTGCCGTGGATGGGACCCTGGGACCCAAAAAGAGCATGCGGTTAAAACTAAGGAAACCCAAATAAATCATTGACGTTAGTTAATACACCAGTATTGATGATCTCGCTGTAACAAATGTATTGCACTAAGAAGTTAACAATTTGGGAAACTGAAAAAAAATACCTATTTTTTTGCAGTCAAGAAAACGACAAGGAAAACTGTGTGAGAAGGACAAAAGTATCTGATAACCCTCTGCGCAATTGCGTCTTTGTAAATTTAAAATTGTTCTAAGAATAAAATCTATTAATAAATCAAAAGTTATTGAGTTTGCTGCTTCCCTTAAGCCCATGTCAGTAAACACTAAATTCTGGATTTGTCTAAATAAAATATTTAAGCTTCAGACTGGAGAAATCCACACAGGTCTACTAACTTAAGATGCCGGAATCCCTGACCTTCCGTCTGTTGCACGGAAAAGGAGGCTGTTGAGGAAAACCGCGCAAATCGTTTGCACGTAAAGGGACTCGCGCAGGGGCACTCGCGCACTGGCACTTGCGCAGGCGCCTACCCCGGGGGAGGGGGGGCGGGTCCTCCCCGAGCCTGCTTCCTTCCCACTGGCTGAGGGTGCTCACGTGTCTTAGCTTCGCGGTCACGTGACAGGAACAGGAAGCTGGGGTTATAAAGCAAACAGAAGCGGAACCTACGCTGGCTTTTTTTCTCCCTTTCCTTTCCTCTATCATCTCTTTCAAGCGTAAACTCGAGCTCGTCGCGCACCTGCCGAGCCTCGCCGTCGCCATGGCCCTCAGCGACGCTGATGTGCAGAAGCAGGTGGGGGGCTGGGTGTGGGCCTCGCGATGCCGTGGCGCCCCTCTCTGGCTGGGCCGAGCCGGGCGCCGGAAGGGTGGGCGGTCGCGGTCCCGGGATCCCGCGACCTCGCGGCTTGTCTGGGGGAGGGAGTCCTGCCGACCCGGGAGGAGCCCCACTGCTCCTGTGACGGGTGCCCAGTTTCGCGCGCCGCCTGCGTGGCCTCTCGGCCCCCACTCGGGTCCCCGTTTCCCGGGTCCTTGTGCCTGGTGGCGCAGAGCGTGGCAAACATGGATGGAATGGCAGGAGGAATGCAAGGCTGAGAACACCGTCTTCTCCGGGCTTTAACCCTGACAATGCCGAGGGCGGAGAGCCGCTCCCGCGTGTGTCTTTCTGAGGTCGCGCACTTGACTGTCGCCTTCACCTTGGAGGCGTCGGTTCATGAGGCTGTGCATTCAGTCTGTGCGGCGCTGAGCTCTCCTCTTCACTGCATGCGCCGGGCAGTGTTCGGCACGAAGTAACGAGCCAAGGTCTATGGGGAAAATTGTTAGGAAGGTTGTGAACGTACATCAGTTTTGCAAGCGAACAATCAGTCCTGGGCAACTTTGATTTTTTTTTAAGAAATGAGCTACACCTTCAAGTCTGTCGGCAGTAGGAACGTTAAACTGCCAAAGTCTCTCCGCAGAACTTGTCCGGCCGAGATTGATGCTGAAACCAGGGTCCTTGG
This sequence comes from Desmodus rotundus, assembly GCF_022682495.2. Lineage (NCBI taxonomy): Eukaryota > Metazoa > Chordata > Mammalia > Chiroptera > Phyllostomidae > Desmodus > Desmodus rotundus. The sequence continues at coordinate 94,352,674 of NC_071399.1, read as the reverse complement.
GTTTAGGGGTCATGTTGCCAATAGGTTTTATAAAGGAGGGAGTTTAACGCTGCAGTTTAATCTGCGCCTAACTTGGAGAACGAAGTGTCCTTCTTTTAGAGGCAGTAGGAAAATTCTGTGACTAAAGCTCACTCGCTGGCTTATGGATATTTTTGATGAGCAATACAGTGTTTTTTCCTTTGGATGTTTCCATTTCCTTGCAAATACCTTTGAATTTTAGTCTTAACCTAAAATGCTCTGAGAAGAGTGGGGTGTTTCTTCATTTCAGGGGTTCTTGTGCTAATCGCAAAGGAAAAAGGGTGACAAAAAATGGCCTCTGGAGAATTTCAAGAAAGCTTTCAACAGTCTTACAGAACACTGGGCTTTTTGAATTAACATTTTTAATTTTTAGTTATTGATTTCAGGGAGAGAGAAAAAAACATCAATTGGTTGTTCCACTCATCTGAGCATTTACTCATTGGTTGATTCTTGGATGTGCACAGACTGGCAGTTGCACCTGAAGCCTTGGTTACTGGGACAAGCTCTAACCAGCTGGCTACCCGTCCAGGGCAGAGCAGTGGACTTTTTTGAACAGTTAGCACTGCTGCTCAGATTTTTACTGCAGGAAAAACTTGGCAAGTGTCAAAGTACAATGCTGCCTTGTGCTCTGGTAGTGCGGTCATTAGGACTGGTTCTCCTCTTGCTCCTTCGTCTTCCCCCCCTTATTCTAACATATTGAAGACTCAGGCTTCCCTAGGAGAAGTATAAAGGTAACGCAGTGTATTTCCCTGGGCTCTAGGCATAATAACTTTTTCTTTCTGTAAAATTGAAAGAATGAAGACATCTGCCAGGACCTTGCACACCACACGGAAGCTTCTGGACACCAGTGGATTTTGTTCCTGTATTTTCAGCCGTGAATAGGCCAAGCGCTAAGCACATAGTTGTGCCTAATAAATTCTAGATTCCCTGACTTCTTTCCCATTGTATAAAACACTTGGATATATTTGCCTTTTTGTCATGTATTACACCAGATTGTCAAAGGAATCGATCTGACTGCAAAGAATTAGTGGGTTAGCTGGAAAAAGAAAAGTATTTTTTAAAAGGTCAAATTCTTCTGCCTTAGGGGTGGAGTTAAATGTTCTTAAGGGGTTGAGTGTAAACAGGCTTTTTTGACCTGGGTTAAAGTTAGTGCCATTGTAGTATTTATAAACATCTGATTTGATGACTGTATTTAGTAAAACTACTTTGAAAATTCCAGACCGAGTTCACTGAGGCTTCAAACTGAACTTGGGGGAAGCTGCATTCTCACCTGGGCCCCACGCACACAGGTGTGTGGGGACTGGTCCTTCCTGCAAGGTAACGGGGCTTTCAGTACATGGAGCCCTCAAGTAGGTGCCCCAAGTAGTTCAAGCCTTTAGATTTTGTAAGTATTGTGTAACTTCTAAAATAGGCTCTGGCCCTGGCCAGTATTGCCCAGTGGTTTGGATGCCATGCTGCAAAGTGATAGGTTGCCGGTTCGATTCCCAGTCAGGGAGCAGGCCTGGATTGCGGGTTCGGTCTCCAGTCGGGGCACGTGGGAAAGGCAACCAATGGGTGTTTCTTTCTCACATCAGTATTTCTCTCCCTCTCTCTATTCTTCCTTTCCCCTCTGTCTAAAAATAAATACATAAAATCTTTTTAAAAAGAGATGTTGGAAATTCAAGGAGGGTAAGGCCAAGATTCCAGAGCAAGGAGACTTTTGTGATTTCTTGAGTGCAACTGCAGTGGGCTGGAAGGGGCAGCAGTCAGGTGGGCGTGTGTGGGGAGTAGGGGGTGAGAAAGCTGGAAGAGTGAATGCAGCATCTCTGTGACAGCCGGGGCAGAGCGGGTGGAGGCAGAGGGGCTGGCTGAAGGGTGGGAGGGAGACCTCGGCAGGTCCCAGTTCCTCAGGAGGAGGATACCTGTGTTACTGAATATTGTACCTCGGCCATTTGCTGGAGCACATTCCAGGTGGTAGGTCCCTGAGCACAGGGACTGATTTTCCGTATTCTCAGAGCCTGGCACATCATATGTAGTCAGTAAGTAGTTGAGTGAGTCAGGAAAGTTACGTTTTCTTCTCTTTTTATATTCAAAAGTAAAATAATCTTTTCTTTTTCCTTACAGATTAAGCATATGATGGCTTTTATTGAACAAGAAGCCAATGAAAAAGCAGAAGAAATAGATGCAAAAGTAAGACTCCATTTTTGAGGTTTAAGAAGTTACAAAGTTTTATATTGTTCTGTTTTGATAAACAGTAATTAGTAAAATTGTTTAACAATGCTTTGCATAGGATTAATAAGAATATCTCTCATATTTAACATTAAAAACAAATTTTCCTTTCTAACATTCTGATTGCCAGTGAGTGTCCTGAAATATTGTGGTACGGAATGGGAAGGTAGTGGATGGGGAGAAAAGACACAGTCCATATAGGAGATACCCACAAGACACACATAGGTACCCGCCCTCGGCAAGAACTCGGAGCTTAAACCAACCCCCCAGCCGCCATCCTCCCCAGAGTGTGGGCTGCACTTGGTGACCAACTTCTAAGGAAAGGGAAAGTGGTGACTTAACCAAGTGATCTGGATAATGGCTCAGGTTGCCCCTAAATATGACCAGAGGAGGACACTTCACCTGTGTGGTATTCTCCTGCCAGCCTGGTATTCCTCTCCCAACACCAGCCTAATTAACTACAAGAATCAGACAGACCCAGTCTGAGGGATGTGCTGTACCATACTGGTGCTCTGCAAAGCTACCAAGGTCGTGAGAAACAAGGGAAGCGACAGTCACAAGCCCGATGAGATATAAGGAGATGCAGTGACCGCGGACGTGGTGTCCTGGGTCATGCTGTGCAACAGAAAAGGACATCAGATAGCAACAAAGGGAATAATATTTGGGTTTTGGTTCATTGTAATGGGCTGGTGTTGCTTTCTTGGTTTTGACAAATTGTGTAGATAAGATGTTACAAACGGTCAGTGAAACTACAGTCTCATAAATTTGCAACTTTTCTGTAAATCTAAAATTTTCCAAACAAAAACTTGAAACATTTTTTTAATTAAAAAGTAATGAATGAATTGATTTTCTCATGGAATCCAGCATTCAGACATTTAATACCTGTGATTGTGATAGTTGATTAAGTGTAGTATTTTTCTGCTGTTTTGTTTTTCATTCATTGATGCTTGTTGCAAAAAAATAGGTATCTAGGAAGTACATAGGGTAGAAAATGAAACCTCCTGCCGTTACAAAGGCAACAGTCAGCATTTAGGAATTGTGTGGCTGTTTCCAGTTGACGTTGTTTATACACAGAAAATCACATTGTTCTTGAGGCAGTAACCCAGATTTTCTAAACCCCAAATTCTGTGTTCTTTTTATTAGCTCTCGAGTAAGAAAATGGACTAAATTTAGAATGCATAATGATTTTTTTATATACAAAATATTCCACCTGATTATATCTTTTGTAACTTTGTTTCTGGGTATGATGATCCTTGATCAAATTTTCAGTCTTCTCATTCATTATTTATGATGAAAATAACTGTTCTTCCCTTTTGAGTAAACTAGGTAATCTTTAAAGACAAGTAACAATAAATTTCCTGGTTTTGGTCTAAAATAAAGTCATTATGAGCAAGTACCTCTGGTCACCAACTGCTTAAAATAAAACTGTATTTTATCCCTGGCAGGCAGAAGAAGAGTTCAACATTGAGAAAGGTCGTCTCGTGCAAACCCAGAGACTGAAGATTATGGAATATTATGAGAAGAAAGAAAAGCAGATCGAGCAGCAGAAGAAAATGTAAGTGGGTCCTGGTCACAGTATTAAACTAAGGGAGCATCACAAAGTCAGTGGGACAGGAGGACGGGGCAGGTGCTCTGGAGCCAAGCAAGTCTGGGTCGTGTCTTAAGTTGGTCACTCACTACCTGCCTGACCTGGGGCCCGTTGCTCAACTTCTTTACTCGTCTGTGGAAGTGGGAGCCTCAGAGGTCTGTGGGAAGCCTACACAGGAATAACTGATAGGAAAGTGCTTGCCTCTTGGTAAGCACTTAGTAAATGTTTCGTTACCTTTGAGAAGAATGTGGTAGAAATACCTAAATATATTTCAGTGGAGTTCTCTTTGGGGAATGTACAAAGAGAAGTGTTTGTATATACAAAGGAGGCTACACATTTCTTTCTCTACGGGTTTTGATTTTTATGTTGCACCATTACTATTTTTTCACACCCTTTGCAGTCAGATGTCCAATCTGATGAATCAAGCAAGACTCAAAGTCCTCAGAGCAAGAGATGACCTTATTACAGTGAGTAATTCACCCCTATTGATTATGAAATTATAAAACGTTTGCCTGTTATAGAGAATTTACTAGTTAATGTTCGGTAATTAAAGAGTTCAGTGATTTTTAGAGAGAGCGCATTTGGTCAGCAGACAGATGCGTAGGTTAGACACAAGGAAGCCGCTGGGAAGGGTTGTCGCCCTAGGAAGAGCACAGAGGCCACAGAGATGGGGCACGTAGTCGACAAAGCCCAGAGCTGTCAGTCACCTTCAGGACGAAACCTGGGTGCCTGCTGCTAGTCCACTGCTACTCACCATTATTGCAGGGCCCTCGGTTCCTTGTAAAGTGGAGAAATAAGGTTATGGCAGTATGGGAAAGGAAGAAACAATGACTGTTTTTGCACATTTGTTCGTCTACACAGAAAACACAACATCCAAAAAACAGTAAGAACTAGTTATTGGTTCAGAAAGTGACAGAAAGGCTACAAAGAGAACTTAGAGAAATTAAGTTTTTCTACATGCCAACAGTAACCAATTAGCAAGAAAACAGAACAGATCTCTTTATAATAGCTACGAAAATTATTTTTAGTTTTTGGGAATAAACGTAAGTGACAAGACCTCTATGGGAAAAGCTGTAACACTTGAATAAATGGAAACCATACCATTCTCTTAGATGACTAAAGAAACAAACCAGTGTTGAAAGATAGCGATTCTCACTAGACGAATCTGGCATGGTGTCGGTGTTGACACGTTTTACCAGAAGACGTTGCAGAGGTTGACTGCCGATTGATTCCCCCTCTTCCAACTTCAATGCCAAATACTAAATTTCAGGCCTGGCTAACTAGGAGTGGTGTTTCCGTGAGTGAAAATGGGAAGTCAGAGCCCTGAGTGGCGTGGCTCACTGTTCGGGGCATCCCACAAAGCTGAAGGGCACAGGCCCGGGTTTTAGGTTCGGTGCCTGGTTAGTGGGGCGTGAGATGCAACCCACTGATGTCTCTCTCTCTTGTTTCTCTCCCTCTTTCTCCTTTCCGTTCCCTGCAAGAGTAAGTAAGTAAAATCTTCTAAGAAATAGAACCACCTTGTATACCTGTCTTAACAGCTTGCTTTTTGAAGATGCACCATACAGATTTACCGTGTTGGTCAGTTGTGCACGTCCAATAATCTGGGCCCCTCCTCTACACTGGCTTCCGGGGAGCTGCAGTGGTGCTTCCTGGGACCCGTGCGCTCGGGACGCGAGTGGTCCATCACACATCTCAGAGGACCCGTTGAATGGAAATGGCTATGAGCTGTGATGCAAGGCACAAGCTGGTACCAGCCTCACAATGCGTTTTACGCTGACTACCCAGGTGTAGAGATAACTTCTTTCTTTTCCACTCATTGTAGGACCTACTCAATGAAGCAAAACAGAGACTCGGCAAGGTGGTAAAGGATACAACCAGGTACCAGGTGCTGCTGGATGGACTGGTTCTCCAGGTATCTGTATAGGCCAGGTCTATTCCAGTTTATAGCCACAGTGCCTAAAAAACTGACAGGCTTGTCCTGGCTAGTGTGGCTCAGTGGATTGAGCACCCACCTGTGAACCAAAAGGTTGCAGGTTCGATTCCCAGTCAGGGCACAGGCCTGGGTTGCAGGCCAGGTCCCCAGCTGGGGGCGTGTGAGAGGCAACCAATCAATATTTTTCTTGCGTACATTTGTGTTTCCTCTCTTTCTCTGTTCCCCTTCCCCCCTCTCTGAAAATAAAATGTTTTCTAAAAATGACAAGCTGTATTAGAGGACAGGTCCCTTGTTCCTCTGTCGTCATCTTTCTTCCTTTCGTTCTTTCCCTTGTCTGACAGAGAACGGTGTGCTGCATGAAGAGGCAGGACTGTCCGTGTGGCTGGACAAGACTCCACGCTTACCGCTTTTTCATGACCTTACTACTTTTTATAATTCAGGGGTCAGAGTTGCTTACAGCCTTCAGCTTTCAGTTCTAAAGCTTTTAATCAGTTTTCCTAATCTGATTTCAACGCTAAAATATTACTTGCTTTGATTATTGGGGTTCAGATGAAAGGCTGTATACATTTTAACCCTTTACTGCTTGGCTGTGAGTCCTTATTTTACTTCTGCTAAATTACCCAGTTGGTGTGAGGTGCAGCTCCCATAGAAATTCTGTTTCTGCCAGCTGAGCTTTGGGTGCGTTTTTGTGCTTGATGACCTCGAGACCGTGTTTTCACATCCTCCTGTTACACGCTGTGTTTCGGGGAAATCTACAGGGAGATGTTTTCTCAGAACCGGAGGGGAGAATCATAAAAGCAGTCCGCTTTGCTGCTGCCTGACTTCACAACGTGTTTTCCCACTGACTGCACCTGCTTGTGTTGCAGGGGATGTACCAGCTGTTGGAGCCCCGGATGGTGGTTCGTTGCCGCAAACAGGATTTCCCTCTGGTCAAGGTAAAGAGCTCGGAGAAAGAACCCTTTTTTAGGGGGATGAGATGCACGCTCTTAAGAGATGGCAGCGTGATCATGGGGACAAGAGGGGCTGACACATGTGGCGACTCGGCCCCGGGAGCTCGGCCTCTGACTTTCTTGAAGCCACGCTGCCCTCAGAGTTGGCCCCCACCTCCTTCCCGGGGACTCAGTGAGACCCCGATTTTCTGCGTGCCCACTAGAACTGAGCAGGGCCAGCCCGTTGCTCTTGGGCCAGTGAGGCCTGGCTCCAACCTGACACCCCCTACCTGGAGGGGGTGCTGGGCGCCAGAGAGGACCGGCTGGTCAGCAGTGCAAGCACACACAGCCGTGGCCCTGGGCCTTCTGCGTGCCCTTTCCAGGAGAGAGGGCACCGTGGTCTGTAGCGCAAGCTGCTGGCCCTGACGGGTGCACCCGGGTTGTGGCAGGAGGGCAGTGCTCTGCACTGAGGAGCCTGAGGCCGGTGAGCCCCAGGGCCGGAGTGGACGCTCTTGCCGAGGTCTGTGCCATTGAGTGGCCCTTCACGTGAAACCCTCTGTGCAGCTGCTCTCAGGTCAGGGTGTGAGTGCCGAGTCCCTCAGCTGTCCCCTTTCTTATAAATTAGTATGTTCACGCTGCATGACACCTTTTCATTCTTACTGTGATTTGTCTCCCCAAATTACTGGTCTCCTAGGGAAGAAAAGGAACGGGCCAGATGGCCTAGGTGTGCGAGCCCCTTAGCCTGCACAGTAGGTTAGGGCACCATGGTTGTGGTTTCTGAACTGTGTTGGTGACATGGGTCCACAGCCTCGTCTGTGAGCCCGTGCAGCAGGGAAGCAGACGCACCAGGTCACCGGGTGCTCCTCGCGCTGTGGTGACAGGTCCACGCTGCCTGCTGGCCTTTCCTGGGGGGTGTCACTGGGTGTCTGCAAGTTTCTTCTCGAGGTGGACAGTTTCAGTGCCCTGAGTAGCTCTCCAGGGTGGCGCTGCATCAGATTTGAGGGGAGGGAAGATGGAAGAAATGCACAGATCTGCTGAATTGCCGACACTGTCAGAGGAAAACATCCCAAGTTATTTACATTTGCGTTGGGTTGGACAAAAAGTCTGTTGTATTTTTTTTCTGTATGATGGCTCTAGTAGTGCTTAGTTGTCTTTAACTTCATTTGAAACAATGTCGTTAGATTGTATTGTGACAGCTGTCATATCAGCGTGCATTTAAAAAAACTTATCAAAACAGATGAATTTTTTTTAAAAAATAAAGTCACCAAAATGGGTGAACTTTTGTGCAGCCATTTTAACATGGAAGATGGAATATGCAACATTTTTGGCGTGTTATGCTTTGTTATTTCCAGAGATGTAAAAATGCAACTGAAATGCAAAGAAAGATTTGAGCAGTGTGTGGAGAAGGTGCCGTGACTGATCAAATGTGAAAAAAGTGGTTTGTGGAGTTTCTTGGTGCTATTGACATTGTGGCCAAATAACTCTTTGCTGTGGGCTGTCTTCTGCACTGGAGGGTGCTTAACAGCACCCCTGGCCTCTGCCCACCAGAAGCCAGTAGCGGGAGACAGCCAACAGACTCAACATACCTGAATAAGTAAAGTTATGGGTGAAAATGAAAAATGTGCCTTTTATGGGAAAAACAAAACAGGCTTTTTGGCCAGCGCAATCCTGAAGTGCTCACACTGTTGTTCAGAGACCAGACTTTCCACTGTTGGGGGTTTTATCGCACTAATTGCAATACTGTACTTAAAAGCTCACTTTCATGTATAAGAAAACTGGTATAAACTACATAATAAAAAGTTGACAATTTTGAACATATAGTTGCTTTAAATGCACGCATTGCTGTGAAACCATCACCACCGTCTCCTCCAGAGTTTCACCTCCCTGAACTGAAAGTCAGTCCCCATTAAACACTCACTGCCCAGCCCCCCACCCGTCTGTCTCTGTGGATTTCACTACTGTCACTGCCTCCGGCTGGAGAATCACACAATGTTTGTCCTTTTGTGTCTGGCTCAGTTCGTGCAGCGGAGTCTCCGTGGTTCACCCTGTGCCCAGCAGGTGTCTGAACCCCCTTGATCAGGCTCCGTCATGCGCACCCACCACACTCGGCTCATCTAGTCATCTGTCAACAGACACCCGAGCCGTTTCTGCTTTTCAGCCACTGTGACCAGCACTGTGCATGTGGGGGTGTGAGTCCCTGTTGGGGCCTTTGCTGTGACTCGTTTGGGTGGCCCAGATGTAGCACTGTGGGGCCACCTACTAACTACGTCCAGTCGTTGGCAGAACTGCCACACTCTTCTACAGCAGCTGTGCCATTTCACATTCTATTCTCTATTCTCTTCCCTGAAATACAGAACTCCTGCACAGTGTAGGATTTTACTCTTGAATACCTGCTTCATGGTTTATGCTAAGACCGGTTATCTTCTGTTTCCAGGCTGCTGTGCAGAAAGCCATCCCCATGTACAAAATTGCCACCAAGAAAGATGCTGACGTCCAGATTGACCAGGAGGCCTACCTGCCCGAGGAGACGTAAGGAGCCTTCCTGCTTTTCATGTCTGCCTCTTGCTGCGAGTCCAGCCCTCACCTGGACCTTCATGGAGGGCGTGTTCTCCAGGGCACCTTGGTCTCTGCCAGGCCCCGTGTGCTTGTCCTCCTGACCTAGGGGACACTGTTTGCCAAGTCCAGCTTCAAAGGGCCCTTTGGTTCCTTCTGTGGAGAAGCAGCACCGGTCTTGACCAGGACGCAAAGCCGGGCCCAGACCCTGTTGTGTGCGGAGCAGTGTAGTCTCCCACCGAGGGGCCCCCAGAAGCAGGACGCGGTCATGTGTGACTGATGGTGAGGGTCCCCGGACACCGCCTGGCAGACACCATGGCCTTTCTGCTCACTGCAGGTGGAGGGACCTCTCTCCCCCACACACCCACCGTGAGTGCCAGCGGTGCAGGTCCTGGGACGCAGGGCGGAGCTGGGAGCCGCATACTCGGTGCTTTCAGACCTGCTGCGGACCGCGGGATGGGGCTACACCCCATCTGAAGTGGGTCCACACCCGTGCTTACTGTGTCATGAGGGAGCAGAGGGAGGGACTAGGTGACTGTTGAAGAGCTCTGCCCACCAGGAGGCGCGCAGGATGGGCTTGAGCCTTACTGCCAGGTGTGGGTTTGACACTGCCATGTGCCAGTGAGGTGTCCTTGACCCATTGTGTGGTCTCATGGAGCCTTGATCTGCTCTGTCCATCCAGGGGATGACACCTGCCTCTCAGATGACTTGATGTCTGTGGCCCCTCCTGCATGCCTGGTGTGGGCTCAGGGCTCACTGTTCTTCCTCCTCCTCCCAGGATACTGTTAGTGCTGTGGCCGCCAGGCAGATAGAGTGCTGAGTGGGGCTCTGGTAGAGAAGGGGTGTGAGTCAAGACCACTGTTCCCGTTATATAACACCCCCGAGCAGGGCCTGAGCATAAGGGACCCTCCTGCTACAAGGGACAAACGGAGTGCGGGCTCATGCCCAGCCAGGTGACAGGGCAGACAGGCTTCTTTGTCACACAAATTAAATTGTTTTGTTTTTGGAGCTTTCAGAATTTCAGAGGAGGGCCTGGGGGCTTACTCTAATGCAGATTTAAAGTAGTTTTAAATATCGCCATTTCACTCAGTAGCTTTGTCACTTTATAAACTCTATGTAAGCCTGTCTTATGCTGTGAGGACGCCCAGTAGGTGCTCAGGAGACCTGCGTGCGGGAGTCTCGTTCTTCCCTTGCTGCCCACTCTGCGTGGACAGCAGCTCCAGATTTTCAGCAGAGAACTAAACACCATACCCTTGGGGACAGCAGAGTCTGTTCACAGAAACCACAGATAGGTGGAACAAAGGACTGGCAGGGAGGGAGGGTGAAGGAAGAAAATACTGGGGTCACTGTCCATTAAAGTTCGCCAAAGAAAATCTGCAAGGCTTTTCCCAGCTTTTGTCCCACAGCCTGCTGTCAAGAACTACTTGATAAGGTAAAGTTCTGGTGTAGCGCACGAATTCCATTTCCCCAGGGTCCGTGTGATCAGATTTGACCCTTGACCCATCCCCGTTGAGTTCTGAGGAACGGGAGCAGTGACAGGAGTGAGGTGTGGCTGAGGCAGGACTCCCCCAGTGTGGACTTGTATGTGACACAGGACTTCACTGTGTCAATACTCCTGGTCATCAGCACGACCGTGCCCTGATGCATTTGCAACGTGGGACTAAAGTGTCCACCTTCTGATACTGCAGGTTAGAGGTGCATTCCGACAGTCCCTGGTGAGCCACGGTTACCACCAGCTCCACCCCTTCAAGCTTGAAGAGACTTTTTTTATTCCAAGCTTTTGCTTATGTTCACTGGCCCCTTGTGGTATTGAGACATTCCACACCCCAAAACTCTCCTCCAAAAGAGTGGAGTAATTGTGCTGTGTGTCTGTCTGCCTCAGACCCGTGAAAATGGTCGTTTCTCTATTCTTTGCAGTGCTGGTGGAGTTGAGATCTACAATGGGGACCGTAAAATCAAGGTCTCCAACACCCTGGAGAGCCGGCTGGACCTCATCGCTCAGCAGGCGAGTGGAGGCTTGGGAGTGGGCAGTCCCTGCTGTTCGGAATGTGTGGCTCTCCGTCCCCAGTTTCTGACTTTTCCTTAAAAAGTATGGGATCACCATTCAGTGGTAGCAACAGTCCCCAACCTTTTTGGCACCAAAGACCGGGTTTGTGGAAGGTGAGGGGTGATGGGGGGACAGGAGGTGACTCTCAGGCAAGCTTTGCTCACAGCCTGGGAATTGGGAACCCTGATTTACAGGAGGGAGGATTTGGGGTCAGAACAGGGGTTTTGTTTATCAGGGTTTTAATGTATGCACTTACTGCAAGTGGATGCTGACCGAAGTTCTTTGTCTATCAAGAACGATGGGAACTGAAGTAGACTGTGTTTAAAGAGATTACTGTGGGGCTGCTGGCTCCCCAGTGCCCGCGTCTGCACAAGGGAATGCTCTGGAGACAGCAGGAAGACGCGGTTTCAAAGTGCTCGGCGTCGCCCCGCGGAGGCGGTCTGGCACACTTCGAAGGGGAGCATCACCTTGCAACCTGCCCACGACAGCGCTGTGGCTCAGCACAGCCAACTGCTGCAAATGGATATTTTTTCTTTCTTTTTTTGGATATTAAAGTTAAGCAAAATTAACAGTTCAGTTCCATGGCTGCACTGGCCACATTTCAGGCACACAAGACCACTTAGGGGCTCATGGCTCTGCTGAGCACCCAGCCTTAGCAGGTTGGGGTTAGATCCTAAGGGATTTTCAGTTGCCGCAAGGAGCCCCTCAGCCCAACTTGCGCCCCCAGCTTTTTGCGTGGTCCCTGGGTGTTGATGAGTATTTGTGGAGGAGACTGCAGGTGGCCCAAAAGGTGAAGACAAGGCAACAGAACTGTGGGTGGACACTTCTCCCAACGTCACAGTTCACAGCAGGAGCCTTAGATAGCAACGCCTTCGGTTCTTAGTGTTTTTTCATTGTCCCTTAGCCTGGTGGCCCCTTCCCAGCGGTGGAGGGTCACGACGTGCCGTCTGTGGTGACAGAGGACATGTGGCTCGGGGTGCTGAGTGCACGCTGCACTGTACAGATGACGTAGCACGGAACTGCACCCTGAAGCCTGTGTAAAGTTACCACCAGGGTCACCCCAACACACTCAGGAAACTTTTTTTAGGTGCTGTTCTTCCCAGGTTTCCCAGTCGACTACACTTATTTGCTAATGACGTTACTTCTTCGCAGATGATGCCCGAAGTGCGCGGAGCGTTGTTTGGTGCTAATACCAACAGGAAGTTTTTGGACTAGGCCAGCCAGGAGGCGGGTGTGTCTGATCACTGAAGAAACAGCACTGCGTGGCATCCTCTCTGCTGCTCCCGTAGTCCCTGTGTGTCCGTTGGTGTCCTCTGTACTATGCCCTTTGCCAATTGTTAACAGTGGGAGAACCCAATCGCTATGATTAGGGAGGGACCTACCTCTTGCTTCTCTGAAGGGATCGCAGCTTTCCGCTGGTCCGGCAGCCTGACAGTGAAGGAATGGGTGGTGGTTGCGTGGGCCTCGACATCTTCCTCTCCTCTGCTTCTAGTTACCTAGCGCCGCATGGTGTCTCTGCTCTCTAGGCCTGACCTGCAGGCGGAGCATACATCCTTCTTGCCACCTGTGGGCCCAGGGGACTCCGTCTGCATGTGTGATGTAAAATCCAAGCCAGGGGGCTCTATTTATTAAACAAAAGGTTTATGTGAAATTTGTTGTGATTTGTTATGCAAATGAGTTTGTGGTTTGAGGTTATAGTTCTTTGTGAGTAATCTAGAAAAGCTACCATTTTCTAACTGTCCAGCCTCTGCTGGCTGACAGCTGTTGGTACTGGACACATGGACCCAGGTTGCTGGCACCTCTGTTGGCTTTGGCCAGACCCTCACCCCACAGCATTGCTTCCCACTCCTCCCAGCTCTACACAGCACATACGTGGGTGGTCCCATGACCTGCCCTCTGTGGGGCCGATGCCTTTATTGAGGAAATGGTTCTACTGGCTTTGGCAGAGCCAGAAGAGACAAGAATCTACGGGGTTTGTGGGGACAGGGCCTACCACTGCTTCCTTTCATTTCTGGGTTGTTTGGTGTTTAATTGGACACAATGGTAGGGGACCAACTGCTGGCAGCAGACAGACTGCTGCTCCCGCTCTTACACATCAGGGATCAACAACATGCCCCCTGACCTCACGCAGGGACCCGTGGGGGGGGGGGGGCACGGACGCCGGCCCTGCCACTCACATTCAGCCCCACAAGCTGATGGGGTTCACCTGGTTTCACTGTAGGCACTGATTCTGAGGACTTGCACAGTGCCCTTGACCTTCTGATTCTCCTTCCTCCTGAAACGAGTGCAGGACTCACCGTGCTTTACTTTCAGGTCAACAAAACCGAACCCTCCCGTTGACTCAGATATGCTGGGCTTATGTGCAGAATAGGGATGTACAATATGGGAAAACCCTCTCTTCCTATCTGTGAAGGTCCCATAACTAATACAACTGAGTAGGTACAGTTCCTGTTGAGAGGCGGGTGGTCAGGAAGAGCAGGGCCAGAGCCAGCTTGCCTGTGGGAGCAGGGTGGCTTCTCCAGGGGGCCAAGGTAGTGCTTCAGCGTAGACACAGCAAACATCATGCGGAGCCAGCCTGCTCCCCGCTGGTCCAAACAACTGGCCAGAGAGACGGCCTGGATGGCGCTCCAGCTGTGTCTACTCAAAGCACCTGAGGACCCGCTCCCCGATGCCAATGAAGTATACGCCTTGGGCGATGCCGAAGAGAGGGGCAATGACCAGTGCCCGGCAGCCCGCACCCTTCAGGAAGGCGGAAGGCCCCTCCTGAGTCCAGAGTTTCCTGGAGAAGGAAGAGCCAGGGTGAGGCCAGCTGCAGGGAGTGTGGGGGCACCCCCTCCTCTGGCATTTGTGCGTCTTTCCTTTGGAAAGGGGTGTCACAGCAGCAGCAACGAGGTCCCAGGAGTATGGGAGCCACGCCTCCCAGGGTGTGTGTGCGGCTCGGCAGGGAGCAGCTGGGTGCAGCCACAGAGCGTGGGGGGCACACAAAGGGGAAAAAGGAACCAAAATCAAAGAAACAGAGCTCGGTGCGGCTGCAAGGGGGACAGGCTCTCACCTGGCACAGTCTGCGATGCCACTGTAGCTGTCCTCGCCCAGGCCTTTCTTGAGGGTTTGAATTCGTGTTTTCAAAACTAGAGCGAAAGTTACAGTAAGTAGAGAACATCTCACTCTGGAGTCCTCCTCCTAACACGGAGTGGTCAGGTCCCCTTCACGGCTGCACACATGAGGCTGAACCCTGAGGGGCCACATTCTCGGGGTGGACCTGACCGAGGTCACAGGTTGTGACCCAAGGGTTTTAGGTGAGGGCTGCCTCATCACTGTCTTAAAAGTGCAGAATTATGATTTATCCTGTAAATGACCACGCAGATGCCTGACCTGTGAGGCACATTGACCCTGCAGCCCTTCTGGCCCTGATGCACTCACCATCCAGGGGTGTCACGGCGACAGCAGCCACGGAGCCAGCCACGCAGCCTGACACGAAGGAGTGGGCAAAGGAGGCCTTCCCCGCCGGCTCACTGACCCCGAGGTTGTTCAGGTTGGCAAACAGAGGGAAGTAGATGACGGAGAACGGGATGTCCCTGCAGGAAGGAGGATGAGACCTGAGCCACAGGCCGCTCTGGGCTTACCCCCAAGGCCGCGGAGGTGGCTGGGCTGCTGACAGTCAGGGACAAGCCTACAGTTCTGTGCTCCTGCCCTGGTACCCCCGATGTGGGGTGACGGCATGAGGTGTCACCCCCATCCCAGCCCACTCCTCTGCCCTCATGGCACCTGCAGCTTCTGACAAGGAGCCCGATGCAGACTCAGAGACTGGGGACAGAAGCTAAGAGATGAGGGGACGAGACAGGCAGGAAGGTGATGTTCATCTGTCGCCCAGGGAATAGAAAATCCCTGGCCTGGGATACTGCTGATCAACTGGAAGGAGTTGGACCAAGTAGCAAAGTAAAATGAGGGGGAATAGCCTCTCATTGCCTTGAGGTGACCCACAGTCCTTTGTACACAGGACATTCTAGGTGCCCGTGGGCCCAAGATCACCCAGTCATCCTGTGGGCCTGGTCACTGGACACGGGGCCTAAGAGTTGTCTTCCTGCGACCCTCTCTGTGCAGCCCTGCCCAAGGCTGGACAGAGTCTGAAGCATCGAGATGCTCCGAATGCTCCAGGAAGAGTATGGGCAGGTCTGGGCCTCAATCCCTGGGGCCCTTCCATGTCCCACGTCTGGGTGGGAAGCCTCACCTGAGGAGAGTGGCCCCCAGGCCCTTGTAGAGACCAGCCAGGCCTTGGGTGCGAAGCAGCTCCCGGGCAATGAGGGTGGCGGAAGGACGCTTCTGAGTGGACAGGGAGAAGGATGGCACTGAGGCCGAACCCTGAGGACCGGTGGCTGAAAGGGAAAAGGGACAGGTTTCCTGTCACCATCCAGGTCCCACACGTATGAGTGGCTCCTGCTTCCCATGTCTGGGCTGACTCAGACAAGGCGGCAGCCCTGCCAAGAGTCTGGAGAGTATCCCAATTCCAGATCACACAGCGTTGGCGCCGCGGACACCTCTGTGGGACCTGTAGTACCCAGCGCACAACCCTGCCCAGCTCTCTCTGTGGACGGCTCTGCCATCAGCATGCCCACCCCAGTGCCGCAGCCTCCCACTCCTAACGGGCTCTAAACCCGCCAGCGTCGTTTCTTCCCGTTGGCTCTTTGGGATATGGGAACCCCATGTCTTCTGCCTCAGATGAGAAGCAGCAAATGCCTTGTTTGTTTAAAACTAGCTCTTTAGACTTCAGCGGAGCCTCCTCCAGCTAGCATGCTGAGGTTGGGTGAGCATGTCCTCTAGTCCCTGTGCCGTTTTGTAAGAATTTGATTCTTGAGATGTCAACCCCTTTTAGCTGAGTAACTCAGAGTTCATACTACAATGAGTCAGCCCTGGCTGGTATGTCTCAGTGGATTGAGTGCCGGCCTGTGAAGCAAAGGGTCACCGTTTCGATTCCCAGTCGGAGCACAGGCCTGAGTTGCAGGCCAGGTCCCCAGTTGGGGGTATGCAAGAGGCAACCACACATTGATGTTCCTCTCTCTCTCTTTCTCACTCCCTTCCCCTCTCTCTAAAAATAAATGAAGTCTAAAAGGAATTATTAAAAAAATGACACAACGAGCTAAACATCGAATACACAGGATGGGATTATTTTTTCCTAGAGCACATCAAATACAAGCGTTTCAGGTGTGGTGAGTCCCGGTCATGACCACAGGATGCAACGCACTGGAACCGTGTGGGTGCTGATCGTCTTAATTCTCAGTGTTCGAGAAGCTTTGCGTAGATCCTAGGCCCTTGCACAAAGGCAGCTACTTCACGCCCCATCTTCAACCCCCAGCAGGGCAGCACGCGCTCCTGTGGGAGAGCCACGGCCCAACCCGTGCCCACTCTTCCCGTCATCTTCAGACGCACGTCACTCACCCCGAGTCCGTCTTTCTCTCCTTTTAAAGTGTTTTAGGAATACTACAACTTCCCACCCAGGTTGAAAAGCAAAGCGGTACAGAGCTCCTCCCTCTTTGCTGAGCAAATCAGGTGAGGACTTCCCAGCATCTGACCACAGTCCCTTTGGCAGTTTTATCTGCTCCACCCAGGACACACACCATATGTGCAGGGGAGCGTGGGGAGGGGAGGGCGCGCACAGCTTGCAGGACCTTGCCAGGTGCTCAGCTCTGCACGGGACACAGTGGCTTATTGAATCTGACCCTGGCTTGGCCCAGAGGAGCCCTCTGCCTGCACCCCTCCTCTCCCCACCACTGACGGCCGGCCTTTGCTCTGAGCAGACGCTGTGGTACCTACGCCACTCTATTTTCAGAGGGACAGGATTCAGCAAAGGGCCAACTTCTCTTTCAGAGAAAACCAAAAGAAGAGCAATGGCTCTCCTCTCCTCTCCTGTGCTTTCCCACTCCAGCCTAGCTGCTATGGCACAATATATTTTAACGAAGCCTCCATGGACTGCGGTGCGGTGATTGGGCCTCTGGTGGTCGGTCCTCAAGGACTTCAGGAAACCAAGGGTTACATTCAAGGCAGTGTGGTCGCAGAGTTAGGGAAGGGGCCTCTGTCCCTCCCACACCAGGATTCTCATTCCCGCTACAGGTTCTAGAGCTGCCAGCATGTGGTGGGATCCAGAACGGGAACCGTGACATGCAGACACCTGCTGACCGAGAGCAGGCTGGGTGACACAGGGAGCCAGGTGCGCAGCGGTGGGAAGGGGGGACCGGCCTCACCCAGGCGCCCGGCATCCTGCAGCTGGATCTTCAGCATTTCCATGGGACAGGTGACCACCACCTGGCACACCCCGGCGCCGCAGCCCGCCAGCATCTCCATCTTCAGGTTCCGCTGTGTCCTGTGGGCCAGGAGTCAGTGGCCTTCAGTCCCAGGCAGCCCCCTGCCCCACCCGGCCGAACCCTCCATCCTATTCCTGGTGACCACCGCCCACCCCGCTCAGCCTCAGGCTCCCTGAAGACAGGAAGCCGAGTCTAGAACAGGATGCAGGAGGCAACATCCATGTGGGAGCTGAAAGTAGCCGTTGCCGGGAAACTACCCATCGCAAGAATGTCCCCAATCCCTTGAGCAACTGTCACTAAGGCAACAGGAGGCACAACAAGAAGTGGAAAGTATTTGGGGTCCACTCTTAAAAATTCATCAGCATAAAAAAAGACTCGTGATCCACGCAGCTGAATCGAGCACCAAAAAACAGACCCCAGCACGTACACTCAACCAACTCTGACTGGGGAGCCACGAGCACTCAGTGGAGAGCAGAGTCCCCTCACTCACCGGTGCTGAGAAAGCTGGACGTACGCGTGGAAGAATGAACGCAAGCCCTGTCTTAGAAAACTCACAGAAAATGATTTCAAATGGATGGGAGATTTAAATGTAAGACCTGAAACCATAAAACGAGGAGGAGAAAGGGACAAAGCTCCTGATATCGATCACCTGAAGCAGGAGCAACAGGAGCAGAAATGAACAAACGGGACATCAGACATCAAAGCCGCACAAGCCAGAGGACATCAGCAAAACCAGAGTCAGCCCCTGAAGGGCAGATGTTTGCTCATCTAATCCTGCACCTGATAAGGGGTTAATATCTGAAATACATAAAGACCTTACATAACTCCACAGAAAAACAAAACCAGCAAAAAGAAAAAAAAAAAATCCAATTAAAAAATGAGTAAAGGACCCGAACAGACCTTTTTTCAAAGAAGATATTCAGGTGTCCAGCAGGTACGTGAAAAGAAGCTCAACACCACTAATCAGCAGAGAAATGCAAATTGAAACCATACTGAGATGTCAGAATGGCCGTCATCAATAAGCACACACACAACAGTACTGCCAAGGACGCGGAGAAAGCGGAGCCCTCGAGCACTGCTCGTGGGAATGCGGCTGGTGCAGCCACTGTGGAAAGCCGTGTGGGGTTTCCTCAAAAAATTAAAAATGTATCTGCCATATGACCCAGCAATTCCACTTCTGGGTATAAATCCAAAGGAAATGAAATCACCACGTTTACAACAGCCAAGACTTGGAAGCGAACTCACAGAAGAGATCAGACCTGTGGTTATGGGGCCGGAGAATGGTGTGCAGGGGGTCAAAAGGGCTGGGCGTCCAGTTCCAGCCAGCGCAGACCCCAAATGCTCTCACCACGGGGAAGCCGGAGTTTTACGGCTGTGTGAGGGCGCAGACGTCAACACTGCGGCCATCACATCGTAACACGTGTTGAGTCACGACGCTGTGCGCCATCAGCACACACAGTGCCGTGTGCCGGTGAGACCTCCACACCGGAGACTGACAACCCTGGTGGGGAGGCTCTGCTGCTGGGAGCGCCGTCCCGCACACCAAAGTGCTGGGGGTTCAGTTTCCTGCTCTGGAAGCCCACGCAAGGCAACACATCGATGCATCTCTCTGTTTCTGTCCCAAACCAATGATAAAATATCCTCAGGTGAGGATTAAAAAATACCACTAAAAAAATATCCATCAGCTACTTGATGTGTACATGTTCTCTATGGCCTATCTACACGCCTATTATCACCTACCTACCTACCTACCTACCTACCTATCCATCTGCCCCTATCGTCTGTCACCGATCAGTCTAGAATACTCCAAGTCCAACAGCTCATCACCCCCGTTTCTGTGCCCCTGCTGAGTCCCGCACGAGCTCGCGCCCACCCACGTGCAGACAGGGAAGCCTCGGCCCGGCTGTACCCATCTCCCAGGAGCAGCTGCCGCAGGAAGTCATTGGCCGCCAGCTTGATGGCCTTCTCCGGGGTGACCAGCGCGAGGTTCACGGCGGCACCTGGATAGGGCAGGTCAAGGAGGCTCGTCCCTCATTTTATTGGGATAAATTGCCTTCCAGCCACGCCGCCCCCTCCTCCCACCTGGCTCTGTGCTCCAGCCTCGCGCCCACTCCCCAGGGCACAGTCACCTGACACAGGGACACCCCGCTTGTCAGTCCTGCCAGCCCCTCTCTTCTGCTCTTGCTGGTCAGCCCTGAGGCAGCAGCGAGGGGAGTTGGAGGCTCTGTGGCCTCCAGCATCATGCTGCGAAGCAGGGTTGTGCCAGTATGGGGCCCAGGGCGCCCCCCAACCTCACACCACGGCTGCTTGTGTCACTGAGAGACCAGAGCAATTGGTCCTGAGCCACCGGGTAGCCAGGCCATCCCAGGAGTTGTGCGGGCGGAGATGCCATCTCCCCGTGTCTGTGGAACCCCGGCCTCTGCCACCCCCTCCGGCCTCCCCCAGGGTGTGGGGAGCCCACCTCGGTACATGCCCAGGAAGCCCTCAGCCCTCGCCGTCTTCACCAGGCAATCTGTCCTAGAGACCGGGCCGAGAGGACATCAGTGCATGTGCGAGGCTGCCCCTGACCCCCTGCTGCCACCCGAAGCCCCATCCTGCCGGGCTCCCCTGCAGAACACCCCTTCCCCCCACCGCCAGGGTACACATGCCCCGCAGAGACCGCCCGGGGCCCCCTCTCCTTGCCCCTCCCCACTGGTACCTACATCCCTCTGTATGTGTCTGTCCCATGCTGGTTCTGAAGTCGAGTCTTGGCCAAGTCGATGGGGAACACACAGGTCACCCCCACGAGCCCCGCCACGCCTCCATTGATGAGTTTTGCTGTGATGCTGGATCACGGGAGGAGGGGGCGCAGGGTGAGAGAGGGGTTCAGGGTGAGAGGGTGGGGGTGCAGAGAGATGATCATCAGCTGAGACGCTGCAAGGGCTTCTGGGAAGGATGCTCCCCGGGGTTGCTGGGGGTCAGAGCACCCCCTTCCAAGCCTGTCCCCATTTGGGGCCACAGGTGGACTCAGCTTCCAGCACGTTGGAATTTCATCTCAGAGTTCAGGTAGTCAGAAGTGACTCTGCGTCCTGGCAGCACTCTCAGGTGAGCAGGCCGCTGTCTCAGTTCTGCCTGGGTCCCTCTGTGACCCGGTTAGTGCGTCCGGAGAACGGCGACCTTTGTGCTGACAGGACCCACCTCCCTGACTCGAAGGCTTCGAGTCAGCCTGACAGACCCGGGTTAAGCCAGCGAGATCTGGTTCTGGCCAAAAGTAAAGGGTAGTCTCACTTTTCATAAGTGGGCCCTCATCCTTGAGGAATTCATAAAGTCTGAAAATAGGAAGTAAAGCTTTTCTCAGACTCCTTGGAGCTGAGTAACCTTTTCTTATCTTTGTGGTCAGAGGCAGATGTGCGCAAAATGCTACCTGGAAGTGGTAAAAGTAGGCGAATAGTCTTAAATTTTGCAGTCTGAGAAGATGCAGTCCAAATAAACACAAATTATATTTAAATATAGGTATGTATTAATATGTGATTATTTTTAAAAACCCCTACCTGAGAACATTTTGTGGTGTTGCTTTTTTTTTCCTTTCTTATGTTATTTCTTTCCAGAGATGGGAAGGGAGGGAGGGAGGGAGAGAAACATGGATTGGCTGCCTCTTGCACACCCTCCACCTGGGACCTGGCCCGAAACCCACACGTGTGCCGTGACTGAGAATCAAACCCGCGACCCTTTGGTTCACAGGCCAGTGTACAATCCACTGAGCCACACTAGCCAGGACTAGCTTCCCCGCCCCCCCTCCCCACCTCTTGCAAAGTGAGATCAGAAGACAGAAACATCCATTGGTTGCCTCCCATACAGGCCCTTTGGTTACGGGATGATGCTCCGAAGAGCGGAGCCACACGGGTCGGATAATTTTTCCCTCTACAGGGAGATGGGTTTCTCTTGCTGCTCCCTGGATCCCAGCTTTTACTTCAGGGACCTGGAGGGAAGCTGAGTGATGTCATTACCACAGCAACTCCTCCCCTAAACCCAGCCCGGAGATGGGGCTGCCTCAGCCCAAGTTTACCTCAAATCCTGCTTAGACATCCTGAGGGTTGGGGGCTGAGGACTCAAAGCTGTTTTATCGCTCCTCACAGCAGATGTCAGCCAAAGCAGAGGACACAACGTCCGTACCCTTGACTCCAGTCCACCAGACCAGAGGCCCAGAGCAGGTGTCGGTGGCGAGTGGCAGGGGCCACCTCCCAACAGGTCACAACCCCTGGGGCTGCAATAGGTGCCTCCTCTGTAAAGCAACCAGACCAGCACTGACCTAGTGTGGGATCCACACCTGCCATAGGACAGTGTCATTCACCTGTTAATGCTGCCGAAATCGTCTGCGACCTTCCCTCACTACCTGGAGGATTTTGGGGACTGGGACCAGAAGAGAGAGGGAGAGAGGACAGGCCCCAACCTCTGGAAAGAGGTCCTGGGCATTTAGGAGAGCACCCGGGGCCGTGGGGATGCAGTGGGAGGGGGTGCTGGTGGATATGGAAGAGGGATTCCCAGGACAGTTTGGAAGCCCCCCTAGTGTCCAGGAACAACAATGAAACACTCACGTCCCGAGGTTGCGTTCTGGCTCTGCAAGTGCCTTCCGAGCTCCTGACTGTGCTGCAGGAAGGCTGGGCTGCAGGAGGCCGGGGCGGACTGGGTCCTGACACGTCTGGAGAACAGAGAGCCATGCAAGGACGGCCGAGCGGCAGCGTTTGTTTCCCGAAACTACGGTCCAGAGTGGGCTGGGAGGAAATTGCTGTCTGGGCCTCCTGGTCACGGGCCTCGGCAAGGTCACAGGGCGCCCCCATCACCACCCACCTCCCTCAGCTCTGCTGTCGGCAGCAAGGCCAAGGGCACTAGAGTGCTCACGTGGGCCCCAGACCAGCTCTCCCACATTGGGACCACTTCCCCTCTATTCACGCAGACCTGGCCCCTCCACCCCCACCACCTCCCAAACAGCTGCTCCGCCCTCCCTGCCAGCCACTCCCCACATTTGGTACAGTTCACCTTCGGGCCACGTGGTCTCTGGCCCTTGAGACTCACCCACAGTTCCCATTTCCTCCTGATGACTTACCAACGGTTCTTTGGGCTTCACCTTCCTCCCACGAGTCCTCCCAAGTCCCCCCAAGTTGTCGAGGAGCCCTTTCCTGGGACCATTTAACACCCAGTCCCCACAATTGCTGTGTTGCGTCACGACCGCTTCTTCACAGTCTGATTGTCAGGCGCCTGAGAAGAGCCTCAGCAATGCCTTTCGGAGCCCTGCACAGGGCCCTTCAGTGCAGACCTTTGTCTCGGTGACCAGGAGGGTGGCTCCTCACTGTCAGTCCTGTCCTGGGTCACAGTCCTGCCCTCCCGTGACCGACCGTGCTCCCCGGGGCCAGGTACCCTGCTGTCCCTTCCTCTGACAAGCTGCTTCCTGACCCAGATGGAGCCCAAGAGGCCCAGGTAGACAGCCACTCCCCCCCACCTTCTTTGCTAGAAGGGGGTCTTTTCCTGCCAGCTCTGAGCTTATCCTTCAGACACCACTCACCTGCTCTCAGAATCTTCAACTTCTCTGGGTGCCGAGGCAGAGAACAGTTTACTGCTGAGCTGTGCTGGGGGCTGGCCACAATCCCCGTGTCATTTGCAGCCACCCGCCCCCCTGAAGCCCCCAGAAACCCCTAAGAGATGCAGCCCAGCCCTCTTCCCCCAGGTCGCTGTTGACTCATGGCTGGTATGACTGGGACAAAAACTGAGGCTAGGATTTGCTGAAAGCACTGCGTAGGGGGGCCGGCGGCCTGGAGGTCAGGGAGAACAAACAAGAAATCAATGGAATGCAAACACTTGGCCAGACCTTTGGTGCCAGAAGCTAGTCTCTGCTCCTCAAGACTTGGGTACTTTTCTAGCTGCAGGTGGCCGGCTCTGCATTTCCTGTGGTCTCCAGGCACCCCCTCTTCGGGGACACATGCACCTGCGGGAGGGCTGCCCACAGGGCATCCCATCTGAGCTGTGCGCAGCTCTGCTCTGGAGGTAAAGCAGAAACCCAGCTGCTTTTTAGGGGCAAACTGTCAAATTTGGGGCAAATGCTAAGTCTGTTTGAGGGAGATGAGGCTGGCAGGCCGAGTGGGGTCTGGGGGGCACAAGGCCCTGTCGCCTGGCCAAGGGTTTGGGAGAGAGACCCTGTTCTCGTGAGACCCAGGTTCAAACCCAGCTCTCAAGTTAATAGCGACCTCACTTGAGGCAAGCTGCTTGATTAGTGCCTTTCTTCACCCACAGGGGACTGAGGGACACACTTCGGGACTGCTGGGAGGGTGGCATGAGGCAGGAGAGCTGGGAAGCCATCACACTCTGGGGGAAGGCTGCTTGTGACCTTGAGGTTAGGGCCATGCAAAGGCCAACATCCGCTCGAAGTCTGCCATGACCGGAGAGCAGTGGCTGCAGGCAGCCCTTCCCAGGGCATACACTTCTCGAAGGGCATACACTTCTCGGTGGCACCAGACTGTGTACAACGTGAGGGCTGACAGGTGGGGGGGGGCGTGGGGGCCTTCGGTACAGCAGCCGGAGCTGGGGGCTTCCAGCCACTTTCTTGGTTTGTATTTCAGTGCATTTTGCAGTTAAAAGTTTTTGCTAAAAGTAGATTGATCCTTAGTTGGACAGGGGACAATGCACGCACAGTTCTCCTTAAAAAAAAAAAAAAAAAAAAAAAAAAGACATTGCCACCAGGGAATGGGCCTGCCAGCCAAGGACCCAGCAGGGGAGGGATAGTGAAGCAATCGTGGGTCAGACACTGGGCAGAAAGGCCACAGCAACTCTTGCCTAACAGCGTGAGGACACACCAGTCACCTCTGCAAGAGGGTTTCAGGGTAAAGGTCGGCTTCCCAGCAGCACCAAGTTTTGAAAGCGTTGACCAGTGGAAGGCACTTTGTTCTGGTCCCAAGCAGATATACCTGCCAACCCCCAGGGGATCTGCTCAGAGCTAAATCCCATGAAAAATAAAGTTAGACCTGACCATTAGCTCAAACTGTCAGAATCTGGATCTCGATAAGGAATTCATGTCACAGAAGGGGTTTCTGTTGGGAACCCAGAGGTCAGTCATGTCACACGTGTCTGTAGCTGGGGTATGCTTTGGACGCCAAAGGCCACGTCCCACGCCCCCGGCTCTGTCAGCAACTGTGTGGTTCAGATACCAGGCTCTGCCACCCTAGGGTTTGGAAGGTTACAGTTGGTGTATCACAGGTGCGCCCCAGACAGTGCCCAAGGGCTGGGTGCGTGTGGGCGCAGAGGGAGAGCACCCCGCCCAGACGCTGTGCAGATGGGCTGGCCAGTGTCACTTCCGTCGTTAAGTTCTCCAGGACACGCGCCACGGCACCCTGCTCCCACCGCCCAGGGCACCGCACCCGGACTGAGTGGGCTAGGACCAGGTGGCTCTTGCTGGGTGACAGCACTGGGGACCAATGTCCCTGATGAGAAAAGCGGCACACAGACACACAACTCACACACACCTGAGACGTGCTATTTGAAGGATGTAATTTATACAAAATAACCAGTTCATATGGAAATAAATCTACAGACCTCCAAGGATCAAAAAGCTTTTTAAAAAGTTCTTCCAAAAAATTATCCAGCACACGATATTGAACTAGCCATTGAGGTAAGTCGCTCTCGGTGAAGCAGGGCATCAGCAGACCACGACAACATATACACAACACAGAAATAAATAGTGTCCCCTTCCCGGTGCTGGCGAGGATGGCGCCCACAGCCTCCGCAGCAGGTCCCTGAGCCCGTGTGCAAGGTGGGTGGGCGAGGGCTGAGCCCGGGGCTAGGGGGGACAGAGGGTCCCACGGACTTCTCTGATGGGGGGCTCAGCCTTTCAGCGACTCAACATCTACACCCCCGTTCCCGACCCCACCCCACAGGACAGCTGTACCAGGCATTTCTACAGGAAGGTTGTGGTGTCCCCTGGGGTGGGATGAGAGACTGGCCAGGAGGCAGCTTCTCCAAAAGTCTATCCAGCAAAGGCCATGCAAGGCAGAGAGGGCTTAACACCCACCTGGAGACCAAACTCACACCAGCCTCCCTCGAGCACCAGGATGCAGAAGTATCCACCCAGGTCCTATTCCACCAAAAGGGCAGCAGGACAAGGCTGTACGTCGTAGGGCTACATGGCAAGTCCAACCCCCCAGGAAGAAGAGGGCCTGGGTCCCCTGCTCCCTGCACAGCGCCCAGAATCCTCCCCACAACCCCAGCAGCGGCACCCACTTGGAATCTGGTGGGCGAACAAGATGGACAGGAACAAGGGGAGTGGGGCAACTATGCTAGGAAACCTGCAGCCTTGCCTTCCCGAGTCCCTGCGAGTACACGGCAAGCCTCCACACCGAGAGACCGGCGTGCCTCGGGGCTGCGGGGAAGACTTCCTGGGAACTTTCAGATTAGGTCTTAAGAACAGTACCTTATTTGTAGATCTGAATGTCCACTAAAAAAAAGCAAGACAGTTCACCCGAGTGGTTGGGATCGAAGGCTTGCCTCAGACCCCAGGCCTCCTACGCACAGCAGGCCTGTGCAGGGAGCGTGGCCCACAGCACTGCAGAATGGCCGCACACCCCACCCGGTCGGTCAGTCAGGGCCGCAGCCACTCGCCGCCCAAGGCAGTCGGAGTGGAGCTCAACCACCTGCTCACGCCTACCATCTGACTAACCCAACCTCACCAGGGAGAGGGGAGGGGGCTCACAGTTTTATTTTCAGAAAGCGGGACAGAAAAATGCCTTAGAATCTGCATATTTTGTCCCTCCTTATTCTCTAAATGCATCTACCACAATAAACTTCAGGCAACAGCTCCTTTTTTTAATGAACAGACTCTGAAGGGAATAAAAGGCAAACTAGCAAACCTTATGAAAGGTTTGCCTTTTCTTTCTGATCTTTCATTTCTCCTGGGTCTTGGGGAAGAGCTTCTAACTCCATTACCAACTGTGATAAAGGTTATCCATTAGCATGAAACAGAACAGGCGAGACGTCCTTCCCAGAGCCCTGCTGTCCCTCTAGGGGCTGCAGGGGCCTGTGTCGGTCCTCCCGGCCTGAACTCAGACCTTTCCAGGGTGTCCTGGCACCCAGTGACTGACTGCTTGTCACACAGCTGCCCCTAGAGGAGAAGAGGCCAAAGGTCTGCTGAAGACCCCTGCTGAGGGGGAAGGCCAGAGGGGAAGGACGGGTCAGCCAGGAGCATCTGCCGTCACAGGTGGTGAGAGCCCAGGACGCACCGGGCAGAGACAGAGCCCAGTGCCCATGACACAGGATCAGGTGCCCACGTGGGGTGCAGCAAGGCCAACGACATCCCTGCAGCCCTTGTTCACAGTGTTAGAATATAATACAGTAGTTCAGCCTCCTAGTTCCTTCCTTAACTACTTCTCACCTCTCTACCTACTGAGAAAGGAGATTAGGACAAAAGACATCACTGATTTTTTCTATATTGTTCACAGCTTCTAACAGGGAACAGGGTTGGGAGCTGGGGGAGCAAGGACAAATGGTTGCCCTGGTAGTGTGTCCACAGCTGCCCCACCCAAGGGGTCCACAGAAGGGGAAGAGGCCCTGTGGTCGGGCTGCTCCTGGTTCAGGGGAGCAGAGGCCTCTGTCAAACCAGCTCTGATGTGAGAAGGCAAAGACTGTCCAAGGCAGAAGGCTCCAGGTCAGGCCACAGCCCGGCCGGGTCGGAACGCACTACAGCGACCGGCTGGTCTTCGCTGCTCACTGCCTCTGTGTACACACAGCAGCAGGAGCAGCGAGGCCGCCCTTGGCCATACCACCCAGATGCCTGCCCACCTCCCCTCTCTCCCTGCACAGAGAACACCGACCCCCTTCCCCTCCCTCCCTGAGCCAGGTTGGGCCTGCGGCAGGTTTTGAAGAACCAGCCTCCGAACTCCTGCCCCGTGACTGCACGCCCCGTCTGAGACTGGGGTCCCGCCGCTGTGCACCTGCTCCTGTCTCAGCAGCCGGGGCCACAGCCACCTGCGGGCAGACAGGAATGACCCCACGTATGTCCCTGATGCTGCAGCAGGGTCTCAGAGCCACCTGTGTAACCTGAATGTTTGCCGTTGGTGTCCTTCCCGAAGGACAGTGAGCACATATTTAGCAAACTTGAAAACGACATGTCCCCAACTGGCCTGGGATGAAAGGTCCCTGTCCCCACAGGGAGGAGCTCAGAGGGGACTGGGGCCCCTGGACTGCCTTCCCAGAGATGGGCTTAGCAACGTGCTCTTCCTCCTGGGCACCTGCCTTCTGGGCACTTCCCTTCCTTTGTGAGACAGTCACAGAAGCCCCAGCTTTGGTGGCACCTCAGCTAAAACCAAACACAGAAGCTAAACGGAGAATCTAGTGTGATTTGCTCCTCAAACTGTAATGAAGTAATGTTAATACTGTAGAATCGTCTGCTACCACACACTCAACAAAAGGTTCCCCAGACCTTGCTCCCCACAGCTACTTTAACCGCCGTGACTGGTTTCACTACGATTCACTTAAAATGAATAAAGGCTAAATACACTGAAATATTCCTAAACTCAAATTGTAAACCTATAGACCACACTTTTCCTATCCAGAACTGTGCAATTTCCTTATTGATTCTAACATATACAGACCTGAGTAGTCGCCTCCACAAACGCGATTCGTGCCGGAAAGCCACGTGGCGCCCCAGACGAGCCCCGTGGGTCTACAAGGAGGCCGCTCCCCCAATGAGGAAACGCCCCGTGGCCTGCTTCCAGACCCAGCTCCCAGCTCTCCGAACAGCTGCTGGCAACCAGGAGGGCTCCGACTGCCGGGCCGCAAGCACGGAGTGCACCCTGCCTGCTCCCCAGGCGCAAGCGTCCAGAAGGCCATGAGAGCACACTGCCTCTTAACAGAGACGGAGCCACTGGGGCAGTGGGACTGGAAAGAAGGCCCCTGCCTGTCCAAGGAAGGCTGGCCACCGAGGGAAGTGACAAGGTCAAGGAGCATTCCGCCCACTGGTTCAGCTCCCCGGCTTCAGTGTGACGTGATTGTAAACAGGTAAGACCCCCCAGGGCTGTGTGCCCCCCCCCAATCAGGATGCCCACTGCTTCAGATCCCCACCCCCCCATTATGTACAATACATTCACCACCAACAACAAAAATTAGTTTAAAAGGCAACATGAAAATTCTGTAAACTGGACCCAGCTCCAAACCTTAATACTACGAGTAGTTCCTTCCCCAAATGTGTACCTGAGTTTAGCTGCTCATGAATGTCTACAAGCACCTCCATTCCTACATAACCCCTCCCAGCTTAGATGACTCTTCCTAAAACAGTCTCAGAACTTGGAAAAGCCTCGTCTAATTCCAGTTCATTTGTTCCTGACCAGCAGCCACACAGGAGACCTGCCCAGGACCCTGCCAGCCACAGATACTTGTCCAATGCGTGTGCTTCAAGGGCTGTGGCGTGGCCGCGGCTCCAGGATGCCCGGGGTGGTGCTGCGGGGCACAGCAGGGCAGGGAGCAAAGACAGGTGAGGCTCGCCCCCCTTCTCCATGTTCCAGTCTTCTCGTGCAGCCTTCTGTCTCCTTGGGGGCTGTTTCCTCCTCAGACTAGCTCTGGGAAAAGCAAAACAGGGATGATTTAAACAAAATTCACATTTGTGTTCATCATTAAGAAAAATGACATATGCCAAAGCGGTTCCTCCCATCTGGAAAACGGCCAGATCTTATTCCCACAGGACTCCCCACACACAGGGCAGGGCACTGTGGTGGCCACCGAGACTGCAGCGAGACCGGCGGGAACAAGCCGCACACAGAGGCCCTCAGCACAGCGCCAGGCAGGGCGGCACTCAAAGGCAGCAACTGTGACTTACAAACCTGACGGCCTCGTCCCTCAAAAACCCAACAAGCAGAAAGGATGAAATAGGCAAGAGACTGCATCAGAATAAATGCTGGTGGCCAGTTTGGGAAAATGAACTTCAAATAATCCCCCAACGGCTGGTCACTGTGGAGAACCAGAGGAGGCACAGGTGGTGACACGGAAGAGCCCCACCAATGAGCCGTTGCAGCTGGCCCTGGGCCGCTGCTTCCCGAGGGCCTGCAGAACAAGACACCCTTCTTGGAAAGTGCCCGTCCCTGCAGACACAATGACTTCAAGTGAGAAGTGTGGGGTTGGGGGCACCAGCCCACCATACAGCTGAAAACCCCCAGTGCAGCAGATTCCCAGCTGCACTGGGCCCACGAGCTTCCTTCCCCACCTGCAGGGCAGGACGTGGGAGGGCTCCAGCTGTCCTACCTGATCGAGGGGGAGTGTCGGGGGCTTGTGGGGCGGCAGCTCTTCCTGCAGCACTCCTGGGGCCGGGGTCTTTGGGAAAGAGGATGGCGGCTGGATCGGATGCACCTGCACGCTACAGCCACAAGAAAGGTACAGGTAAGGACTGAAGGAAGAGGATACTTGAATCACGAAGACCTCAGGCAGATACTGCCTTCGTCACCTAGGTGATTAACCTGGAATCACCGATCCTGGGACGACACAGGCATCACGAGCCTCGAGGTGGATGCAGTGAGCACACGGCCCCCGTTCCGTGTTTGACCCTAAACACAGGAACACAGCAAGCACCCAGTGTTTGGGGCGCTGCGTGAGAAGGAAAACGACGCAACAATGGGGTGAATGTTCTAAATCACGTGAGTAAATAGACTGAACAATGAAACGTGAATGCATAAGCCTTGATTGGCTCTTGAATGAAAAATAAATCAAAACAGCTACATAGCTACGAAAGCCTGTTCTAGGAACAATGGGAGAAGCCAAGACCCTGCATCCAATGGATATCCTTGGGTGAGATGCGTAGTTTGAGGCTGCGTTCATCCCGGGCAGACATGTGCTCAAGTGTGTACGGATGAAGAATCGTTAGGTCTATAATTTACCTTCCGATGGTTTAGGGAAAAAGGGGACAGAAAAACAAATGAAACACACACTTAGTCAGATGAGCAAAAGACAAACAGGACGAACTGTGACTGGGGGAGGGGTCTGGAGGCTGGGTAGGTTTCGAGGGGGACAGAACTGGCTCCCTGATCAGGCCTCCCGACTTTCATGGACACGAGGAACGAAGCCTGAAGAGGATGTCCCAAGAGTAACCCGCGTCTCCCCGGTCAGAGTGCGTGAGCTCAGAGACAGAGGTGAGACCTGGCCCGCACCCCCCACACCAGGCCTTCTGTCTCCAACATCCAAGAATGCCAGCTCACTTTTCCACGAGGGGAATACGCTGGAGATAAAATCAAACCTCAAGGTTAATACATTTCCATGAAGCCTCCACATCCACAGAAGCCCACTCCAGTTCCCCTTCCTTCCCAAAGCGGTTTTCCTTTCAAACACTAACGCCTGCTCTTTTGGGGGGGAAGAAAACGAATCAAATGCGCTCTTACCCCGAGGGTCTGTACACGTCCTGGAAGGGCCCCCTTGCTGCCCCCGCAGGACCCTCCTGCTCCATCATCACAGCCTGAAAGTGGCCCAGGCCATCCTCCGGGCAGTGGTAGACGGGGCCCTCTGGTGGGAGGCCGTTGGGCTGGGCAGCTGCAGTGGAGGCGTAGGCCCGGGACTGGAAGTGGCCGGCCGGCTGAGGAGCTCGAGCTGCGTAGGAAGGCCTAGTATGCAGCATCCCCCCGTGCGGAGGGAAAGCAGAGGACGAAAACCCCATCCCGGAGCTCAGAGCAGGAGGTGGTGCTCCATAGAGATACTCGCTGGCTGACAGTGCGCCCTGCTGCTTGGTAGCAGCATTGTGGTTGTCCAGGTCTAAGAACTCTTTGGGACTCTCTGGCCTCTCCAGAGACTCGTCCAGCTTCTCCTCCTCTGGGCCAGGGTCCTGCCCGTCAGTGGTGATGGCCTTGGTGGCCAGTGCATCCATGCGGGCAGGGGACATTAAGGCAGCATTCAGTGTCTCGCAGCCTTGCAGGCTGACCATGGTGTTCTTGTCTGAGAAGAGGGGCCTCGGAGGGGGCAGCTGGCCGGGTGGGAGCCCGCCCGGGCTCTCTGGGGCGTGAAGCTGTCTCTGCCAGTCAGAGAAGCCCTGCGGGCAGGTGTAGTAAGGAGTTCGCTGATAGTGATGGTAGGAAGGCTGAGGTGGTGGCTGGTAGGGATACCTCATTCCTTGGTGGGGGCGGGTACCGGGGGAAGACCCCCGAGTGAGGGCTGTTAGGGTGGAAGGCCCGAGGCGGGAAATGCGGAGGCTGGGGCCCCGAGGGCTTGGCTCCAATTGCAGGGCCCGGGCCCTGCAGGCCCGAGCTGCCATGGTAGTGAGGAGCCGAGCCGGGGTACTCCAGGCCAGGAAGGTACAAGGCAGGAAACTGTCCCACAGCGCCTCCCACCACACCAGGGTCTGTGCTGGGAGGGGTAGCTGGGCTCGGCCCAACACACGGCACAGTGTCCTGCAGTGTTTTGCCCCTTGGGCAGAGGGGCTTTTCTGGACCACAGCCACTGAGGCCTTTTCCCTCCGAGCCACACGGAGGCCCTTCAGCCAGCACTCCGTTCTCAGGCAGAGACCCTCGGCCCACCAGCGTGGGCACGTCCCGCGTGCAACCCTGGGTTGTGGGACCAGGGTAGCTGCACTCTGAGGCCCAGGCACTCTTGCCCTTCACTGCCCGGCAGTTGTCTTCAGAGGCTGCGGGGCCACCCGGGAGCTCTGAGCCCTCGGCCTCCCTGTCCCGGGGCGAGCTCTGCTGGCTGGGCGCAGAGTGAGGTAGCTGTTGGAGGTACATGCCGTCTGAGGTGCCCACGCTGGGGGGCTTCTCGAGCCCAGGCAAAGGCTCTGCTGCAAGGGAAACGGAGAACGGAGCCAGCTCAGCAGCTGAGACATCGCCACCCATCAGGTGAGAATGGGAAGGCTGTGACGCGTGGCCACATGGGGGGCGGGGGCAATAGGGCTGAGGCAGGCATGTGGCCGCTCCAGTTGTAGCCAGAATCCTGGCGGACGCCCATATCCTCCCTCTCACAGGCCAGGAGACAGACCCAGCACCTTTGCAGCCACTAGGAGGGTTTGCCCTCACTGGCAGCCAGTGAAAGGGTGTGTGGGGAGATGGCTCCCAGATGGCATGGCTGTCCAATGGGTTGTGGGCCAGGCTGGGAGGCTCTAAAGCTCAACCCATGAGCAGACAGGAAGGCTGTTCCCAGCGTGTGGCCTATCAGAACACACACTCCACAGAGCGGGGACCTCGCTTTGTCCCCAACGAAACCCCCAGTCCTCGCGCAGAACAGGGAATCAGTACTAAATGAAAACACTCTCTTCATCTGAATATCTTCAAAACAAGATGCCTATAGCATAAGCCTCAAAAGCCCTTGCTAACATATTACAGAAATTTAACCGAATGAGATTAACGTATTGGACTCAAATGCTTAATGACAACCTCAGAATCCTTTACCTGTGATGTCAACCCGTAAACGTGGTTGTACTGTTAGGGCCTTTCTGGTAGAGCTGTGGCCCCAGCATGGTCAGATACCACCTGGCACTCGACATCAAGGACAAGATCAAGGTCACACAAGGATTCCTGCAGGCCTCCTAAGACCCCCGACTATGAAGGTCGAAGGGGCAGGCTGCACAATGGAAACCAAACCTGCACTTTACTCTGTGTGGCCGACATAGAACGCAGGGACGACAATCTTTCCCCAGGAGCCACAGGCGCCGTGTGATCTGCTGTCAAAGGGCTCTGCCGGGGCCAACGGTCCTGGAGCAGGACTCTGCTCACTGCAAAGTCAGTCTGAGTCCCAGGCCCACATGACGCGAAACCCCCACCCTCCCTCCTGTGACACACGGGGACACCGCCCCAGAACGAGCACCGATTACACAGGGGCGTTCTCTGCCTCAGACTCGGGTGCCCTCTCTTAAGGGGGCTCCTGAGGACTTCCTTCAGGCTTCACTGCACCTCACCACTCTTCATTCTTAGCCCAAACGGACGTGCACCCCAGGAATAAAAGGACAGAAACAACTAGGCTTCCAGCACAATACTAAGAACTGGCTCCGTGACTTGGGGGTTAGAGTCTTGGAGGCTGGATCCAGTCTGCTCGGGTGCAACTCAGCAGCACCACTCACGAGGCCGCTCTCAGCCCAGCCCCATCAGCTCTGGGTCTTGGAGGTGCCGTCTGTAAGGACAGGGCCAAGGACAGCAGCGGTCAGGGAGGCTTGAGGCCAGCACAGTGAGCACCAAACACCCTCTCGGGTCTCTGGGTCAGAAACAATACCGGGGCTGGCTGAACCCTGACTAGTTCAGAAGAGGAGGCTGGAGACCAATCTACGTTTGGCTTAATGCTGTGTACAAAGATCATTCACACATCAACAGCTTTCAGGGCCGGGAGTCAGACAAGTGTCAATTACCTGGGTCATGTTCAGGCTCCTGTGCCTCACTGTTATCCTGTGTCCTCCCTGGGTCCCCCAAGGCAGGCTTGGGGGCTGACATGCCAACTGGTGCAGCGTGAGCCCCCTGCGGGAAGGGGCCGGGCACATGGGGGAGCATGGGTGGTCGGGGGTAAGGAATGCCCGGTGGGCAGACGCGGGAAGACAGCTGCTGCATGGCCAGCATCTCAGGGCTCTGCATCATGGAGTCCCCGCCCTGTACCCCACGCAGAGGCTGGGAGGGGGCTCCAAACAGGGGGCCTGGTGCCAGTGGTGGTGGCTGCAACCGGTGCCCAGAAGGTCTGCAGGGGGGCCGCATGTACCCTGAAGAAGGAATGCCATGAGGTAGAAAGCTGGGGCGCTCAGCCCACTGGCTGGAAGGAAGTGGCGGTCTCAATCCCCGGGAGTCCAATGTATGGCCAAGGCTGCGTGGCTGGTGCGAGGGGCCGGGCTCCAGGAGGGCCTTGTCATCAGGCCCCGTGGGTCCAGGGTTCACAGCACCGTGATTCCCATTCCAGACGGCAGGGTGAGCACGACTCAGGTATTTGTAGGACCGGTACATGTGGCTGGGAGGGATTTCTGAGCTTTCAGGAAAGTCCAGGGGCCGGGCTGGAACCCCTCCATGCCTGGGAGCCATCAACCCGGGCTGGAACTGAGCTGGGGGGTACATACTTCCATCCTGACCGGGGCCACTCATGTGCCCCAGAGGCAAGGGCCCAGGGTGCGACCCCCCGTGGGAGAGGTGTGCCAGCCCCCCACACGTGGGCTTCTCCTCGGGCGTGCCCAGCCTGGGCCCTCGGTGTTTGTTCATCCCGACCGGAGGCTGGCAATGAGAACAGAGGACAGCAGCGCTCAGCAGACCTATTGCATATGGTGCGTCCTCTCCAGCGACAGACCCCACAGCACAGGAGGTGGTAATGGCACCCCACCTGGGAAGGGCATGAGTCTGAGACTCGCCGGGCCACACGAGTGGGTCACTCACCTGCATGGCGAACGGCTGCCGCTGCTGCACAGGCTCCCCAGGGTGCGGCTCCGGGACTCTGGAGGAGACGTACAGGCTGGTGGAATCAGATCCGCGAAGAGGGCCCAAAGCTCCAGGCACTGCAGGCCTCTACAAGGTGTCACGTGAAGGTAAGGGGGCAGGAAGGAAAGAAAGCACAGAGTGGACATGACAGCCCACTCACTCACAGCTGGCACAGAGGCCAAGCTCCTCGTGGACAAGGGCAGCTCCCTGGCCCGAGCTCTGTCCCTACTTAGGGCAGACAAGCCGGAGTGACCAGTCACCTCTGCCCTCACCTCCCCCACCATGAGACCCCAATGCCACAGGAGGCTGCATCCATGTGGGTCTCTTCCCTCTACACCCAACTCGAGGTGTCTGGCCCCAGTGCTTGCCCATACTGAGGCAGATTAGCATGAAGGAAGAAGGACGGACCAATGAGAGAGAAGGAAATCTCTGCACAGGGAGCCTCCTGAGAAGGCTCTCTGGTCCTGTGACCTCACCCACCAGGACAGACACAGCAGAGTCCCAGCCTCCTTACCATCTGGTTCAGAAGAGGCGCCTGGCTGGACGTCCCACCACAGTGCACGGGGCGAGCAAGGCCCCGGCCGCTGGCAGCCCCTGTGTCCCGAGGGGTCTGCGTGGAGCTGCTGCTGGGACCATCCCCAGAGGAAGGGGCTCGGCGGGCGGGTGGCAACGCTTTCCCTCCATTCTCTGTAGGCACCTGCTTCCTGCTGGGGCCCTCGGGGTCTCGAGAGCGCGTGCACACCTGGCTGCCACCGCCTCGTCCCGCCCGGCTCCTTCTCTTCTCCCGCTTTTCATCCTCTCTGACCCAAAATTCCTCGTCTGTGTCCCCATCCTCGCCAGGAAAATGCTTCGTCATTGCCCGGTGGAAGCACCTCTCCAAGTTGTCCGACATCTTGGTGTACTCTGCAGGGAGAGACGCCACCGACCTCCAGGGGCAGCTCCTACAGGACAGGCGGCTCCCCTCTCACACACACCAGGAGCGGCCGGGCAGTCGGAGTTTCTGTCCCGAGGGGTTCTGGGCTAGGTGGCTAGAGTGTAACTGAATTTTTACTGCCTTGGGGCAAAATTGTGGAATATTAACTATAACCTCTGAGCCTGCTTAGGTTTTAAACTACAGCACGCTGAGCCCAGGCACAAGAGACTCCGAGTCTCCACCCCCGGAGCCTCGCACACTGTGTGCAGTTCGCAGGTGACTGAAGAGCGGCTCCAATCTGCATCCGTGCTGTCAGCGGTCACTGTCACACACAAAGGCCCCCAGCTGCTTCTCCCTGGCGGGAGGGAGCTCCAGCTGCAGTGTGCAGCTAGCACGGCCCATTGTGGGGGTTTTTGTGCACATCCTCCTTCTACTCCTGAAGAAAGGCCGGGATCACCGGAACACACGTTTCTCAGAGCAAAGGTGTCTCACTCTCGGCTATGATGGCGCAGCCCGAGCCCAGGTGCCCCACAAGCTGACGCTGCCCCACTCACCACTGCTCTCCCCGTTGTATTTCCGACAGTTCCTGAACATGGTCTTCATGTCACTCACAAACTCCTCCTTGGTACAGTACAAGCCTCCATTTAGTTTCTTCTCCATGCTTGAAATGTCCATGGGGACCTGCAACGGAACGTGCTGGGTCACAGGAAGGTGGAAGAAACACGTCCTAATCTGCACAAGGCAAAGGGATCACGCTGCTCTGAGCCACTCAAAAGCCTGGAGCCTCCAGCGGCCTTGCTCTCAAGGACAGGGATGAGGCCACACCCACCAAACCAGACACAACACAGGAAGCCAAGGAGAAAGACACGTCACGAGAGGGGTGACCATGCAGGGCTGGCTACCTTGATAATCTGATAGTAGTTTGGGGCGTACGACTCATCCACAGGCTCCAAGAAGGGCCAGGAGTCCTTGTGCGCCTTGACCACGTCTAGGACTGAGAGCCAGAGGAGAGCGCTCAGCACCAGCGGAGCGCGCTGCTGGAAACCCGCAACGGGGACAGGAACTGACCTTTGTACATGGCGGTGACATCGTCGTCCAGCTCAAAGCTGCGGGGTCATGAAGTAAGGAATCAGCAGAGCAGTGACCACAGCACCCCGCACCCGACCCCGGACACAGGTGGTAGCGCCAAGTTTGGGCAGAGACCCAGTAACGACGTCAAAGGCATGTGTGTGACCGTGGCAACACTCCAGAGAATGAGGATGAAGGGAGATGGGAGTCAGCGTACTTCCACAAGAAGGGGGCAGTTTTTTTCTCATCTGCATGATGGCGCAGTGGCTGCGACGCTCTAGAACCTCACTTATGGCCTCGAGCTGCGCATGTGACAACACGCCCTTCCTCAGACCTCACTTGCTCCCGAGTGTTCCTGATACGCAGAGTGATCACCCAGGAAAGCACAGCTTGGAGGCGCAGCTCATCACCACCAAGCAGCACCCACCACATGGATGTTTTAAGGGTGCAATGAGGTCAGTGCTTATTGGCACAAGGCCTGGGCTTAAGTAGTGGTCACAAGTGGCTGCTGCTCGTGTGCTAAGTACTCACAGGTCCTTCGTCCTCTTCTCGTCCCTCATGGGGGAGGTGGGGTCCAGGTGGGACAACTCGCGGGGCAGCTCCTTCCCCTGGGCCAGCAGCCACGCTCGCTCTTCCCTGAGCCTCCGCCGCTTCGCTCGGTCTGCGTGGACACAAGGCAGCGAGGTACAAGTGAGTCACGTCATCTCTGTGGAACCAGGCATTGGTGACATATCCTCACCACCTGAGAGGAGGGGGAAGGCGTGGCCACAGAACTGCATGATGACGTCACTTGTGCCCCCCTGTAGTAGTCAGGGCGACTCTGTGCAGGGGGTGCTTTATGAAAAACAGAAACAAGTGTTCCTCCTGGTCATCCTGAGTTTAGGCTGAGGGACGAGGGCAGCAGGGAAGCCCTGGAAAGGGGGGGGGGGGGGGGGCCCGCAAAGAGCAAGGCTGGAGAATAACAAAATTAGAAGAAAAAGAAAAAAAAACAGAAGTTTGAGTGAGGATCATCCTTGCCACGACTGGAACCCTTTCCTCTTTCTCTCAAAAAGGCCACGTGCAGCTTCAGGACCAGGTTCTCAAGTCCAACCATACAGACCTTCCTATGCGTCCCCCAGCTCTCCAGGCTTTGCGGTCACAATGGCACCATGCACATCCACACCCCTGCCCTCCTGTCCACCCCATGCGGCAGCAGCGATGTGTGGGGCTGGGAACTGAGGGAGCAATGCCCTGGAGCTGGCAGGCCTGCGGGGATGGCCCTTTCCTGCCTCAGAGAGAGACACACCTGCCCTTCCAGGAGGTCGGGAGGAGGGAAAAGGCGGAAGGGAGAGATCAGGACAGGCCTTGTTTTCTTGCCCACCTGTTTGAGCTGACACAAGTCTGCAACAGTATCTCCATTGCTACATTATTTCCATGGATGGACTCTGTATCTGCTTCAATTAATCAAAGGTTGCTATCGACAACCTCTAAAAATTGTTTTTTTTAAAGAGAACTACTTCGAGCTTGCAACTACATTAATGGATACCCACGTGTCTACCAAGCAAGCTGTCAGAGTTTAACATTTCCACCCAGACTTTAATACAGTGCTTCTCAGGTTAATAACCCATTTTCCACCTGACTGCAATTTTGTCGCACTTTGTAACGGTAACGACTGCTTTACACAATACTTCTTACTGTTCGCATGAAAGCCCTCCAGGAAACAGTACCAGCACAGAACTGTCGGACTGGAGAATGGGTTGCCTTCACCGTTCCAGAAGCCACAGGGGCCATAGCCACTCCCATTACTGACATGGGTCACTGCAGCCTCACTTGGTCAGGTAACAGCATTTTGCCAAACTGATGGGGGTGACAAGGCATTTGGATGGTTTCATTTCCACTTTTCTGAGTGGCGTGATAATGAACACACTTCTGGTTTATTAATCCCCTGCTCAAAAACTTTGTCCTTTTCTCCCTTTGGAGTTTGGATTTCTTACTGATTTGGAGAAATGCTTTAAATAATCTGTTGATTGTGTGTGCAATCATTTTCTTCTGCTCCATGATTTGTCTTGCACTCTGTTCATGGTGTTTCTTCCACATGTAAGTTTTAAAAAATTAACATAGTGAAACCTATCAATCTCTCTCCCCTTAAAGTTTGAACTCTTCATGCTTAAAAAATCATTTTATCTCAATATCTTAAAGATACTCACCTGTATTTTCTTTAAAAAGGTTTTGTCCTTTTGTCTATCTAGAAATTATTCTTATAGGAGAAGCAAGAGATGCAGCCCTCCCCCACCCCCATCAGTAAGCAGCTGCCCCAGTGCCACTCACTGGGGGGTCCCTCCTGCTCCCCAAAGGCCGGCACTGCGGGTCCAGCCCCACTGCACTCACCGCCCACCCTGGGCCTGCACCAGAGTCTCAGTCACTGTCGCTCTTGTCACCTCGTAGAAGGAGGGCTCCTACCACATTGTTTTTGGAAATCATCTTAGCCCTCTGCTTCTCTACGTGAATTTTAAGACTATAAAATGGTCTGTTTATTAAATATTGAGTCAGAGTCAAACACGTCCCACATGTTCCATAACTTCTTAAAAAGTTGGTTTGCACGAATCAAACCCAAACAGGTGCATACACCGCACATGGCTGGTACCCCCCTTGACTCTGGTGGAATTCCCCACGCGATGGCTTTAACTGAGGGCCTCGCTGTGGGGCGTCACCAGCGCATCCCTCTGCCCCTGGAGTTTCCTATAAACCTGGTAGTTCTATGTAGAGGCTTTGATCAAACAAGTTTGATTTCACTGGTGCTTAAAATAATGCCTGTGAACTCAGTTGTCATCAACAATTTATTTTTTTCTATTCCACACAGAGGACATTGCAGAGGTGAGAATGAAAGAGAGGTGGAGAGGAAGACTCGCCTGGCCGACACCCATGTGGCCCAGGAGCCACGGCAACAAGGCTGGATACCGATGAACCAACAGCACAGAAGACAACTTACAATTCAGGACTGAGTGGGCACTGGCCAGAACATGGCCAGAACCGGCTCTAAACTCCCCACCCCTGGAGGAGCACCCCGCCCACCCCACATGCATCTGCCCATGGGCCACACCGAGCGCCCGCTTACCTTCCATGGCCTTGACCTTCTCCTCCAGTTCCCGTTTCTTCTCCTCCCGCAGCATCTGCTCCTGCTCCTTCTTCTGCACTGCAAGCAGGACCTGGCGCTCCTCCTCCTCCTCCCGGCGCTTCTGCTTCTCCATCCGGGCCAGCACAGGCGTCTCCTGGGAGGGGCCAGCAGGGGTATAAGATCAGTTCTTCACTCCAAGATGAGAGCCAATGTTTTCTGAATTCGGTCTATTCAGTAAGTAGTACTGGATAGCTGGGGAATTAATTGCGTGACTATAAATCCATTTTATCACCCAAAGAATACACATGAGTATACGCGGAAACACACTAACAGTAAAACACAATGGAGATTGGAAGCAGGGCCCAAGTGCGGGCCAATGGCTGACACTGTTTGTCGTCCCTCACAGGGAGATAGCCTGTGGGGGACGTGCTGGCCGGAGAAGCAAGCGAGGTGGGTCAGAGACCAGGCTCCGGACCTCATACCCGGTCAAAGTGGAACCTTGCAGAGCACCCTCGTCCGAGGTCGCTAGACAGGGACACAGTGTCGACGATGCACACCACTGTGAAGACTTAACTTTGTTAAAAAATACATTTTATTGATTATGCTATTACGGTTGTCCCATTTTCCCCTATTTCCCTCCACCCCGCACCCACCCTCCCACTAGCATTCCCTGCAGTGTTTCATGTCCAGGGGCCATACATATACGTTCTCTGGCTTCTCCATTGAAACCCTTAACTTTTACACCTCACTAATAAAACAATGAATAAAATTGGGGCTTTGGTGGGAAGGACCACCATTTTGCCTTAAATACACTGGGAATTTGCCTAAGAACTGTAATAAAGAGGACTATAACCATAATTCATTGAAGTTTCACTCTGTATGTCCCCAGTGTAACTAATCTGAGCTGTTCTGTACCCAGAACACTGAAGCTAGCGCTGAGCCATTTGTTTTCAATTTCTGCTCTTGTCTTTTGAGCTGCTGTAAATGCTAGAACTGCTTATGATTTGGAATTGTTACGGAGGAAGTAGTAACTATCATCTGCAAGAGAAAACATGTTTGAGATGTAACTTTATCAGAAATGCGAAGCTTTTCGTCAGAGGTCGCCAACAAGAAGAAGACTCAAGGATCTGCCATGCACATAAACCTCTGTCTCATCTGGGGACCCCACACAAGGAGCCCCACTGTGGGGAGAATGCAGCACTGTTCACGTCACCACTCAACACCGAAACTGCGTATTAAATTTACACTATTTTCTTTACAGTCCTTAAAACCAGGTTTGGGTAAGACTGGAGAAATAAGACAGGAATAAAAGTATCAACCGTAATTATTGAACACAAAACACGGCACTCATAAAGAGCCTCCACAGACCAGAGAGAACGCAGGTTTCCGACAGTCGTCACCCTACAGCCGGAACAGGGAGTCACGCAGGGTCGATACCATGTCTGCAGCGGGATGCTGCGGCCCGAGCGAAGTCAGCTCTCCAAGGAAGGCCCCTCCCCACACTCCACCAGCTCTGTCGCCACTCCTCACCCATCTCCTTTAGGCAACAGCGTCACTCAGAAGTACAATGGAACATACCAAAATGACTGCTATTGCTCCCTCCAGCCACACAGGGACCTCAGGCAGACACCTTTAGTGTATCGATTCACAGGGTGGGGAAAGGAGGGGACAAAGGAACACTGCAAACTGTAGTAGTTTCTACACATCAGACACAGTGAAAAAGGAAAAAGGGACACATATTTACATGTAATGATGATTCTGCTCGTGTGTGACAAAGGGCAGCTGTAGAAGGGGACATTAAATCAGACCAGAGATTTAAGGACTAAAGAAATGCAAGCCAATGACTCATAGCCAGTGTGACTCAGTTGGTTGGAGCATCGTCCTATGAAAGGAAACATCGTGGGTTCGATTCCTGGTCAGGGCACATTTCTAGGTTGTGGGTTCAATCCCTCGTCAGGGCGTGTGTGAGGGGCAACCAACTGTGTCTCTCTCTCCCTCCCTCTCCCTTCCACTCCCTCTAAAATCAACAGACGTGTCCTCAGGCGAGGATTTAAAAAAAATATCACCAAGTCATCTGGAAAACATGGAAACATTTCACGCGATAAGTCAATGGAAGGGGAAAAGGGGAGAAAATAGTTAACTACACAAATCTTTCAAACATCTGATAAGTCTTTTTATAACAAATATGGTGATTCTAAGTCACCTCCGAAACAAACAGAACACAAATACAAAACTCACAGAAGATAAACCACATCAATGACCAAAAGGAAGAGCACAACACAATGGCCCTTCCACTCACAAAACTTTCAAACAAGATAAAAGTGACGCGTAGGCAGAGCTGTGGTGAGACAAGCACTGCAATCCTCAGGGCTCTTCCGGAGGACCATTCGGTGTCAGGCAACAGAAACCCCAAACGGAGGGACCACACGGACACGGACAGGCAACACTGTTTCTGTGGCAGCCTTACAGATGGGATTGCAGTCACCAACACACAATCAACAACAGTTCCATTGCCGAGCACTGCCTGCTGAAACACCCTCTCAGTGTCACAGGAAAACAGGGCACGGCGGGGGGGGGGGGGGGGGGGGGGGGTCCAGTGCAGCCCCAGGTGTGACAGGTGCACATAAAAAGGCCCTGAAGCAAACATGTGCACATTGTGAGGACTGCTGAGCCGGAGGCCACCCCATCGCCCTCTGCATGTGAGCTCACGGAGATTCTTATGGATGCAGAACTTCCCCAACAAGTATTACAAGTTCCAAAATGATCTAATTTTCATTAACTTTTTACCTCCTGCAGTATGTGAACCCTGTTAAAAGTGTAAAGTTAAATTATGTCGAAGTAACAAAAGGTTACAATTTGTAGATTTTTAAGGTGAAGTATTACAAATCGACTACAAACAGTTTAAGGTATTTTGATAACAATGAAGCGGGAATTTTAAAACTCAGAAACTTATAGATGTAAATGATTATTACAAATCAGACACTCTCCATCATGTGAACAAATAGGTAAAAATTCCTCCCATAGTTTTACCGAAGTGAAATTCACATAAAATCAGTAATTTAAAAGTGTACAATTCAATGGCATTAAGTACACGCACAATGTTATGCAGCCACCGCCTACATTAAGTTGCAAAACATGTTCAGCACCCGAGAGAAAACCTGCGCCCGCTACACAGCCACTGCCTTCTGCACGAGCCCAGCGCCACGGCATCCCCGCATGCTGTCTCTGTGGCTCGTTTACTCCGGATAGTTCGTGTGCACCAAACCATTCGCTACACATCTACTTAGTTTCAACTACACTGACGTTTAAGCTAAACATGTAAACTATAAAAACTGAATTTATAGTATCTTAAAATAACTAATTCATACAACTCAACAGCAGAAAAATTCAAATAAAAAATGGGCAGATGGTGTGGCTCAATGGATTTAGTGCTGGCCCGTGAACCAAAGGGTTGCAGGTTTGATTCCCAGTCAGGGCACATCCCTGGGTTGCAGGCCAGGTCCCCAGTAGGGGGCATGAGAGGCAACCACACATTGATGTTTCTCTCCTTGTTTCTCCCTCCCTTCCTCTCTCTAAAAATAAATAAATGAAATCTTTAAAAAAGAAATGGGCAGATGATCTGAACAGACATTTTGCCGAAGACATAGATGACCAACAGGTGCAGGAAAATGTGCTCAACATCACTAGTCATCACAGAAATGCAAATTAAAATCACAGTGAGGCACTACCTCACACCTGCCAGAATGACCATCACCAATAAATCAACAAACAACAAGTGCTGGCGAGAACGTGGAGAGAAAGGAACCCTAGTGCACTGTTAGTGGGAATGCAGACTGGTGTGCAGCCACTGTGGAAAACAGCGTGGAGATTTCTCAAAAAATTAAAAATGAAAGTGCCTATGACCCAGCAATCCTACTTCTGGGAATTCAGCCTAAGAAATTCAAAACACAAATTCAAAGACATACGCATCCCTATGTCCACTGCAGCATTATTCACGATAGCCAATTTCCAGAAGCAACCCAAGTGATAAAGATGTGGGATGCAACACAGGGACATGGGGTGACCCACCCTGGCGAATACATAAGGCTCCACCCCTTACATCCCAACAAGTGCACCGAGACACCCCCCCCCCCAAAAAAGCTCAAATAAAAGAACAAATCAAAGCTCCAAAAATAGAACTAAGTGAGGAAGAGCTAGCCAACCTGTCAGATACAGTTCAAAACTCTGGTAGTCAGGATGCTCACAGAATTGGTTGAGTATGGTCGCAAAATAAGAGTAAAGGGTGAAGGCTATGCAGAGTGAAATAAAGGAAAATGTACAGAGAACCAGCAGTGAAGGGAAGGAAACCGGGACTCCAATCAACCGTGTGGACCAGAAGGAAGAAATAAACATTCAACCAGAACAGAATGAAAAAACAAGAATTCAAAAACATGAGGAGAGGCTTAGGAACCTCTGGGGCAATTTTAAATGTTCCAACATCTGAATCATAGGCGTGCCAGAAAGCGAAACCAGCCCAGGAATTGCCTCCAAATT
This sequence comes from Desmodus rotundus, assembly GCF_022682495.2. Classification (NCBI taxonomy): domain Eukaryota; kingdom Metazoa; phylum Chordata; class Mammalia; order Chiroptera; family Phyllostomidae; genus Desmodus; species Desmodus rotundus. Next base: position 94,308,134 of record NC_071399.1, on the reverse strand, counting down.
GTCCCGCCCGAGGGCAGGGCATCAGACCCCTGGCATCCCCGCCAGACCTCGCCCATCTCACAGCTGTTCAAGCCTGGCTCACGGTACAGCGCTCCCCACAGAACCACCCAAAGCACTGATCCTGGGGGCCGGCATTTTCCCCAGGAGTAAAAACTGTAGGACTCCCTGAAGTGGTGAGGCCGGGTGCCCTGGGGATCAATGCCGGCCCAGATCCTGCCTGTGAGGCTCACAGGCCTGATTGCTTCCTGCGATTTAAGCACAGGCACAAAGCCCAGGCCACAGTCCAGGTCATCTCTAGGCCACCTGGTGCCACCACAGACATCAGAATCCCTACCACCCAGTTACTTGTAGCTAAAACTAAAGAGCAACATCGACAAACAAAACCACCACTGCCGAGAAGAAACGTTTTATCTTGCAGGAGTAAGGAAGCGCTCGGCCTGCAGTGTGGACAGGCACAGCCTGACTCAGCCCGGGGTGGTGACCAGAAAGCAGGGGAGCGGGCCTTCTTCCAAGGAGGCACCTGCCAGGGTCACAAAGATGGGAGAGAGCCCGGCACAGGGTCAGAGGGTCAGGGCTGGGCGTCAGTTAGGAACTGACAGCTGCTAGGGAGAAGGAGGCCAGAGATCAGGAAGTAGGGCCATCCCAGAGCTGCCAGTTCAAAGCTAATGCAACGCTGGGCCATTTAGCTCTAAACAAGAGCACACCTATGAGCTCAGGGGAAAAGAGAGATAAAGGGTAAATCTAAATATTAAGAAGAAAACGTAAGTTTACATAAGTTTTTCCCTTTTCAGGACTCAAGGTAGAATATACTTAATGACAAGATGTCTGTCGTGTTCTATCACATCGTCACTTTGATGGAAGAGCCACACACACTGAGCCAGGCAGTGGGACACTGTCAGACCGTCACAGGCTGGCTGGGGACAGGGTCTGGAGTGACCTCCCGCCTCCTAGGGTGCACACTTCCACAACCCCTAGCTGCGTGAGTGTTCCAGGCAGCGGATGCTGACAGGACACCGGCGGCTGGAAAGCAGACACAGCAGAGGACAGGCGGCCCTCCTCGGACCCACAGGCGTGGCTGGCAGGCTGGGCATGAAACCCACACCCTGCAACTGAGCACCTGCCGCGGGGAAGGCCCAGTGCCAGGTGCCGGGGTTGGGATGGCGACCCAGATGTGGTTCCTGAGACAGAAGCTGCCACAACTCACAGCAGAGATGAGTCAACACATGAGGGAGCGGTGGGACAGCTCGTGGAGGGGTGACTTTGAGGTGGGCTTTCTGAGAGACTAGTGTCCGCACGGGGAGGGGTGCAGAGGGGAAAGACTTGGGACAAGTAAGGAGTCAGTGAGTGTCCACAAAACCCCGGGGGGGACAGTTTCTGGCACTGGTGCCCTGAAGGAGGCATCGGGGGCGGAGCTCGGTGGGGGCGGGGGGGGCGGCTGGCGCTGCTGCAGCCACAAGGACACGTCCCGTCAGGACTTGCTGCCCGGCGGGAAAGGGACACACACAGTAAGAGGCTGATGGGGAGAAAGCACAGACAGAGGTGTACGGAGGGCAGGACACCTACCGGGGGGCTCAGGGGACGTCTGCTGGGGACCACTATGGGAGGGGGAAGCCAGCAGCAGACTGAGGACGTCTTGGACTAGGAGAATAAAACCCGCAGCCCACAGGGAAGGCCCGTGTGCGGCCTGAGGAGGAAGGAGGAACCGCTCCAGCGCAGGGGCAGGGCCGGCCGTACCTTCTGGGCGATCATGCTGCAGATCTCGGGCAGGAAGTCCTCACTGAGGAGCTTGTAGAGCTGTCGCTCCCGGAGGGAGGTCCTCTCCCGAAAGCTCTCTGTGACCTGTCTCCACTCCTCCTCTGTTTGGCACAGGAGCCACCAGGTGCCTTGGCCGGGCCCTTGGGACCCTGGGGAAGAAATGAAGGTTCACCCAACAAATCCCATGAGGGCCTCATCCCTGCTTACTCTCCGGGCCATATCTCCTCTGGTCAGGACAGAGGTGGGCAGTCAGGACGAGAGACCGGCCACTCTTTAGTGTGCAGGGTGCTACATATACTTTTGACATTTCTGTTCCTGTCACTGTTCACAGCTAAGAGGGAACCCCAACCTAAGGCCACACTTATGACCTTTGTGACCTTCCTCTGGCACGTTTGAGACAGACACAAACATGCCAGAGATGCAGGCGTGTATCTCCTCTCCTAAGCAACAGTCTGGGTTTGCTCTTTGGCAGAGCCTCCCCTGTCTCACAGACACTGAGACTCTGCAAACTGTCCCTCCCGCTCATGCAACCTGGGCTGCAGACATGAGCGGGAGTGGCACAACCGTCCAGTCTGCTGGGCAGGGAAGCATGTTGTGAGAAAATGACAGCTCTTTCAGAAGTCACTTGTCACCCAGGCGTCTGGGTGCCTGTGCCATGTCCCCTGTCAGACGGGGATGGGATGGCACTGGACCCAGCGCAAGGAAGAGAGAGCTGAAGGGCAATAAGGCTGGTCAGACGGCGCAGGGCCCTGGACGGGTGAGGCCCCGTCCTCACACACCCCCACCAGCTCCGGGATCCCCCCACCCCCACCCCACACAGGCCATTACCATTTCTCCCCTGAAGCTCAGGTGCCGAGGAGTTTTCTTCCTGCTTTTCGCTGAAACACAGGAAAAAGAGGTGAACACGTGAAGACATTGTTCAGAACTGGCATTTCCCCTGGAAGGCAGACCCCACTGACACAGGGAGCCTGTCAGTGTGTGCGCGTCAGGTGGGTGGGACCAAAAGAGCTGACTCCGCTGAAGAAATGGCACCCCACCGAGCCTGGACAAAGATTAACTTTTAAAACATGAAAATAAAAAATCAGGAGTTTCATGTTGAGAGTTAAATGCCAAGAAGAAAAAAAGGGTGAGGACTCCCTCGTCCTCCTGAACTCAGGCCTACACTGGACAGAAAGCATGCAAGGGCAGGCAAAAGAAGGGTCGCAGATGTTAACAGTAATACAGGGATCCACTCTGTCCCGACTCCTCCCCACTGCGGACCACCGCCACCCGCCCCGCAGTTTAACCGAGCCCCACGCAAGGGAAGGGGGAGGGCACGGGCTGAGGACAGGACCTGCAGCTCCCCACGGGCCTGGGGGAGGTGGTGCAAGTCCCTAGGAAACAGAGCTGACAGAGCGGTAGCCTCACTGGAGGCCAGGCATGGGGCGGTGAGACACAGAAACCCCTGCTCAGCACGACGGGGTCGGGGAGCACGGCCGCCGTGCCCGCCTCCTCCTGGACACCCCGCCCCACAGGACTGTCTGGGGTGCAGAGGCTTCATCCTGCTGTTGACCAACACGACAGCTCGGAGCCACACGTGGCCACTGAGCACTTGAAATGTGGCTGGTGTGATGGAGGAACTGAACTTTAAGTTTTATGTAATTTAAAGATGTTTAAATATCACATTGACTACAGAGCTCTGAAGAATAAAATCACCAGTAGAGGGTAGCACAAGTCCATGTACGCCTGTTACCACAAGTCTACGTTCCAGCGTGAAGGCGCTTTAACGTCACTCACAGGGAAGTGTCACTCACAGGGAAGTGGCGAGAGTGCAGCGCAGCTCTTTGAGCACAGACGGAGCTGCAGACTGATCGCCACCAAGACCCAGAAGAAACAGGCGCATTATGTGTGTTGGGGGGAGGAGGGGACTGCTGGACAGTTCCCACAGCCACCCCACAGGGGATGACGCCACGGCTGGTCAGGCTGCCGGGAAGGTGAGCACGACACCGCTTCTGAGGTGTAAAATACAATCAAACTCTGATAAATGTAACAGAGTCTCTTTCTCTTTGCTAAAATTAAACACAAAATAATTTAGAACATGTTTAACGTCTTGCCTTTTCTTTATTTTAGGAAACTGTATTCTAAACAAAGCAAAGCATGTTTGCTAAAATCTCCCTAATAGGCAAGAATTAATTCCTAAACTCATATATGATATATAGTTCTACTAAAATGCTGACTATTAACCACAGAACTTGCTACACGCTCCTGTGCAAACATGTGTGGCGTAAATCCTAAAGAAGCCGACACACCCTGCGTGAGTGAGCACACGCCCTGCTCTCAGCCGGTCCCAGTCCCCGTCAGAACCACCCTCATCCAATCAGACCACAGGCAGAGAGACAGAAGCTGCAGCCAGGACCCCTAGGTCCCCCGGGCACACCGGCCACTTCGTGATCCCCACAGTCTAGGTTCTGGGTCCTTCCCCGAACAAGGAGAAGTCGAGGATGAAAGAACTACGGGAGTAAGGTCCCTTTCAGCAAGAGGGTCTGTGACCGCTGGACTAACAAGACTGTCTTACCTCACTGTAACCTCCTCTTGCAGTTTCTTCCGTTTAGGGGGCCTTCCTCTCCTCTTTCCTGTTTTCCCAGGAACACCAGAGACATTTTTCTGTCCTTCACTCTCCCTGAGAAACAGCACATCAGACAGAAACGTCCAGTCACAGTGCACATGCCCCGTGAGCACAGCTCTTCTGCTGGGGGATCCTGAAGGAAAGACCGCGGCGCCCCAGACCGCCAGCGCTTCCTGACCCTGGGACCTGAGCGAGACCTGGTACCTTCTGAGCAGCAGGAAGAGACTGCGGAAGGCAGGAGGGCAGCCTCGCTGCAGGGAGCTGTGGAAGGGCGAGTCCCCATCGGGGGCTCAGCTGCTCCAAGCCTTCCCTAAGGGCCTCCTGGTCCCCTCCCGATGGGGCCTGTCACCTATCCTAGCAGGAAGATGGAGTCTCAAGAACAGAGCACATGGAGGAAACCACGGCAGCAAAGTGCCTGGGCTGCTGAGACAAGCCGCAGCCCAGAGCAACCTCTGACCGGGGTGGGCGCTACCGCAGAGCCTGAGGCACCCCGATCCCCCCACTGCCACCCGAGGCTCCAAGCCGACTCCTGCTACCGCTGCATAAAGCCGCCCAGGGCCACCCCTTGACAGGCAGACAGCCAGTTCCTCACCAAGGGAACCACGGCGCCACTGAGGCATTCACTCTGAATAGCATTCCTGCACAGCGGCTCCCACAGCCCCAACCCTGAACAAAGTACCTGCTGGAGGAGAGCTCCCCGCCGGGTTTCCCTGGCACTGGGTCCTCCTTGTACATCCGTGTGCCATAGAAGTACCAATACAGCGCCCCGGAGTTGTCTTCCCCTAGCGGCTCCACACGGAGGCTGTCTGCATCCAGGCCCTGGGTCCAAGGGCAGGGAGGGAGGTTGGGGAATGGGGGACAAGACAGGAGAAAGGACAGTGAGGACTCGCACTCAGACGCAGCCACTCCTGAGAAGGCCCAGGGCAGCAAGTAGTTTTCTGAGACAGAGAACGGCTCCCAGCCCACCCCCGCTGTCGTCGCACTGAGAGGAGAGGCCCCAAAATGAGCTGGTGAACGAGTTACAGGCGTGGTGGACTTGTTCCGAGTGTGTGTCCACACCAGGATGGGCAACAACAACAGAGCGGAGCCTGCATTTCGAAGCACCGTCCCCTGCGACCCACCCCGGCTGCTCCACCAGGAGCCACAGTGACAACTTCTGCATCCCGCTAAGACCGCAGCCCACCCACCTCTGCGTCCCGCCACTGCACACACCTGTCTGCAGGAAGGACTGCGCTGAACTGCACGGTGACAGCTACACAGTGTCCATGGGCAGGGCTGAGCTGGGAAGTCATCAGCACAGCCCACCACTGCTGCCCGAGAGGGTCAGTAGCTGACCTCCCTGTGGGCGAAAAGCCTCTGCCTGCTCCGTCCCTCTGAGACAAGCGTCTGAATGGACCCAGCAACAGAATGCGGGGGGGGGGGGGGGGGGGGGGGGGGCCGCCCCTGCCTTCTCCAGCACACTGGTGGCGATGTGTGTGTGTGGTAGGGATGAGCTTCACTAGCACAGATGGGTTAAAGTCTTTTGAGTTTTCAACAAATATTTCAATTATTTCAATAAAATTTTAGGCCTTAGGAAACAAACTCAGTGGTTAATTTGGCTGATGACATGAAGACCGTTCTTCTGTGTCTGCAACTCAACGCATGTGAAGGGGACGGAAGCAAACTCGAAATTCACCCGACACACAGTTGTACACATGGGTGCCTTAGAATCCTCCGGCCACAGAGGCCACGTTTTAGAGACACCATTACTGCCAATTTAAGAGTCCCAGGACTAGCCCTGGCTCGTGTGGCTCAGACGACTGAGCGCCAGTCTGTGAACCAAAGGGTGGTCAGTTTGATTCCCAGTCAGGGCACATGCCTGGGTTGCAGGCCAGGCCCCCAGTAGAGGGCGCACGAGAGGCAACCACCCGTTTGTTGATGTTTCTCTCCCTCTTTCTCCTTCCCTTCCCCGCTGCCTAAAATGAAATTAATAGTATCTTCAAAAATAAATAAAATCTTTTAGAAAAAAAAAAAGAAGAGTCCCAGGACTAGTTTACACACACCAAGCTCTGGTGTCTCAGTATGTTCAGAGTTTACATACTGGAGTGCTGTTTATTTTTTTGTTTTTTTGGTTCTAAGGTGGAGGTTTTTAACAGGTGTGACGCAAAAATTTTAAAAACATGCGATACCCAACACTTAGGGGCACTGGCCTCTTTTCCCTTTGACTGGAAAATTAAAAAATGACTACAGCCAATGGTAGGCATCCTGTGAGTGAATCAAATTACACTTATTTTTTTGTCAGAACATCAAAAAATATGTTTTTTGGTATGCCACAGAATGTTAGCAGCGAGTGTTGCGCGCCAGGAGATTGAAGAGGCTAAACTGCTGTGTGGGGACAGGGTGGTGCCAGCACCTTGAGCAGGTCAAAGACGTCGTCCGCGTCCAATCGGTAATCACAGAGACGGTGCAGGATCTGCACCCGCGTGCGCAGAGGCAGGTCTTGGAAACTGGCTTCTCTCAGCGGGTTGGGCTTCCCTTCCTCCAGCTCCCAGCGGTAGTTTATGATGTCCTCGAGGTAGCTGTGGAAGGTCTGGGGCCTGGCACGACGGCCCCAGAACGGAAACACGTTACTATAAAACACACAGGGGGGTTGGGGGAGGGGGGCACTTTGGCGGGCCAGGGGCTGGCTGAGGGGCGGGGCTCACACAAGAAGCAGAGGAGGACAGGCCGGCACAGGAGTGTCTGCCAGCCCCTTGTGGAGCCTGGCGTCATCGCACCCCCTGCTGGGACCTCACGCGGTCAAGTGCTAAACAGGGTGAGCACATTAGGAGTTTCTCACAGCACAGGTTGTTTAACTTTAAGCCACGAACAGCCCATGCTGGTGAAACAGGTCCACGTCTCGCTAATTGACGGTACAGACTGCGAAGCTGCGGCCCACAGTCCACCTGTGTGCACACAAAGGGAGAGACTGCTCGGTCTGGACGCAGTCGGGCTGCCTAGCCCAGTTACCTTCCATTTCAGGTTAAAATGCAAAGGTGGAGAGAACTTCTCTGGACACAAGCATCCACTCCGATGTGCAACTATCATTTTCTATTCCGTTATACATAAGTATTAATCCATGTGACAAAATACTGTAATCCAAATTTTGAAAATAGTTTTTCCATGGGAAACATTTAAGACAGTTTGATGGCAACTTACATTTTTCTGGGTCAAAACTGGTAGTTCTACAAGTGCACTTTGGTGGACACCGAAAACGCGCCTTGTATATGACCTAATAAATGTATGATTGTTAGATGGCTACTCTACACCTCAGACAACGAATCTGATACAATGACGAATGCCTGATTTAAAAACTTCTAACCCGTGTGTCTCACAAGAGTTACATGTGAACACAGTTTAGAAAGAGGCAAGCTGCCGTGCTGACTTGTGACCTAAGGTGGTTATATTGGTGGAAAAGTCAGAGGAAATGGTCATGGGAAAAAATCAAAGGGCCCTAGGCAAACAAAACAGACATTTTTCTTTGGCAGAGAGACAGACAACCATTTCTACGACTGAGGGAAACATGGGTGAGATCCCTGCAAATGCAGCACAAGGCCTTAGGGGCAGACAGGCTCCCTCTCGGCCTGAGAGGCTGGCACAGCGATGCAGGAAGGAGGAGCTGGACCGGGAGCCATTCAAACTGCTGGGGAAAGCAGAGAGCGTGGCAGTGGTCAATTCAAACATAAAATGCCATGCTTTTAAACAACTGCTTGTTGGCAAGGAAGAAAGGAAGGTGACGATGTCTCTTTGGTAATAACCCCCTGTACCTACCACACGCTCCACAGCGTTTTGACACACACCATACAATAAGGTGCATTTGCCTGCAGTTTATAAAATACAGTGTGGGAGCAGCGGCAGGAGATGGGCTGGGCCGCACCCCAGAGGGCGTGCTCCCTCCACCCACTCCAGCGAGGGGCAGGGCACGCGGACCAACAAACACACGTGCACCCGACACACATCTCCAGCGTCCCCACCTCCCCTCCTACAACCTGGCCTGGCCTGTCCAGCCCACCGCACCCCGAGAGACCTGGCAGCTTACAGTTGAAGACCACTCGTTTTCTTTGACGATGTCTCAGCCAAACAAAGTCAAGCCAGGAACAAAAGGGGCAGTGCTCCCTCACACTGAACGCTGAGACTGAACACTCCCCTCTAAGACCAGGAACAGTGTGCTATGAGTCTCAGCCAGTATAGTTAGGATGAGGCCAGGAGGGACAAGGGGCATGGAATGGAAGAAGCAAGACTGTCTTTAGTGACAGACTACGTAAACACTCCTCAGGAATCAGCAACAAACCAGGAAGAAGACTATGGAGACACAGTCAGTACACAGAAGTCAACTGTGCTGCATGTAAACCAGCAGCAAATCCTGGACAATATACGTGTTAACTGCTTCCATCCACAGTAGCATCAAAAATACAGAACTCCCGGAAATAAATGGAAAGATGCCCAATACCTGTACAATGAATCCTATAAAATATTGCTGAAATGAAAGCGGGTAAAGAAATAGATACGTATCATGTTCAAGAACTGGAAAATTCAATTATTTGTTCAAAGTGTCCATCCTCTCTAGCAGGCTTTTTGTTTTCTGGAGAAATTTTGGAGGAAAAAAGCTATGCAGGAGCTGCCCCAACACTGAGGCCCCAGAGACCCGATTCGCTGTGTGAATGCCCTTCCAAGGAGGGGGTGGCGCCCAAGCTGGCAGCCAAGAGCAGGCTGGCCTTCCCGTCACGGGGCCACGCAGGCTCCTGATGACAAAGCAACGTGAAGAAACAGTTGGTCTGGAGACATTTCTACTGGCACTCGCCACCGAGGCCACGCGGCACAGCAAATTCCCACACAAAATAAATAGAGCCACACCAAGCCTATCATTTACTGTCGAGTCGAACAGTATTACACTGAAAACTGTAGCCGTGGGTGCGGCTGACAATCACAGCAGAGCAGGAGGGAGCTTCGTGAAAACGGAGTCAGACGACCTGGGTCCTCACAGGTAAAACACTCTACTAGATGACACCCACAGTCCCTTCCTTCTGAGACACAGACTGTCGTGCAGACTAATCTGAGATTTGAGAAACCTTTTAAAGCAGAGGTCCACATACTCAATTCAGGCAGTCCATGAACTTGGTTGAGAAAATACTAATTGTCATTTTAACTAAACTCTAAAATGTCATATTCGATTCAATTAGGAATGTAGGCAACAAAATACAGTAATTTTAGTATTAGGCGTATTTTTCATCTAAAGATATCAGATATGCCCTGATGATGGGACTCAGTGGGTTCGGCATTACCCTGCAAAGTGAAAGGTTGCAGGTTCCATTCCGGGTCAGGGCACATGCCTAGGCTGCAGGTTTGGTCCCCAGGTGGGGGCGTGCTAAAAGCAACCAACTGATGTTTCTCTCACACATTGATGTTCTCTCCCTCTCCCCGCCTCATCTCTCTAAAAATAAATAAATAAAATCTAAAAAACTATTCGATACTTTCATATCCCATTAAATGTATTATAGATACCTTCCTATAACATTTACAATCATGAATACTTGACTATAAAATAATCTTGCGAAATCAGGCTTGCTGCTAGAGCACATTACTTAATTAGTCGATGAAAAAGCCCATTACTGTATCAAAATGCAGAGCCCAGCTTCATGTTACTGTAGCTGGGCTCTGCTGCCACACGAGGTTGTGCCATCTCCCCGTACTCTCCTACAACGCACAGACTCTGCCACAGGGCCCACGTGAGCCGCACACACGCCTGCGCTGCCGGTCTCGGAGGAGAACTGCTTTCCCTTGCCGGCCTTCCTGCTCTGTTTCATTTCCCGTGTGGGGCTGGGCTCAGAGCTGAAGGTCTGGCCAGCCGGGAGCCCGACCTGTCCTCTGTCAGTGACCAGCTGTGACCCGTGCGGCCTCGGGTGAGTCATTCAACCCCTGAGCCTGGGACACTCCCCTAACAGGTGGGCGAGCACACTGTGCCGGGCCTGCTGCCAGGCAGAGAGGCCCTGGGAGGTGCCCAGCGCGGCCAGAGAATAGCAGGGGCCCGGCTGGCGTGTGCACTTTCCCTCGGTGGACACAGGCTGCCACCGCCCCATCAGGGCGCCGAGAGCAGTGTGGAGAACTCAGTGAAAAGGCGACATGGGCTGTGTGCTGGCATAATGGTCACAATGGTTAGTGGGAACAGCGTGGCAGCCTGTGTGATCTTCTAGAAGCAGGGACTGGTCACCTAGGGCCCCAGGACTAAATCCAACTGAATGTGTGTCTCTTTTTACAACTACAAATATGAAGTCACTCTTGTTGAAACGACTGGGGGGAAATACTACTTCATGACACATGAAAATGATATAAAACTCCAACTGTAACGTCCATCAAGTGCTGATGAGACACAGCCAGGGTTGCGGAAGCCCCCCCCACCAGACCCCACGACGCCCCCCCCCCTGTCTGCCCTGCGTGCCCCCAGAACCCAGAGAGCAGAAGTTGGGAAGCTGCTACAGTGTCCTTTCTACTGCGCACGTGCACAGACAAGCAGCATTTCTACGCACACCGACGTGATCAACTGCTCAAGACTTTGCTGCGGCTTCCCCAAACTCTTGAGTCTTCCCCTCACAGCAACTCAGTGGGCACCGTTGCCGGGCCCATTTCACAGACGGGGCAGGGGGAACACAGAGACCTTCGTTGACTTCTTACTCCCTACAAAAGGCAACGCTTAGAACCAGAGGCAGTGGGGCACTCATCTGTCCCCGCCTCTCATTATGGGCTAGGGTGACAGTAAAACCCCAGAGAGTGTGAGCAGGCCCCTGACGGTGCATGCACATAGTCCCCTGGTGGAAAAAGATAACCACCACTGTGGACAACTCCTTTCAACGCGAAAAGCAGAGTCCACTGCACAGTGGCTTCCCGTCTGGGTGCTCATCACACAGGTCTATTCGGCATGAGCACCCACTGAGCTGCGTGGTTAAGTAAGGTGCCTTTTCCTGTGGGCATATTACACAGCAGCAACTAGTTCCTGAACGGCCGGGGCCCAGGCCTCGCCGAGACCAATTAATTCAAAACTACGGTGCTCCAGCCCTGAAACGCATTTGTCCATTCACAATATTTCAGTCCATGTATACATAACATTTTTACACAAATAAAAACCCTACATTGCTAATGAAAAATACTTTTTTTAAAAAAGGGTAAAAAAACCCACACTGGTTTCTGCCGTGCCCTGCCACGTCACAGGTACGTTCTGCAGAGTGAGGTTTGAGAATGGCTGTGACTAACCACAGGCCCCTGTGCCCCCCACAAAGGGTCTCGAATGGAGCATGGGGCTCCCTCACACTTACCTCCAGAAGCAGGAAAGTCACACCGTTGCTGGCAAAGCAAAGGCGAAGAACTCCGCTCTCTCCTCCCCATTTATAACGAGCACTTACAAATGTTTAACACTCAAGAAGGATCACTTAAAAAAAATGAACCCCTCTTTTCAAACAACAGCACTCAGGAGTCACTGACACAGTGCTGTGATGAGGAAGCAGCACGAAGACGGCGGAGGGGAGCAGGCAGCCTCTGCACCCTCTCCTAGGACGGGCCCCCACGCCACCGGCCACAGCAGGTGTGCCGAGAGGACAGAGAAGGAACAGGTGACAGGAGGAAGCAGGGCGGCTGCATGTAACTGACCTTCCAACATGGTTCTGATGAGACAGACGCTTCCTAAAATTTATCAACTCTCTCTGGCCCTAAGACACGTGGGCGGCACACCTCTCCCTACACCCCTCTTCGAGGAGGGGTGCGGATTGCCACTCCAAACCACACTGGGTGGCTTTTTAAAACTTTGTTTTTTATTCTGCCAAAATGCACTAATTCCATGCAGAGAGTACAGAACATGAAAGGGTCTGACTTGCAGGCCTACAATTCAGGTCCTATGAGCCCTGTCCTTTCAATTCTCCTCATTTTCTTGTCTCAGATAATGTGGGAATCATTCATCTCCTTATCAACTATATGACCTGACAAAAAACTTAAATTTGCAAATGTGTTCCCTTCCCTATAAAATGGCACCTTATTAATCTGTGAGCTGACCTTCCTATCATTTCTTTATCAATTCATAAGAAGACTGAAAAAATGAGATGAACCCAAGTGAAAATATGGGAAAAGGTTATAACTAAGCTAAAATTACTCTGAAAAACATCTGTTATTTTCAAACTAGTTGTTTTTATAGAGAATATTATCAATGTAGATACTTTTCCTGCAACTTAAGAGCGGAGACTAATGGGAAAATGGGAAAAGTAAAAATTATACTAGGAACTAGTTATAGTCATTGACCCAGGGGGCAAACCAATACCTCTTGTTGATAATTCTGCCCACAGGTGATCATCCAAAAACCAACTGGTCCTCGTCTGACAGTCACCACGTGACACACACAGTCTGTGGCGTGCTGTCGGCCCCCACGCACATGTGACCGGACGCAAGCACACAAGGCCCCCGGCGCCATTCAGTGCTGTGCTGGAGTCAGAGCCCGCAGCCTCCCAAGGCCTGCGAGGTGGGCTCTGCCTCTCCTGCTGGCTGAGCTGGGGGCCACGTGGAACAGGGACCAACTGTGAGGGCTGACAGCAGCGCCCAGCCAACTGCTGCTAAGAGCCCATGGGCTACAGTACTACAAATGCAAGGGCACAACCCAGCCTACGACCTGCACGAAGCCACACTCCTTCCCAACCAGTGCCACACCCCTGGCCACGGTCAGTGACAGCCCAGGACCCTGAGCAGAAGGCACAGAGGAAACACGGACGACTTCTGACCTACAGAACTTTGAGATAACGTGTCTTTGAACTACCCAATCTGTGGAAGTCTGCTGTGCAGCAACAGAAAACAAAGGCGTGGATGCCTCCCAGCCAGGCCCCGGGACAAGTGCAGTCCCTACGAGGCCCCAAGCTGGACTCACATAGCTAGGTTGTGCTCCGATTTCCGGCCTGCAGAAACTGGGCCCTCACAGACTTCTGCTGTTTCGGCCATGCTAAACTCCAGGGTGTCGGGCCACACAGCAGTGGGTACCTCCTGCAGCGTGAAGCAGGCCCGAGGAAACCAGAGCAACCACTGAACACACTGAGGTCCCTATACGGAGCAGGTGCAAGGCAGACACAGAACATCTTCTACACTGAGAAGTACCTGAGGTATGAATGTAATCCTACTCTTTAATTCTTAAAAAGATTTTATTTTTAGAAAGAGAGGAAGGGAGGGAAAAAGGAAACATCAATGTGGGGTTGCCTCTCGCATGCCCCCCCTCCTGGGGACCTGGCCTGCAACCCAGGCACGTAGGAATCAAACCGGTTACTTCTGCTCAATCCACTGAGCCACACCAGCCAGGGCATCACTCTGCTTGTAAGAGCAACAAAAATTATAATAGCCAGGAATGCATCTGGCCTAAGTAAATAAAGCTAAAAGTTTTTACTGAGTAAATATAAAGAACTTTAAAAAAGAGATAAAAAACCAATCTCAGTATTGTAAAGATGCCCCTTTTATCCAGATTAAGCACAGGTTCATTTGACTGTAACTAAATGAAGGATACTGCTTACAGACATCATCCTTCTCTGGAGGACTGAACAAGCAGGACAAGCGAAGACCAGTGGGAGCAGAGCCAGAGCCACCCGACTGGGAGGTACCAGGAGCACCCGAGGGTCCCAGCAGACCTGGCAGGCGGCGCTGTGCAGCCCGCCTGCAGGAGGTGTGAGGAACGCTGGGGACGGAGGCGGCTGGTCTCCTGAGTCAGTGGCGGTCAGATCTTTAGAGGTTTTCTAAACGCCACAGGCTGAGATTTTAAACATGAGATCTCCTTTTGAACATCGCCACAAACTACAACCCTGCGTCTGAACCACATGGGACCTGCTCCTCTGCACCTACCGTCTGAGCTCTGCTCTCAGACGGTGAGCCCTTGACCGTCACCTCACTGCCTGCGGGTCTTTGGCAGGTTCACTGCTCACTCACTCATATACGTGTTGATCAGGCTTTACTGGTACGGACGCTGAGAAAGCTCGCATGCGCCAGCCCGGGCCTCTTGATCACCGTCTCACACAGGGTATGCACGGCATGGACCCCAGAGTACTTACACTGTGGCTGCAGGAACCACAGTTGCGCCATTCCTGTATGCTCACACCTGCCGGCACTGTCAGCTCTGTGCAGACCAAGACCCTGGTCGAGCCAACACCTGCCGCCAGCACAGTCGGCCGTGCTCCGGGCAGGGCAGGGCACCCTGGCAACTGCCCTGGAAAACCTGCCATAGGTGCCCCCTCCAGCAGAGTGACCTCACTTCCAGGACTGGGAACGAAGGAGCCACCCTCGAGGCACGTATTCTGTGTCCAAGGCCAGGGATGCTAACTGTTTTCAGCAGTTAAACGCTGGACAGAAACACCCATCTACCAAACGGGATTTTTGGATAACCACATTTAAAGAAAAACTAGTTATAAGAAAACAATTCATTGTAATGAAAACAGTCAAGCTACAGAAACGTGAAGTTATAGACACGATGTGACTACACTGTGCTTAAACTGCACAGGCCCCCCACATTCCATCCACAGAAGACTGGGGAGCCATGGAAAACGGCGTCACCACGTCTGAGCGGCGACAGGGCCAGTGACTCCCCTCTCAGTCCTCCTCTCTGTTTGGTGAGACGCCCATGAGTCCTGGGGACAGAGTGCAATCAGCACGCCAGACAGGACCGCCAGACTGGGGGACCCACGTGTTTCAGCCTTTTGATTCTGTGTGGAAACACACGGTGAGGAACACAGCTATCAGGCCAGGGTCAAAGCAAGGGCCGCAGGGGGAATACCCTCCACCTGTCCGCAGAGGCATGGTTTCATCAGGCAGGTGAGGAGCGCGGGAGCCCGAGGCCAGTAGTGGTGGCTGCACCGTGGCACAAGAGAGCAACAGAAGCACAGTGGAACCCCGTTTGAATCTGTTCGGCTGCATTGCTGTAAATAAAAATTGGAAAGGGAGGCACATCCCAGGCAGAAGAAACCCTACACTTGCATGTCAGTTGGGGGACTTGTGAGGAGATGCAAAGCTGTGGCTGGCACCGCAGAGAGAGCCAAGCCCAGGGCTCAGGGACTGTCGGCGACCAGCTGTCCACCCGCGCTCCTGCTCAGGGTGGGCTCTACTTGGTCGCTGGGCCAGGCTGGGGTTGGAGACTCACGTGATGTCCCTGCGCTGGTAGCAGCCCTGCAGCAGGCAGGCAATGAGGTCGCTGATGAACTCGGCGTCATCGTGGTGCAGTGCCGCCTCCAGCTCCTGGGGGGAGAGAGCAGGTGAGAGGCCAGATGGACCCAGCACTCCTGGTGCCACCTGTCCCGGCCCCGCCCCGACCCACATCCCCACAGGGCCCCCCACACTACAGAAATGCACACACGCCCCTTCCCAACAATCAGCCTTCAACTGACATAAATGTGCTTTACTGCAAACATGGAGTGACTTGGAAACTTTTCTCTGTGTACTCAACAGGTTCAACAGGTGACCCAACTGGGACAGTTTTAAGGAGCCCCTGTTTTGAACAAGCAGTGGCAGTGAGCCATTTAGCGGCTTGAATTTTAAGGACACCACAGGCCCCCCTCGGAGGGCCACACCTGTCCCGAGCCAGCTGCTCCAGGGAAGCCAGCAGATGCCCAGTGATAGGGTCCAGAAGGGACAGTGAGGACTTTCAGGGGGCCCTGTTTCTCTGCTCGACCCCTGGGATAAACTGGCATTTTCTGAGGGGAGGGGTGGCAGAGCTCGGGGTGTGAGCAGCTCATCCCCGATCAGGCCTGGACCTGCAGCCACCAGCCACCAGCCACGTGGCGCACCCCAGAGCACACACCGAGCTGCTCCTGTGCACCACGGCCCTGGGGCTGGTTCTCACCTCGTTTCTCAAATTCCTACACCGGCAAACTTCACAGGACCGAAGACCGTCGCACACACTAGCTAGTGCAAACAGAGCACAAAACTGCCTCGAGGTGGTGCCACGAAAGAAAGGAAGCCCGTGCAGCCAGCACGCCCAGGTGACTGGGCCAGGAGGCAGGGCTCAACCTGACAACATACTGCTTTTAAGCACAAACTTGGCAATTATTAACACGCCCACAGCTGTGTTCTTATTCTTGTATTAACTTACTGTTTTCTACATTCTAGTTAGTGACCGTCCAGGAAAATAAACGCTACCAAGCAAAGATAACAAGGATTCTTTCATGGAGCAAACATGCAGTGGGCACCCGCCCTGCGTGTAAAATAATACAGTACCTCCCACGCACTGGGAGCTTAGTTCAGTTAGAAGAGAAGAATGTACAAAGACAGACAAACAGGCAGACAGAAATTAGCACAGGTGCTGTGGGAGTTGGGGAGAAAAAGATGATTCTGGCTTTTTCATGGAGACAGTGGGGGCACACCTAAGGTGAAGAGCCGTGACCTGACCACAGGGCACTGCGAGGACACTCGGGTCTGTGGCAGGGAGAGGGAGACACCTGGATCCAGGTCCAGCTGAACTCAGGGAGAGGCCAGGGCAAGATCCGAATGGCCCCTACTTGAAGCCTTATCAGCAGGCAAGCATGACTCTGGAGTGTGCCACAGGGTGACAGAGGCTGAGCCCCACCGGGCAGGTGAGACAGTCACTGAACACAACGCTGCAGGTGAGCTCTCGCATCTCCACTCCCTTGACATAAAGGTGGAGAGAAGCCACGTCTGGAAAGGTCACATGGCCGTCTGTCCCCACTGCACACAGTAAGCCCCAGGCACCCCCAGTCCCCGCCCCACGCAGGTTCTGGTCTGGGACACCACCACCAGGCCACACTGTATCCTATCCATGAAAACCGTCCTCTACAAGCCACCTGCCCCACCGTAGCCGTCCTTCCCCATCACGGTGAACCAGGAGCACAGTGCGACCCTCAACTAAAGGCACGGCCGTCTGCACTAACGGACACTTCCCAGTGTTTTCACAGAACACAAGTACCAAGGCAAACGGTGACCAGGGCCACATCTGCAGAGAGGAGAACCTGACCAGCTGTGACGAGGAGGGGACAGCGAGAAGTCTGCGGCAGATCAGTGGGGAGGAGCACAGGATTCCTAGTAGCCACGCGACAATCATACTATATAGCAAATTGCAAAATGGACATTAACTTTTTACATTCCTGAACAAAAAACGTCAATCTTGTAGGAACAAGTTCAAACCTACCACTAATTCTGTTTCTTTCCCACCTCCTGCCTCCCACCTGGACACCCTGCTCTGGCTGCGGCACAGACGCCCGCGGGACGTTCGCCCTCCAGCAAAGTGAGCATAAGTCCTGGCCACTCTGTCTCTGCCCATGACGCTGTCCTCCGAGGAGGCAGAGAGAGATGTGGTGGCAACAGTGTCAGGGAATGAATGCCCTTCCTGGTTTCCTCCCTGGGGCCCCGCCTAAACAGTGGCTGGCCAAATAAACTCACCAACCACACACATGTGCATGTGCCGCTCCTACTCTGCACCAGATGACACAAGACACCAAGATGAGTAAGGGCAAGACCGTTAAGACCCTGCTCCTGTCTTTCCTCCCCGCCGCCTGTCACCGTGTCCCGCATGTTTATGGACCGGTGGGAGGGGGGATAGGGAGAGCAAAGACAGGGGAAGGGCTGAGATGTAAGCCACATTTTCACGTAGGCACTTTTTTTTAAATTTTGCATTGTTATTCAATTACAGTTGTGTGCCTTCTCTCCCCATCCCTCCACCCCACCCCACGTGGGCACTTTCGTGTGCACCAGTATCTCCCCAGCAACGGGCCCAGTGCCTGGTGCAGAGCAGGCGTTCCCGCGGCTTCCAGACTCGACAGGAAAGGACTGCGCAACAACACAGTGAGGGCCACGCTGGACACGAGAAGCAGCTCGGGGAAAGCTGCAGACACTGAGGACGGTGGGGGGGAGGAAGAGCATGTTGAGTCCAAGCAGGGCAGGCCCACCCCTGGAGAACCTTCTCTGAAAGCCTCATGGAAGAGGGTGGATCTGCTCGCACGGGCGGCAGTGGAGTCTAGGGCCAAAGTGACCATCAGCTGTCCGTTCTGACAGCAAATGCAGAGGGTGGGAGGGGTCTGGAGGGCAGGACCCTGGGGGCAGCCGCAGGCCCCACAGCCTTCAACAAGTGCCCCAAAACTCACAGGCACACACAGTCAGGGTACCCCTCCAGAAGGCAGAAAAGCTGCAGTAACACAGCAGCAACTGCAGAAAGAGAAGGGAGAGGACTTGAGAACACGCAGAAGATGAATTAACACTGTTAATGGGCAGAAGACACAAATGCAATTGCATCAGAAGCAACACGAGGCCATGGACTGAAGGCCTGTATGACTACACTCGCAACACTAGATGATTACCGTCCAATCATGCAGTTGAAGCCCAGCCGTCCCTGTCGCTGGGGTCTGCGTTGCTGCCCCGACCTGCGACCTGCAACTGCTGGACACACCAAGGAAATGAACGCTACCCCGACTCCCAGGAGCCCCCCACCACCTCAGCCCAGGGTCAGCATCAATGGTGAAAAAAGCAGATCCCTTGCTCCATACAGAAGAATGTCACTGCTACCAATAAATCTACTTAAAAACCAGGAAAAATATGAGGACGTGTTGTGAAGTTTCTGGTCTGAGCCATCGCCAAACAGCACCTACTGTCGACATCTTTTCATGGTTGCCACTGGCGCGTGAGGCCAGGGCTTCAATGACAAAACAAAAACCAAGACCTGCGAAGGTTAAGCTTGGCACAGCCAAAGATAAAACACCCTTAAATTAAAGGGTTACCATACTTTACTTACATGTAAATTATTAATTTTCTAGTTTAAAAATACTAACATTTTGTTAACCTGTGGCAGTTGACACAAATCAAAATTAGTAAATCAGATATAGATTCTTTCAAAGTCTAAGAACAAGTTATCTTAAATGCTTAAAAACACTTAAGTTGAATTATTAATCTGTAACACATCTATATTAAATCTAAGGTAACTTCACTCCATATCTGGATTTTTAACATCTCCCATGGGTGCCGGCAGGCAGAAGACTGTGGGAGAGAAGCACTGATATGTGAAACATCCACAGACCAATGACAAAACGTGTTATGAGCTAAGAATTACAACTAATAAAATCTGTGCATCTGAGGTTTAAAAAGAAGGAAAAAAAGGTCACAGTTCTACATATTCTGCCTACCTCAGGACCAAGGCTTAACTGGCGAATCAACCCCGGTTTTCTTAACATTATCGGCAGAAACTGGGGACTGACATCCCTACCTTAATTAGAAAAAAATGGTATAAATGACCTGTCCAGCTGTGGTGGCCAGGCTAATGGGGCTAGGCGATGGCTCTCCCCAGTGAGTTGGCCTTGCCTGGCTGGCAGGCCCGTGAAAAGTGCCCACAGCCAGGACACTGGTGCACAGACGGCTGCTGGGCCGGGCCGGCACGGCATGGAGAACAGGCATGCGTGAGCTGTCTCTCCAGTGACACAAGCACCGAGGGGAACTCTGTGTCCTCTGCAGACACTGTACTGTAGTCCTGTGCCTACCGTTTTACTGATGGAACAGAGAAACACCTCATCAGCAAGAAAATGGGTCTCAAAATAGAAAGTTGCTTTTAAAAATGGATTTGTACAATACTATGCTTCATAAATTAGAAGCTACCTAGCTAACCCACCGAAAACATAAGCAGGCCCAGGGCAAGTCGTGAGCTGATGAAGTCATCAGTGAACTTCAAGCACAGAATCAGTTAAGCCTGAGCTGGAGATGAGGCGGTGAGCCCGGGCGGGCAGAGCCCCACAACGGCCGCCCTCAGTCTATGCTGAGCCGTGCTGAGCGGGGGAACCAGCGGCACTAACACAGGCCCCAGCTCACAGCCCTGTGCTGGGGTGCTGGGTAAGCGCATTACAGAAAGGCAGCACAGATGAGAAACAGGAAAGCAATTCCAATCCTGCTGAACAAAAGAACTCCCTGGTCGGTTAAACATTCTCTACTTCGATGGGGACGGAGCCAGATCTGCAAGAAGCAGATGTCCTGGGGGATCCGCTTCACAACAGCGTGAACAGATTTAACACGTACTGAACCGTGTGCTTGAACGTGGCTAAGGCGGTACATTTTGTGTCGTGTTTTTTGCCACGATTTAGAAAAAAACTCACAGAGACGTATCTACTTCCCAACGGTGGCTGCATGGATTATATGAGGCAACAGTTCATAAGAGGGGTTCCTCCAGCACACAGTAGGTGCTCTGTAACAACATCACAACTATTCATCTTCCTCTCACAGGGGTAGTGTGTGGGGAGAAAAACAACTGCTTTAAAGATAAAGTGGTTTTTTGAGGGAATTCTGAACAGAAATTCCCATTCTTTGAATGCATGGCCTGCAGTGTTCACAAGCCAATAAAAACTCCAAAGAAACACTAGGAAATGCAGGTTATTCAAAGCCTCCGTGCTGGCACCCCCATGTGTCACCAGGTCCCAGACTAGGGCAGTGGGCCGTGCCCTCCCTAACACTCCACCCCCACCCTCCCTCCTTTCTGCATTTCCTTTTCACTGTGAGCAGTGAGCTGTGAGCACGAAACCTGAACTTTGCCAGGAAAACCAGCCAATGGGCACCAAGAAGGGGACCGGTCCCCCTGCTGCTGGGCACTGAGAGCGGCTGAGAGAGTCGCAGGGTTTGTCCTCTGGCAGCTGCGTCACAGCTCATTAGGGACAAGTCCCTGTGACATCGCCCGAGTCCTCCCCCCTCCAGAGCAAGCAGAGGCTGCTGGGAAAGAACACAGGACTCAGCAAGGGGACAAACCAGGACAGGCCAGGGAGGGGGAGAGGGCCTTTGGTTCATGCCTCGAGAAAACATCGACAGGCCTTCATTTACAAAATTCCCACCTGCCTAATAAATAATTTCCACACTTAAAATATTACAAATTTCTTTTTTTTACAAAGATTTACTTATTTTGGGGGGGGGGGCGGAGGGATGGGGAGAAGAGGCATACAGCTGTAATTGAATAACAGTAAAATTTTTTTTAAAAGATTTACTTATTTTAGAGAGGGAAGGGAGGAAGGGAGAGAAACATCCATGTGTGGTTGCCTCTCGTGCGCCCCTCACTGGGGACCTGGCCCACAACCCAGGCACGTGCCCTGACTGGGAATTGAATTGGTGACCCTCTGGTTCACAGGTCAGCACTCAATCCACTGAGCTACACCATTCAGGACAGAATATTACTAATTTCTTCAATGTGCCACCTCTGTAAACACCTTTTCTTAAATAATATAAAAGGTACTTCTTACTGCTTGATACACTTTTAATTCCTGCATTTTTTTGCTAAAAATAATGCTAAAGAGAGAAACCTTCTTTTCTTCAATTTCCACATTAGGATAAAGACCACTGATTTCTACTACTGCCATCCAAGCACAGTAATTCCTTTGAGTTTACTTAAGGAGGGAAATAAAGGCATAAAGAACACCAAGCCCTGGCTGGTGTAGCTCAGTGGATTGAGTGCCAGCTTGCAAACAGAAGGGTCACCAGTTCGATTCCCAGTCAGGGAACATGCCTGGGTTGTGGACCAGGTCCCCAGTAGGACCCACACAAGAAGCAACCATATATGGATGTTTCTCTCCCTTCCTCCCTCCCTTCCCTTC
This sequence comes from Desmodus rotundus, assembly GCF_022682495.2. NCBI lineage: Eukaryota > Metazoa > Chordata > Mammalia > Chiroptera > Phyllostomidae > Desmodus > Desmodus rotundus. Next base: position 94,286,195 of record NC_071399.1, on the reverse strand, counting down.
TAAAAGTAAATAAAATCTTTAAGAAAAAAAAAGAGAGAGAATGTCAAATATGTTGTACTTGATTTTAGAAGATCACAAATCATCTTAATTTACACAAGAACCAACTTAGTCAGAGACAGGGCTCCTGTCTAGGGCCAGAACTACTCACATGCAGGGTGCAGAGTTGCCCAGCTGCTGCCAGGAGAGCCGCCTGTCACCGGGCCAGGAGTCAGAAGAAACCAGCCTGCAGCCTCCAGGGGCACCCTGAGCCAGGCAGCTGATACTTTCCAACCCAGTATAAATTAATCTAATCCCAGAGGCCTGCCCTTGCCAATTTAGAATGTAAAGTCGGAATCAGCTCAAGTGGGCACAATGGTGAGACTTCCCCAAAGGCTGCAGGTCCATACTGCGGCTCCACGGCAGCTTCCCTCCTGCTCCACCTGGAACCAGAGACAGCTCTGCCACCGTGTCCAGCTGGGGACCAGTAGAGGGGAACCCAAGCAGCTCCTCCGGTCAGAGAGGACCGCCCCCATCCGTTCCCTGGAAACCCCTAACCACACCAGAGAAAGTATGAATCTATGAGAATGTGAGCTGCTGAAAGAAAGTCAGTGAAGTAGCTCCTTAGTAACAAAAGGCAGAGAAGGTCCAAGGAAACGCCCAAGCTGCAGAGAGGTTCCCAAGCACTGCACTTTCCCCGAGGCTGGTGCCTGGGCATTCCCTCTCAGGTTGTGTCCACAGCACCGCAGTGCGGAGCCACGCATTGAAAACAATTCAGCTTCCTAGTCTCGCTTTTACTTTGATTTCTTGTTGTCACTGTAGCTGCTTAGGAAAATGGTCCCCCCTCCTTTACTGAATTTACTGGAGTGGCACTGATTAAGAAAATTATACAGGTTTCAGGTGCAGCTTAGGAAGACATTCGTAGCTCCTATTTTTTGCATGAACTTAAAAAAATGAAACAGGAGACTTCCTCAGACAGCCCGTCTGGAGATTCTTCAGACCCTCATCACCCGCAGGCTCAGCTGTGCATCTGTCCTCTCTGCTGCTGGACACAGCCCTGGTTTTGCTGGAAGTTATTTTAGGTACTGGAGCCCCTGTGGAACAGGCAGCGCTTCTGAACAGAGAAGAAAGGCTTGTCCAGCTGGGAAGGCTAATGGGATGAGGTTTTCAGGACACACTGCAGGGACCGAGACTGGAGGGTGACAAGGCCCCCAACCTGGTCCCGGCAGGAAGTGAGGGGCCTAAACCAGAAGGATGACGGCAGAAATGTGAAGGAGAAGATGGAAGGGGAAAATTTCAGGAGCGGGGTGAACAAGGTTTCCCAACTCAATACTTCGTGTTTAAACTGCGTGTTTAAGAGAATGGAAAAGGGGGTTTCAGGTAAGCACGTTCGCTGAACAGAAACAAGGATGATGGAAGTTGAATGGAGGCAAGGTGGTAGGTGTGGGGTGGGTGCTGATTCAGCTCAAAATACAGTCTTAGAAGTTTAAAGTGTTCACGTCTGACTGTGTCCTGTCTCCTGCATGAAATGACAGAATCGCACATACACAACTTCATGTAACTTCGACGTGTGCAAGGGCTGGGGCCCTTCTGACAGAACAGTGCAGTCAGTTCCACACAGGCAGCCACCGGATGGGACACAAGCGGAGGGGCGTCCCGGGCCCAAGAACACACACTCTGCACCAGGCCCTTGTTACCTACGCACTCAGGATGCAAAGAGAATGAGAACCCCATCCTCAAGTAACGTAAGATGGAGAAAGAGGTGCAGGAACTGAAGTCCGTGTGACGCCCAGCACAGCAGAGCGCTGCCATGGAGACTGGCAAGGTGAGCGAGGTGGCAGTGACCAGCACACATGGGGTGGCAACAGCAAGGCTGTCCGGGAAGGGCAGGCTGCCTTTAAGACAGGAGGGTTGCCCACAAGCACGTGGAGGCCCGGGCCAAACCCCTGGCGCTGCCCAGCACCTGCACAGGAGCCACGGAAGGTCCACAGAGAAGACGAAGAGAAATCAGCCATGGGGAACAACCAGTCTGAACAGATGAATGTCAGAAATGCCAGAAAGTCAATCAAGAGAAGAAATCTGGGAAGACAGGACAAACCAGGGATGAGCAGGGTACGTCTATCACTAAGAAGATAGTATCATCTGCCCTGGCCAGTGGCCCAGTGGGTTGGAGCGTCGTCCCATGCACCAAAAGGTTCAGGGTTCAATCCCCAGGTGGGGCGTGCACGAAAGACAACCGATGGATGTTTCACTGTCACATTGATGTTTCTCTCTCCTTCCTCTCTCTCTAAAGTCAATAAAAACCATACCCTTAGGTGAAGATTTTTTGAAAAAAACAAAATAGTATGGTTCATTAAAAAAAGTGTTATGACCGAAAAGGGATGAACTGGCTCACGTATGCTGGGCACTCTGGTCCAAGGTGAAGAAGTGGAGGGGCTTCCCCAGCCCTGTCTGACTGGGCAAAGACCAACTGTCCTGGCTGGGGGCAGGAATACTTCATCAGGCCTGGGAGGGACCCCCCAACCCCCCGCTCCTTGATTAGTAAGTGGGCCTGGTGTTCGGGAGGTGGTGTGTGTCGATGGTAGGAGTGAATATAAGGACCCACCCCAGTTTTCAGTAAGTAAAATGTCACTCTGAGACCCGGGGCCTAAGGATACCACTCAGTTTTTGAACCAACAAAGCTGAGGGCCAGAACTGTTCATCTGAAAGCATTCCCCACAGAGACAGAGGGGAGCGAGGGTACACATGGCAGGCAGAGGGGGTAGGGGTGCTGCTGCTGGCGGAGGAAGGCTTGTTCAGCAATGTCTCTCTCATAGAACAGTTATCTAGAATATAAATACTTCCATTACAAGACACTCGATTGTTTTATTTTAAGATAACAGTAGTTAGACAAGAGACAACAGCCTGAAACAACCTCAACCAATGCCAGATTTAGATCCTTACAGATGTCATTTGATTCCACCCGTTTTGCAAGGAGACCAAAAAACAAAAAACAAAAAAAACATTTCACAATGATTCAGCCAGTGCTCTGGGGTGAGACATCGATTCCAAGTGTTGGTTATCATTATAACAACCACTGTAAATAGAAATATACACCCACAGAGCAACTGAAAAGCCCAATGATCCTATTACAGGAACAGGTACTTGTGACTTGGGAGACGTTTTCAGAAAGCAGCGTCTAAAGTAGATTCAAAAAATTAAGACAGAAGTGAGGGTGAAGTGCTCTAGAAAACTGTATTGAGTTGTTCAAAAGTGGTTCTAAGTGGTGATAAATTACTTTTTTGGAAATAAGAACAGGGAAAAAGCAATTATTTCTAAATTTAAAAATTCAAGTGTTTATGTAAAAATCTCTAAAATAAGTTTTCCAAACAGAAATTTGACCATTTCATCTCTGTCATTAAAGTTCATACGTACTAGCCCTGGCCAGGTCGCTCAATTATTAGTTAGAGCGTTGTCCCCATACATCAAGGTTGAGGGTTCAACCCCCGGCCAGGGCATGCACAGGAAGCAACCAGTGAATGCATCATAAGAAGAACAAGTCTCTCTCTAAAAGTCAATTTTATAGAAGTTTATACATAGTATGATTAAGTCAATACTCCCCAAAAGTTCTACTGGATCATCTCACTGGGAAGACTGCTTAAATTTAAGCACACATGATAGCTTTAACCTGCTACCACCACTAGGAAAGGAACTGCTTAAGTCATCCTAACAAGTGGAGGTTCTCACTGACTCATGCCCTTCCCCTTTTCCAAAGGGAACCACACCTCACCAGGGAAGAGACGGAAACAGTCTGGGAAAATGGAAAAGGTACGTAAGCAGTAGTTTACAGTGACCCCATTTCTTCTGAAACGCAGCCTATGTCACACACTATGTTCCTCATTCAACTTCCAAGCAGGAAGGATGGCTACCTCCACCCCACCCTTCCAGCCCCTCATCCAACATCCCAGTTATCATCCCAATTAACTCACACCCTCCAGTTCATTAGGCCCCCGATTTAGAAGGCTTCTTTATAACCCCAGAGCTCTCCTGTTTGCTTTCCCTTTCATCCTCCCTCATCTTCCACCAAAAAACAAAAGCAAACACAAAAAACAAGAAAAACCCTGCACTCTTTTTTTATCTAGTGGACTAACGAAACACATAATCTGATATTTTCCAATTAGGTTTTTATCAACCTCTGTAGTGGGAAACATCAGCTTCACAGCAGGAAGGAGTTAAAAAATAACCAGGAAAAACAACAACAAACTGGTGAGGGTCCTTGAGAATCAGGTGAAGGACTTAAGATTTGAGTAAAGAATTTGACACAAACAACTTGGAGGACAGAGTCGTAATGTAGGCAGAAGGAAATACAGGCATGGGAAGAACAAAACCAAGAATGGGGCTGCCAGGTGACTGCAACCAAAACACCACGTGTGCACTCTGTGGCGTACCGCACGCCCTGATGACGCTCACGTACAGAAAAGACCAGACCGGCGTCTCCAGGACAGGCCAGAACATTCAAAACCTGTTGGAACGCACGCGTCCATACGTTTACATTGGACTTTCATTTCTCAAAAGTGCAATGAGCCTCAAACAAATGTTAGCAGTTAGCAAAACTCGCTGGAGCTCAGTGCACCAAGCCGAGACCTCTGTGCCCAGCCTGCACTCGCCCTTCAGGTAGGTGTGGCTGAGCCGTCAACCACAGGACACGGTCACTTTTCTGACCACTCAAATTTTTTAAAAATTACATGGATGCCGCCCTGGCTGGTGTAGCTCAGTGGATTAAGCGCGGGCTGAGAACCAAAGGGTCGCCAGTTCGATTCCCAGTCAGGGCACATGCCTGGGCTGCAGGCCAGGTCCCCAGTGGGGGCCATGTAAGAGGCAACCACACATTGATGTTTCTCTCCCTGTCTTTCTCCCTCTCTTCCTTTCTCTCTAAAAACAAATAAATAAAATCTTAAAAAAAGAATAAATTACATGGATGCCTTTTAAAACTCCACACTGGTCGAGAAATTTCACTGGTTCGCCTTAAGCAATGAAGCTTCTGGTTATTTGCAAAAAGATGAAACATTAGTTCATTTATAGTGAAACTGTGCACTAAAATGACTGAATCTCAGAGATAGTAAAAAAAAAATTATGTGCAAAATATTCTCACCAACATTAGTGATGCAAACACATTTCCATTCCCACCATTCTACTGCAATCAAGTCAAATCCAATGAATGGTCCTCGGCACTACCCAGGACCTAAAAGCCATATTTAAATTTGCTGATTCTCTCCCTTCAGAGCACATCCTCACCTCACTGGCAGCCCCTTTCCACCTTCGCTGGCCCCCCACTCTCCCAGTTCTCGACATGAGAGAAAACAGCTGGGCCCAGGCGCTGACCTGCCTCTCTTCCCAGTCCTTTCGGGTCTCTGACTCTCATTGGCACCTCCCACTTCTCAGACTTCCAAAGTTGGCTTAGGCAAAGGGGCACACCACTGCTGAGGGTCAAACAGGCTGCACACACTTCCCAAAACCCTCACCGAATACTGATCCCACCGCCTCTCACCTGCCTCCATGCAGACCACCCCAGTCTCAATAAACGACATCTTCGGGGTGCTCCAGCGGAACGCTTCTCGTTTCTTCCCGACCCTTCTCAGAAATCAAATACGAGTTGGCCTCTCAGCTGTGAGGCTGCACCTGTACAGCCCCCAGGGACAGCCTGTCACTCCCACCGCCCACTCTTGCACATCCCACACTCCCAGCAGCCTTGGACGCTGCCCCCACCCTCCTGCCTCTAGCCCCTATCCCCTATTCCCACGCCTCTGCCCTCTCGCTGTCTTGCATCCTTGTCCCTAGTGCAGAGCTAATGCAGATGGAGGCTGAGTAAGCAGGAGGCTGGAGTCCCAGGCAATTTCTCTTAAAGGGCCTGTGCACGGGGACTTACTCAGTCCCACCCCCTCTGTGCTCCAGCACCAGGACAGAAGCTCGAAAGGCACCAGGGACACAGGGGGAGGAAGTGAAGCATCAGAAATCAGGGTGAGAGCTGGGGGGCAGCTTTCTCCCAGACAGACCTGCTGGCAGAGGCCACTGATCCTTTGCTGAGCGACTCCCCCATCACAGAGCATGCAGGTGCAGGCGGAAGCCAAGTCTGCATCTCCGCCAACCTGGCTCTCACACCATCTGCCCCATCCCACTTCCAGGCCCATCCAAAGCCCTTTCCTGTGGCTTTCCTACACAAATGGCCTCTCTTGCCTCATGCTTCACTTTCCTAAAGTTTTTCAAACAAGCCACATCTGATCTTCAGGAGCCCCTCACCTCTCGCTAAGTGTCCCAGGCCCAGCACTAACAGCAGCTGGCCTTGGTTCACAGCCTGGCCTCTCCTGGGCACCTCCAAGCCCAGCACAAGTAGTAGCCATCTGCACATCACTTTGCAGCTCATGCTGGGTGGACCCCAGGCAAGGCACAGGTGGGGGCTGACGTTGGCCTACACCTCCTGGGAAGCCCCAGAGCCAGCACACCCAGTGGACAGCTTCACACCATGTTGAAGCACCGCCCAACCCCCTCCACGAGAGACACACTCAAGGGGTAGACTCAGGGGACACCAGCGCCCCCTGGAGTGAGTCCTGCTCCCTGGGGTCAGCCCCTGCCCAGCTGAACCTCCACAGTGATGGCAGCCAGTCCTCGCGGCTGACTGGCCTGGGAGCAAATACCTCCCAGTGACGTGTCAACAGCAATCAAGGCTCACCTACAACAGCAGTACAGAGCCCACAGGAGGGGGCGGGGAGCAGCACACTTGTAGCACCCTGTCTGGGTGAATGAGGAGTCTGTGTCACTGGACAGACCCTACAGATCGCCTGCCCCATAAGGCCACACCCCCAAGCCCAAAAGATAAGCAGCTCTAGCTAATACACAGACACACAAGGCAGCCAGAACGAGGAGGGAAAGAAACACAGCCCAAATGGAAGAACAGAGCAAAACTCCCAGAGGAGGAGGAAGCAAAATGGAGACATGCAGTTGACCTGACACAGAGGTCAAACCACGGGCTATAGGGGTGCTCAGCAAACATAGGGGAACAGGCACTTAGAACTTCAACAGTGAGGCAGAAAACATAAAAATGGAGATGGAAACCATTAAAAGAACCAGTAAGAAATTAAGGCGACACTAACCAGAATGAAAATTACAATACAGGGAATCAACAATGGAGTAGATGAAGCAGAGGATCAAACCAGTGGTTTGGAAGACAAGAAAGAAGAAGACACCCAATCAAAACAGCAATTAAAAAAAAAAAAAAAAAAAGCACCGTGTAAGGAGCCTCTGGGACAACTTCAAGTGCATCAACATTCACAACATGGAGGTGCAGGAAGAAGAGAGAGCGAGCAAGAGATTGAAAATCTATTTGAAAAAAATGATGGAAAACTTAACCTAATGACAAAATAACACACAAGTCCAGGAAGCACAGAGAGTCCCAAACAAGATGACCACAAAGAGGGCCACACCAATACACATTGTAATTAAAATGCCAAAGGTTAAAAACAAAGGGAATATTAAAAGCACTCAGTTACCTACAAGGGAGCTCCCATAAGATTGTCAGCTGACTTCTTAACAGAAACCCTGCAGGCCAGAGGGAGTAGCAAGAAATACCCAAAGTGATGAAAAGCAGAGACCTACAGCCACGATGGGGTCCAAGGACAAAGCTTCCCAGAGAAGAAAAAGCCAAAGGAGTTCATCACCACCAAACCAGCATTACAGGAAATGTTAAAAGGTCTTCTTTAAGAAAAAAGAGGGGAAAGTAAGGTCAAACGTGATGTGAAGATTCTCCTAAACCTGCTTCTCAAAAATGATAATTTGTAGACGCCATGCAGACAGATAGGGAGCACAGCCAATGGGGCAGCTAGTGGGAAGACTCTAAGGAGCTGGAGCAGTCGGTGAGGAAGGGAGGTTTCCTGAGCAGCAAAGGCCTCTAGGAGGAAAGGAGCGAGAAGGCGGGGCTTCAGAGATGCGGCAGCAGAAGCAGGGACAAGGGGGCCCAGGCAGTGCCCACCCTGCAGAAGCTCAGCTGCTGCCAGGAGCTGGGCCTTCAGTCACCATTCAACACACTTGACTGGAGGTTGGGCACTTTAACTTGAGCTGACCAGGATTCGGCCACAAAGATGCCATTGGAGAAAGAAAAGCAAAGAGCTGTGTGCCTAGACACCAACTCTTTCGTCTTCCAGAGAGTTGGCAGGTGACAGGGCAGACCCGCCACTGCTCCCCCCTTTCTTCATTGTCATCTCCCAGCCACAAGCTGGAAGCAGGAGTCAGACAATTCTGGTTTCTAAGCCTGGCGCCTCCCCTTACTTGCCTGTGCATAAAACTGGGGCAAGTGAATTATTCTAAATCTGTCTTCTTATCTGGAAGTTGGGAGTATTTCTCTCATAAGTTGTTCTAAGAAATGCATGAGACCAGGGATGTACACTGTCAGTGGGTAGCAGAGTGCTCAGTACACGAACTGTTGTTGCTCCACTGTCTCCTCTCGCCCCTGGGGCTCTTGTCCCCGAGCAGCGACCCTTCCTGGCAGGCTCCTGGGACAGGCAGCCTCTGCCAGCTCACTCTGGAGGCCTGCTCTCGGGACTCCCAGTGCACTCTATTCAAATGCGACCTGACACTGGGGCAACGCAGAAATATTTTCGGGTCTCGAAGAGACTTAAAGAGTCTTCAAGAGACTTTTAAACAATAGCTGTCACAACTTTGTAATAAAAACCCAAAACATTTCAAAGAAAGTAAGTGTTGACAAGGGTGTGGAGAAATCAGAATCCTCGTGCATTGCTGACAAGGATGTAAATGGCACGACCACTGCAGTGAACAGTGTGACGGTCCCTTTAAATTACACACAGGTCTACCACGTGACCCAGCAAATCCACCTCAGAAGATGGGGCTCAAACATACCTGCACACCTGTGTTCACAGCAGCTTTACTCACAGTCACCAAAAGGCAAAGCAACCCAAATGCCCACCAGCGAACAGAGGGAGAGCCAAAATGTGGTGTGTCCCTACAATGGAGCGCACAGCTCCATTCCTGAGTACAGCCATAAAAGAGGAAATTCTGACACACAATCCAAACGGGAGGAAACCTGCCGACGTCAGGCTGAAGTGACAGAAGCCAGACACAAGAAGACACACACAGCAGGGCTCCTCTTCCACCAGCCTCCAGAGCAGTTGGACTCCCCAAGACAGGGCGCGGTGCAGCTGCCAGGGGCTGCGGGGAGGTGGGGCACGCAGCCTAGCCGTGGCGACCAGGTCTCAGTGTAGGAAGGTGAAACGTTCAGGGATGACAGAGGGCTCACTACGCACTGCGAACCTGAGTGGGGACAAACACCATTACTCAAGCTGAGCTGAGCCAAGTATTTAAACTGCTCCCCTCTTCTGTAAAGGTGAGGTATCTAAACTACCAGCACAGAGCTTGCCCTATGGAGGCAGTCAGTAAGTGATCAATGGTTTTTATTTTTTAATATTTATTTATGAGCCCTGGCTGGTGTGGCTCAGTGGATTGAGAGCCAATCTGCAAACCAAAAGGTCATTGGTTCAACCCCCACTCAGGGCAAACGCCTGGGTTTCAGGCCAGGTCCCCAGCAGCGGGCATGCAAGAAGCAACCACACATTACTGTTTCTCCTCTCTCTTTCTCCCTCCCCCTCTCTCTTAAAATAAATAAATAAAATCTTTAAAAATACGTACTTATCAGAGATGGAAGAGAGGGAGGAAGAGAACAAGAGAAACATGGATCAGTTGCCTCTCATAGGCACCCCAACCAGGGACCAAACACACAACCCAGGCCTGCGCCCTGCCTGGGAATCAAACCCACGACCTTTCGCTTTGTAGGATAACGGACCAACCAACTGAGCCATACCAGTCAGTGCAAGGGTCGGTGTCGTATAATTATTGTAAAGTATGGTGATAGGCACCCTCTGAAGAACTGTGGATGGAACACAAGTCAGCAAGAAAGGAAAGGGCATGTTCTATCTTTTCTTCTTAAAAAATTTCCTGGTAAGGATATAAAGTATAGAGATTGCCACACAGCTTCCAGAGCAGCCAGGCGGAATCAGAACTGTGCCTTTGTCTGTTCCTTCTCTTCTCTGTTCATCCGTCTGAGCAGGTCCTCAGTCTGCGCAGTGGTCAGTGCTGGGGGACATGGGCACTGTGACCGTGAGCAAGTCTGATTCCTGACCTCCGGAAGCTTATCATCTTGGAGACACGAGACAGAGAGACACATACTGGAACGCAGGTGGCGTGTCCAGAGGCGGACAGCCTGTGGCACAGGCAAAACGGGGAGGGAGGAATCACCTGCCGTGGACACACAAACACGCCTGTGTGTAAAGACAGGAAGCCGAGCGCAAGTGGTGGGTCTGCAGCCTGAGCAGGCCTCTCAGGTGTACTCAGGGTTCTTGGTAGCTGCTCTCCCATTCCGATCCTGCATCCTCTCCCCTCCCCTTCCTGAGGCTCGAGGTTGCAGTTCTGGTCTCAGATTCCATCGTCCTGAGACGATGAGCAGATGGCTACAGCAGCGGTGGCAGGACTGCTCCCTGTGTTACACTCTCACTGGTGACAAATCTGGCTCCTACGTCAGCAGCAGCTGTGGTTCAGCCTCATCACCGGGACAGAGCAGGGGTGTACGTGGTCCGAGCGCCCTGGCCCTCCCCCTCTAGGACTTCTGGTGCCACAGCAACATCACCCACCCCTGCTTGTGAACAAAGGTTCAGCAGTCCCGTTGTGGGAACCTGGTACTTTTTCTTCATCTTCCTAGCCCTCTTCTTCCTCATGGAGCTCTTCTCGGTTCAGATTTGGCATAAACAGATTAAGGTCAAGCCACTGAGGTCAGGTGAAGTGGAGAAGGGCTCCATGGTGAGAATCCAGGGTCACTTCCCCTCTCCAAAGAAGTCCATCCTGAACTTCCACCAGGAGGAGTCACCTTTGCTTCTGTACCTCCTTCACGTCCTCCTGCAGGCTGGCACGTAGTGCTTGGTTTTGTTCTTTCTTGTGTGCAAACACCTGCCGCTGGTGCGCCAGGTCACCGCTCACTGCAGAACGGACAGGTGCACTGGACCCTACCTCTGCCTGGTCAGGGGGCCACGGAGAAGCGTATGTCCATCTACACCCACGTCACCTTATCCTTCCTGGTCACCCTCTTCTGCTCAGGGTTCCTCATGCGGAGTATCTGCCCACCATCACCTGTTGAAAGGGCATTCAAGGGCTAAGTTCTAACCTGACTGACACGAAATTTCTTACTGAGTCCTCCCTCCTCCACACCAGGAAGTTTGTGTTCCTGCAAATACCGTGTCTGAGGGAGGGCTTCCTCCTGCTAACCATCTTTGCCTTTCTCCTTCACAAAATAAACACGTGCTGTTACTGTTTTCTCCCCCCACAGCCACGCTCAGGCCGTCTACCTGCGGGTGCACTGTTCTCTCACACGTGCTGTCTGGTTTGGTCCTCACCAGAAGCCTGTGACACTGCACCTGCCACTTCATTCCTTCAGTCAGGACGAGTTCCCAACATCTACAACAAGGAGCCAAAAAACAGTCAGAGGGGACCGGCTGACTGGGCTCTAAGCCCCAGGGGGAGCTGCCAGGGGGAGCAGATCACTCTCCTCCTCAGGAAAACCCACAGTGGGACTTGCAGGGCAGGCTCCCGAAGCTCCTATGTGTGGGCCACCAGCCTCCCTCACTTGGGTGTCCAGTGAGGACTAAATACACCTGAACGAGTCCTACTCCAGAGAGATGCCTGTGGCTGGGAGCAACGAGGGTCGGTGGAAGCAACACATTGGGTCCGACTGTGCCTAGCAAGGCGCCCACCCCCAGATGGGACCTGTCCATGTGGGGACATGCGGGAGCCCAGTGCAGGTCCACGTGTAGGTTACACCTCCCTTTGGGGCTCCCTGCTGAGTCTAGCCATCTGTCAGCACAAGGCGGTTGGACTAGACAACAGCCAAAGTTCTTCTTCCCATTGGGGGGGGCCCCCGAGATGGGCGCCAGAGTAAGGATGTCACAGAGTAGGTATGGCTGTGCAGGCCTGTCCAGCAGTCATCGGAGTGACTTGTCTTATGCCAAAGGCTCGGACTCCCTCCAGGGGCTCAGTGTGCGGTGTGGAGCAGAGCGCAGCATCAGCAGCCCTGTCCTGTGGCTGGCGGGGCCGTCAGACCCTCGACGCCCCATGGGCTTCGCCCGCCTGTGCCCGAACTGTAGCGCAACCTCTGCCTCTCGAGCGCAGGTGGGAACTGGACTTGCTTCTGACTCAGCGACTGCAGCTTCTGTGGTGATGTCACATCACACAGCACTCCACGTCAGACTAGAGGAGGAGGCTCACTTGGTGGTTTTGACAGGATAAGATTTCCACCTCTCGAGAACTGCAGGCAGCCTGAGAAAGGAGAGCGGCCCCGCTGACAGCCAACCGGGAAATGGGAACTGGACTCTGCCAAGAACATGTGTGAATTCTGCAGCAGTATCTTCCCTGGCCAGCCCTGCAAATGAGAACATAGCCCAGCTCACCCTGGATGTCCTGTGTGTGAGGCCGTGAGCGCCATCCCCACTGTGGCTCCTGAGCCCCGGAGACAGAGCGATCACATAAGCACAGGAACTGCCTGGACGCAGCCTTAGCCTTGGAGGAGGTGGAGGGGCTGCCCAAGGAGCTCGATCCTTGACCGGCACTGAGGGTGTCAGAGGCCGCTACTCAGAAGAATGAAGGCAGGTCCCGTGGTCGCTGCGGCGGGCTGCTTGGTACTCCCAAAATAAGCACTGTCCTTGTACACAGGTCACGGTAAGCAATGTCCATCTCTCACATTCGTGGTCAGTGGGCACTCACTACAGTTGGTACTACGTCCTAAAGCTGAGCGCTTTTGTCCTTCCACCCCGTCAGGCACTCTGAAGAGCCGGTGTAACCACTGGCAACAAGCAGCTATGTTCCCCTTGAACGGAGTTTGACGAACTCAGATACCTTTCTATCCATCCACTGTTATCCACAATGAAGTGGCATCATGGACAAGGAGGCCTTGCGAAGCTCATCCACACCCACAAAGGTGTCGCATGAAAGCAGGACTCCCACGTTCTGAATCAGTTCACAGCAGCCCACCCCTAGGAAGACGGCGGGGGTGGAAATGGAGGACAGGGGAATGACAAGAAAGAGAGTGAGTCAAGATCTATTTCCAGATCCTCAATGACGGGGGTGGGAGGGAGTAATGGAAAAACCCTCCCACGATTACACACATGTCCAGAAAATGTACGTGTGCAGGGTGATCACAGTTGCAATAAACTGGAATTGAAAAGAAAAGACTGAAGTAGCAGCAAGTAGATGAAAGACAGCCCCTTTAACATTTGCGCCCGGAGTCCAGCAACTCCCAGCAGTTGGCTGGAGACTGAGCTGGATGATCCTGCCGAGCTTCAACAAAGGGACGAAACAAACTCGAGTCCCTGGGGCCCCCCTCCCGACAACGCGTGAAACAACTTGATAAATGATTGCTCTGTCAGGGGATGAAGAGATGGAGACGTCTGGGAGCAGAGGAAGGAATGTATCTAATTTAGAAGGCCAAGGTGGGGGAGGGTCGAGGACAGGGAGGCAGGATGGCAGCCAGGAGCAAGGCCCCCTCATGACAGTAACAAGCAGAGAACCTAGAAGCACACAATCCCAGCAGATGTGACAAGGAGCCAAGTCCTTGGCGTCCCACAGGAGACCCCCCACAGTCCACTCGCTCCGCAATCACTACTCTTCTGGGGGAGGCATTGACCTTCCATAGCCCACTTCCTAGCCCCAAGTCCAAGCCTAAAACACACTGCTCTGGTGTTCCTCCATTCATCTAGGGATGACATGAAACAAGCATCATGCCCCCACCCCACCCATGCCGAAAGATTGCTGATTCGGAACCAAAGCCTAAAAGCACGAGAGCCTGAAGTTTAGCTCAATGCAAGGAAACGTTAATTACCCTAAAACAAAAACAGTTGTTCACATCTAGGCCCCAACACAGAGCTCCCCTTCCCCCTCTGGAGTGCGTGCACAGCTATTTATACAACCTCTTCCTGATGGAGAAGGGACACTAGTCCCAGAGGATGGCCCTGTTTGGGGAAACCTCCGTGGGGACAAACTCGGTTGACCCTGAGATGCAGGCAGGCAAAGCCTCTCAATTTGAGAAAAGGGTTGTTAGAATTAGTAGTTGTAAAAGTATGGGTTTTTCAAAATCAGTTGCCCAAAGAGTAATTAATTCAAAAGGGACGTTAATTATTCAAAAGGGACAAAGCCTAAGTGTCTGATGAAAGAGCATTAGGCAAGCTCACTGAAATGCATGTCAAAGGCAGGGGCAAACAAGCCACATGTGAGGAGTGCCTAATGGACACTCCCTTCGGCTGCTCCAGTGTTTCACGGGGCGGACCAGAGGCAGGTAGCAGGGAAGTACTCTGTACTGCAACAAGAGTCCATCTAAAGTCCCAATCCAGCTTTCACTGTAATTAAGCATACTTTAAACTAAGGGCAAACTGTATTTCAGGAAAGGGAAGAAGTTAGAGAATTTGCCTTTTCTGACGCTCAGTACCTACCCCTTGGAGGGTTACAGATAATTCATACTCTGTGCCCCAAGTTGAATTTGTTACTGTACTGTATTATGGAACACCTGACACACTAACAGTAAGAGAAACACTGCACTGTGTTTAAGGGACAGGACAACCACAAGGAAAGAAACATCTAAGTGTGGGTTACATTGGAGGATCCCGCCCTATTAAGGTCACTTTTTCTTGGGAGTAAATGAGATCCAGGGAGTCTATTCTAGGTTCAACGCATTTGTGATCTGTCTAGAATTTTCACTGATTAAAGAAAACAAGATGTCCTGTGACCATCTCACTTGCTAATCCCCCCAAAACCTGCATTAAACTACACAAATCTAAAGGGGTGCTAGGGCTTCCTAAACATAGCAGCAGTGAGAGAAAACGCACCCCACCCCATCTCTGACTTGAGACAATTCACAAACACGTGGTCTGCAACGACATAACCCTATCTGCGCCTTCTGCCTGGCCCTACCACCTTGCAGCCACACTCTGGCTCTTACAAAAAAGTAAATTCCTGTTTGTGGTCTACTTCAATCGGGTAATCTGATGTGCCTTGCAGTGGGGGCCACTTTGGGTCCATCTTGTTTGGGACTCTCTGCACTTCCTGGACTTGGGTGTCTTATTTCCTTCACTAGCTTAGGAAAAGTTTTCTGTCATCTTTTTAAATGGGGTTTCAATTTTTTGCACTTTTTTCTCTTTCCAGCACCCCCATGATGTAGAAGTTGTCCTGGAGGCTCCTTACACTATCATTTTTTTTGGGGGGGGGGATTATTTTTGCTGTTTTTTTCCTTCCTTATATTCCAAGTCACTGACTTGATTCTCAGCTTCATCTACTCTACTGTTGATTCCCTGTAAATTATTCATTTCAGTTAGCATGTCCTTCATTTCTGTCTGATTCAGTCTGGTTTCTCTGTCCTTTGGTTTCATGCTGTTGGAGTTCTAAGTTCCTTGAGCAACGTCATAACCATTGTTTTGAATTCTGTGTCTGGTAGTTTGCTTGCTTCCATTTCATTTATTTTTTTCTGGATATTTCCGTTCTTTCATTTTGGGCATGTTTCTTTGTCTCCCATTTTGGCTACTTCCCTATATATGTTTCTGTGTATTAGGCTAAGAACTGCTATGCCTCCTGGACTTGGGAGAGTGGACTTGTGTGGTAGGTGTCCTGAAGGGCCAGGTGGCACAGCCTCTCTAGCCACCCCAGCTGGGTGCTCCAGTTGTATCCCCTGTGGGCTATGTGCACTCTCTCGTTGTAGTTGCACTTTGATTGCTGTTGGTGCCATTGGGAGGGATGGATCCCCAGGCCAACCAGCTGCAAGACCTGGCTGCGAACACAGCTGAGGAGGTGATGTCCAAGAGACGACCCTATGGAGCAGGACTTGCTTCAATGAGGCTCCGGAGCCCACAGAATAAGCCCCTTGAGTGTGTCGCTCTGTAGGTGGCTGGGTGGTACCTGGACATGGCTGAAGTTGTCCACCTGCTGGTACACTGTCTCGAGCCTCCCGAGAGGTGCAAGGTCAGCCACCACCTATGTTCTGCCTGGATCCACCTGGCATGAGGTACAACGTGGTCTGCAGATGGTGGCTACTTATGCTGGGCTTGGAAGTGCCCAGGAGAGGCCTAGCTGTGAACCAAGGCCAGCTGCTGTTAGTGCTGGGCCTGGGACACTTAGCAAGAGGAAGGGGGCACAGAGGCCAGATGCTGCTTGCTTGAAAGATCTTAGGGAAGTCTGAAGCATGAGGCGAGAGAGAGGCCAGTTGTGTGGAAAGGCCACTGGAAACAGCTGGGGTGGGCCCACAAGTTGTGTGGGAGTGGGGTAGAGTGATACCAGGGAGGACAAACAGTGTGAGCCAGGGTGATGGGGACTCAGATAAGGGGCCCTCTTGAAGGATCTGTGCCGGGAGGCTCAGCGAAGGAGCAGTGGCCTCTGCCAGCAGGTCTGTCTGGGAGAAAGCTGCCCCCCAGCTCTCACCCTGATTTCTGATGCTTCACTTCCTCCCCCTGTGTCCCTGGTGCCTTTCGAGCTGCTGTCCTGGTGCTGGAGCAGAGAGGGGGTGGGACCAAGTCCCTGTGCACAGGCCCTTTAAGAGAAATTGCCTGGGACTCCAGCCTCCCGCTCACTCAGCCTCCATCTGCACCAGTTCTCACAGCCAGAGGTTAGGGGGACTCACCTCCCAGCCCTGGAACCCTGGGCAGGCTGGGGGGCCTGGTGTGGGGCTGGAACCCCTTGCTCCTCAAGGGGATCTGTGCAGCTGAGCTGCCCTCCCGATTTTTATCTGCGGCACATGGGTGTGGGACCAGCTGGTACTTCATCTGTCCCTCCCACCAGTCCCGATGTGGCTGCTTCTTTAAACCCTTAGTTGTAGGGCGTCCATTCAGTAGATTTCAGGCGGTGCTGAGTGGTGATGGTTCTGTAGGTTAGTTGTGTTTCTGATGTGGCTGTGGGAGGAGGCGAGTACCACATTACCTACACCGTCATCCTGACCAGAAGTGAAGACTATTATTGAAAGTCTATATACAAATAATTTCATGCTCAAGATGGAATGGATTACTCTTAGAAATGAACAAATTCAAGCAAAAGCCAGGACATTTTGGAAGATGTTCTAGACCATAAATTTACCGAGAACAGGAAACATGCATGTTTAATACTTTGTGTCATGTACCACGCTTGATGCTTTGTGTACATACTACTTATGATTCTCCCGACCACCTTGCAAGGTAGGCCTTACTGTCATCCACTGAAATAATTCAAAACCAGGTTTCTTCATGATCCAAAGAAAACAGGTCATTTAATTAATCTAAGCTTCAGTTTCTTGATCTGTGAAAGGGATAATGCAACCTACATCAGAGTTCACGTAGGAGCGAAGTGAAATATAGTATATTAAAAGCCTACTACTAAAGTCACTTAAATTTCTGTCTTTTACTCCAGCTTCAGCAAAAACAGATGCAGCATTCAGAAAGCTACCAAAATGCGTAGACATGACCGAAGTTATGAATCATACTCAAAGATCATCCATACGGTTATGTTCACCACGGCTCTCTGTAAGTTGCTGTAACCACTTAATCACGCAACATGAGCAACCAAGTACTTACAGAGCATTTATAAGCAGGGGTGGCTGTCCTGGTCCCGTAAACTAACAGAGTTAGCCTAGCACGTATTTTGTGATGTGCCCCAAGTTTGCTGAACAATTACCCATGAAGAATGGGAAGACAGACGATCGTCCATCACTGTTACAACTTACACGGGCACAGCAATTGTTTCCAGGGTCATCTGAGAGCCCGGCACCGAGCTGTTTTTAGAAAGAGCAGAAACACTGCAGCCACAGCCCACAGGAACGATGCAACCTTGCACTTCTGCCCACTTAACGTTTCCAGACGCCTCGGCAGGAAGCTGAGAAACAAGTCAGAAGAGTGCACAGAGCACAACTGAGGCTCAGGGCAGACAGTTCCTTCCCCAGCATTGAAAACCCGACACGCACTAGCCCTGAGCGAAAGCTGGTAGAAGAGGAAGGAAATCAATCACAGTGTGGTGGGGAGGGTGGTGGGGAGTGTATTCGGGATGGGGAGGGGGAGATAATTGTGTGTGATGAACTACAAGGGCTGATGGGGGATAAATTGGCTGATACAACATCTTGGAGAATCAGGAGATAAAATAAGAGTGACAGATGGAACGAAGGCCTAAGGACGTGTGGGAGGAAAGGCAGGGACAGGGTGCAGAGCGGTAGGACCACTCCTGCAGACGCACATTCACAGTGTTTTCCAGGAACCTGTGCTCACTGTTTTGCCAAGTGAATGTGAACACAGATGACGTGCACATGTCAGACAGCGAGCGCCACGCTGGGCAGGCTGGCCAGTTCAACAGCGCAACCTATGAAAGGCACACTGCAGATAAAATGGCAAGAAATGTAGCAAGCAGTACCCCAGGTGCTGGCTGCATGACATGAAGTGAACAGCCAGAAACAATACTGTACAAAGCCGGCACAAGAACCCACCCCCAAACCTAAGTGTGGAGCTAACAGTTAGGGCAACAGCACTCAGATCCATGAAAATAGTTCACGAATGTGCTGCACTGCACAACTGCTGGAACTGGATACAAGTGTATCCCATACCTTTACTATGTTAGGCTGGGGAAGACATAAAAGGGTACATATTACACCATTCTATTTATTTTGTAAAACATGCGAATCTAATCTGCAGTGAGAGAGATCAGATCAGTAACTGCACGGGGGGGGGGGGGGGGGGGTGCAGGATATGGGGGTGCATCGCTGTGACTAGAAGGGGGTAGAAGAGTTCCTGGGGAATGAAAGTGACATGCATTTTGTTTGGGGTGGTGGTTACAAAGGTGTATACAGTGGTTGGAACTCAACAGTACCCATATACTTAAAACCTGTATACTTTTTTGTATACGCATTATACTTCAATAAAGTCTATTGGAAAAAAAAAAAAAAAAAGACTGGGAAGTATAATATATTCCATCAAGATTTCTTCTCAAAATCAGTAAATGAAATTTTAGGCCATCAGCCCTGGCTGGTGTGGCTCAGTGGACTGAGCACCGGCCTGCAAAACCACAGGTTGCCAATTCAATTCCCAGTCAGGGTACTTTCCTGGGTTGCGGGCCAGGTCCCCAGTAGGGGATGCGGGTCAACCACACATTCACATTTCCCTACCATTCTTACTCCCTCCCTTCCCCTCTCTAAAAATAAATAAAATTTAAAAAAAAAAAAAGTTTAGGCCATCAAGTGGTAGAGTGGTAAACTGCAATATACAGAACCTCAGCTACCCAGGAGTTCTGTCTCCAAGGAAGTCCAAAGAGACACACTTTTACTTCTCACCCTAAGCAGATTGTAGCAAATAACACTTTGCATGCTGACATTTTTTTCCTTACTTTTCGTAAAACTTCAGCAGTGAATTCACTGATAGTATTTTTCACTCACTACAACTTAAGTTGCTGTAATATTTTTCCTTCTATAGACCTAAAAATAATTATTGCCTCTCTGGGATGCAGGTGCACTACAGTAAACTTCCGGTTTTATAAGCCAAAACTGAGTTATCAAGGTGGACCCTTCAAAGAAAATATAATGCCAACCACAGCTGTTGCTACTGCAGACACTGAGAAAGCAGACGCCTACTAAGCAGGGCTCCAGGTGGCTCACCCAGCTTGGCCGTCTCCACCCGGGGGCCTCCCACACACCACAATGGGGAGAAGCCCACACTGTTCCTGCCATCTGAGCAGCCCTTGCAGAGGAGCTCCTAGATCCTGTTTCAACCAATGGGACTGAGGCTTTCCCCATCCAATCAGAGCTGCTGAGCTATAGCCCCAACATCTTCACTGCCCATTCAGAGCAGCTCCATTCTGGACAATCAGGACAATGCCTCTTAGACCAAACTTCAACAACTGGAGTCCTCATCTGCATGAGGACAGACCTATTAGGGGCCAGGAGCAGGGACTTGGGTCCATGTAAGTTGCTCCCAGGGGCTCCAAAATGCACTCTCCCTTTCCCCCAACCTCGCTGGGGCAGAGTGCAGGAGCCTGCCTAGGCCCTGCTCAACGGAGAGGCCTGGCCCCAGGCCTCCCAACCAACGCGGGCTGTCTGCTCAGAATAACATTTCCTCCTTCACCGCCCCCAAAATTGGGGGTTCCCATTGGTGTTGAATTGACACCGATGACCTTTGGTTAATACAGGCCTTTATTTAAATTTTTGTAAATGGTATTTCGACTAAAATGCATCCAACAGAAACTGTTAAACGAATGTGATGAAGCCCATTAAAAATTCAGTCTCTTTACAGGACTAAAAAATTCAATGAACTGCTAGCTATGTGATAAGGCTATTTTAAATTCTTAAAAGATAAAGAATTATCCCGTTGTGAGAACACACCTGACAACAATGTCAATGTGAGATACACATCAAACAACTTTAAAAACAGTAACTTTGGCACTCTGAGGGATTTATGAGATGGGAGCAATACAAAATGTGCCCATTTGATTTCCATTTGTACTGTTTTTATTAAAAAACAAACCAACCAACCAAAGCACTGAAACAAATGAAGGATCCAAACTGGAGGCAGCGTAGATTTGGAGCCTAAACTCTTAACATACTATATTGGCTTCACCCATTTTATCATTCAGAGCATGAATAAGAAGGAAGAAAAATATCAGTATTTGACAGCAGGGAAACAAAAAAAATGTACAAGACAATAAAGGTTTAGGACAAGAGAACAATGAAAAGGATTCTATATTCCATCTTACTGACCCATTATTAAGAAGTTCTAGCCCTGGCTGAGCCCCAGCCTGCAAACCGGACGGTTGTCAGTTCAATTCAGACCCAGGTCCCCAGTGGGGGGGGGGGGGGCCTGTGAGATGTAACCAACCAATGTACCTCTCACACACGATGTGTCTCTCCCTTTCTCCCTCCCTTCCCCTCTCTCTAAAAGTAAAATATTTTTTTAATTCTAATCTCAGTGATTATTCGTACTTGTATATACAGGGTATGGCAAAAGTAGGTATACAGTTTTGAGTACATGGAACAGTTTATTCTTATGTTAATTATTGTATTATTATCTATACAAACTATAAACTTACTTTTGCCCCACCCTGTATACATAAATCACTGCTTGTTTCTCTAGCTTACCCTTTGACTCTGTATCTGCCTGTGTTCAAATATTTTACATGAAATTCATCGCTATTCAGGGAACTGCACTCAAAGGTACTTCAGTAAAGAGGGCACTCAACTCCCTCAGCATGAACTGCTGGCCTCAGAATCTCACTATGTCAACTTCTCCAACACAGAACGGAAAGGTCTGGAAACACTAAACATAATCCTAAAAACAGTCTCTTCCCCCAAATCATCCATATACGGGGAAGCTTGGCCCTCTGGAAGCAGTGAAGAGGTCTCAAAATCTCCAGTGAGCAAAAAACTCAATGGAAAAACAAAGTCTCATCCCAGTGGATGCTACAATGGATGGATGGACTGACGGATAGTTGGTGTGAGAGATGAAAAGCTTCAAATTATTTACAGAATAAGGCAAGGACTAATTGCATAAACAAACTGCTAAGACCAACATTTTCAAACTCTAAATTCTGGCCCTCTGGGAACAGAAACCCCCATCCCATGGAGATGGGACACCAGGAAGGCCTGCTGTCAAAGGCAGAGTGACTGCTAAGCCGCCCCAGCCTGGCCTGGCCTGGCCTGGCGCAAACTCTCCACACTGCCCGGCCAGCTCTAGGGCCTCCCAAGCTTTCTCCTACCCGTGGTGCCCGTGTCAACTGCCTGAGGCACCGCAGCTTAAGTCAACGGTAACAGAATGGGGTGCGCAGGTACCATGCTGCTGAAAAAAGAACCGACTACACTGCCTCACATCAAGAACCACCTACAGACACAAATGGAGGCACGGCTCTCGAGCTGCACAGCAACAACTGCAGAGAGACCTCACCCACGGGGTGCTGCTGCAGGAGCGGGGCGCACGCTAACGGCTGCAGCGCCCAACGGGGATCTGGGAAATGTGAAGGAGACTGCAAATTTCTTGTTCTTTTAAAATTAAATACTTAGCTTTATGTATAAAAACCAATACTAGGCCATGTAGATGACCCACACTGAAACTCTAAATGGCCATATATGTTTTCACCCTGCTGACACCATTATTACTGCTACTTTCCGGTGGTATCACTAAAGGTTAATCCAGACCACCTTAACATATTAATATTTAAATTATATATGACATAAATCAGAATATTTTGAGATAATCCCAACTGAATACAGTAGGTACTTGACCACCAAGCTGCATCCATAAAATGGCAGTTATATCAGGAACAGTGAGATGTGCAGTCCAATCAAACAGTTCTGATAAATGCACTTTCCCGTCTCTGTGTACCTCTTGGCACACCTACTGGAGTACAGTACTGCGCCTGGATGCATACGGGTCGCCGTGTTTCTAGGAGTCCAGGTGCATCGGGCCTCTCCTTCCCTTGTTCCCACTTCCCTTGTTCCCCAGGGAGTGTGGCGCCCACGGTGCTGAATGCTAACACCGTGTGTGCAGGAGCTTCTCTGGGAGAAGGTAAGGAAACCTGCCCCCTAACACACACATTCCGCTTTCCCGTCTCTCTACTTCACAAAAAAAGGAATGACTTCAGATACAGTACCACACTGCAGTTTGGTGCTTTGCACCCTTTCATATGGAATTATTTCTTTTTTTAATTTTTTAAATTATTTTTGAGAGATTGACTGACTGATTTGTTGTTCTACATGTTGATAGATCCACTGGTTGATTCTTGTATGTGCCCTGACCAGGGATCGAACCTGAAACCTCAGGGTATCAGGACAACACTGTAACCAGCTGAGCTACCAGGCCAGGGCCTGGAATTATTCCTTAAGGTGAATTAAAATTTTATCTTGAGTGCCTTGAGCTTCATGACACCGTAACTGCAGAAACCTAGACTTTTGTAAAACTGGGGATTGTGAACTGCTACCCTGGAATGAGCCAGAAAACGTTGTCTGTCTATGAGACTTTTGCTGGAGGAACGTGTCAATTATCAACTATGGGCCAGTGCTGTACAAAATGCCAGTCAGGTACTAATCTACAGCCAGGCAACTGTCCAAGCTGTAAAGCTGTTCATGTGAAATGCACAGCAGAAAGCAGTTCGCCTAGTGGTCCTACACCAGCCACAGGCAAATGTGAAAAGTGGGCCAGAAAGGCAGAGCACTGAGTCAAGAAGGGAAGAAAATGATGCTGAAGTCGGTAACTTGAACAAAAAGCCAAATGTCTCTTAAACAGGTATGGTTCACTAGGGAAAATCAAATAATTCTCACGTGTTTAGTCATTTACTCAAATACATGGTTCACACTGTCCGCACCGAAGGAAGTGGCTTCTACGTGAACTGTATCACCACCCTGGACACAGCTGTACTCGCCACAGAGAAGACTATTTAATAAAAAAAACTTCACATTCCATATGGGCAATTCTCCCTGTGTAACGGGTAAGCACGGGTTGCAAGGAGATGCCTCGAGTGTGCAGGCCCAACAGGCACGTCGCTGAGACGGCTGAGAGGATATAGACTCTGCACTAGTTACAATCTACTCCAGCAACTTCTCTCCCACCCCAAAGAGCATGTGAAAATGAGTCAGAACATCACAAAAATAACCTTGCATTTGCTAAATTAAATGTTTAGTAACGTCATTTGCAAGCTAATTCACAACCAGTAACCAAGTGCTTGCAATTCACTTCAAAACTTTGTCATCATCAAGAAACCGTCTTCCTGGAAGTCCAGGGTAATTCTGGAATCCACCTTGCAAATGCACAGGGAGTCTGGTGAGCTTTAAACCACACACCTGACCTGCAGGACTGTCTGAGAGGAGAGCATGTTCCAATGGTGAGGCTGAGTAACAACACAACGCCAGACAGACTTGAGGTCCCGCAACAAAGCCGGCCCTCCGACAGGAAGCACTCTGCCTCTGCGCCGCTGCAGGAGTCATTCAGGAGCGATGCGCAGCAGGAAACGGGGGCCGCCAGCCCAGACAGATCCGTCCAGTAAGGAGATGCTAGAGAGCAAGTCGGAGCAACTGGGCCCCCACAGGGCCTCTCGACCTCGAAGGGTGTTTGCCTGGAAACAGATCCTGCACAGCAGTGAGAGGTCACAGGCTCCGCTGCTGCTGAGGACACCACTTACCTGTGTCCCTTCACTCCCCAGCTTCCAAGATCCGAACGAGAAATGTGCTCCCCACCGTCGTTTTCTGACTCCAGCCCCTCTCTGGGAGGCCCAGGATCGCCACAGGTCTCTTTCATTTAAAATCAGCCCCACGACCAACTGCTGGCTCTGCAGAAGGTGTACTTCCAACAAGGTCACAGAAAGGTTTGCGCACCCCGAGAGGGTTAGAGGTCGAGGTCAGACACTCGCATCCACCTCAGACAGGGTGTCAGGCATTTCCAAGAAAACTGAACAATGGCTACTCAAGTCAGACTGCAGCCGGTCTGCAAGGCCGGAACGTGCTGCTCACAAGACGGGGCATGGACGCCGCCAGCAGAGAGAGAGGCTGCTGCACCCATACTGCCACGGGAAGGCTCCAGAGGTCTCCTGAGGAGGCAGGAGACCCCCCACCCACGGAAGCCCCCACCTGTCTCCGGCACACAGGCTCAGAGCACCACTCACAGAGAGATCTCGCGCGGACTCCACACAGCACTTCCAAGACCCTTCCCAGCCACACGAAGGCTGTGGCACACAGCAGCCCCAATCTCCCAAGTCCTAATTCACCTTTAGCAGAGCCTTTGTAAACAAGTTGTCCTTTTCTCTGACCCCAAAGCAAGATCCTCCCTCAGTTACCTTTGCTTAAGTAGGAGGGGGCTGAAATGCCTATGGGGACCTTCCCCCACTTTGAAAATTAGCAAGTGCAGAGAATTTTGAAGGGAAGTCCAAGGCCAGCTCCGATGAGACACACGCCGGCCCACTCTAGGCACCACACAAAAACCAGAGTCACTGGAGAGAACGGGAGGGGGGACAGGAATTTAAAGTGGAAGGAGAAGCTAGAACCGGAACAGGAAGTGTAAAAAAGGAACAGAATGAGTTTTTTATGAAGTGGACTTCATCACACATTATTAAGATTCAGTGGTGGGAACCAGACTGGACAAGTAGAAATTACGCTTCCCCAACGTCTTTTCATCGTATTAAATGGAGCACAGCCCCAGAACTGTAGCCACCACTGTGTGTCTTTCATTTGACATATAAAACAAATGAGGCAAGTTGTTAGAATATTAGCCACAACAAGCAAAAGCACCACTTCAAAGAAGAAGAAAAGACTGGTTGGTACAGCTCTGGCCAGTGCAGCTCAGTTGGTTGGAGCGTTGTCCCGTAAACCTAAAGGTATGGGTCTGATCCCCAGTCTGGGCAAGTACTGGGCTGGCAAAAGAGTCTGTTACGTTTTCCCATAAAATAAAATATGTTTCATTTTCACCAGTAACTTTATTGATTGGGATAAGGTTGAGTTTGTCGGCTGTCTCCCACTATTGACTTCTGGTGGGCAGAGGCCAGAGCCACTGCTAAACGTCCTCCCATGCAGAAGACAGCTCACAGCAAAGCATTATTTGGCCACAATGTCAATAGCACCAAGAAACTCCACAAACCACTTTTTTCACATTTGATCAGTCATAGCACCTTCTCCACACACTGCTCAAATCTTTCTTTGCATTTCAGTTGTGTTTTTACATCTCTGGAAATAACAAAGCATAATATGCTAAAAACGTTGAGTATTTTCTTCCATCTTCAATATTAAAATGGCTGCACAAAAACTCACCAATTTTGGTATTTTTTTAAATGCACGCTGATATGACAGCTGTCACAATCTAACAACATTCCTTCGAACAAAGCTGAAGACAACTAAGCACTATACAGCCATCTTGCAAATGGAACATAATGGACTTTTTGTCCAACCCAACACAAAAAGCAACTGACTAGTGTCTCTCTCTCACATCAGTGTCTCTCCATCTCTCTCCCCCTCCATTTCCCTCTCCCTAAAGTCAATAAGCATGACCTCGTGTAAGGATTGATTGAATGAATGAATGAATGAATGAATGATGGCACATAACCATGAGCACAGAAATTCACTGTGAATTTTATCCTAAGAAGACAGCAAACACACAGAGGTCGCCTTTACACGGCTGGTTTATGTCAGACTGAGAAAAACCTAGCTGTCCAACAACCGGGGTGGGGGGCGGGGGTGTTAAATGAACAACGGCACAACCATATCAGATTGTGCCAGTACAGACCTGCATATTGACGTGAAAAACGTCCATTCTACATTACTCTTGAAAAGACACAAAACATGTTATAACACCAGCACGTTTTAGAATTGTGTCTGCATATATATATCTATATATAGACCTGTATAGGCTCAAAATAACTATAAATAACCATTTTGTTTTCTTCTTCCTTTTCTTATCTCTATTTTCTGGTTTTATCAATCGACTTTTTTTTTTTTAAACACATCAGGTATTTAATTAGGTCCTCCGTTAGAAATTCAGACCACCAGTCTGTGAGGACAAAGCCCGCCTGTGCAAGCGAACACCGAGCAGAGAGCACCCTGGAGCTGAGGAACCACTGATTTGGGCAGAACGCAGACATCCATGGCTACCCAACCAGCCTCCAGCTGCTGTGCCACCTCCCACTTTCCTTTCCTCTGGGTGGAAGCCCCCACCCCCCACATCTGGGCTGGGCAGCCTCTTCCTGAAGGAAGCACCCGGGAGTTGTTGGGGGTTTTCACAGCACTGATGCCAATTTGGGTGGAGGTGGTTATGACAACGGCTGGTGTGTTCTACGCAGAGGGACCCAATCAAGGGACAGAGGTCCAGTCACTGGCAGCAAGCCACCAGCTGCTATGGTCCTGGGAGAGGCGGGCTCGCGCTTTCCCCACACGCTGACTGAAGGGTTCAGCTTCCAAGGCATTGAAGCATTGTCAGTAGGATGGCACCTGGGTGTTTCGCGAGGTTTAACCTCTCAGGTGACACCATTCTCATCGCCACCAGCTGGTTCTGTGACAGTAGCAAGAATGTCCTTCTTTTTCCTTTTCAATCCCAGATTCAGCTGCTGAAAACTTCCTCCTGTTCAAGGGTGGGACTCCAAAACAAAACAGAATTCACGTCTAAAAAATTGTGTATTTACTCTTATGTGTTTAAACGTCAGTCACCTTCAAAGTACTCTCCATTTGATGTAATATACCTATTGAGACGTTTCTTCGGCTGCTCAAAAAACAGTTTTGAACTCATCAGTGTTGACGTCTTTTGTTGCTTCTGCCAGTTTTTGTTTCACCTCTTCTACATCAGCAAAACGTTTCTCTTGGAGGATTTTTTCATCCGAGGAAACAAAAAAAATGTTGCTCAGAGCGAGATGGGGTAAATAAGGAGGGTGGGGCACAAAGGTAACACCGTTTTTGGTCAAAAACTGACACTCAGCATGCGGTGTGGGCAGGTGCATTCATAAATCACCCATTGTGAAGTGGGCAAATGCAGTGAAAGAGTCTTCAAAAAAAATTCACTGAAGCTGAATGCAGCCTCTCACAACAATGCCAGCTGGTCCACTGCAACGGATGGGTTTCTAGAACACTCACCTAGCTGGTGAGCCTGTACCACAAGGAGCCCACCCTCCATAAGATAGTTCTGTTTGGGGAGGGGGGTCACCCCTCCTCGTACATGGCCTCTCGGCAACACCTGCCAACTCCTTGGACTAGGGCAGGGTTTCGGCTGCAGTAGAGCACTCCCTCCTTAGGCATCTTGGGCTTGAGGTGACCCTTCTTGACTTGCCTCCAGCATCAGCCTCCAGATTTCTTCTCTGTAGTATCGGGCTCCTCAACTTTTCCACCCTCCATCTTGCAAGACAGGAAAGAGCTACAATCAACTTTATTTTTGAGAGAAATGGGATTGCTTTAAATTTTGACATTTACTTAAGTTTTCTTTATTTGATATAAAATAAGATAATAATAGGAACCGAGGTGCCAATGGTCTGGATTTTACTAGATAAAAAGAGAAGTCCTACATTAGAACCGTCCATCCTAAACCAAGTCTTCAGTTCCTTGTATCTTAACTATAACATTTCCACGTCCACCCAACCTGACAATTACTTTCAGCAAAACTGAGCATGTACACCCTGTGTCCGTGACATCACAGCCCTGCACGCAGGGGAGGCACAGATGGAGCCTCAACTGTGGCGGACAGCGGGAGCTCATGGACTGGTTCCAAAGCACTGAGCCTCCATCTGCAGCCTTCTGTTAATCCTCTTCGTCTTACCCATCCTGTCACCAATTCTTGTGACACACCCATTGCTCACGCAACCAAGATTTGCCCTCTGGGTGTCTCTTCCCATAAATCAGGTAGGAATATAATATTAAATTAATTCTCAAATAAAGCAACACCTTCTGATTGTTCTCTTAATCCAAAAATATCACTCTGTGGCTAATGATGAAAGCTACAGAAGTTACTAAAAAAGTATAAAACAAGGTGGCAGATTACCCAAGGTGAAAGAATTTAATTGACAGAAGTCATCAATATGAAACAATGAGGAAAAAAGATAAAGTCTTTACCTACTATTCACTGCTGTGCGTGGCTCTCACTTCCAATCCCAATTCCACCCACTGCCCTACGATGCATGACCTGGGCAACGTCTTCACCTGTAAAACTATGAATTCAACTTAAATTATCTCAAACACCCTTTCCAGATCTTACCTTCTATAGTTTTGGAAACAACAGGCAAAGGGAAGATATAATGTTTTGTCTGCTTCCAGAATGTGTTAAAATTACCTGTGAGCAGACGACGAGAAGACGAAAAACCGAGTGAATCTGGTCGGGGGAAATCACCGACTGGTGGGAAGCCTGTTCTCACACAGGCAGGGTGATGAGAGAGAGAAACTGAAGAAAAAGGACACCTTCCACCTTCCCATCTGAGAAGCCCTGAAGAGAGTTCTTCCGTTGTCACTAGAGAGGAGCTGTGACTTGAAAAAATTAAAAAATATCCGACTGAGTACTAAGTGACAGACTGCTCTGTGTGAGTTGCTCTGAACTAAGCAGACTTGAGAAACCAAATGTGCATGAGCAGTCCCTGCTTTCAGGAAGCTTATTTTTCTTTCCCTCACGCATTCGGTATTTACTGAGCACCTACTATGTCCATGGACAATTCCAGGCACTGGCGATTCAAGAGTGAGTAACACCCTGGCCCGCAGCCCGGGTGGTCGGAGCGCTGTGCTGTGCTCCGAAAGGCTCCGGGTTCGACCCTCGGTCAGGGCACACACCTAGCCTGCAGGGCTCCATCAGCTGTCGGGGTGCATAACAAGAGGCAACCGACTGATGTTTCGTTCTCTCTCCCCACCCCCTTCCTTTCTCTCTAAAAATCAGTAACCATACCCTCAGGTAAGGATTTTTTTTTTTAAAAAGGATGACAAGGACAAAATGCCTGCTTGATGAAACTTCTGGAATACAAAGTGGGCAGGAGCAGACACAACACAGTAAACAGAAAGGGCAATGACCGCAGGAAACAGCAGAGAAGTTGTGGGGCACTGCTGGAAACTCCCCGATCCCGCACAGCAGGACATGAACGACTGTGTCACGGGAGTGCACCGTAATCTCTCCACTTCCTTTTAAATTTCTGAAACACCTGGCTGGTGTGGCTCAGTGGACTGAGTGCTGGTCTGTGAACCAAAGGAACACCAGTTTGATTCCTGGTCAGGGCACATGCCTGGGTTGCAGGCCAGGTCCCCAGTAGGGGACATTTGAGAGGTGACCGCACACTGATGTTTCTCTCCTCCTCTCTCTTCCTCCTTCCCTTCCCCTCCCTCTAAAAATAAATAAAATCTTTTTAAAAATTCTGAGCAAACAAAACCTGGGCTAGAATTTCAACTTTGAAGACAAGTAGCATTCTGGTGACTCTGACAGCTGTTACATGAGTCAGGAGGGCACTGAGTGGCCTGAGCCCAACAGGCAGCAGGAGGAGGAGCGGGGCTCCTGGGACGTGAAGTGCACTCCCCTTGACTTCCTGTCCCAGGCTCACTCCAAAGCTTCTGAAGAAAGACGCCAGAGAAAGAATGAAGAGACCAGAGACAGAAAGCAGATGGGTGGGTGCCAGGGGCTAGAGCCAGAGTGAAGGGGAGAGGGACTCTTCAGTGGGTACAGGGCTTCCTTCCGAAGTGATCACGATGTCTCGGAACTAGATAAATTATAGTCACATAACACAGTGAATTCAATAAATGCCTTTAAACTGTAGACTTTAAAATGATTCACGGTTAGTTTTGTGTTATGTGAATTTTACCTATATTTTTTAAATGAACTTGAAAAAATAAATAATAATTGTTCAGGGGTTTACCACAGCTGATGACAAGACTATGTAAGTCGCGGAAGTAGCTTTGAAGATTCATGTTCTAATCAAAACTCAAGAGATCCTCAGCCAGTGTGGCTCAGTTGGTTAGAGCGCAATCCCAAAACTGGAAGGTTGTGTGTGCGATTCCCAGTCAGGGCAAGTCCTCCGAGGGGCCCACCACCCTGCTCTTACAGTCAACCAGCACCTGACTTTTCTGTGTTCAGTTCCTCAGCCATCAGCTCGCCCATCTACGGAAGGAAAGGCCGCAGTAAGGCCACCTCATGCAAGGTCTCCTCCAGTTCTGAAAGTCCAGCCACGCTCTTTGTCATCACCTATGATTCACAACAGGTCCAGCGAGGCCGTCTCCTTCACCAGCCTCCTCTGCGCGCTAGGCTGCCGCAAGCGTATCGCCAACTCACCCAGGAAACGCTCTGACCCTGGAAACCCTCCATGACAGGAACACTGGCGCCGGAGGGCTGGTCGCAGACTCCTAACCCCAAGGAGAGCTGGCATGCAACTCTCACACGAGGCCCCAAGAACACTGCTACTAAAGGAGCACTCACATGGTTTCAGGACTCCTTTCTGCACCTGTGTCTGTGTCTGCTTTGTTTGTACTTAGCATGCTTCTTAAACTGGGTACTTCTCTTGAAACTGACTGAAACCTCTGCTTCTTTATCCCAGGAGAGTTTTCATGGGTTTCAGACTTTTCCCTTTTCACAGATTCCCCAGGCATACTGGGCAGGAAAGGGTTATTTTAATTAGTTCTGTGAAGGCTCAACGAATTACAAGCAACTTCATTTAATTATTAAGTAGCCAACTGGGTGACCTCGGTGGCTGATCAGTGTGATGGTGAAATCCTGTCTTCCAGTTCAGAGTGGTCACCCCACTGGAGGACAGAGGCTGAGAAGCCGAAGGAAGAGCTGCCGGGACCTCCAGGACTCACGCTATGAATCTGGGGAAGGGAGACAAATCCATTTCATGTTTCACTCCAATACGTATGAGCAGATTTTAAGTTCCTGAACTGAGACATCTGTAGACACGCAGCTAACAGCAGCAGCAGACACAGTCTTTTCAAACGCGCACAAGCCCTTTATTTAGCAAGAAAACACATTCTGGTCTGTAAAACACATCTGGGTAAATTTTAAAGGATGCAAGTCATACAGAGCATCCTCTCAGACCAAAACAAAGTGAGAAACAGGTAACGGAGAGCTCTGTGAAAACTTCCCAATTCGTGGAACTGCCAAGTAGCTTGGAACCCTGGCCCCAGCACTTGATGGGATGCTCTATACAGTGTAGTAACATGGGGTGGGGATGGGCGGCAGACGGAGGGAAGCAAGAGGCATCCAGAGAGAAAAAAGTAAACCATCCTTCTTGCTGATAATATCACCACGTAGAGAATCCAAAGAAATCTGTAACAAAGCTGCTAAAGTGGTGCATTTAGAAAGGTGACAGGAGCCAAGATCAATATACAAAACTCAGTCATATTTCTATATACTTGCAAAAAACAACTGGAATTTTAAAAATGTACAATAGCATTTAAACAGTATGAAACGCTTCAGGATTAAGTCTAACAACAAAAAAATTGGAGAGACCTAAACAATAAAAACAAAAATATTCATTTTTCAGTGAGAAATTATAGGAAACCTAAACGAACAAAAGAGAACCATTTTCAGGAGTCAGAAAACTTAAGTACTATTATGTCAAGTTTTCTACAATTTGATCTATGTATTCAACATAATCCCAATCAAAATCCCAAGCAGGTTTTCTTTCTGTAGAAACTGATAAATTCTAAAATTCATATGGAAACACAAACAATATAAAATAGCCAAAATATCTGAAAATGAACAACAGAGGGAACATTACTAACATTACTTAGTTTTAAGACTTATTACAAAGCTACAGTAATTAAGACAGTGTGGTACTGGCCTAAAAACAGACAAATCGAGTAACAAAAATAAGCCCATACATATACAGGTAACTAATTTTGGACAAAAGCACAAAAGCAATTCAGTGGATGAAGGGTGGTGTTTCAAAAGTTGCTAGAATGAATGAACAAACAGAACTAAAAGAAACTTTGATCAATACCTCCAACCATACGCCAAAATCAACCAAAATGGATCACAGACCCAAATATAAAATCTAAAATAAAACTTCAAGAAAACTTTGTGACTCTAAGAAAATGGTAGTAAACGTACAACCATATAAAAATAAACTGATAAATTAAAATTCATAAAAACTTTAAACATCTGAAAAGACAACCCACATACTGACAGGAAAACATACATCAGAAGGATTTGTATTCAGAAGACATAAACAACTTAGCAACCGATTTTTTAAATGGGCAAAAGATCGTTAACAGGAATTTCAAAAATATGTGAATAGCTAATAAACACACACACACACAAAAGGTGCCAAACATCATAAGCACTGAAGACAGAAATCAAAACCACAATCCAATAATACCACTTCGTAGCCACTAGGACGCCTAGCATCACAAAGACGGACAACATGCCCAGATGATGCGGAGTAACCAACACTCCTACACGGCTGTTGAGAATATAAATTGGTGCAGCCACTTCAGTAAACAAGTCTGGCAGTTTATTAAAAGTTAAACGTGCCCTGGCTGGTGTGGCTCAGTGGACTGAGTGCTGGCCTGAGAACAAATGGTCGCCAGTTCCATTCCCAGTCAGGGCACAGGCCTGGGTTACAGACCAGGTCCCCAGTAGGGGGTGCGTGAGAGGCAACCACAAACTAATGTTTCTCTCCCTTCTCTTCCTCCCTCCCTTCCCCTCTCTCTAAAAATAAAGGAAAAAAAATAATAAAACACAAGCCCTGGCTGGTCACCAGTTTGGTTCCCAGTCGGGGCACAAGCCTGGGTTGCGGACCAGGTCCCAGGTTGGGGGCACAGAACAGGCAACACAAACTGATGTTTCTCTCCCTTTCTCCCTCCCTTCCCCTCTCTGAAAGTAAATCAAATGTTTTTTTTAATTAAAAAAATAAAAAAACAAAACCAGAAAACACAGCAGTCACAAAGGCAGGACGCAGAGCTGAGACTCACACACTGCTGTGGGAAGACCAGGAAAGACGAGACTATTTCTCAACTTACACACACATCTACCCTGTGACTCAGCAATCCCAAGGGCTCGCATGCCATCGGGAAGGGAATGCTTAAGCGACTTTACTCACAACTGGAAACAACTCAAACATTCTCCCACTGGTGACTGGTTTGTCCCATCCATGGAATATTATTGAGCAATAAAAAGGAACGAAGGGCTGACACACGCAACACCACGAATGGACCGCAATGCACCACACCAAGTGAAAGATGCAGGATTCGAAAAGCCGTGGTTGCAGGTTCCATCCCGGGCAGGGCACATCAGCCAGTGAATGCGTGAGCAGGTGGGACAACAAATTGGTGCCCCCCCCCCCCCCCGCATGCATCAATCAGTGGAAAAATGTCCTTGTGGAGACAAGTGAGGGCATTTGAATGTGGACTGTGGAGATGTTATTAAAGCATCGGCATTAGTTTCATTAAATGTGAGCAAGTTACTGTGGTCATTTGGGAGAAGGTTCCTATTCTCAGGAAATGCCGAAAGGTGTTTGGGGGATAAAGGATCATCGCATTGCCAACTTAGTTTTGAACAACTCAGGAAAAAGCTCACATGGTGAAATGTTAGTAACTAATAAATCTAATGGTAGGTTTGAAATTTTTTTAAATAAAACAAAAACATGACATCTAAAGCTTTAAAAATGACTTTACTTTGTGAATATTGTTATAACCCACTTTAGCATATTTCCAAGAAAACAAAAAACTTTATGAATTTATATTCTTATCAGACACTAAAAAGTCTTGAATCACTTAAAATCCACACATAAAAACTGCCTGCAACTTGTAAGCGTAAAGGGAATAAGGAATTTGAAGGTAACTAGCAACTATGGTGTAGTAACAACTCAGGCGAGCAGCCACACATGGGCTAATGAACTGAAGGATGGGTGAGACTGTGATGAGAAGCGGGGCGTGCACGGCGGGTCTGCCCACCAGGCTCGTCCACTGCAGCGACTCCGCAGTAGAGAGGCAGGTGTGGCGGACACCAGCGGATGCAGAGAGCGCACACTGAGCACTAACGGCCACCGCCCACCCGACGGGATGCATGCAGGACACCGGCCGCTGCTTCTGCAGTCCTGCCAGAAACACAGCACCCAAGCCTAATCACGAGGGGAATCCAACAAACCTAAAGCAAGGAACACTCGTTCAGATGCGCTCCTCCCAAAAGGGCAGGGAAAGACAGGGTGACCGCCCGGATTAAAGGGGCCAGGGGGCCCGAAAGCTAAACGCAAGGCGTGACCCTAGACTGAAAGCCAGAACCACAAAAGAGAATCTGAATAGATGTTTTTCCAGCAAGACACACACGGCCAACAGGTACATGAAAAGTTGTTCAACGTCACTAAATTATCAGGGAAATGCAAATCAAAACCACGATGAGACATCCCATCACTCCTGTCAGATGGCTGTCATCAATAAATCCACAAACAAGTGCTGGTGAGGACGTGGAGAAAGGGGAACCCTCATGCACTGCTGGTGGGTATGCAACTGGTGCAGCCACTGTGGACAGCAGTATGGAGTTTCCTTGAAAATTGCAAATGGATCTGCCTGGGTATTTATCTCAAGAAAATGAAACCAGTGTACCTGCACCCCTATGCTCACTGCAGCAGTTACAACGCCAGACAGGGAAGCAACCGTCTGTCCACTGACAGATAAATGGATAAAAAAAACTGTGGTGTGTGCGTGCAACAGAGCATTATTCAGTCAAAAAAAGGAACTTTCCATTTGCACCAGCGTGGATGGACCTCAAGAGCATTATGCTCAGTGAAAGAATGGGTGAGGGGTCAAACGCTGCACCCTGGCTACAAAATCAGTCCTAGGGACGTAATGTACAGTGTGGTGCCTACAATTTGTAACACTGTGTATAAAAGTTGCTAATAAAGTAGATTTTAAAAGTTCTCGTCACAAGAAAAAAACTGTAAGTAACTAAGTTCAGAGATGGATGCCATACTGTGGTGATGACATCGCATCATACACAAACCAGCACACCGCACACGGAGACTGACGTCCTGTCAGCTCAGCTCCAACAAGGAGTGAAGCAGAGAGGAGCTGATGCGTGAGACGCACTTGGCATAGGGCCTGGAGCACGCGCCAGGGGCACCAAGTTCACGGTGGCTTTTATCACGCAATGTAAGATAAAAAATGACTGTGAAAAAAACGTAAAACTTCAGATTAAAAACACCAGTCCCATCTGGGGAGAAATATCTTCTGTCTGTGGTTGTTATGATAGTAAACAACTAAAAATAACCTTAATGATCCACAAAGGATTGGTTAAATAAGTCACAGTTTTCTGCCATGTGATATTATTAACAGAATAAAACAGGATTCAAAAGGAGAGCTGAAATATAATCCTATCTACGTTTGTAAAACATTGAATATACACAGAAAAATTGGCAAGTGTTAGGCTCTGGGGCGCAAGGCATGCAGGCTACCTCAGATGTGGGGTACCTGCAGGACACGCTCCCTGGGACGGGCACAGAGCCCCCAATGCATCCCCCCAAGGCTGGGTCGCAGCCTCTGCTCCTGCATGCAGGCTCCCAGCTCACAGCAGGCTTCTCACCATGCCTGCCTCCCAGGGTCTTTCCCACACTGACTTGGTAACCCGTCTTTCCTTGGTTACACTTCCAAGACCCAGTTCATCTTTCCTTGCAAGGTTACCTGACCTGGGAGGAGGAAAGAGAGAGGGGTAAGGGGCCAGGAGAGCTGCCAGATAACCTCCCAAAATTTTTGCAGAGCCACGGGAGGGAGATCAAACAAACGAAAAACGGCCTTTCTGTTGTACCGTAACTTCCCCAGGCCCTGAGAACCTGTCATCAGGTAGAACACATAACATCCACACCCGACTGTGTTTTTGTACATGAATCCTCATCATGAAAGGACGGAAGCCCCACTAAGTCTCACAGACCATTCCCTACTTAGCAGAGACAGACTCAAAACTGAAGTATCCAAATAATCCACAGTTAAGCAAGAGTAAACCTAGGGTTCCAATGAAAAAAGGGTCCATTTCTGTGTCTGGATTTTCATTTTTATTTTACTGAACAGGACGCTGAAACACGGGGCAACTGCCCCCCTTAGTGTGGTGAGGGAGAAGAGCCGTGCTAGCACAGAGTCTGGGGTAGGATGTGGACACAGACTGGCTGTTCATTTTGAAAAAGGGGGGGTGGGAGTGCCCGATGGTTGACTCCTTCAGTGCGGCCCTAACACGTGACCCACGTAAACACTGGATTTCTTCTCACTGTGATATTTATGTGTCATTTGTAAAAGGGTGAGAGTTCATTTTTAAGTTGTCTCTTTCCCACCACTCTCTTGAGCTTTCCCTCCTGTACCCTCCTCCCCAGACTCTGAGGCCGGTCTGGGCTATCTTCCAGTGGAAGATGCCCGTGCCTCACTCAGCAGCACAGGCCTGGCACAGCGGCACCCATCCTGCAAAGGTGAGCTGCATGTGGCCTGAGTGCCGGCCGACACTGGTCACTGAGCTGCCACCCCTGCCAGGGGCCACCTGCCTCCAGATTCCATGCTCACAGGACACTCCACAGTCAAGCTTAGCACTCTGTTACCTGCAGCCAAAGACATCCTTGACACTACCTTCTTTATGGGCTCCAGTATTGGTGGTGGTCTCCTCCTGCCTGGGCTAAACCACCACCTAGGATCCATGCACTTTCCCATCACCACTAACTTAGGAACGGCACACCCATTCCACTCCAGTGTTTAAAACCAGCCTTTCTTCCTCCCATTTCTACCACAGCTACCAATACCAGATTTAATCTACAGCATCTGGCACACAGGACGTTCTTAGTCTAAAACTGTCATTCTTGTCTTCAATGTCTGAATACAAGTAACGGCCCTGGCGTCCCTGGCCTGTGGTGACATTCTACCTACTACCGCTAACTTCATTTTTCATGAGCCTTCCACTAGAAGAGAAGGCTTCAATCCAGCCGGCTACACCAACGTCTTCGACACGAGCCTCCACGGCAGCCTCTTCCAGAGCACGCTTCACACAGGCTCACCACCAGCCATCTCCTCGACTACTCGCTGGGCACATAACACTGGCGTCACACTATCATCGCCACCGACCTGCCCTTTAAAAAACAAACCAACCCTGGCTGGTGTAGCTCAGTGGACTGAGCAAAGGCTGCGAACAAAAAGGGTCACTGGTTCGATTCCCAGTCAGGGCACATGCCTGGGTTGCAGGCTGCATCCCCAGTAGGGGGCAAGTGAGAGGCAACCAATTGACGTATTTCTCACACATCGATGTTCTCTCCCTTTCTCCCTCCCTTCCCATCCATCTCTCTAAAAGTAAATAGATAAAATCTTTAAAAAAAAAAAAAAGCAAGAGAAAAGCAGTTAGCTACCTACAAGGGAGCTCCCATAAGACTGTGAGCTGATTTCTCAAAGGAACATTTCTGACCAGAAGTGACTGACACAAAATACTCAAAGTGATGAAAAGCGAAGACCTACAACCTACACTACTCTACCCCGCAAAGCTGTCATTTAGGATCGAATGACAAAGATCTTCCCAGACAAGTCAAAGCTAAACAAAGTCACTGCAAGAAATGAAAAACTGACTTAAGAAAACAATCAAAAATATGAATAAGGCAATAACTACATACCTATCAATAATTACTTTAAATGTAAATGGATTAAATGCTCCAATCAAAAGACAGGGTGGATGAATGGGTAAGAAACCAAGACCCTCACACTTGTCGCCTACAGGACACTCACTTCAGATGGAAAGACGCACGCAGATGAAAGTGAAGGGGTGGGAAAGAGAGTTCACACAAATGGAAGTGGAAGAAAAAAGGCTGCGGTAGCAATATTTGTATCAGATGATCTCATCTGTATCAGACAAACTAGACTTCAAAACAAAGGCTATAACAAGAGACAAAGAAGGACGAGTCACGTACAACAGCAAGTTATGGAAGCTCCCTAAGTGTCCACAGACAGACAACATGGTAGTAAACACATACACACAAAAGAACATTACTCAGCCGTGAAAAAGAATGGCATCTTACTTAGTGGCAGCAAGGACGGACCCAGAAGGGACTAGAAGTGAAACAAGACAAGAGAAAGACAAACACCATGTGACTTCACTTATATGTGGAGTCTAGTGAGCAGAATAAACAAAACACCACAGAAACAAACTCACAGACACAGAGAACAAACTGGTGGCTGACAGATGGGAAGGGGGTTGGGTGGCTGGGCGGAAGGGTGAAGGGATTAAGAGGGGCAGACGGGCAGCTGGGAAACAGCCACAGAGACAGGGAGTGCAGCACAGGGAACACAGTGACATACTGGGGTAACTGTGCATGGTGTCACGTGGGCACTAGCCTTATTGGGGGGTCACTTCATAAGTGACAGAAATGTCTAACCACTGTGGTGTACACCTGAAAAAATATAATGTTGTATGTCAACTGTGATTTAAACTTTTTTAAATTTGTAGATACACTAATTTAGCAAGTTTTGAAAAAAAAAATAAACTACCCTATTGCCCCCCCCACCCCGTAACAGTGTCCCCTAAACAAAGAACTCCGGGACACTGATTCTAACCCTCGTCTCCCACACCTAAAAGAATCTGCAAACACAACCTTTCAGGGAGACAGAAGAGACACAATGAGAACGGGGAAAGAAAGGTTGGCTAAAGAAGTAGACCTGTTAATTTAACACTTTTTCTGTCAAGCACATCAACTGTCCTTAGTGCCACTGTCCCTGAAACAATGGCCACGCAGGGACAGGGTGCTCATTAAAAGGGCTGATCGGAGAAAACCCCTCTCCAGCAACAGCATTTTCCACTTTAAGAACTTACTCCGTTCTCCGCAACTCTTAATTGGAGGTCATCTGAAACTTCAACTTTAAACACGTGAAGGGTTAGTGCAATCATGACC
The DNA here is from genome assembly GCF_022682495.2 of Desmodus rotundus. Taxonomy (NCBI): domain Eukaryota; kingdom Metazoa; phylum Chordata; class Mammalia; order Chiroptera; family Phyllostomidae; genus Desmodus; species Desmodus rotundus. The sequence continues at coordinate 94,246,898 of NC_071399.1, read as the reverse complement.
CTATTATTTCCTGTTTCCACTAAATTTTGGTGGTGGGAGAGGGGCAGAGAAGGTGCACACAGTCTGCTGTGACCGCCACTCACACATTTAATTCAGGGGGCCACAGGCCTCAGTGACATGTTGCCACGGCAGGCGGTCACTCCGGCAAACCCACCCTAGGGAAAAGGCAGCCCCGCAAAGCTCCTGCGGAGTCGGGGCTGCAGAATCAAAGCTAAGAGCTGACCGCTGTGGCGTGAAACCCACGGGAACACAACTGTCACTTCAACCAACCAAATACCCACCTGAAAGTGTAACGTGGCTTCCGCAGAAGTCTATGGAAGGTAGTGTTTCATTCTCCCGTGGAAAGGTCCCCTGAGGTCAGGGCCTTTCCACGGGAGAATGAAACACTATCTTCCGTAGACACCTGCGGAAGCCACGTTACACTTTAAATGGGTGCACGGATAACGAAGTGCAAAGCAGGGCAGGTAAGAGGTACTCAGAGGGGTCATTCGCCCTCCAAGAGAAGAAAGCTTCCTTTTGCTTCAGAAGTGACCAACTTCATGCTATTTACACAAATTTTGGGATCCGGACCCTGAAGCAGGCCAGATATTCTACCCCTGCTCTACCGCAGCCCACAGGAGCCCTGGGCAGGCAGTGGGGACGGCACAGCAAGGAGCAGGACAGGAAGAAGCCGTGTGGCCAAGCCTTACTTCCCCAACAAAAGATAAAGAGCAAAAACTAAGGCACTGGGCCCCAGCAGTGAGCAGACACCCCAAGATGGCAGAGATGTCCTCTGAGATGGACACTTCCCGAAAAGACACCTTCAGGAGCCGCAGACAAATGACGACTGAAGTTCTCCAGGCTCTTTCTCCCCCAGGACTCGAAGCCCTGCACAGTGCACTGCTGCTGCTGAAGTCCTCGTCACAACGCATTTCTTCTCCAAACCAAAATGAAAATTTGAATTCATAAATACTGTCACACTAGGAGGCAACTCCAGTGGGAGAAAGCATACAAAATATTAAAAACGACATCAAGAAAGGTTCTGTACTTGGTATGGTCTAAACTGAAAATTCTGAGGGAATAATGAACTTTCTGTACTGGATATACGCCTGCATCCCCAAGATGCACGCGAGGACCAGGCGTGAGCACACTCCCACTCACGTGCACACACATGCTCAGTTTAGTCTCACTGAACTTTTGACCTGGTCTGGACTAACCCCCGCCCCACAGTCCCCCAGGCACAAGGCGCAAGAGACAGTCCAGAGCAGCCAGCGCTGTGACAGGCAGTGGCAGCCGGGCGCCGGCCTGAGTGGCACCAACCGCCATCCATCCACTGCAGTCAGGCCCGGCGGGAGGGAGTCAGCTCACAGCCTCCTCCCCTCAGGCCCCAAACCGCTCTCCTTCCACAAGACAGAAAAAAATTCCATTTCTTGAGTTGCTGACATGTGCAATTGCTAATGACACGCACGTCTGGGAGCAACTTCAATTGCCTTCAATTTCTAATAACAAAAATATATTTTTTTAAGATTTTATTTATTTTTTTTAGAAGGGAAAGGAGAGAGAAAGAGAAACATCAACGTGTAGTTGCCTCTGGCGCACCCCTAACTGGGGACCTGGCCCACCCCTAACTGGGGACCTGGCCCACCCCTAACTGGGGACCTGGCCCACCCCTAACTGGGGACCTGGCCCGCAACCCAGGCATGTGCCTCGACTGGGAATCGAACTGTTGACCCTTTGGTTCTCAGGCCAGCACTCAATCCACTGAGCCACACCAGCCAAGGCAAAAAAAGAAAATATTAAAAGTTTGCATTAAGGGAAAAGAATCGCTACAAGAAGGAAAAATTCACCTACTTCATATGCATACAGTGTACCTTCCTTACAATGACCAACCCTGTCTTCCCTACTCCACCTGAAAGACCCGAGTCTCAAGTAGGACAATCCCACTCACACACAAAAGACACCTGTCAGTGTCTGGAGGCATTTTTATTTGCCACAGCTGAGATTGCCACTAGCTAGCACATAGAGGCCAGGACGCTGCTAAACATCGAAACTGTGTCTGACAGCCTCCCCTAGCGAAGGCTCATCAGGCCCAAAATGCCAACTGTGCAGAGGCTGAGAAACCCGGGGCACTAACGAAGCCCATAGGACCCTGAGCTCAAACACCCAGCGATTCCTCTCTCAATGGTAAGAACTACTGAAAAAAAAAGCGACTTGCCTGGTTTTCCAGTATAAATGGGCTAGTAATTTTTACAGGTTAATGTGAAGGACATATAAGAAAAGCACCCAAGGAACAGCACCCAGTGAAATATGAAAAAACGGGAGGCTGCAACAGACCTCTGAAGGGTGCAGTTATCAAAGGAAAAGGCAACCACAAGCTAGAAACTATCGTTGGATCGTGCTCCATAGACGAAACAAAAGTGAGGGGAACGTAACATAATGCAAGACCTCTCCACCCTCCAGAACTCTGCGTAACCTCGAGTCTTAGCTCACGGGCTGGAGACCTTGGGGAGCAGCAGATGGTCCATCTTCAAGTCTGCAAAGCTACTTTCCAAGCATATTTGCAGACTAGGTTTCCACAGAAAGGCAAACTCACATAAAGACATAAAGCACTAACGCACCAAGTATGGTTTTGCACCTTCATTTTGTACAAATTTAATTTTAAGACCCAGATCTGAACACAGGTCCCACCCTGGGTCCAAACCCATGAGGTCAGGGCAATTCTGGGTGAGCTGATAGCACTGGGCATGCTGAGGAATATCCCTGGAATCGCTGAACTGTAGTCCGAGGAAAACCTAGGAACCGTGTAGTTTAAAATTCCCACTTCATAAAAGGGGCATTTGAAACCGCATGGGATGTGCCTGGCATCACAACTCAAGTAAACGACGGAGGTGGGCTCACAACCCAGGCTGCCAAGATGTTCAATTCCACAGACTGAACCTAAGGCCCCGTGGCTGGAAGCTGGGCAGACCTGCCCACCCTGAATTTTTACCTGCACCAGCTTTTGCACCTGGGTTTCAAGCACTCTGCTAGTGCTCCTCATTCTTGCCTGTTCCCAACCACAAGAACCCAGCGCTGAGCCTCTCCCTGTCAAAGGGCAGCCAGTCGGTCGTGCCAAATGCAGCCAAGGTGTATTTTAGGCTATCCTAGTTGTGTTCCAGAACACTAAGTGAGACCAAGCTGAGCTTCTGCCATAGAGGCAGCCAGATGCTAGCAGGCTGCCCTTCAGAGACGAGAGGAAACCTCCCCTTCTACAATGGCAGAAGCCCCAAAGCCCCTCGGAAGCTTCCCACCGCAGGCAAAAGCTGTGAAAAAGAGATAAATAAAGAAGACTTCCCTCTCGAGATGCTGGTGTGAACAGAAAGAGACCCAGCATTCCCTCTGGGGGCATCACACTTTGACAGAACACTCCCCTCCGCAGGATTTCCAGCAGCATGAATACCTGCCCCTCCACGTGCCACAGCCCGTTCGTGGGCTCTCCGGTCCGGCTCTTCAGAGGACGTTTACCGTGTGGCATCTTCCAACACACAGGTTCATGGGGCCAACCACTTATTCTTAAGTCATTTTAAATCACTTATCTACAGGCCGACTCAAATGCCACCTTCCACAGTGAGGCAGTACCTAATCACCCCTTTTTAAATTGCAACAACCCCCCTCAACGTGGCCCTCCCTTTGGCTCCACCTTGCTTGATTTCTTGTCACCCCAACAATTCATTTACTGTCTGTCTCCTTCCACTGAAGAGGGCAGGTATTTCTACGTTCAAAACTGTATCCCCAGCGCTTAGCATATAGTAGATGCTCAATAAATACTAGCTGAAAGAAACTGAAATCATGCGCTTGTCCATCCATACTTAATTAAGCAGTTTTAAAACAATCTTCTGCAGTCCACGTTATTAAGAAACAAAGAACTGTCAACCTACACCGTGGAGTTTCGGTCTAGCCCTTCATTTCACCATGAAAATTGACACGGAAACAGTGTGAGGGCCTTGGCCGGGTGGCTCAGCAGGTTGGGGCGTTGTCCTATCTCCCAAGGATCGCCATTCAATCCCCGGTCAGGGCATGTGCCTAGGTAGTGGGTCTGGGAGTGTTCCGGAGGCAACCTCAACGTTTCTCTCCCCGCTTCCCGTCTCTCTAAAAGCAATGAAAAGAAAATGTCCTAGGTGATGACAAGAAAGGAACTACGTGAGACAGTAGCAGCAGCAATAGTTTGGCATCAAAGGTCCCAGGATCCATGTGAGTCTTCATGCAGTGACTCGGCCTCTCTGAACCTGCCACTGCCTCCTCTGTAAAGTGAGGGTAGCTCCTACCCCACTGTGACGGCTAGGGACACAAAACGAGGTAATGTTGGGAAAACGTACAAAGCGCTCCTATAGAGCACCATTTAGTCACTAGGCTATGTCGACCTACCCCAAGTCATTAAGAGCTAGTTAGTGGCACAATCAGAGTAAGAGTTTCAGGCTCCTGATTCCTAGCCCAAGGCCTCTTGTGTTACAAAGCGAGGCCTCCAATGGCCCTATTCAGGGCCAGCTTTTTCTTCTACCTCATTCAAGGCTTCTCCAACGTTGGGTGGTAGGGAACAGCTCTCAGGATTTGAGGAGTGGTAGCCCCTCTCCTCCAGCAAAGCGTATTCGTGCGCACCAACACAAACCTCCTGCAGGCCAGGCCGTCCACAGGCCCCGGGTGGGGAACCCACTGATACCTCGGCTGTGCCCCTGAGCTGCCCTCGGCAATTTTCACTACTTATTTTAATGAGTAACAATTCACGCCTTGGTGCTCTCCACTAAGAGGTTGGGTCCAAGGGAACAGCAAGAGCAGACTCCAGGAATCTGCACTGAGAACACCGCCCCGGTCATCTTCCGATGCGGTACTGGCACCGCCGCCGCCACGCCTCCAGGAAGGGCGGCAAAGGCGGCAGCATGCAAAGGCTGCAAGTTCAGGACAGAAAGTGGATGGACAATTACATCGTTTTTATTATGCTGCCACACTGTACAAGAACCGTTCAGGTAACTTTACATGACCACTTTCAAACCGTCACCGAGAGGCACCACAGTCTCTTCACTGAAGAAAATATGCCCAAAAATGTCTGGAATGGAATTTCTGCTCCCAATCCTAACCCCATCACGATTCACTCCAGACCAGATTACATACAATGATTCCATCCCCCCCTTCCTTACTTTGTTCAAGTAACAGACCGTATTCACTGTAAAAATAACGTGCCTAGGAAAAAAACAAAACAGTACTAAATCTTCGGGGAGATCACTAACCACTACTGAATGCAGTGCCATTGATCCGCTGCTGCCTGGCGGCACCTCCACACCCTCGTCTGGAAACCACTCGAACACCCAACCCACGGCACACCCACACTGGAGAGCAGCTGGTAATCTCCACACTTGTTAACAGCTTCTATCTCTGAGTGGTGGCATTATGGTGACTTTAATTCTCTTACCTATATTTTGCTTTAATTTTCAAGTTTTACATAATGTTTATGTATTATTTTTAAAATCAGAAATTTTGAACTTAAAGCATTGCCTATACATTCACAGATTTTTGGTCTGATGATTACAGAACCCCAATGTGGGGGGTTGGAAGCAACATACAAGGCCTTACACATATCCCCCGAACAAAAAATCAAGCATACTGACTCTTCCAAGGAAATCCAGTACATTCAAGGTTTATAAACAAAGTTCTTTATTTAACATGCAAAACTGATGTCCATGCTTGGGGGACAGTTTAACTGGGAGGTCTCGACCTCTTGCAGAACTGTACCGTGAACCCTCCCAGCCCTTCCTTCTAAAGACTGCTTCACTCCAAACAGAAGCCAAGTCCTTGAGGGTTCTGCTTCCTACAGTTTCTAAATCCAGCAGTTCAGCTTGGAGGTCCAGAGTAAAATGAGATCTTTCTCACCGGTGAAAACTGGCTTCCTAAAAAAGCTAATATCCAATTTCTACCCCTTGGTATTATTCCTCAGTTCTCTCTCTTAAGGTTGCCATAAGTTAAGATTGCACGGCCTTTGCAGCTGGCCGAACAAGGTGTAACTCAGCATTAGATTTTTTTTTTTAAGAACAGTCTTTCACTGCATCATAAATTCGAACCAAGGGATTGTGTCTCAAACTGTCAGGACAATAAAGTATTAAATTAAAAACTCACCTCAACAAAATAAAAATAAATTTATTTATACTTAGAGAATCAAAACTGATAGTGTTCTTGGTGAGTTCTCCCGTCAGTCAAATTTATCACAAACCTAAAAATAAATTTTTATATTTTAATTTGATAGCTACCTAAAATTTTAAGTTAAATTTTACATTAGCCATTTCAAAACACCCCTTACCTGAGAAATGAGAGGGTTATACAGGTGTAAGTAGTAATCAAAATGGAGCCCAAACATCCACTCCTGCTGCGTGTATTGGGAAGAGCGGACCTTCCACCTGAGAGGGTGGCCTCCCAGAACATCTCCAACAGCCCATCACTCACCTGTAGCTGACTTTTCATTTGTTACCCATACAAATCTGACCTCTTCTCTCAGCTTACACTTCCTTTAGGAATTACATTACACTCGCTAATCCTCAGAAATCAAGGTCATTTCTCCCAACGTAATACAAGCTATTTAGAGATGACTCTAGATAACTGTAACGAGGCAGAATTAGTTACCTCTATTTTTCCATCAACAAAATGGGAATAAATGGGTTCAGAAGGATGAGTTTTCCCACACTACTTGTGGAACAGGTCCGTAAGCTCGGAAACGTGTGATCTGCAAGGAAGAAAATGCGCTGGGGCCGTCGTTCGCGGCCAGCGCCCCAGACGCATGGTTTCGGGCAGAAGCTCCCAAACAAACAGCCACCATTTTGAGCCCCAGGATCTGAACCGCTCACGGTCTCACGCCAACCGAAGGAAAACACAGGGCTGCCCGAATAATGGTGGGACCTCTCTCGACTTTTAGTATTCCCCAACCTTTTTCTGCGGCCCTGTTTCTCTCCTTGAGTCAACTAACATAAACAGTTGTCCCACGAAAATTTTTAGTAAAAAGCATGCTTTTTACAGTCTCCTTCAAACTTTGAAAATAAACACTGTGGTGCTACCTAAAACACCCCAGTGACTCTATCCTCCTAAAAACAGAAGCAGCACACGATGTAATCACATTGTTTTAATCAGTTTACGGAACTGAGAAGCCAGTGAATGGCCCTAGTTATCAGCTTGCATTCCTCTTCATTCCCCCACCCTGGCCCTTTTGATCTTTTATTTTCCCGATTTCATTAACTCTGCTATAAGAGCAAGTTCCCACACTTCATTCATAGAAAAAGCAAATGTTATTTCCGCAAACGACTCAAAATCTAAAAATAAAGGCGAGGCAAAAAATCTTGGGGGAGTAAACGAACTAAAATCAATCCGAAAATGGCAGAAAGTGAGATAGGTGGGGGCGGGGAGGCCACGACCACGATTCGCTCCTCCAAACGGGTGACTCCTATTTTGATGACTCCATCGACGAACTCCAGGGCAGAACTGGAAAGAAAAACTGACCCACCGTTTGCATCCACCTTTGTGCAAAAGCACAAGGTGGGAAGTTACTACGCACATTGCTATAGGCGACCGCCCGATGCAACCTGCCGACCAATCAAATATTTCACACCGCCTTCCAAAATTAAAAATAAAAGAAAGGAGGATGCGGATGCTGCGGGGCTGATCGCTCTTCTAGGCGACCGGGTCCCTTCAGTCCCCCACTCTCCCGCCACCAGCCCCGCCTCGAGGAGCCCGGTCGAGCGCGGCGCTCACAAAGCCTCGGGCGTGAGCGCCTTTGGCCAGGCCAGAGCCGCCCCCTCCTGCCGCGATAATGGTGGCGAAGTCGACCCCAGGGCTCCGCAGGTCCCCGCATAAAGAGGGCCGCCCGTTCCGAGGAGAGAGGCGCGGTTCAAAAATAACGGGAGTCTTAAACTTTCCCTCCGTGGCCCCACAGCCCCGACTCAGCTCGGCGCGCCCGCCGACGTGGGGACGCGCCTCGCCCGGCACCCCGGCCCCGCGGCCCCGCCCGGTGCCCCGTCCCGCCGGCAGCGGGCGCGCCGCTCCCGCCGTCCCGCCGTCCCGAGAGGGAGCTCCCGGAGGCCGAGGAGCGCGGCGGTCTCACTCCCACAAAAGCGCGCTGCGCCGCCCGCTCCGCCTCGCTGGAGCAGGCGCGGTGCGCGCAGCGGCCAGCCGCCTGCCCCCGTCCGGAGCCCGACTCCCGCCCCGGCCGGCCCGCTCCTGGCCCTCTGCCGGGCGCCTCTCCCTGCCGCGCGGAATCGGACGCCGCGCGCCGCCCCTCACCTCGATCTCGAAGTCGGGCAGACGGAACGCCGTGCGAAAGAGCGAGCAGAAGTGCGCGATGGCCGGGACTTCCCACCAGGAGCGTAGCTCGCCCAGCCCGGCCGCGCCGCCCTCCTCCGGGCACATCTCCCGGCCCCGGCGCTGCCGGCCGGAGCGCCGGCCCGGAGCTCGACGCGCGCCTCGCGGCCCCACGCTGCCCGCCGGACTCCCGCCTCAGCTCCGCGGGCGGGGGCAGGGGCGCGGGCGGCGGCTCCTCCCGCTGCCGCCGCTGCTCGGCGTGAGCATGAGCTGAGGGCGGGCGCGGGGGGCGAGGGCTCGCCCGAGTCACTGAGGCGGCTGAGGCTCCGGCTGCCGGCGGGCTCCGCGCCCGCGCCCCATCCCGCGGCGGCCGCCCCCAGCCGGTCCGATGCAATCACCGCGCGGCCGGCGCACACAGATGGGGCTGGGGGCGGGGCGGGGCTCGAGCGAGGCCCGGGGGCGGGGCCGCCACGAGGAGGGGGCGGGGCCGCCCCGCCACAACAACAACCCCGCCCCCACCGCGGCCGGGACAGCTGCACGGGAAGAGAGGGGGAGGGGAGAGCGAACTGAGCGCCCCAAGAACGCAGCGTGAGTGGACGCGGGCGAGGGGCATCTCAGGAACGTCGCGGAGCACCACTCCGCTTCCCAGGTGTTCGGGATTGAGGAGTTGAATGACTTTCAGGAGTGAGGACAATGACGCTCTCCCGCCCACCTCCCACTTGGCCTTAGTGGTCGCATCCTTTTAAAGGGCCCGCGGCGTGGTGCTTTCCTTTGGTGCCAGAGGTAGAAAGACGCACGTGTGGGAGTTCGGTTATTATTGGTGCGGAGGTTAGCACGGGAGAACCAGCGGACGGCGCACCGCGCAAATCGAAGGCTTCGAGAAATTAAATGGTTTCCACTTGTTCCTGAACACTTTTATTCCATCCGAGAAGCACTGAGGAGCTCTAAAGTGGCTCTTTTCTCCGAGGGAAGAAAGCAGCGGGGCTGGTAGAGCTGGAACCCAGTGGAAAGGGAGCGCAGCGGGAAGGGTGGGGTAGGGGAGGCACCAATCAGCCAACGCTCCCCCTCCCCCCCGGGAATGGGCTCCTGTGACCGCCCTAGAGGAGCCGAGCTTGGAGCCAGGAGATACCCTGGCTGCAGACTGGCGGCCTGGAAGGGTGCGCGCTGTGTAGTGAGAAAGTTGGGGGATGGGAAAAGGGAGCTAGTCCGAGGAGTGGATTCTGGTGGGGGTGGGGTCATGCGCGCCTTAGGCTGAGAGACTACTCTAGCAGAAGGGTGGGTATTGAAGGGTCTACTTTAGAAATGTTGCATTCTACAGTGTGTTAGAATTCTGCTAAGACTGAAGAAAAAAAAAAGGAATCGCCTCCAAAGCAGAGCAGAAATTTGGAAAAACTACTTGAATGCCCAGATTATTTGTAGTGGTCATTGCAATTACGTATCACTTGACCAAAGTTTGTTTTCTGCAAGATGACTGTAGGAGTGCTTAGCTGTGTTTAACTTAGAAACATTTTTCTTAGGTTGTATTGTGACAGCTGTCATAGCGTGCTTTTTTTTTTTAATTTATCAAAATTGGTGAATTTTTGTGAAGCTATTTTAATATAAAAGATGGAAGAAAACATGCAACATTTTTAGCATGTTATGCTTTATTATCTCAAGAAAGGTAAAAACACAACTGAAACACAAAAACAAAGATTTATGCAGTGTGCGGAGAAGGTGCTGTGACTGATCAAATGTGTCAGAAGTGGTTTGCTGGAGATTTCTCACCAAACATGCAACACAATCGGGTAGACCAGTTGAAGTTGATAACGATCAACTCAAGAAATTAATTGAGAACAATCAATGTTCTAACACTCAGGAGACAGCTGACATCCTCAAAATATCCAAATCAATAAAGTTATTGGTGAAAATGAAAAATGTGTCTTTTACTTTACGGAAAAAACAAACCCAATATTTAGCAAGTGCATTCTAAAGTCTCAAAGGGCCTGAGTGGATTCTGGATTCCACCTCTCAGGCAGGAAGCACCAACCCTGATGCTTCCCCCAAGTTAATGGAGTACTTACTGCCTGACAGGTACAGCCACAAAGTGTGCGGCGGTGAAATCAAAGGTCCTCTTCTGCCTTTAGTCGGTGTGAAGTCTGCAGAGAACCACAAGCAGGATGGACGTTATGTGATAGATTTGGAGCGGGCTGTATGGGTACTTGCCTCCCACTTCTCCATCTCATTATTCTGGTAGTTTCAAATAACCCGTTTTGTTTTTATAAGGCAGCAATTTTCAAAAATCCAACTTCTTAAAATGTGTATTTAAGTGTATCTTTTATGAATCAACTAATCCCAAAATATTTTTATCTTTTAAGACACCCCACCCTCCCCCAGAGAAACAGCCCAAAAGTTCTACAATTTTGTTCATTACCTGGAACTATTTAATGATTTAAAATGCAGCTTCAAATTGTACTATTTTCATCTTTGACAGAAGCATACATCTAAGAAGCAGAGGTTACATTTTGGTGTGTTTATAAAGCACAGCTACCAGGCAGATATCCTGTTAGCAGACCAGATGTAAGAAGGGTGACCAGCCCCTGTGGAATTCATCCCATAACCTGAATTAAATGTTTTCTAGACTTCTTTCCTTGTCCTTCTTCATTTCCCCATGGGTCAGTTCGACTTTCCACACTTTCTCATTGAAGGGTCACCGCTTTCCTTCACATTTGTTTCTAATCCATTACATCCTGACTGTTCTTTCCGCACCTTCTTTTCCCTGGTTCTCCATCTGTCTTCTCCTTCTTGCCTTTATCTTTATCATTGTTTCACCTTTTTCACCTGGCTACTTAATTGTCAATACTGGCCGGCTTCCCAATAGTGCCTAGAACGTCAACAATACTGGAAAGCAGAAAACTAAGACGTCTTGGATACTCTACATTTGAACGTGAGTTACAACCATCCCCCCAACCTCCACTTGAAAGCTACTCTACTGCCCTCTTCCCTCCTCCACACCACTGCCCAGTCCTGCCCATCAGTGATTCAGCCTTTTTCATCCTACAGGCCACATAAACTAATTACCAACATCCTGCGGCACACCAAAAAACATCTTTTTTGCTAATCTGACAAAAATAGGTATAATTTTCACTGATTTAGAAAATAATAATAATAATTACCTGCCCTTTTTTGCTCCAAAGTGACTTTTAAAAAACCAGATGCTTATACTTGCATATAAGCATTTCTGGTACCAAGAATTAACCAATCAAACACAAAATTATAACAAGGTGACCAATAAGATGCTGCTCTATCATCTGACCCACATATTTATGGTTCAGGACAGGGCGCACGCATCAGATGGCTTCTGTCCTGTTGGCTGCTGTAATTTTGTTGTTTGACAGTCTAAGGGAAGACAGGTCAGTGCCCCTGACTAAATAGTCAGGTACTGCGTGCTTTAAAAAGTGGTATGGCCCACTGGTGTGCTGCAGCCCACCCGTTCAAAATCCCTGCTGTGAATCACCAAAGCTGTGTTGAAACTGGAAGTGCCCCCTGGTGGTGGCCTGGGTCTCTCCCTGTCTCTTCCTGGTGATTTGCCTCCTGGACCTTTTTCTTCTGAGGGTCCCTTCTCAGTGACAGGCACATCAACTTGAGACCTATTTCTTTCTGTCTACCTCCACCTCTGGTTCAGTGTCTGCAGTTCTTGCTTGGTTGCTTCCCCCACTGGGCTCTCCACTCACCCCAGCTTCTGCCAACAGCCTGGACCCTGTCCTGGTGTGAGGAGCCAATGAGCCTCGTGTGTCTTCGGTGCCAGGGGAAAGGGTGGCCACGTGTTCCTTGAGTTCCAGTTCCAACTGGAGCCTCCATTGGAATTGACACCCTGGACCTTTGACCCTGCCTTGAACATTTGCCCCGCCTTTCCCACCCCTCCCTGTGGGACTTAACTACCTCAACTCTATTTTCTGGATGTGCTTCCAACCTAATCTCCTGGAATCCAGATTACTGACCCCTGTACCTGCCTGTCGGAAGCTTGTCCCGTCCCCCCCTTTCCTTTCTCCCATTGTTGCTTCCAAGTGGTTCTCTCACCCCTGAGGTTTTCCAGCCTGGCCAGTTCCTTCACCCTCTGTGCATTCATATGTCATCTTCCCCCAAAACATACACAGTTCCTTCCCTCCTCCCTTCCTCTCTCCACTGCCGTTAACCTCAGCTGACCTTGAAAGTACCAAGCAACTCCTTCTGGATCTGGTGGAGCAGGAGGCGCCATAGGGGGAGAGGACCGCCTCCACAAGGACTGAAAGTTTGGGCACACAGAACCCAACAGCCAGGACCTCTACCTAAGGCTGTTGGTCAATCTGTAGAGGTTTTTGGCCGTAGGAACCAACTCCACCTTAAACCAAGTGATGCTGGGGGAGGGAGGTGGGTTCGGCTGGGGTGGGGTGGAGGGATGGGGAGAAAAGGCATACAACTGTAATTGAATAACAATATAAAAAAAAAGTGATGCTGAAGAGGTCGTTCATGAGTCACACCCACCGGCCCCCTCTGTCCCTTTCCCCGACAACCCACAAGATGAAGCTCCCTGGCCGGGAGGGCAAACTTGCTGTGGCTGCAGGGATGGTAACCCGTGATGTGCGTGTGAAGGAGGTGCCCGGCCTTGAGGTGTGTGCAGTGTGTGGCAGCCGCCGCCAGAGCAGACTCCTCGTGGCCACGGCCCAGGTGGCCCTGGGCTCCCTCAAGGGCTGTGGCACCGTCCTGCTCTGAGGTCCTCAAGGGCAGAGACGCGTACAGGCATCTGGGCACGTCCCAGGGACCCAAACCTGGTGTGCCCTCCGAGGTCCGGGAGTTCCAGTGCGCCAGAGGCGTGGGCCAGCTGTGGTAACAAAAACTAACCCCAGATCCTGCCTTCTCATTAAAAAGATTCTGAATGCTGAAAAAAAAGTGCCAAGAAGCAATTTTCTTTCATATTTATATCCTTCAGCTCCATAGCCTCTTCTAAATAAATGGAAAGAAGAGGCTATGGAGGTTTCCATTTGAAAAAGCACATAATAAGCTCTCTCTGGTCGCACAGACCCTCTTCTAGGTGGTGAAGGAGCTAAGAGGACAGCCTGGAACCTCACCCTGTGGAAGATGGAATTTTTGATTCTGGACATTTTAAATCGTTTCTAGGGAGAAGGTTAAAGTCAATGGGAAACTGGAAGTCTTGGGAATGGTGTTCACACTGAACACATCAAGAATAAAATTACAGCCCTGGCTGGTGTGGCTCAGTGGATTGAGTGCTGGCCTGCAAACCAAAGGGTCGCTGGTTCAATTCCCAGTCAGGGCACATGCCTGGGTTGCAGGCCAGGTCCCCAGTGGGATGTGTGAGAGGCAACCACACATTGATGTTTCTCTCCCTCTCTTTCTCCCTTCCTTCCCTCGTCTTAAAAAAAAAAAAGAAAGAAAAGAATAAAATCACAGTGGTTTCTGAGAAACAGTTCTCTGGAAGATATTGAAAATATCTCACCAAGAAATACCTTAAGATACCTTAAGAACAGTGTTCGTGATTGGCTGCGTGTAGTTGCATCTGATAAGGAGACTTTCAAACTTGGTTACTTGCCGATTAGTCAAGATGAAGATGGGTCCCAGTCTGAGGACCAGGGGAAGCCACCTTTTTCAGGGTTTGCTTACCTATAAAACAAATGAAGTGTGTAAGAGCAAAAAAATAATAAATAAAGTGGACTTTTAGTGTATCAGTGAGTAAAGCACGCAAGCCCTCTTCGTGTTAAGCTCCCATCTCCTATTTCAACGTCTGTTGTTTGCATGATGCTGGCCACCCTTACACAGCTGCTACACGCAGAATTTAAATAGCTTAATGCTGGTGGAGTTTTTCCCAGGATTTCTGAAAGTCACTGCTTTTACCGAGGTCCTCAGGTTAAAGTATGTAGCATTGTATAGGAAGTAATTAATAAAGCACAGTTAGGGGTATAACTTTCTATAATAAAATTTTTTTTAATTAAAAACAAGACCCTGGCCAGGTAACTCAATTGGTTAGAGATTTGTCCCAATAAGCCAAGGCTGTGGGTTCAATCCCCAATCAGGGCACATATGAGAAACAACCAATGAATGCATCAATAAGTGGAACAACAAATCAAAGTTTCTCTCTCTCCCTCTCCCTTTCTCTCTCTGAAAAAACAAATGAATAAAAATTTTAAATAAAAGTAAAGAAATAAAAATTTAAGAACACACAATCATTAGTTTGGCTAATCAGTTTTGCTTATTAATTCATGTTCCCAAAGTATTTATACACTCGACCCTGGAACAACATGGGTTTGAACAGCACAGGTGTACTTATGCACTGATTTTTTTCAATAAATATATACAGTACTATAAGTGTATTTTCTTTTCCTTATTATTTGCTTGATAACATTGTCTTTTCTCTAGCTTACTTTATTATGAGAATAGAGTTTATAATACATATAACATACGAAACATGCTAATCGACTGTTTTGTTATAGGTGAGGCTCCCAGTCAACAGCAGGCTATCAGCATTAAGTTTGGGGGAAGTCGGAAGTTATACTTGGATTTTTCACTGTGCAGGGGGTCGACACCCCTAACCCCCAACGGTTGTTCAAGGGTCAACTGTATATTTCTTCGTAAAATATGCAGTAATTTCAGCTATGATGGAATTTATATAGGTTTCTGGAGGATAATATGAGAAACGAGGCACTATTTTTTTTCCTTTTAACCGTTTGAGCATTTATTGAATTAAATGGTTCTGTCCAGACGGCTACTGTATTCAGGCCCATGAAATCCCAGACTCCGGCAGACGGGCCATTCACGATCGCTCCCCAGACCCTCAGTGTAAACGGGAAAGTGAAGAGTCCCAGCTGGAAGGCGTACAACAGGATGCCGCTCCCTGGTTAACTAGGCTCACGGGCAGAGGCGGGCCTTGAGTGCGGAGCTCTAACAAAATCAAAAGTAGAAGCCTCTGCCCATTCTTGGAAGGAAGCCAGACTGCCGTAAACCCTTGGAGTCCTGTGGTACATAGGCTTCTTTGGACCCCCACATAAACAAGACTTTTAAGTGCTTCAAACACAAAGCACAGGACTATTTTGATGTCCCAAGGTTTATAGGGTCCTGGAGGAAATGAGGCAGCTGGAAGGTAGAACCTGTGCTGTTTGGAGGCCACAGGGCCATCTTCTTGCCCGGGACTTGCTGTGGGACCAGAGGGGTGGTGGTAAAGTGAACGCAGAGTTGCCCTCCGTCCTGCTGATCCCTTGGCAACACTGCGGTTGAGCCGCCTGGGCAGTCCTTGGGCATTCTGAGCAACGTTGTTGACCAAGACACCGCGTCGCTGGGCACTAAGTCATGAAGTGGCTCCTTCACATAGGGGTAGAGACCGGGGCCACGGTGTGATCCTCAGATACAATGCCACTGTCGGGTGGCGAGGGGCTCAGATTGTTCCTGCAGCTCTCCCTGGCTCTCTCTGACCATGTCAAGGTGACAGTGACAGTTGAGCTGCTGGTCCAGGAGCTGGAGAAGCCCCTTGACAAAGAAGCTGCAGCCTCCGGGCCACGGGGGTCTCTGTCCTGGACACAGACGCAGAACCAGCCTCCTGCCGGCACGAGCTGCCCTCACATGTGGTAGCCACCTCTCATCACACTGTCTCTCTGGAAAGGACGAGTATAGAGCGAGTTCCAAACAACTGGCCACAAACATTCACAACCTGATTTACCAAACCTTGGAAGGCACGAGACACGGAGAGGTGCAGCTTCTTCTGTAAGCACTACACCGTAAGGCAACACAACTCTCATCCTTCCCCCGGTGCTGTCTCTCAGACTCCGCTGCTCTCCTGTCTAGTTCCACGGCCCTCCTCTCCATTGGCCTCCAGCCTGACCTGGCCGCCCTCGTCTCACACCCAGACTCGGCCTGGAGCCCGAGCAGAGGACTGTGGGAGCACTGTTTCCTCTCGCTTCAGTTGCCTGTGGATAGCTGGGGTGTGAGCACCTCACACGTTCCTGACACACTCTCGCACACCCCTCTTCTCTCCTGAGAGAGCTGTGTTCCATAACGTGCCAAAGAGGGCTACAGGCAGGCTAATTTAAGAATGTAGAGGTTGTAGAAAGTGAGTTAGATTACTAGTCAGGAGACGTGGGTCCACTCTCAGAAACGGCTCTTACTTTCTCCACCTCTTTGGTGAGAGGAAGGGCTTGAACTACACAGCCCCTGAGGCAAGGCAGCGGCTGGTGGATGGAGTGGCCCCACATTCATGTGCGGATAAACCAGGAGGAACAACTGGGAGCAAGACAGACCAGCAGCCCAGGGTTCCAGCGGGGAAATAAAGCCTCAAACCTCTGACTGAGAAAACCTGTGGGCGTTGTAGCGGAGGGAGAAACTCCCAGCCTCATAGGAGAGTCCAGTTGGAGAGACCCACAGGGTCCTAGAACATACACAAATCCACCTACCTGGGAATCGCCACCAGAAGGGCCCAGTTTGCTTGTGGGTAGCGGGGGGAAGTGACTGAAAGCTGGGGGAGAGCAGAGCAAGTGGCACTGTTCCCTCCTGGACCCTCCCTCAGGTACAGCGCCACAACGCAGTGACAGTGATGTGGGTTGCCCCACCCTGGCCAATACCTAAGGCTCCACCCCTTACTACAAAACAGGTGTACTGAGACCAAAAAAATGGCCCAAATGAAAGAACAGATCAAAGCTCGAGGAAAACTACAACTAACTGATGAAGAGATAGCCAACCTATCAGATGCACAGTTCAAAACACTGGTAATCAGGATGCTCACAGTATTGGTTGAGTATGGTCGCAAAATAGAGGAAAAAGTGAAGACTATGCAAAGTGAAATAAAGGAAAATACACAGGGAACCAACAGTGACAGGAAGGAAACCGAGACTCAAATCAATTGTTTGGACCAGAAGGAAGAAATAAACATTCGACCAGAACAGAATGAAGACATAAGAATTCAAAAAAATGAGGAGAGGCTTAGGAACCTCCAGGACAACTTTAAACATTTCAACATCCAAATTATAGGGCTGCCAGGAGGAGAAGAGGTAGAGCAACAAATTGAAAACTTATGTGAACAAATAATAAAGGAAAACTTATCCAATATGGCAAAGGAAATAGACTTCCAGGAAGTCCAGGAAGCTCACAGAGTCCCAAAGAAGTTGGACCGAAGGAGGAACACACCAAGGCACATCCTAATTACATTACCCAAGATTAAACAGAAGGAGAGAAGCTTATAAGCAGCAAGAGACAAGGAGACAGTTACTTACAGAGGAGTTCCAATCAGACTATCAGCTGATTTCTCAAAAGAAACCTTACAGGCAAGAAGGGGTTAGAAAGAAGTATTTAAAGTCAAGAAAGGCAAGGACCTACATTCAAGATTACTCTAATCAGCAAAGCTATCATTTAGAATAGAAGGGCAGATAAAGTGCTTCTCAGATAAGGTCAAGTTAAAGGAGTTCATCATCACCAAGCCCTTACTATATGAAATGTTAAAGGGACTTATCTAAAGAAAAGAAGATCAAAAACTATGAACAGTAAAATGACAACAAACTCAGAACTATCAACAACTGAACCTAAAAAAAATGAAAACAAACTAAGCAAACAACTAGGACAGAAAGAGAATCACAGAAATGGAGATCACATGGAGGTTATCAGTAGGGTGGGAGAGGGAGAGAACAGGGGAAAAGGTACAGGGAATAAGAAGCATAAATAGTAGGTACAAAATAGGTTGAAGTTAAGAATAGTATAGGAAATGTAGAAGCCAAAGAATTTATATGTATGACCCATGGACATGAACTAACGAGAGGGAAGGCGGGTGGGAGCGGGAATGCAGGGTGGAGGGGAATAAAGGGGGAAAAATGAAACAACTGTAATACCATAATCAATAAAATATAGTTTAAAAAATAAAAAATAAATAAACGGCCCTTGTGCTCTATGTGTTTTGCCTTAAAAATAGAGCCAGATTAATGCTCTTCAACTTTAAATCGTCTTGCCACTCGCTGGCTCACAACTCAGAGACTCTCCCTGAGCACAGGGGAAAGTCCCAGCTCTGGTAGGTTCTTTGCTCAAGACCTGCCATTGTTTGGCTTCAGCCTGACTTTTGAGCCTTCTTCCCAGGCCTCACCCAACCCCATCTGACCAGTGCCTGCTTTGCACCTGCCCAGCTGGGTCACTCACCCCCTTCCCCAGAGCTCCTTGCCTCCTGCCTCTGATCACTCCCTTGAATTACCTGGAAAGACTTACAGCTCAGCCTCTCAGTCTACAACTTCCTCAAAACTCTCTGCCCTCATAAAGCTTTCCTGGAACACCCTACCTCAGGGGTATCTCTCCAGGTGCTCTATCTGAGGAATTGCAGCCTGCATGATTCCCTTATCAAGCACTCCCTTGGGTCATCTTTCTATTACTTATTTGGAAGTGCTACTTAAGTCTTTTACTGTAACTGGGGTTGTCTTTTTTCCTCAACCAGATTAGACTTTTGCAGAAGGATTGCCCTAATATGCAGCAATGAAATGATTAATTTGATTATATATTATATAATGCTGATGTAATTGAGCAATGGCATAAACCCATAAAATATTCAGAATAACATTACTTTTTTACATCAACAAAAGCTAAAACTTTAATGACAGAAAATATATTTTATGGTATTACAGTTTTTCAATCAGAAAAATATGTAGAAAATTATTTTTAGTTGGTTAATCATTAAGAAAAAATAGGCATTGTGCTAGGTGCTGAATACAGATTGATGAATGAAGCTGATATTTTTGTGAAAAGAACCAGATTCAAACCCTTTTCAAATCTGTCCTTCTACTTTACTATGTATTACTCACTGTTTATTACTGAGACATACTGAAGTGCTGCTAGCCAGCTTATTTAAAAATAAAACACAGCTGATTCCTAAGACCCACTTTTCTTCCACTTCTGTTTTCTTTCCTGGGCACATTCATATTGTAGATTTCTGCCTGAACACGAAAATAAGACGGAGACCACCTATGGCATCATGGGTAAAAAAAGGAGAAACAATTTCAAACAATTGCATTTTAGTTTGTCAAGAGTACTTTTTATCTTTTTTCTCCAAGTTTTCCCTATTTTATTTTAGTTTTATTTTTACCTTTGACTCACCCTTTGTTTTTACTATTATTATTTTTAATCCTCGCTCAAGACTATGTCCACTGATTTGAGAGGAGAAACATCAGTTGGTTGCCTCCCTTATGCGCCCCACCATGGATCAAGGACCTTTTGGTGGACAGGTTGATGCTCCAAAACCAAAATAAACGGAACCACCCAGCCAGGGCAAAGTATCCCCTTCTTGTGCCACCGATGCTCGTCCCACTACTTACCTGTGTGTCTCCTTCTTTTTCAGCAGCCCTTCGGCTTCTGTCCCAGCTCTCCTTCCTTCCCAGCCACCTGGAACTGTGGCTCCCATTCTACTGCCTTCACGTGTCATGGGAAGCCCGCCCATTTTGCATATTCTGCAAGGGAGAATATTCCAAAGTGGTGCCTGGGAGAATCCAAAAGGATGGATGGGCTGAAGGAAGAGATGGAGATAATTTATTGAGAGAGACAGTGGCAGAAAGCTTAAATTGTTTTATTTCTATTTATTTTTTAATCCTCACCCAAGGATATGTTTACTGATTTTAGAGAGGAAGGGAGAGAGAGAGAGAAACATTGATTAGCTGCTTCCTGTACCCACCCTGATCAGGGATTGAACCCACAACCTAGGTATGTGCCCTGACCAGAATCAAACGTCCAACCGTTTTGGTGTACGGGATGACGTTCCAACCAGCTGAGCCAGCCGGCCAGGGCAGTTTAAATTCTTTTTAAAAGTGTATTGGTATAAGGAGCCAAAGTCACCATAAGGATTCCCTGTGAATGGAGGAAGGGTTCAGCAATTCTTTGGCTAATGGCGTGGTGCTCGGTGGAAGTGTGCCTGCCTTCCCAAAGACCTCTCTGAGCATTTCTCGCCAGCCAGCAGCGGGGCCTCACACAGCACTTTAATAACAGCCTGGAGGCTGCCTAAGCCCCCGACTAGGGGAGCAGCTCTCTACATTTCTGACGTGAAGTCTGGTCATTTGTTATTGCTGTACAACTGAAGGGTCAGGCTTGCCACCCTCCTGGCCCCGGTGGGGAGCGGCTTCTGGCGTCCTGAGAGGCTGGGCTGTGGGCAGAGAGGCTGCGTCTCTCAGCAGTCTTTCTTCTGTCTGTCCCAGTTTGTCCCAGCAGGGACCAGGGCCGGAGTGGCCTCACACCAAGGCAGCACAAAGCATTGCGTGTGTCTGCCAACTCAGCACTCCAGGGGGACAATAAAAAGCAGCTGAGCCTTCTCTCCCCTGGGCGTCCTCTTGGATGCAGGACTTGAAACTCACCAGAGTTTATCGCCCACTGGAGATCTCTTCTTCATTCTGCTCTAGAAACTGCGTCTAAGAACCAGCTCCGTGCTGCCTCTGGGTTGCTGACTCCATGCTCCAAAATTCCTCTCCCAATTCCTGGCCTGTCCATCTCTGGCCTGGTGTCTCGTTTCCCCTTGCTCTCGACAGCAGATCAAATAGCTCTGCAGCATCTCAACTCTGTGCCGTTCAGAAGCTGGTGAATTTTTTTTTCTAATAGTAAACTTTAGAGAGATGGCCAAGGAGAACCAAGACTATTTTTCGTTTTTTATAAGAACAGGGCACAGGTATTTTGTAAGTCCATAAAGGTTTGGCTTTTTTCTTTCCATTTGTACCATTTCTTGGTAAAAGTAGGATTTTTTTTTTCTTTCTGCAGGCAAAAAGGACTCTCCCTTCATCTTTTTTCAAAGGGACTACAATCCTTAATTTCTTTTAGATTATTTTACCTCCCTTTGTCCTTTCCCTGGCCTCACACTGTCCCTACTCCATTTAAAGGTCGCATTATCTTGGTTGACAAGGTGCCCGAGGAGGCTTACACCTGGCCCCAAACTCCTTAGCTGGGTGGAGCTGTCTCTCCAGTTTGTTCATTTAACACAGAAGTACTCATTCAGGTAGAAAATTCCGTCTCTGGCCTCAGGGAGCTTCTCGTGCAGTTGGTAAGATTGTCTGTGTTGTATAGCATAGGAGTGTACTACCACATGATGTGAAAGTTATGGGATGTAAGAAATAGTCTAGTCCACTGGGCTCCTTTCAGAGTGAACTGGGGTGTTTTAGGGGGGCTTCATGGTGAAGATGGGTCTCGCTTTGTTTTGTTTTTTAATTTATTGATTTCCAAGAGACCGAGGTAGAGAGAGAAACACCACTTTTTCGTTCCGCTTCTTGATGCACTCATTGGTTGCTTCTTGTGAGCCCTGACTGGAGGTCGAACCCACAACCTTGGCATATCAGGACGACCTACCCAGGCAGGGCATGCGTTACCTTCATAAGGAAAAAGACAATAAACTTAACTTTTAATAGAAAAAGAAGAAATACCTACTAATTGTAGAGAATTTACCAATAAACTAAACAAAATATAAAACAAAATTGCCCATAATCCCCGTCAGAAATAACTCCTATTAACTTGTTGATTTATTTCCTTTCAGCCATTTCAACATAAGTTATTTTAATAAAAATATATAATTTTGTATCTTTTCCCCCTTCATGTTAAAACAGAAGCCACACTAGCTAGGACAAGCATAAGTTATTTTTATAATAAAATATTTTAAAATCACCACAAACTTCAGTTGCTTATAAATTTTGAATTTTTTAAAATGAATTAAGGATTACCTATGTGTGCCCCTGTAGGTCTCCCAGTCCTCTTGGAACATCCTTCATATCCCAAAGTCCACTCTGCACTGTTGGTCAGTGCTGTCCTGATGTCCGAGTGGCCTGTGTGGCTTGACCATCCCCTTGAGTGCAGGGACGAGCCAAGACTGGCAGGCTCGGTGTTCAGATTCAGCCCTAGAGAAGCCTGAATGGATAGCAATAGCTTTTTGCAGCCCGGCCTTGTCACCTGTGGAGAAGCCCCATTGTGCCAGCCGAAGGTGCCCGCCAGCCTTGTGTCCTACCTGCTGAACAGGTATGCCTACCACTCCTGTGACGCAGCTTCAACCTGAGCTTCTGCAGACACTCGAACTATCTGCCTATCGTCCTGTTTACTATCGTCCTGACAGTTGCCCCTGTTCCCTCCTTGCAGCCACCCCCTCGCTGTCTCACTCACTGGGTGAGTGGTGTCGTAAACACCTTGCTCCTGTGCAGGTGAGCCAGGTGTGCTCTTGTACCTTCCGTGTTGGTGACCTCGTCTTGTCTGTCAGGTAAGTAGGACTCAAGAATGAAGTGATGAGACTTAAAGGGATTAGCCTCGAGGTCCAAGGAAGGCAAAAGTCTGCAAACATAAGAAAACCTTATCTTGGCTCTGTGGGCTTCTAACACAGTTTGAAATGGCGTGTCAGCTTGCCCCAAAAGGCACCAGTGTGCACGCCTCAGGGTGTCTCCTACTCAAACTTCCAGTGCCGAGTCGGGCCATGGGTGAAAGGTGACTGACCGATGTTTCTACAGGCAATGTTTCTCTCCCTCGCTTTCTCCCTTCCTCCCCCTCTCTGTAAAAATAAATATAATAAAATCTTTTTAAGAAGAGAGAGAGAGATGAGCCGTCGCTCCTTATGAAAAGTTCTGTGGGGGCCCAGCCACCACCATCCCCAAGGGCTCTGCCCAGGGCTTGAAAGGGCAGCTGCTTGCCAGACCCCTGAGGTGGGTGTGCTCCCTGGGCTTCCTGCGGAACTACCAGTCTCATTAGTCACCTGCTCAGGGACTCAAACTCAACACACCTATCAACATTTCCAACCCCTCATCCAATCTGCTCTCCTCCTGCCTTCTCTGCTTTAGAGAATGCCTTCCCTGCCCGCCCTACTGCTGACATATCCGAAACCCTGGAATCGTCCTGGAAACCTCCTCCTGAGTGCCCCGTCCCCCGCACCCCACCTCCCTACCCCACCTTCTCTGTCTCCAGAGCCCATCCCCTGTCTTCTTCCTTCCCCACCCTGGTGGGTGCTCTTGCCCCGTCTGACCTGGACCACCACCACAGCATCCTAGCTCTTCCTGTTGAGTCTTTGTCCCTCCCACTAGACGTGGCTTCTCAGCTTCGGCACTGTTGACGCTTTGGATCAGATACATGTTTGCTGTGTCTTCTGACATTGCCAGACTTCCCCAGGGAGTAAAATTGCCCCAGTTGAGAACCACACTCCCAGATTGTGAGCTCCTTTGGGGCAGAAACCATGTCTTACTTGACTTCTATCCCTAGTATTTCTCATGGTGCCTAAGAGGCTGTAAAGACTCGATACAAATTTATGTAATGAATGAAAGGAAAAGGAAATGAATGTTCTTCTCATTGATTGCTGCTGGCACAGTTAAACGGAACACCACTAGTGAAGACAACTTCGCTGCATCTATACAAATTACAAGTTAATTTACCCTTTGATCGGGCCATTTTTCTCGTAGGGGTTTCTTCTACAGCTGTACTCTCGTATGTGTAAGAGGACATGTGTTCCCGGTTTGCCAGGTTATTTATTGAAGCCGTGTTGTAATAACAGATGACGAGAATCCTGATTGGCCGTCAATGGGCCGGTCTCGGGATGAATTCTCGTCCTCCCTTCAAGGAACATTCGGCACCTGTGAGAGAATGCAAAGCCCTCTACGGGCTGATATGGAAAGGCTTCTGAGACACATTATGAAATTTTAAACAGCAAAGCGCAGGACAGACTATTTGTGTAAAAAGAGGGGATAAGAATACACATCTGTACTCACCTGTATGTACACAAAGTCCAGAGGTTACAAGATGCTGGTAGTAGCAGTTGTCTGTGTGTCTGTGTGTGTGAGAGAGAGAGGAGTGAGGGTGGGAGATGGCAGGGGGAGGAAGATTCTGCACGGTGTCCTGTGACCCATTTACAGTATCCGATTTTTAAAGCTCTTAAGTACATTGCCTGATTGAAATAATTATTTTTATAAGAAAGGCAGAAATTTTTCATGGAATTTATAGGTACTAAAATGTACACAATTCTGCCCTGGCTGGCGTGGCTCAGTGGACTGAGCGCTGGCCTGCAAACCAAAGGGTTGCTGGTTCAATTCACAGTTAGGGCACATGCCTGGGTGGCAGGCTGGATCCCCAGTTGGGGGAGTATGAGAGGCAACCACACACTGATGTTTCTCTCCCTCTTTCTCCCTCCCTTCCCCTCTCTTTAAAAATAAAATAAATAAAATCTTTTTTAAAAAATGTACAAAATTCTAACTAATAACTGGTTAACTCAACAGATAAAATTTTATTATAATAATTATTGCTACAAAGAACAATTTTATATTAAAATATAATGAAACCTTTTCAAATCCATGCTCATTCATGTTCCACCCATATAACAACAATGAGTGTATCTAATTATAAGAAAGTCTGTGAGCCCTGGCTGGTGTGGCTCAGTGGACTGAGCACCAGCCTTCCGAACAAAGGGTCACCGGTTTAATTCCCAGTCAGGGCACATGCCTGGGTTATGGACCAGGTTCACAGTGCAGGGCATGTGAGAGGCAACCACCCATTGATGTTTCTCCCTCTCTCCCTCCCTTCCCCTCTCTCTAAAATAAATAAATAAAATATTTTTAAAAAGCAAGTCTTTGAGTCTCTGCGCAACAAGTGTTTTCTCTAGTCCAGTGTAACATTCCGTAGGTTAATAGGTTGGGTTTTTATTTTTTTACTTTTTTATTCAAATTACCATTCCTCTGGTATTTACTGAGAAACTACTTGGTGCAAGACAGAGCAGGAGATGTTTTGAGGGAGAGGAAATGAACAGGACACACTCCCCGTTTCTGAGCTGTTTGTGACCTAATCAAAGTGTTCAGACCCTGCATCCGGACCCCCAACTTGGCTTGTGCCTCTGCTCAAGTGTTACCTTATACTCTGAGCCCGACTTCCTTCCTCCCTCCCTCCCTCCCTCCCTTCCTTTTCTTTCTTTCTACCTTATGTAGTCTTTCTAGTGCCTACCCAGCATTTACCCAGGATACACCAAAACCCACACACCTACCTCCCCACTCGTCGTCGTCCACGACAACTCAGGCTTTGATATCTCCCCACACATCCATGTCCCAATAGGTCACAAATCCTTTAGAATCCCTTGCTTACCTGTCCCCTCTTCATTTCCAATGCTACCCCCTCCTTCCTGCCTTTCTCTCCTTACGCCTGGGCTAATCCAGTTATGTCTAGTTTTTCCTGTCTGCACATCACCGCCAACTCATCACAAATGGTACAATAAACGTCACGTGATTCTTCTACTAGGAAACTTGTAAGACCTCCCTCTTGTCTGATATAGAAAACCCAAACTCACGACTTAGCATTTAAGGGTCTCCTGGCTCTGGCTCCCAGCTCCGTCTCCCGCTCTGCCCCTGTGCCTCTCCCCCTTGACTTCCTTAATCTGTCTTCACCAACATCACACAGCTTCAAATGGCTCTTCGCCCAACCCCAGCTATTGAAATCTCAAATGCTACTCACCCTTCAAAGCCCAGGGTACACCACACTTCTTCTTCCAAGAGGCCTTTCCTGAGTTCTCGGTCCTCTTAAGCTCTTTTGGACTTTCTACCATTTTTTATTCCACGTATATCTGTCACAGAGTGCCTCCTAGTATAATTATTTATGTCCACAGCTTGGCTGTCCCGAGAGGTTGCAGACTGTGTGTGGGCAGGGGTCCTGTTCTATATATGTCTTCGCATCACACTTGCTTGGCTCAATACCCTTCACAGAGAAGAGTCTTAATAAATATGAATAAATGAGTAAAATCATAGTGTTTCGAGACCAGTTCCATTTGTAACAGTGGCAACAACTGCCGCTGAGTTATAATCGAAACCAGAAAGTACACTTTGGAGAATAATTAAATTTCCTTGGCTCATTAAATGTCATAATTTGGGAAGTGGCTTCAGTAATGTGGTCATTTTTCTGCTAAACCCCAAGCCCAGACCATCATCAGTTCACGATGACTCAACATGTGGAAACATTTATCAGCTACTAAATGCAAGAGCGGAGGGTTTTTCCCTCTGCCAACAACCAATCCATCAGGGCACTTAGTTCTGCATGCTCTGGGCCCAGGAGTTCAGATAGGAATTATGAGAGATAGAAAAACAGTTTTAAGTTGTCATCATTTCATGGAGGCTTTTGATTTCATTATGAGACAGAATCAGCATACTTGAAATAATTTAAAAATAGGCTGACAGCTCTGGGAGGGCAGGGGGTGGAGAGATTGAGCAAAAAAAAAAAGAGAGAGAGAAACACTCATGAACACGGACAACAGTGTGGTGGTTGTACGGGGTCCAGGGGTTCAGGGAGGTGCAAGAAGGTATAGGGGGATAAATGGTGATGGAAAAAAATAAAATTATTTTTAGGTTTTAAAGATTTATTTATTTTTAGAGAGAGGGGAAAGGTGGGAGAAAAAGAGGCAGAGAAACATTGGCCTGCAACCCAGGCATGTGCCCTGACTGGGAATTGAACCTGCAACCTTTCGGTCTGCAGACCAGCACTCAATCCATTGAGCCACACAAGCCAGGGCTAAAATTATTTGTATTAAAAAATATATAAACAGCCCTGGCCATTGTGACTCAGTGGATTGAGCACCAGCCTGTCAACCAAAGGGTTGTCCATTTGATTCCCAGTCAGGGCACTTGCCTGGGTTGAAAGCCAGGCCCTCAGTGAGGGGGGGTGTAAGAGGCAACCACACATTGATGTTTCTCTCAGTCTTTCTCCTTTCCTTCCCCTCTGTCTAAAACTAAAATAAATAAAATCTTTAAAAATAAATAAATACAAACAATAATTTAAAAATAAATAAGGCTAATGTATGTGGTATTGGTAATAAGTACCACAGAAATTTCTGGAAAAGAAAAATTAAATAATAATAGTTCCTGTTTCAGTGCTTACTATTTGTCAACTTATTATCATTATTTCATATAAT
This sequence comes from Desmodus rotundus, assembly GCF_022682495.2. Classification (NCBI taxonomy): domain Eukaryota; kingdom Metazoa; phylum Chordata; class Mammalia; order Chiroptera; family Phyllostomidae; genus Desmodus; species Desmodus rotundus. The sequence continues at coordinate 94,219,747 of NC_071399.1, read as the reverse complement.
TTCCCCCAAATCTTACGAGCTAAGCATCGATAATCTCATTTTAGAAACTGAGGTTAAGAGGTTAGGTCATTTGCCCAAGTCCTAGGAACAGAACTAGAAAATACCGTCATTTATTTGCCAGAATCCCCACCCCAGCCCGGTCGGATTCCTGAGCCTTGGAACCTGGAGAACAGAACCACCTACTATTTTCTGCAGCTGGGTGTGGGGTCATTTGTCCCTCAGCAGCAGATGACTGACACATCCAGGGAGCTGACGAGATCGAGGAGAGTGTGGCCAAGGCCAGTGGAACTCTCCTTTAGGTCTCAGTGTATCGCAAAGGCCCGGCGCCTGCGAGAGGAAATAAGCCTAAAGAGCAACTCGCCCGCTCTCGCGGGTGCGGCTCAGTTGGTTGCAGCGTCCTCCCGTGCACCGAAAGGTCGGGGATTGGATCCCTGGTCGGGGCACGTACCTAGGTTGCAGGTTCAGTCCCCGGTCGGGGTGCGGCATGGGAGGCAACCAATTGATGTTTCTCTCCCTCTCTTTCTCCCTTCCTCTCTCTTTAAAATCAACAAACAGGGTGGGCCTGGGATTCAGTCTGGGCCGGCTGGTGTCACTCAACGCTGGCGAAACGGCCCCTAGGGCTGACCGGAGAGCAGAGCGACAAAACTTGCGGGTGGGGTTTGTTCATCCGCAGCATCAGAGCGCCTCACCTTTGCGAGGCCTCACAGCATCCCCGAGTTATTTCCAGTGCGGTTTCTGTGCGCCGAAGAGCAAGTACTAACAAAGCAACTGCCTTATTCTTTAGTTAAGAGTTCCGAGATACAGGGTCTGGCACAAATAATGCCCCCTTTTTTTATTACAAGCTCTTTTATTACAAAATCATAAGCATGTAATTCCGTAACATAACACTATCACACTCAAGCACCTCCTATGACATTTTAGGTGAAATGGTCAAATTAAAACTATAAATTATTACACCTGTATTATTATTACCCTTCCAAGCACACTCAAGCAGGGGTTACTTCTGCTGGACCCTGCATTTTCCTGCTCAGCAAAAAGATTTATCTCAAAGCAGCTTGCTCTCTGCTATGCACAGCTGGTGATTCCTTTGCTATTTAAAGTAACTCTTAAAGGGGAGTAATGATATTGTCACCCTGAAACTGCTCTCTGATTTAAAAATAAAACAACTTGGCCCTGGCCAGGTGGCTCAATTGGTTGGAGCGTCATCCATACACCAAAAGGTTGCAGGTTCAATGCCAGGTCAGGGCACAGGCCTGAGTTTCAGGTTTGATGCCCAGTAGGGGTGCGATGGGAGGCAAGCAATCGATGTCTCTCTCTCTCCCTTCCTCTTTCTCTAAAATCGGTAAACATATTTGTAAAAAAAAAATTAAAAGATTTTATTTATTTACTTTTAGAGAGGGGAAGGGAGGGAGAAAGAGAGACAGAGAAACATCAATGTGTGGTTGCCTCTCACGCACCCCCTACTGGGTAACTGGAACGCAGCCCAGGCATGTGCCCTGACTGGGGATCGAACCGGCGAAACTTTGGTTTGCAGACTGGCGCTCAAGCCACTAAACCACACCAGCCAGGGCCAAAATTTTTTTTAAAAATAAAAACAGAACAACTTAAAATACACACAAACAACAAAATACCCACTGGGTCAGGTATTTCTCAGCCCTTTTTATTTATTTATTGTCTTTCCTTCCACATTCAAGTCTTTGCAGAGAAAAGAGTAACTATGAAACCCCTTTTAAAACACAAGCCTCCTTGCCCTTTCTAATTAAGACGCTGAGCCTCCTAATAACAAGCCAAGCAAGTCAAAGTGTCCAACATTACTTGTCAGAGGCAGAGGCCAGTCAATTGTCAGTTGTCCCCTCGTTTCTCTTCCAGATGTTTGGCCTTTGAAGATGATACCAGACTATTATCTGAACAGGCCCCCCCACCCCCACCCCCCAAAAAAGGCAATTAAGCTGGTTCCAAAGAGATCAAATGCTAGGGACAGGCAGGAGATCAACGTGATGGGGGGAGGGGAACGTCCCTCGGCCCAGTTCTCCCCCGGCCGTTGTTCCCCAGCAGTGGCTCACCTGCACGGGAGGCTGGGGACCGGGTGAGCCTCCAATTTGGGACTGGGGTCCACGTCAGGGCCTGAAAAGACCCCAGGAAACAAAGCTGTACTTTACCTCTCGAGTGACTCATCAGGAGCTTTCCTCTGAATCGAAGTTAACAAACCTAAAAGGTAATTTAACCACTGAAATTATTAAATTTGGCCGAAGTCAGCTCAAGAGTCTCACATGGGGACCGACGTATTGCATGGTGACTGTGGTTAAAATCACTGTCCCCTATATCTGAAATTTGCTAAGAGGGTAGATATCAGGTGTTTTCAGCATGCACACACAAAAGGTCACTATGTGTCCCTGGCTGGTGTGGCTCAGTGGATTGAGCTCTGGCCTGCAAACCAAAGGGTCACCGGTTCAATTCCCAGTAAGGGCACATGCCTGGGTTGCAGGCCAGGTCCCCAGTGGGGGGCTCACAAGAGGCAACCACACATTGATGTTTCTCTGTCTCTCTTTCTCTCTCCCTCCCCCTCTCTCTAAAACTAAATAAATAAAGTCTTTTTAAAAAGGTCACTATATGAAGTGATGGACATGTTAATGAACTGGTGGTGGTAGTCATATGACATACTTTAAATATCTACACTTTTCAGTTGTAACAATGTCTCAATAAAGCTGGAGTTTTATGGACTTGGTTAATTATAGAATCATCGGTTTTTAGATCTGAAACTGATTTTTAGGGCATCTAGTTCAAGCCCTACATTTTATAGAAAAGGGAAAATAGAACAGACTTGCTGAAGGTTGCCCAGTAGGTCAGGAAAAGGGTTCTGATTCCCCGTCGCAGGTGAGTTTTCGTGGCTGAACTACTTTGTCTTCTTGCTGCAATGGCGTGAGTTCCTCCGCACGGGTCACATTCCTCTTCCTACCCCCAGTCGCTGAGGCCTGGCAGTCACCTGCCCGGTGCTGGAAACCAGGTGAGATGTCTTCTGTCATACAGGTGGATGATTTTGAACCTACCAGAAGGGAAGAAGGGAAAAGTGAGGGAGCTGAAAGTGGAGAGGGTCTGTTTCAGGGTCAAGTTAACCCCACAGGGCCCAGTGAGGTCCTGGGAAGCCGGCGGCCTCTGTGCATGGCCACGCAGGGCGTTTCACACTTCGGTCTTCATAGCTCGGCACAAAAGTTGGTAGAAACAGCCCTGCCTCAGTCTGTTCAGGCTACTGTAAGAAAACGCCATAGATTAGCTGGGTTAAAAACCACAGAAACGTACTTCTCACGGTTCTGGCGGCTGGAAGTCAAAGATCAAGGTGTCGGCAGATTTGGTATCTGCTGAGGATTCACGTCCTGGCCTAGCCGATGGCTGTCTTGTCGCTGCATCCTCACGGGATTTTGAGAATCACCTTGTGACAACTGATAATAATTAGCACTGTGGTTTCCTCATCAAGTGGGCAATCAAGGAGGATTGTGCAAGATCGCCCGTGAAAAAGCTTAGATAAAAACCCTGTACAGTGTGTAGCTGTTCAACAGAAGGGAGCCTCTCCCTGGCCAGAGATGGCTGGCTCCCATGTCTTGGGAAGCGTACTCTCCTGAATAAGTTTCCCCGCTTGCTTTGCTTTACAATATCTTTGTGTGGTCAGCCCAATTCTTTGTTCGTGACCAGCAGGAGCCTGGACCCCATCTCCATCTGCAGCAGAGCCATTGTCTCCCCAAAAGCCACTGCTGAGAATGAAGCTGCTATTAGGAGCTTAACAACTTGCCCTCTGGTGCTCTCCTGTGAGCCGCCCACGGATCGCTGCGCGGACAGGTAAGCCTGGGAAAGCAGAGGTTTTCTGGGGGCGCAGGCAGGCGTGGAGGAAGGGAGGAGAAGAATTGCTCAGGTAGCAGGTGGCGGGCTGGGTGAGCCTGGGGCTGGAGCTGTGAACTGTTCTCTTCTCCTTTCTCCAGTTTTTGCTCTGAGCTTCTTTTCGAGCCTCAGTTCCCTCCTGGTGTGAGGAGCAGAGCACCCAACCGGGGGAAAACGGTCCAGGTGTACAGGCATCCTTCCAGCGGGGCAGGTCACGCGCCCGCGCTCTGGGAACGCAGCCATCGGGCGCCTGACCGCTCCCCTCTCTTTCCACCCAGCACAGCTCCTCGTAGAGAGCGCGCCGGCGTGGCCCAAGCTCACCCCTGCTCCCAACGAGTCAGGAGGGCCCGTTCCATCCAGAACGCTAGAAAGTCGACAGAGAATGTGTTGGGTCCCTGCAACAAGTGACATTAACCGTGTTCGCTTTTGGAGGGGGGTGTATTTAAACCAAATTGAAAACAATAGAAACTAAAAAAGGCCTCGTCACCCTCTTATTGAGAAGTTACTGACCCTTCACCAGAGGCATGAGGGCTGGGCTGGTCGGTGTGACAGGCTCGCACCCCACTCTGTTTTGTGCTGGCTCCGCCCTCACTGGTCAGGGGACTTCTCAGCATTGCCCCCCGCCCCGCCCCCACCCTGCAGTCCGCACTTCATCCTGGTGTGACTCCTGCGGCCCTCGCTTTACCTGGCCCTCCCCCCTGCCCTGATCACCAACTTCCTATTAGTCGTTTCTACTCCACTGTGCCGCAGGGACCTCAGGTGTAACCTGTCTGAACAACACCCTCAGGGTTCTCCCAGTTCTCCTGCACCGTCATCTCTGTCACGCACGCCTCCCTGTGTCCTTCTCTGCAGTTCTCACACTGACAATCTCCTCTTTCATCTCCTTTCCTGCTGGCGTCTCCTCTTCCTCTTCCTCTCCCAGAATCCAGTTGTTTATTCACACTTGGTACCCGGAGTGCCGACCACGGTGCGAGGCGTTGAGGATATCCCGGTGAGCATGCGGACGCGCTCTGGCCCTCCCGGACCGCAGCTGAATGGAAGACACGGAAAAGTCCACAGGTCCTTGCGACACGGCGACAGGTGCTTTGACGGGAAGCACAGAGCCCCCAGAGACTGAGTGGACGGCCCTCTCACTGCCTCTGTGGAGGTCAGGGAAGGCAGGGGGAAGACTGAGTCAGAGCCCCCTCCATGGATGGAGGGGGATTTAAGGACGTTGCTGCCCAGGAAGGACCAGAGGCAATCACGACAGCAGGACACAGCAGGGGAGCGAAAGGCGTCCTTGGGGCTGGCCGGGTCAAAGGGCTTGGAAGTCCTTCCAAGACAGTCTCAAGCATTCGAAGGGCGCAGGGCGGGGGAGAGGTGCGGCGGGACTCGGGCTAGAAGAGCACCCTGGGGTCTCCATGCACTGACCAGGGCTGGGGGGGACGCCCAGTTGTCATGAGCCTGCCCCAGCTGTGAGCTAAGCAGCTCACACTGGTGCATTTCCACCCCCCCTTTCTCTCTGTGTGTGGGAGGGTGGGGGTTTTTTTTTACGATTTTGTTTATTTATTTTTAGACAGAGGGAAGGAAGGGAGAAAGAGAGGAGAGGAACACCAATGTGTGGTTGCCTCTAGCATGCGCCCCAGCTGGAGACTGAACTTGCAACCCTGTTCAGGCCTGTGCCCTGGTGGGTAATCAAACCAGCCACCCTTCACTTCCCAGGATGATGCCCAACCCACTGAGCCGCTTGGTCAGGGCTTCTGATTGATGTCATCCAATAGAAAATAAGTGTGCTGCCCAGGCCGGGTGGTTCCATTGGTTGGAGTGTCATCTGGGACACCAGAAGGTTGCAGGCCCGATTCCTGATTAGGGTGTGTGCCTACCTTTCAAGTTCAATCTCCAATTGGGGCGTACAAGAGGCCACCAATTGATATTTCTGCCTCCCTCTCTCTCTCCCTTCTTCTCTCCCCAAAATCAATAATATATTTTTTTTAATTAAAAACAAAATAAAATAAGCCCTGGCTGGTGTGGCTCAGTGGATTGAGCACTGGCCTGTGAACCAAAAGGTTGCAGGTTCGATTCCCAGTCAGGTCATGGGCCTGGGTTGCGAGCCAGGTCCCCAGTAGGGGGCACACAAGAGGCAACCACACATTGATGTTTCTCTCCTCTCTTTCTCCTGCCCTTCCCCTCTGTCTAAAAATAAATAAAATATTTTTAAAAAGAACAAGAAAATAAGTATATTGAGGTTGGAGACATGGCTTCTCTCTCTAATCAGCCTTAAGCACCCAACCGGTGCTCACTGCGCTTCACTCCACCGGTTCCTCCAGCTGGTACTTTTGTGACGCAGCGAGAGGGAGGTGCGTCAGTGCCTTAGGAGTTACCGACAGGTTGTGCTCGGTTCTGCTCTGCACTTTGCAAAAGGATACATCTGAGTAAAGTACAAGGGTTGCCGTGCAAACAGCACTTCCCACAGAAATTTCTATTTCGAGAATGGATTTCAGGGCACAATTACACACCAATGGTATGAAGTTTGTGTGTGTGTGTTTGCTTGTTTAATATCTATATTAATATCTAACATCTTATTTAGATATTAGATATTAATATAGATGTTAATATAGATATTAGATGTTAATATCTAGGCATATTTAATATCTTTTCTTTGGTGACAGGGCAGCCATACAGGGAGGCTGCTGAAATGCTTACTCACAGTTGTCACCCTAACGTCATCTCCAGGGCGGGACAGGCTTCCTGCAGGGCAGACCCCGTGGGGGTCAGCAGTTGGCAAAGTGAGGGGCTCACCATGTCCAGGAGGTTCCAACGGGCCGCTGCCTTGTGCGGACTCATCAGGTAATTGCTCCTCCCTTGGCGTTCCATGGAGCTGGCTCAAGTGACAGTGTTTGGAGCTGAGGTCACCGAAGGGGGAAAGGCCGCTGGACCAGGGGCCACAGCGGGAGAGAGAAGGGGGCGAAATCCCAGCGGAGTTGGAGTCGGGTGGGAGACAAAGGCCCAGAGGTGGGGAGGGAAAGGGAGTGAGAGTGGGGAGCACAGGAGGGAGGCGGCTCTGGAGACTCCCTCCTGAGCTGAGGGTCAGACCAGACCAGGACAGACAGGGAGCCTCAGCAGGAGCAGCAGTCAGAGTGCGGCCTGCAGAGGACGAGGCCAGAGGGGGGAGGGAAGAGGTAGCGGGGTGCCAGCCAGCTTTGTCCCCAGGGCTCCTGAGAAAATGGGGGTGGGGACGGTGGGGACCGTGGGGACGGTGGGGATGGTGGGGAGGGCACTTTGTCCCCCTGGGCAAGGGGTGAGCCTAGTCCCCGGGCACGGAGGAGGCTCCCAGAGGAAAGGACAGGTCACCACAATACACAAGGACCAGGACAGACGTGGAGGGGCCTGGAGAGGGTGCTGGGCAAGGAGGCTGAGGTTGCTGCAGCCGGAGGGTCCTGGCCCATGTGCAAATGGCCACAGGCGCCCAGAGGGCCCTTGAAGAGAGACAAAAGCAGCAGCGCCACTGTTGGGGTCCCGCTTTGCTCTGGCGGAGGTCTTCTCAACAGTAAACTCGTCTGGCTCTGGCCAGTGTGGCTCAGCTAACTGGGCATCGCCCGGTAGACCGAAAAGTCGCGGTTTGATTCCTGGTCAGGGCACATGCCTGGGTTGCTGGTTCGGTCCCGGTTGGGGTAGGAAAGGCAACGATCAATGTTTCTCTCTCACATCGGTGTTTCTCTCTCTCTCTAACACTCTCTCTAAAGTCAATAAGCATGTCCTCGGTTGAGGATTAAAGAAGTAAACATATCTGAAATTCAACCCACTTTGTAAATAAGTCAGTCAATACAAAAAAAAAAAAAGTGGGGGAGTTATCCAAATATCCATCGCTCAATAAAAAAATGAAAAAATCACGGCACCCAGACTAAGTTGTACTATGACGCAGCCTATCTCGGGATGGGGTGTGCTTCCCACGGGCACATGTGCATATCCCGGTGAGGCCGCCATGGGATGTGGTGACAGACCCCGGGGGTTCATGGAGTGGAAGGCCAGGGTGGGGGTGGAAGGGAGGTGTCTTGATGTGTTCTGAGTGTTTTTATTGTTTGTTTACTCATAAAGAAAGAAAAAGTCGTGGAAAGGATGATCTGGAAGGAGAACCAGCAGAAACAGGAGCCTCTACCCTTGTAAGCAGGACCCCGGAGCAGGGCCGCAGGGGTCCAGTGCATCTGTGGGGAGAAGTGTCCGCCGAGCCCAGGAGGAGACCCGCATCTGCTCAGAGGAGGCGCTTCTTTTCACGGAGTTGCCAAACTAGAAAGGACGTTGCCGCTGGTAATAACAATACGTTAGGGCTCCACCTCTCCCCGCTGGGAGTCAGGTCTGCAGGCCCCTCCCTGAGTGCTTAGGGAGACAGGGCCTCCCTGGAGCTCCCAGGGACAGCCTCCTCGGCTCCGAGGCAGTTTGCTTCCTGTTGTCCTAGAACAGGAGCCCTGAAAGCCCCCACCGCCAGTCCTTACAGCTGCACCGGTGTCTAACTTGGTTTGTATTGTCCGCACTGTTGCAGATGTCTGAATCTCCTGCCTCTGCCCAACTCCACCCAGCACCCCACCTTTCTGGGCCTTTACTGCCCGTGTCTGTGGGTCATGCATACAGCTGATCGGTCCCCTTCTTTCATCCAGGCCCCCGACCTCCTCCCCTCTGACAGCTGTGAGTCTGTTCTCCGTTCCGTGCCTCTGTCTCTATTTTGTTCATCAGTTCAGTTTGTTCATTACATTCCACGTGTGAGTGAGATCATATGGTAATTGTCTTTCCCTGACTGGCTTATTTCACTTAGCATAATGTTCTCTAGGTCCATCCACGTGGTCACAAAAGGTACAATTTTCTTCTTTTTATGGCCACGTAGTATTCCATTGTGTAGATGTACCACCGCTGTTCTATCCACTCATCTACTGGTGGGCACTTGGGTTGCTTCCAGAGCTGGCGATTGAGGATAACGCTGCAGTGAACACAGGGGTGCACGTGTTCTTCCAAATCAGTGTTTCAGGGTTCCCAGAAGTGGGATCGCTGGGTCGAAAGGCAGTTCCATTGTTAACTTTCCGAGGACAGACTACCTTCCCACGTCCTCCCCGGGCCGGGGCTGCCCATCCTGTGTGCCCACCACCTTGTCCCCACCCCAGGATTTCCAGAACAGATAAGCAACGAGGCTGGTAGAGGCGTCCCTGTGATTCCTTCCGCCTCAGACCTGACATTTGAAACTTGATGCTCCGTAGGCAGGCTTGCCAGAAACGGGCCCACTGTGTTTCTTAAGCAGGTCAGCAGGTGAACACTTGAACCCACAGGCCAGATGGCCCCAGTGGTATGGGTGACCCTGTCCCCTTGGCCTGGCATTTAGCTGTTTGGGGAGACAGTTCCGGCCCACAGCCAACACTTGGGGTGCTGTGGCCAAAGTGGCACTGGTGCCTTGCCAGTCTCAGGGGAGCCAGAGAAAAATGGGGGGTGTCCCCTTCCCTTCCCCCAGCCCTTCCCATGGAACAACACCCACCCTGAACCCCCTCTCAGGGCCAAGGGGAGTTCCCAGCTCTTCCCAGGCAGTTTGGAGGAGGCCCGGCCAAAGTGCAATTTGGGAGGAGGTTCTGCTGAGCTCATGGCTGGGTCCCTCCCACCCCTGAGCCAGGAGAAACAATGGCAGGAGCAGATGTTTACCCCCAAGCTGCAGGGAGGGAGGGAGGGAGGGCTGCATCTCCCACACCCACTCCCGCAGGAGGAGGCCTCCACGGGTGGAAGAAAGGGAGGGCGGGGATCGACCCGGGTGAGGGGGCGAGGCCATAAAGGCTCCCCAGATGGTGCTGAGAAGGTCCTGTGTCAGAACGGCCCTCAGTGCTGTGTTGGGGCTGCCTCCTCCCGCCCTCAGCTCCATCACTGCTCCCTCTGGGCCAGAATCGCAGGTGGGAGGCCGCACCTGCAGCCTCACAGGCAGGGGCAGTGCCTGGGCCTTGCTCTCGGGCCAGACGGGCTGAGTCCCGGATGGCTGCCAGGGTCAGAGGCTGCTGTGGACCAGCCGCCCTGCCTCCTGTAACTGTGCTGCAGCTCTGTCCCCTGGAGCCGCACCAAGCTCTCCCGAGGGCCTTTTGTCCCCTTTCTGTGCCCCTGACCACACTCACGTCCAGCCACAGGTAGAGAGGGACAAAGCCAGGACCCTCAAGAGTTAGGATGCCTCAGTGTTTAGGCTTCTGGCTGCTGGGCCGGGACTTCCTTTGATTTGATGGATTTTACCTGGGAGACCCTTAGCAGCCAGGGGACCCGAGGGTGCCACAGCACCGCAGCCCACAGCCCTGAGACTGGTGGGTAGGAGGGGGAGATGGAGGTACAGTTCCTGAACCGGTCAGGAGTAAGCTCAGGTTCCATCTGGGGACCTGGGAGAGCCGGGCCCCCGGGGGCTCTCCGGAGAGGGGTCTGGGCCTTGGCAAGTAGGCTGGATGTCCTGTAACTGGGTTCTGTGCCCTCTCTGGGTGGAATTGGAGGTGCCCCATTTCCTCACACACGCCACCACCACCACTGCCTGCTGGAGGACATTTTTACTCGTTGGTGGAGTGGGAGAGCATTTTAAAATATTTTTCTTATTTAAGAAGAAAACAAAATAAAAAAATTTTTTAATTACAAAAAAATTCTTATTTATTGACTTTAGAGGGAAAGAGGAAAGGGGAGGGGGAGAGAGAGAAGCATCGACTAGCGTTCCACTCATCCATGCACTTATTGGTTGGTTCCTCCTGTACTTGGCCTGACCAGGGATTGAACCGCAACCTTGGCGTAGGGAGACGAGGCTCCAACCAACGGAGCGACCCGGCCAGGGCCGGGAGAGTGTTTCTCAATTACTGACGAGAATTCCGTATCACGGCGTGGTTGGCTCTCCAAAAACCAAGAATCCCTCATCACTTCTGTCTTCCTACAGACGAGGAAAATGAGGTCAGTTCTCAAGAAGTTTTGTCAGAAAACACTGACACAAGGAAGGCAGCAAGGCCTGAAACTGTCAACCGGGGCCACTGAACTGAACCGAGGTACAGAGCTTAAGGGCCTCACGGACGTGTGTTCCGGGAAGGAGGGACGGCCCCCGGGCGTCGCTCCTGGACGACTTGTGGCAGTCCCTGTTGGAAGGGGACAGTGTGCCAAACCTGCAGCGCTGGCTGAGAGGCGGGTCACCCCCTCACTCTAGGCTGGTGTTCTGAAGGGTCCCGGCCTGGGTGTCTGTCGGGCTAGCCCCATAGCAGGATCTGCTCTGCCACTCACAAGCTGTCAGCCCGCCTCTCCGGCCTCAAACAGGTCATTTAGCCATTAAGTGAAATAAAGTCAGTATCATGCCCCCAGCAGGTAATGGGGGCTCATTAATTCTACTTTCCCCTCTTTCTGAGGTTCATTTCTTGAGGTGAGGGTAAAGCCCCCACCCTGACTTCTGTGCTGCCAGCTGCTTCTTTCTGAACATTCTCTGCTCTGGTACAAGGACACATATGGAGGTTGTCTCAGCCTCCCAAGATGTCGCCGTGGCTGCTTCTTTCTTGTTTCAGCTATGGAGATGGAAGCTCGTAAGGTTGAAACAGCTCATCCAGGGTCACGGAATTAGCCCACAGCAGGGCTGGGCTTTGACTGAGACTCTAAATCTCACACTATCAACCCAGCCCTGGCGGCGGGATCTGCCCTCCACCAGCCCTGCCGCAGAGAGCTCCAGAAAGGGCGCTGGAGCTCAGAGAGTCTTGGCCTGCTTTTTCTGGGGAGGTGTAGCTGGCTGCAGGTATGACCCAAGCTGGTCAGGGTGAGCGATCAGGGTCAGGGTCCTAGCCGAAAACGAGAGGCTGTGTCCTCAGCTGGGACTCCACCAGGGAAAAGAGACACTGAGTGGTTGGTGACTGAGGGCGGGGGCGGGGTGGTGGAGCTGGTTCGTTGAGATGGGAGGGTGAGGGGGGCAGGCAGGCACTGCCAAGCTTGTAGATCCGGTGCCATCCCAGTAAACAAGCGCAACCTTCAGCTCCCCGGAGGGCCAGGCAGCACACGTGCGCCTCCGGGCCCCTCTCCCCGCAGCTCCTGCAGGTCCCCCAGCCCCCAGCGCAGGAAGTGGAGCTGCTGAGAATCCCTCCCGCAAACGTGCCTCCCGCGGAGACGGTCTTCAGCAGCGCAGCATTTCCTGGCCTCGTTAAGCCGGGTAATGAGTAGCTAAGAGGAAGGGTTCAGTGCCCCCGGCCGGCGGCTCAGGGCCCAGCGGTTTATGACGGGGGCGTAGGCAGCCAGCGACCCTCCGAGGGAAGTTAGTCCTCAGAACCCTGGGGACTTGCGGGCTGTTTCCACAGCACAGCGAGCCCCAAGCCAGGCACAGAAACTGCTGCGTCTTTGGGGGCCTGTCTGGGATCCCGGGAGGGCGTCGGTGGGCGGTGCTGGGGCTTGGGGGGGAGGGCTGATCAAGAGCCACTGGGCTGATGCCCTTGACTTAGCCCCCAGCTGGGGTGTCCTTGGCAATTCCACGTGACCCCCAGGGCTTGAGTCTTGCATTTCTTAAGTGACAGGACCATGCACTGTGGGCAGTTTCCTGATACCTGGTCTGGTGCCGAGGAAGGCAGTCCGCGCCAGTCATGGACCCGACTTCCCTTGGGTCCTTGGTGAAGGGGCTAAAACTAGTGTCCTGGGAAACAACCGGGAGCGTCAGAAGCCAGGAGTGGGCTGGGTGTGGCACCCGGTGGAGAGAGGAAGACTGGCACCAGGCCAGGCCTTCAGGGACGCTCGAGGGCCACATGCTGCCCAACCCCAACCTAAGCTGCAAGCACTCAAAACCCACCCCAGTGGCACACCCACGGTACCTGTGTCTTTGCACCTGTGTCTGTCCTATTGGTTTGCCCAGTCACCTTGCAGCCCACCTGTCAGCAAGGGCACCTCTGGGGCACACAGGAAGGAGCACCCGGTAGGGCCGGGGTCCAGGAGCGGCTTCCGTCCTTCAGCTCCTGCATGAACTTGGGGGGTCATGCGACCCGTCAGCTGTGGGGTATCCACGGGTAAGATGAGGGCTCTGGACATGCTGGCCTTCAGGATGGGATGACCCCCACTGTCCATGCTTGTGGGGAGGACCGCCGTTCCCGGGCCTTTCACATTGGGGGGGCCCTAGTGTGCACTGGACAGAGGGATAGTTCGCGGCGTCTGTCCTGTGGGGCAGGGCTGCGCCCTGTGACATGGGCTCAGGCCCCCACTTCCACAATCAGCATTTCAATCTTTTCTGATTTTCTCAGTAAGACCCGTTTGGGCCCTGTCGGTTTCCTCTGTCCGGCTCAAGTCCAAGGTCGACAGGAATGTGGGGGTCCCTCCATTGCTTCTCCCGCCCTCACTTTCTCCCTCTGCTGTTTTCATTGTCCCCGTCTATTCTCTTGTCCTCTTGCTTGTCTCCCTTTTTCTCCAGTTTCACGGACTTATAACTGACCTATGACATTGAGTTCCATGTATACAATGTAACGATGTGATGTCTGCGAAATGTTTCTCTTTCTGAATGACACCAGTCAGATCACAAATAATGGCTGTAGCTGTCCACGAACTGGAAGGGCACTTGCTGGCCCGATGCCTGGCCCAGGGGGGCCGCTTAAGCTGCCCCAACTCTGCAAGGATACCTTGCACTCTCAGAGTTCCCCGGGTTGGGGGATCCCTGGGGTTCCAGATCAGGGAGGGCAGGCGCGGAGCTCCCACTCTGGGCCTTTGCCCGCCCTCCAGCTGGGCAGCCAAGCCCAGGCGCCTCTGCACAGCAGCTGGGCTGGCGCAGGAGCCAGCTGGCCCCCAACATGTAATCCTGGTTAAAAGGAGCAAGGGGAAAGGGTCTGTTTCCCGGACACGGACAACTGAAACCAGATCCTCAGGTCAAAGAAGTCCTTTCGCTGAGAAAGGCAGGAAGAGAAAAGGGGACAGGAAGAGGAAAATGAGGGGGAAAGGTGTGGGAGCGGCCCCTGGGAGCACTGAGCTCAGCTGGAACGTGAGTAACACCCGCCGCCGGCCTGATGCTGCCTCTCAGTGAGACTCTCAGGGACAGCCGAGGGACACGGTTCCCCGAGGCGGGGGCAGCGTCTTTCACAGGCCTGTCTGTTACCCCTGTCTCCGTTCCTTAGCAGCCTCTGTCCCTTTTTCTAAAAAATTTTTTTTTAAATTTTGATTGATTTTAGAGAGACAGGAAGGGAAAAATAGAGCGAGAAACATCGACGTGAGAGAGGAGCATCCATCGGTCGCCTCCCATACCCACCTGACCGCAGATCGAACCCGTGACCTTTTGGTTTCTGGACAACACTTCATCCACCCAAGCCACCCGAGCCACCAGCCCAGGCAGCCCGTCCGTTCTGTGGGAGGCTGGGAGCACCTCCTTCCCTTCTCTGCCTTCTGTGTGAAGGGCTCACACAGTGCTGAGGAGGAGAGCCCTTCACCATGGACCAACGAGTGGCATGTCTTCCTTCTCCCACCGGGCGAGCATCCCATGACTCCCTGGGTGAATGAAAGCGACACGCTCTATGTGGTCACACGTCCGGCCGGGCTTGGCGGGGTCGGGGTTGTTCATCTTCGCTCAACTACAAAGGACTGTGGGTGTTTATTAGGCTAAAGCCACAGACTCAGGGAGGCTGCTTCGTGAATAGGTGCAGTTGTGGGAGACATGGACATATGGCAAAGCCTCTGTCCCCGAGGTGCAGTGTGCCGTCTGGCTGAAGCCCAAGGCCCCCAGTCGGAACAATGAAGGGACGGTGCACAAAGAAGCCCAGAATGGAGCCCAAATATGTGATCCGCCCGGGGGAACGGGGCCCTGGGCTTCTCCCCGATGACAGTCCCTAATGTTACTCTCAGAGTCAGCCATGGTCTGTTGAGCTCCCGCAGGGTGCCGGGTGCTGGTCTGGGCACTGGGCACACTGCTGTGAACAAGGCAAACAGGTACCACCCTGGAGGAGCGCCCCCTGCAGACCCTCACTGCATCCTCGTCCACACGGTTTCATATCATAGAGCTCATTTACTTATGTATGTATGTGCCATCTGTATTCAGAAAAGATCCAAGGCAGCTGATAAATAAAGGGACCCTAAAACCAAACACTGGGGGGATGCTTGAGGCCCAGAATGACAAGGAAGCTGGGGCAAGGAAACAATTACACCAGAAAACCTGGGTTCAGGCAAATGCTGTGACCTCTGAGCCTGCAACTCAGCTCTGAGCTTCCTGGTGGTTGTGTCAAAAGGGGAAAGAGTGTGTCTGATCAAAGAAAGCATTTCCTGAGGGTCCCTTCTTTCCCTTCTCCTCTGCCCCATGCACTGAGCCTAACTCGGGTGCGCTCCCTTTCGCAGAAGCAGAGCCTGGACACACTGCCTCCTGAACCTGGGTGCAGACGGCTGGCCACACTCCAAGAGTCCCACAGATGGCACCAGCCCTCACCCTCCTGTGTCTGCGCCCCTCCCACCTGGCTCTGTCAGTCTGTCACAGCCCCTCAGGCACTGCACTTGGTCCTCATTTCCCCTGGCCAGCTTCTCCCCCGGGCCGGATCCCTGTCCCTCATCCATGTCCCCAGGGCCCATCAGAGTTCCTGGTGCAGTGTATCCAATAAAAATTTGCTACCCACAATTTTTTTTTGCCATCAATTATGTGCCAAGTGGCACAAGAATCGTCTTACACGTGTTATCTCCTGTATCTCTTACAACCGCCCTGCAGCCTTGAGGCCACTGTTGTGACCATTTTACAGATGGAGAAACTGAGAGCAACAAGCAGAGAGCTCCCAGGGCCAGCCCCAAACTCAGTCTGCCTGGCTGCAAAGCCCTTGCAGGGTGGGAGGCACCTTCCACCTACGACCTGTCATTGGAATTCCTCTTCTCTTTAGCTACACTGTGAGCCCTTGAGGGAAAGGTAGGAACGTCTTTCTCTCCCCACAATGGCTCCCACAGTAGGGACGTGTAAAATCATTTTTGGCAATGAGAGTTCTTTTCCTTTTAATCATTATTTATTTAAATCCCTTTGAGAGGAAGGGAGAGAGACATCAATCAGTATATGCCCCAACTGAAGCGGGGGGTGGGAGAATGAACCCAGAGCCCAGGCACGCACCCTGACCGAGAATCGAACCCTCAGCCATTTTGTTTACCAGACAATGTTCCATCCAACTGAGCTGCCCGGCCAGGGAGGCCACGACGGTTCTTAATGAAGACAAGTGCAGAATTACCCTGCAGGCTTGAGCTGCATTGGAGGGAACTTGGCAGCTCCCCAATGCCCAGCTGATTTAAACTCACAGGCTGCGGGGCTTCTAGCTGGATGGGACCTTAGTGTCCACAGGCTCTGCTCCTGTGCCACCTGGAGCCGTGGTGGAGATGAGACGTGTGGCCAAGGGCACACAGCTGGCTGGCCAAGTCACAGAGTGAGCGGCAGGGACAGACCTGACTCCTGGCACCTGGCATCACTTTCCCATTTGATTGAAAATTCCTGCCCTGGCTGGTGTGGCTCAGTGGACTGAGCGCCAGCCTGTGAATGAAGGGGTCACCGGTTTGATTCCCAGTCAGGGCACAGGCCTGGATTGTGGGCCAGGTCCTCAGTAGGGGGCGCGCGAGAGGCAACCACACATTGGTGTCTCTCCCTCTCTCTTTCTCCCTCCATTCCCCTCTGTCAAAAAATAAATAACTAAAATCTTTTAAAAAGAAAAAAAGAAAATTCCCCTCAATCCTGGAAACACGGTGAGAGCACAGCACACTGCACTGCAGGGGCAGGCAGCTTCCGCCCAGGCAGGGCCACTCTGGAGGGCATCGCTGGTAGGCACCGCTTTGCCCTCCCTCTGCCCGCGTCTGCCCTCTGGGCCTCGGAGAGGCTCCTGCTGAAAACACAGGGATGGTGAAGGCCGTCCTTGCAGCCTTTGCTGACTCCCTGCTGTGCACACAGCCTGGTCCCCTGCCAACCCCCAGGGACACTGGCAAAATGTCTAGAGACATTTGATTGTCCTAAGTGGGAGGAGGGCTGCTGCTGGCATCTCGTGGGCAGAGGCTGGGATGCTGGTTTTTAAGGCTGCAGTGCACAGCACCACCCCAAACAAAAAGCAGCTGGGCCAGAATGGTAGTGAGGCCGAGGGTGGGAAACACCTTCCGTAGGCTGGAGTCCCCACCCAGAGAAGTTCCACCTGCTCCTCTTCCCCACCCAGTGGGCCTGCAGGCACCTTCCCAGAATGACTGGGTTTGGCCTGCAGTGTTCCTGCCGCTCCCACTGGATAGTGTCCACTTGTGTTTCCAAAGGAAACTATGTTACTGAGCACCAAGCTGGGCCCCAGAATGCCTGGTGTTTCATGGAAGTTACACGCACTTGGCCTTGTCATGGAATGTCACTTGAAAAATCAAGAGTAGTTACATGTGTGAGGTGGGTCTTATTTCCATTGCACCTTGGGGGAAACTAGGCTCCGAAAGGGTATAGACTTGCCAGGCATCATGTAGCTGCCGACGGTTTCAGAGTCGGCACTGGTCCAGGAGCTCCGGCTCCTTCCCACGAAGCAGCAGCAGTGTGGGCTGGGCAGGCGCATGGGAAGCAGTCAGCAGATGGAAGGCAGGTGTGTTTCCCCAACAAATGTGTGCCTCCTCCCTGAAACAGTGAGCTTGATGCTCTGAGGAAAAAGGCTTGGGGGTGAAGCCGGGCTGGCCAAGCCAATGTCAACCCCAGTGCAAACGCCACATTGCTCAGGGACCCTCTGGGGGTGGCTCTCCACCACCCAGCTCCTGGCACACAGCCTCCCGGGGAGGAGGCACTCAGTCCCTCTCGCATCCCCACGTCATCTGCTCCTCCCCATCCCCCTGCCCCAGACCCTCAGGAATCCCTTCCGTTGGCGCTGGGGACTTATTAAACTGCCCCAACTCAGAGCTGACTACCAAACGCAGAGTCTGTTGTGACAACCTGTATTCTGTTAGTGAGCCCAGACACACAAGCTGCTGGAAAGGGGGCCTTTCTTCAGGGCTTAAGCTGCTTCCTGCCGCCCGCATCCCAGGGATCTGCCTCCCCAGTTTGCACCGGAGCTGCCCCTGCGGCTTCTGCTTTGGTTAACCCCTTCCTCCCAGCCTCCCTGTGTGGGGGCTCTGGGCCAAGGGGCCAGACACTCTCTGGCTTCAGGCCTGTGGCTGCTATAGACTCATTTTCCTTGGGAGCTCGGGAGCCCCAGGAATTAATGTCTGAAAGCGCACTGTTTTGTTCGAAGCGGCTCCGGGAGGCGGGAGAGCCAGGGCTCCAGACGCACGTTCCTCATTTGCCACTGGTGCGGGCAGGGGGAGGGGCTGTGCTGGGGCGCAGCTGCGGCGGGCGGGCTGAGAGGTTTGGCTGCCGGGAGGAATGGGGGCAGAGAGCGCGAGGAAGAAGGGGAGGGACTTGGGGACTAGAGCAGAGTCACGGGGGAGGAGGGAGCAGGTGGCGGCTTGTTTATCTGCTCAGCTGTTTTGTGTCCGGGAGCCTGAGAGAGACAGAAGCAGCTGGGAGGAGAATAAGCAACTGGGCCAGGGGCCCTCTTGGTCTTTCGCCGCAGCCACAGGTTCAGAAACCAAAGCAAAACCCCCAGAGAGCGACTCCTGGGGGTGTAGCCTCCCTCCACCTACCCGGGGTGTCAGGGCCCCAGTGCCAGTTTCTGCCAGGCAAACAGCTGGGCAGTGCCCTCCCGGCCGAGGTGCGCGTCTCCTACAAGTCAGGCAGCCCCATGGGGTCAGCACTGGCGCCACCTGGGTCCTGCTGGGCCCATCTCCTGTGCTCCCACCTGTGGGCTGGCACCGTCCTCAGGGACCCAACCACCTAGCTCCAAGCCTCGGTGTCAGCCCGGACCAAACCC
This sequence comes from Desmodus rotundus, assembly GCF_022682495.2. Classification (NCBI taxonomy): domain Eukaryota; kingdom Metazoa; phylum Chordata; class Mammalia; order Chiroptera; family Phyllostomidae; genus Desmodus; species Desmodus rotundus. The sequence continues at coordinate 94,201,112 of NC_071399.1, read as the reverse complement.
ACAAAAACCATTCCTGGTAGAAATGGGTGGCTGCTCCACCCCTCCCCCGTCTCCCTGGGGGCCCCCTCACTGGCAGGGCGGCCATTTGGGCTCCCTCTTCAACTGCTCAGGCTGGTGCAGCATGTGACTTGGGGGTCTTCTTTGCCCCCCTCTGAGCCCCAGGGCTTGTGTCCCATATGCAGGCTCAATGGTTTGGAAACAAGGCTGGGCAGTCATTTAATTTGCCTGAAGTCTTTTTTTTTTCCCTCTTTAAAGACATTTTTATTATTGATTTTAGAGAGAGAAAAAGGGATTGAGAGAGAAAAACATCGATCAGTTGCTTCCTGTACATACCCGAACAAGGGATCGAACCCACAACCCAGCAATGTGCCCCGAACAGGAATTGAACCTACAACCTTTTCAGTCTACAAGACAATGCTCCAACCCACTGAGCCAAACCTGAAGTCTTTCGACTGCCCCTCCACTCCCAGGAAAACGCTTGGTGCTTTAATCACCGTACTACTTCAGAAGTTTGCTTCTCTTCCCCACCTTGGCTCTTTTTCCATTTATCATCTTCTTCCTGTTTGTTGTTTAAATGAGAACATTTGCTGGGACTTCCATGGACAATTCCCTCATTCTCCTCCCCCAGAGGCCAGTCCGATGCTGGTGGACTCACTCTGGCCCCTGGGTGCGCAAAGGGTCTGCTTCTTGGGCCCTGGCCTGGCTGTTGGGGACAGTGTGGGGCACAAAGATGCCTTCTGCCTCAGTGTCCCCGGAGTCGGAGTCTGTGGGACTTTATGGTGCCTATCGGCAGGAGGGATGGGGAAGGCTGTGGAGGATTGAGTTCGAGGTTTGGGGAGGGAGGAGTAATGAGACTGTCTGTCTGTCTGAGTCGGTGAGGCAGAGGACTGGTCCCCAGGGGGAGGCAGCTGGGGCAGGAAGAGCTGGGAGCAGGGGGCCAGAGGCTTAGCGTCTGGTTAGTACCTGCTCTGCTTCTAACACAGCAGATGTTGCTGGCTGGACACTTCCGCTCTCTGCACCCTCTGTGTCACATGCTGGATTGAAGGCTCTGGTCCCGGGGTCCTTGTCCAATCCACAGATTTTCTTGCTTTTAGAACTCTCATTTATTCCTCTCGAGTCCATTTCCTTCTCATAGACCAGGTGGCCCCGTAAACTGACCCCTTCAGGGTGGTCGGTAACGCAGCCGGCTGCCATGGTTGTTTCCCCAGACCCAGAGCCCCCAGCTGCCGCCGCAGGTCAAACTTTCATCCTGGGGAAGCTTTGGAAATTCCCCTCTCTCAGGCCAAGGTCAAGGATTCCCAAGGACAAGAAGAGCCAGGAGAGCATCCCTGGCCCCTCCCCCAAAGCCCCCACCCAGAAGGAGCACCCTGAGCCGGCTTTATTAAAGGCCAGGGTGCCGCATCTTCAGGGGCATTCCATCCAACGCACCCATTGCTGTTGTTGAGCACTCATCTGTGACCGACATGGCGGGACCCAAAGGGGTGTCGAACGTGAGTGACCTCGTCTGGACCCCAGGACAGTTGACTGATCTGTTGGTGGCCGGGATGCAGAGTGAATGTGGCTTTATACACGAGAAAGCCTCCTCCAATGTGGTTAATGAGTGGAGCAAACGATGGAAACCAGGGAAGTGACCTAATGTCGGCACCAGGACTCGTGATTAGAATGCCACTTTTGTTCGGGATGCGTTTGCTTTGGGATAACAACATGCAACCAGAAGTGGCCTAAACAACAGGGCACCTCCCATCTCACAGAACACAGTGGCGCTTCTTGGAAGCTCAGATTTAGGCTCTTCTTTCTTAGGAATTCAAGCGGGATTGACTATGTCAGCAGATGGTTGGTTATATCAATTCAACAACAAGAATCCCCAGTTTGGGGCGTGGTGAAGGGGATTTTATTCAGTGCAAACAGCTCAGCTGTGATTCAGCATGGCTGTGTGAGGTGGCCCAGGACCTAGCTCCCACTCCAGCTGGACAGCTCTACCTGCTCCAGTCTGGCCCATGCCACGCCACGCCAGGCTCCAGTGCAAACACAATGACCTGTGGAAAGGGAAAGTGCACTCGCCAGGACACAGAGGAGCTGACTTTCAGTCAGAAGTCCCCACCCCTGGTCCCTAATTGGTCTGTCCTTATGCAAATGAGGATTCCTCATAGTTTGATTGGTCCAAAAGACAGTGCCTAGGTTGGTCAGAATACTGCCACTCTGATTGGTTAGTGAAAATGCTTATGGGCTATAACTGTAGCTCACATGGGGGAAGCCTTGGTCCCATTGGTTGAAACAGACTCCCAGGAGCTCCTCTACAAGGGCTGCTCAGATGGCAGGAACAGTGTAGGCCTCTCCCCAATGCAGTGTGTGGGGGTCCCTGTGCAGGGACAGCCGCTAGGTTGTTTTTATTTTTACTTTTATTTTTTTTTTAATTTGAGTCCAGTGAGCCACCAGTCCTTCTTTGTAGGCATGTTCTTTCTCAGCCCCAACAATCAGCATCCTTCTGCTCCTGTTGGTAAAGCCATACCCGTGCCAAATCCATGCTTCTGATGAGCTGCCAGTATCCCTGGGAAGTCAAGCCCCAGAGACATGAGGAAGTCCAGGGAGGATGCTGTGACCCTCCAGCCTCCTCCCCTGCAGTTAGCTCCTCAGTCTGGCTCCAGCAGTGGCCTGTGTTGAGATGGGCATTAGCCTTGGGCTGGCTGGACCTCCAGGGCTCCCAGCTCTGGGCTAGCTTGCCCTGGCTATCTGCATTTGTTTGGTTTTGTCCTCCTGATCTCCATTCCATCCAAACAAATGCTCCTAAGAGGCCCTGGACACTCCCTTTCTCAATAAAAGTGAACCCTCATGTACTTGGTCCTGACTGGTTTTAAAAAAACATTCCCAACCTGTCACCGGAGGTGATGGTACTTTGGCTATCACTAGGGCTGGGTTGCCGCCCTGTGGATGGAGGCAAGGGAGGCTGCACCCCGGGAGCCTGCAGCACACCTGAGAAACCTGGCAGCAGGACTCCCCAAGCTACCTGTGCAGCCTGAGTCCTGGGGGCAAACACGGTGGGAGAGGGAGGGGCAGAGCCTGCCTGCATGCCAGGCCAGTCTGCATCCCTGGCCCTGAAATGATGGGGAGAAATGGGTGTCTGTCCCGTCCATTCTCATTCTGGTTCCATTTGTCTCTCGAATTCCATCAACTTTTCATCCTTGTCCTCCTCCTTCCCTCCCACCCCACGTCCCATCCCCTCAGTTGATACCTCTGCATGCTCAGAAGCCCCTACACCCACCAGACAGCCACTGAGTGATGCCAGAGGGGAGGGCCTGTCGAGAGCACTCAGTCACCCGTGTCTGCCGAGTGGGGTGGGGAGCGGGAAGCCGAGGGGCAGCTTTAAGTTCACGTTGGGGGGGGTGGGACTCTGGGGAGCAGAGCGAGACCCACAGCTGTCTCGTGATTTCAGAAAACCTGAAATGAAACTGGAGTCTGAGTCGTCCTTGTGGCTGGGGCTTTCTGAGTAGCTTTCGCTGTTTGGAACAGGAGAGACTGCGGCAGGAACAGTGACTGAGACGAAGGGGTGGCCGTCTGCCTGCTGCCTCATTGCTCCTCCTCGTGCCGGGTTCCAGCAGCAGGGGAGGTCTGCGCCCCACAATGTTGGGCGCGGTTACACGTGGCCTGGTGGGGAGGCCGTTGTCTCCCACAAGTGTGTCTTGCCACCCCAACAAAAATCGTTCAGCGGTGGCAGTGAGCACGGCTGCTGTTTCTTTAGTCTCTGCCACAGGGTAACTGCTTCCTGACTCCGTCAGGCGATGCCCACATGGTGCTGAGATGGCCCGGTGTCTCCTCTTCCACGGCTCCAGCTTTGCCACACTTGGCACAGAGAGGGGCTCCATGAACGGCTTCTACACAAAGGACTGATTTTTTTTTTTCTGTCTACAAAGGGCAAGACAGAAGGGCAAAACCTTCCTGAAGGTTTGCAGGGGCTGTTGGAACCTAAACTTGGTCTGCAGATTCCAGCACAGCCCCTCCCTTCAGCTGGTGGAATGAACCAGGGTCAGTATCCCTGACTCAGAGAGCGTTTTAGCCCCCAAATTCATATGTTGCCCCCGAATCCCTAGCACCACAGAACGTGACTGTAATCACAGATGAGACCTTTCCAGAGGTGACTGAGTTGGAATGAGGCTGTGAGGGTGGCCCGATTCAGTCTGCTGGCTGTCCTTATACAGAGAGAACATTTGGACACACAGGGAGACACCAAGTGCACGCACCGGGGACAGATCAAGTGAGGACACACAGAGAGAAGGAGCCGTTTCCACGCCATGGACACAGGCCTCAGGAGGGACCAAACTGGCAAACTCTCGGGTTTTGGTCTTTTCACCTCCAGAGCCGTGAGAAATGCATTTCTGCCGTTCAAAGTTCCCAGTCTGCAGTGTTCTGTGTGGCAGCCCCGGCAGCATGACAGAGAAGCAGAGACCCCTCAGGAGGGAAGTGAGGGGTCTCACTTCTGCCAGAGAGTAGCTCCAAGCCTTCTGGAAACCCCCATGGCTACACATCCCATGCATGGGAATTCCCACACAGGTACCGCCATCCAGCCGCGGCCTGGGTTGCTCCTCCCCAGGCTGCCTACAAAGGAAAGGAAGGGGCTCTGTCCCCACGAAGAATTCCTTCTCACCCCCTCCAGCCTCCCTGAACCCTGCCTTCCCCTCCCTCACCCTGCCACCGTCCACGCACACAGCCCTGACGCTGTCGGGGAGAGCACAGTCAGTCCACAGTGCGTTTGCGGTGACTCCTGGGAACACCTGCCCAGGGCTGACGGAACCTGTCCCTGCTTCCGGGGAGGCCAGGCTCTCGGACACCAGCCTCGGGCTCTGTCGAGAGGCGGGCACAGGGAGAGGCAAGTCTGAACAACTCCTGTGCCCTAACGGGCAGGTCAGAAGTGACCAGTGAGCTGCTCGGGCCACTTGGAGAATGGCAGGTGTGTGGGAGAGACCCAGCAGGGAGCCTGGGCCCCGTGGGCAGGGATAGGCAGACACCCCCTGCCCTTTGATCCCCAGAGCTCTCGGTGAAGGCAGAGGTTTTTATAAGCAGGGAGAGGAGTTTGAAAAATTCTCTACACACAGACGAGCACAGTCCATTCCCAAAGACAAGTGATGGTCTGGTGTGCGTCACCCTGGTTTAGTAGTCCTGGCTCTATGGTTGAAGGTCAGAGTCTGTATCTTTTGAAGTCAGTTCCTGGGAGCCTTATGCAAACGTGCTGTGCATCTACAGGCTACTCGTTAGTCAGAATCGGCACGTACGGAAGCAACGTCAAAGGAGGCTGGGTGGGTTGCAATTGCCCACGGTAAAATCCCTGTTACACTGCTGGTTGGTGTTCGTGCCCTCACCCGAGTCTCTTCCTCAGACCCCTTTGCAGGTCCCACCTTCTTCTACACTTCTTCTAAGTTTTCTTCACTTGTTTGAAGGAAATTTGTAAGCTGGTTGCTCCTCATCCACCTTAGTGAACTCAGCTCACCCACCACAGGGCGTGGGTGCTGGGGGCAGGCAGCACGGGCTCCCTCAGCCGTTTCCTGTCCACTCCGCTCCACCTCTGTGAGAAGGCTGCTCTTGGTCCTCCCCCTTTCGCCACCCCCATGCCTGCCCGTTTCTGCAGCAGCCTCACCAGGCAGCTTCACTTGGAGACGTGCATGACTGAGGTCCCCTGAAGAACTCCTCAGGTGGCCTGCTCAGCAATTCATTTGGTGACTCACAAGCAATGAGTCCATCCCTGCAAACGAACTTCACTGTCACCATTGCAAATGACCCCAGGGGGAAGTCACTGCATGCTCAGTTTTTTTTTAATTTAATTTTTTAGAGAGAGGGGAAGGCAGGGGAAAAGAGAGGGGGAGAAAACATGCGAGAAACATCAATCCTTGCCTCTCATAAGTGCCCTGACCAGGGGACCTGTAACCCAGGCAGGTGCCCCGACTGGGAATCAAACCCATGACTTCTTGCATTGTGGGAAGGTGTCTAACCCACCGAGCCACACCGGTTAGGGTGCACACTTAGTATCAGACAGTCCCCCACGCTGCTCCCTCAGGCAGGCTCAGGGGCTGGGGAAAAGCAGACGGAGAAATGAAGCCGGGGCCTGGAAGCTGGGAAGGCCAGGGGAAGAGCAGCAGAGAGGTGAATGCAAACCCATTTTAAATCCACTGGAACAGATGTCCTTGTCTCCCCTCAGTGCGTCCGAGGGGCCAGGGCTCCCAGATGGAAGTCGATGTGCCTGTCACCTCTCAGCGTCACGGAACATGCTCGACTCGACTTCCCCTTGCTGCCAACCTGCCTGCCTCCATCCTTCCTTCGGTTCTTAAACTTCCCTCCTCAGAACCTCCACACTCGGATTTGCTTGGCTGAAAATACTTCTTCTCCCTCTGGCTAACTTGTGTGCATTGAGACCTCCCATGCTATTGTCTCTCCGTACGCTGAATGTAATTCTTTTCATGTATGGAATTAGTTAACCGTTTATGAGTGTTCTTTCTCTCCCTATAGACTGCTAACCTCGCCAGAGCAGGGACCACACCCATTGCATTGCCTGGCAGACAGCAGATCGCAACAGATATTTGGCGAATGAATGACTGAGCAGAGGCAAAGAACAGATCACTTCTTCATCAGTGAACACTCAGCACTCACCAGGTGCTGAGAACATCAACATGAAATTCAGCACAGTTCTGCAGTCAGAGATCCTCCTACGAGACAGCAGCTCCTGGAGAGAAGTGTGAGGGGAGCAGGAAGTGCAGGAGAGCGTGCTTGGGGCTAAGGCCGAGTCCTCCCCTCACCCCCTGAGACAGAACATTCCTGTTCTGTTTCTGTCTCAAGCGACCTCTCGGTTTTCGGTGTCTTCCTTTCCACCCTCAGTCACTGACTCGGGAGTCATGTCCCCTTTCCACTCGCTCACAGCCCCTAGAACTTTTCATCCTCTTCCAGCCTCTAGCACCTATCTGGCCTTTCTCTCCCGGGCCCTGGCTGGTTTTTTACAAAGCACAGGAGCCCACCCAGCATCCCCTTTCCTCCGCCTGAGTCAGCTTATCACCCTGACAATAAGGAGCACTTAAAGATTCATTACGTCTGTTTGCATATAAAAAGTAATCCTTTTGGCAATCCATTACTTGTATTGCAACTTTAAAACTAGTTAAGGCTCTTCATTTACATTTTTACACAGACTGTGCTAAGCTCCATGTTTGGGGAATGGAGTCACCCCAAATATCTCCCTTCGCTTCAGGGGTGGAGAAACGTAACCAGGAGGTTGCTCCAATCACACCTGTGGGATGATTCCAGATATGAATTGCTGTTCTCGGTAAGTTGAGGGGCACGCACAGCCCCTAAGCCCTGGTGTCAGGCCTCACGGAGGTCTAACCTACTTACCACCTTGACTGAGACATTGGGAAGAGATTGGAGGGTCCGTGGAAAGTAGGTCGTCCTTGTGGAGGTACGTCCTAAGTTATGTTCAGGATTGTTTTGAATGCAGAGAAGGCTATGTCCCATTGCTCCCTGTCTCCTGCACTTGAACTTGTCTCTGAGTTAATGTGGTCTCAGCTAGGAACTTCCCAGTTTAGCAGCTGCCCACAGACGGTTTTCCTCCTCTGGCCCTCACTGTCCCTACCAAATAGAGCTGGAAATTTTCACAGTGTTTGCAGAGAGGAATAAAGAAAAGCCCTCAGAGGATAGAGGCCCACACCCCTGGGTGTGGGGGGCCGGTGGGCACAGCCTATGCAGGTCTGATTGATTAGGGGACACAGCAGCCGCATGACAGACTGAACTGGAGTCAGTTTGGCTAAGTCACGTCACCAAACCAGAATTTAACAACTACCCTAATCACAGTTTCAGCTTCTCCCAGGAGAGGAACTGTGAACCAATCTTCCTGGAATGGGGTGATCAATGAGCACTCGTGAGGTGTCTGCCACATAAGACTCCCTGCCTTTCCCGGGGGCAGGTGTCCCAGCCGGAAATCATCAGCCCTTTTAACTTCTTAGTCCCACCCTCCTCCAGCCTGTGCACACCTTCCAACCAGTGCAGCAGCTCAGAGGCCCTTCTCACCAATGGACGGGGAGCTGCCTGATTCATGGGTCACTTAACGAAAGCCTGACAGATGCTCAGGTTCACTCACTGAATGCTCTCTCATGAGGCATTGCTTTCCCTTGGTGCTCCGGAGCACAGGGGCAGCATCGTCCCTGGAGTCGCGGCTCCTCCTCGCTGTGTTCCTCAGGGAGCACAGTGGGTCTGGTGGTCGGCAAAACCCCGGATTCAGGTTTTACAGAAGTTTATCTGAGCCAAGCTGATGACGTGTCCCGGGGAGCAAGACCTCAAATGTTCCAGAGAATAACAGTTTTTCAGCTTCTTTTATGCTTTGAAATGTCAGGAAGATTCCGTGGAGGTGGGAGAAAGCAAGGTGGGGAGCGGATAGAGGGGTCTCTTGAGGGGTCCGAGAAGAGGCATTTCAAAGGCATGTGGGAACCTGGCTGCACAGAAACAGTGGACAGGGCTCACCGAGGCAAGGACAGGTCTTTTCCTGAAAAAGTTACAGGCCTGGGGCGAGACTGCCCACCAGGGCCCACCTGCCCAGTTAGGAATTTATGACCAGATTGTCCTGTGAGGTCACCTTCCATAACCCCCATTTTCTTGTCCACACGTTTATACTGGGAACTCTGCTTGACCAGCCTTCCGCGGGCCGTCCTCCCTGGTACACCTGGCCCGGCCAGCGTGGCAGGCTAAGGAGTGTCCTCCTCCTCCCTGGGCTGCTGCTCAGGGTCATGTCACACCCCAGCTCCTGAAACAGGCAGCAACCAACTCCCTCCTCGACTGTGTACACCATGCCTCATACCTCACCTGTCTCCTGAAATGCGGTGATTTTCAGCCCTGGCTGCAGGTAAGAATCTCTATGGAAGCTTTAAAAAAACAAAACAAAAAAAACCCCAGTGTTTTTCTTGGGCAGCTCAGTTAGATCGAGCATCATCCTGTGCATGAAAAGATTGCGGGTTTGATTCGGGTCAGGGCACAGGCCTGAGCTGCAGTTCACTCCCCGGTCACGGCTCATACGAAAGGCAACCAATCGATGTTTCTGTTTCACATTGATGCTTCCCTCTCTTACTCCTTTCCTCTCTTTCTAAAATCAATGGGCATAGTCTCGGTAAGGATAAAACAAACAAGCAAACAAACAAACAAACCAACCCTTTTTTTTAAAGGAAGACCCCCAGCCCAGCTGGCTTCGCTGCACTCCCTGGGGAGCCAAGCCCTGGGCGGCAGGCCCAGAGCCAACATTTTTGGATGTGAAAATTAGGTCCCACCTATACTCAAAGCTTTGGGAAAGAAAAGCTCTATCTGTAGCTCTGATCTGGTTTTTTAAAAGTCCTCAAAATATTTATGTTCAAAATCAGTGACTTACCCCGCTTACCTTTCTGCTTTAATCAACGTTGTCTTTCCTTCTCCTTGCTTGTTCTTTCCGATCCCTCTTAGTGTTAAAAAATCCACCGTGAGCTCTCGATGAGGGGATTCCTAAGTCCTTTATATTTTCACCTTTGGATTTCTTCCTGTTTCCTAAATGGACGATATTTATGCTCTTTGGAGACGACAAGGGTCCCAGAGGTTCCAGCCATCAAGGTGCAGAAGTAGAAGTTCCAGGGGGTTTGTGGGTACATTGGGGCATAAGGCCTTGAGGGGAGCTCAGAAGGAAAGGGGTGCCTAGCAGCCAACTCTTCCCAGGGGCCTCCCACAAACCACATTTGGGGAGAAGCCACACTGTCCCTGCCATCTGAGCAGCCCTTGTAGAGGAACTCCTGGGATCCCATTTCAGTCAATGGGAGCGATGCTTTCCCTGTCCAGCATCTTTACCAACCAATCAGAGCAGCTCTATTCTGACTAATCAGGAAGTACATTTTGGGCCAAACTGCCAGGATTTGGAGTCCTTATTTGCATGAGGACAGACCAATCAAGGAGTAGAGACTGGAATTCCTCACTATATAAGCTAGGTCCCCTCTAACTTTACTAACCACTTTCCCTTACCGCTGAGAACTGAAGACTGAGTTTCACCCCAACTGGGCGGGGCCGGACAGGGCGGGGCCGGACAGGGCGGGGCAGACCTGAGTAGGAAGATCACATCACAGGAGAGCAGGACTTCTTCGCCCCACGGTTGCCTCACAGCCCAGCTGTGTCACAACTGAGCTGTCTGCACCAGTGTTTACTTCTTCACCTGCACCCCAAATTGGAGGTTCCTCTTGGCACTGAATTAGCGCCGGTGATTATTGGCTGACAACCCTATAAAGTACTTGCTTTTCCCTACCTGTCTGCCCCCATGTCCTTGATTTCTCCCCCTAAAACGCTCACCTTTCATTATATCTACCATTTCAGCCTTCGGCCAGTGGGCTGCCCACCCCTTCACAATCACATCTCTAGGAGGGGTGCCCTTCCCGAAGTTCACGAGCAGATTCCAGTGTGCTTCCTTGTGGTCCTTCTTGTCCAAAACTCTGTCTTGGGTCCTATAAAGGCACAACACTCACAAACACACATACCCTCCCCCCAAATAAGCACAAACCCACACGTGTGTACAACCGCCCCACACAGACACACACCAACGCACGCAGGCACCACGTGCACACAAACCTCCCGGCTCCAGCCCGTGGCACTGGGTCCCGCAGGTTGTTACCCGCTGTCTTGTGCAGGCTGGGAGGAAGTGAAGCCTGCCTAGATGGGAACTGAAACAGACCGTGAGCTTTCCTCCTGTTTCTGACTCAGCGCTTGGGGGGACCCAGCAAACAGTCTGCAGTTTCTGGAGCCGCTCTGAGGTAACCGGGACCCCTGGGGTGGGGGTCTGGGTGGAGTGCCGGGCTCCCGAGGTCCCCGGAGGTGACCGGGAAGCCGGGCTCTTGGTCTCTGCTCACCTGGTGCAGCCCTCCCCGCCGGTCACTGTCCTGTGGGAGGTAGGACACAGGCGTTCTCCACTGCAGGGTTTTGGAAGGGTCTTGGGCCCAAGGACGTTTACTCAGAACCACGGATGTGCACAGTCTGTTCTTTGTTCTTAGCCTGGAAACAAAGTGTTGTTACAGGGTTTTCCTTCACCCTCTTGTCGAAGTCAAGAAACATTTCAAAGAGAGAGAAAGAGAGACAAGAGGAAGTAAATATAACAGCAAGGGATCTTTCCTTATGCTTGACCTGGCCCTGACCAGCATTCGATAAGTTTTGTCTGGTGGGCTGGGAAAAGCCCCCGTGCTGGGCTGCACAAATCCATTGTTGGGGGTCCTCAGGAAGGATGCAGGTAGAGGTTTGGCACTTGGTGGCCTCTGTCCAGTGTCGCCAGGGAGAAAGGGACAAGGGACTGGGGTACCGAGTGGGGTGGATGGGAGGGTAGCGTGGACGCCACTATCTCCTTGTAGCAAACACTGTAGTTGGAGGGGATGCAAGGATTTGATGAAGTCAGAAGGGTCCCTCCACCTCCCTGCTCTCCAGGTTGAGGGTGGAGCCCCAGCCTGACTGTGAGCCCAGAGTGACTTGTCATCCGGTTCCCACTGGTGTCCAGTGCACCGTGGAACAAACTGAATGTGGGCCCTGGGAGGTCTTGAGTGTAATGCATTTCGGTGACTACCGAACTTCTCATTTTTGTGATATCCCTGTGCCTCTATTTGCTTATATATATATATTTTAAATTAACTGGCTTAGCCCTGGCCGGGTGGTTCCATTGGGTAGAGCATTGTCTTGTACACCACAGGTTTTCGGGTTCGATTCCCTGTCAGGGCAGGTACCTAGGTTACGGGTTCAGTTCCTGCTCAGGGAGCGTACAGGAGGAAGCTGATGGATGTTTCTGTGCTTCTCTTGCCCTCTTCCTCTCTCTCTAAAATCGATAAACACGTCCTTGGGTAAGGATTAAAAGAAAAAATAAGAAAAAATTTTCAGCTTTCAACACTCAAATTTCTAAAAGCTCTTTGTCATTCTGTTCATTATTTTGTCATTCCTATATTATAAACACAGTATCTTTTTAAAAAATCTCTAAAGAAAAAAAATTTTTTTAATCTCTAAAGATATTAATTCCAGTTTTTTTGAGTTCCTTTATTTCCTTCATTGTTTCCATTTCCCTTTAGCTCTTTCTCTTTGTGTGTTATTTTTTAAGTTTCTTTACCATGTCAGAGCCTCTCTTCACATGCCTTCTGGTATTTTGCTTGTTGGTCGCATTTCGAAGCGGGACCCTAAAAATCTGATCGCAATGTCTTGCTCTCTGTGTGAGCAGGGCTTGCTGACTTGCTGACGGAAAAGCTGCACTGCAAGGAGGCCTCCTGGTAACCTCCTGCTTGGGGGACCCTCCCTGCTAGTACCCGGAGGCCTTTTCTCCGGGGTCTCAGGGAAGAGTCCTCCCACGTGCCCCATCCTGGTGCCCTGAGAACAGGGAGTGAGAAGGAAAATCGACACTTAAACCTGTTAGTTTTCACTCGCACTGCCCCTGTTAGCGTGGCTGAGTCCATCTGCTCATTTCCTCTTCCAGGCACCCCCATGTTGGCGGGGGCCCCACCTGGGCGGGCCGCCCTCTGCTCCCTGCTTTTGGTGGGAGCGATGGCCTTCCTCTGCTCAGCCGGGTCCATAGACCAGGAACGAAAGCAGCTGCTATGGAGAGAGAGGATGATGCGACTGGGGGGGCAGCTGGTACTGACCAGAGAAGAGAAGCTGGCCAACCAGATACTCATGGCCCGCAAAGAGGCCGAGACGCGCAGCCCGCAGTTCCCGCCCAGCATGCACTTCTTCCGGGCCAAGCACCTCATCGAGAAAAGTGCCGTGTTCCACATCCTGAAGAAGATGCCAAAAGGTAAAGGTCTGGCCGGACACTTCTGGGGTTCCAGGGAGGCAGGGAAGCAGAACTTAGGGGTGTTGTTCGCGGTTGTTATGGGCTCTGCTGTTGCTCTGAACTCAGTGGCTCTGCCCCTAGTTCTTGCTGGCAAATTAGGGAAGGTGGTGTCCAAAGGTGGCTCCTGGGTCACCCTGGAGCCAAACACCCCGCTTCCACAGGGACTCCGCCTCAGATAGCTAGCGGGAAGCAGGCTCTGGATGTCCCTGGCCTTCCTGACAAAGCTGGGGAAGTGTCCACCTGTGAGTCAGTGTCCTGGGCCTGCAGGACCCTGGTCTTCCCTGCATATCGTCCCTCACACCCCTCCTTCCAGCCTTTTTCCGGGGGCTAAGTGACCAGAGGGGACGCAGGAAAGAGCGTCCTGGAGGAACATGTTTCCACTGCTGAATTTTTTCGGGGTAAACTCATCGTGTGGCGAGTCACATAACCCTCATCCTGCACATGTAAACAGCTGTGTGCAGCTTACAAGGACTTTGCCTTTTTTGTTTGATGTCATTAGTAGATACAAAAAATAAAGCCTATGAGGTTGGCGAAGGGGCATCCCCAGGGGATGGAGAATGTACGCTTTAGAGAGGGTGGCCCTGCAGAGACCCCCAGCCGGGGCCCCGGTCGAGGGGCCAGTGTCAGGCCGGGTGCTGAGATGGGGCGGGAAGTCCAGGGGGACAGTGAATTCTGGGCCTTGAGGAGCACTGGGGGTGAAATTGGGGTCCGGTCTGAAGCATAAGCCCAGGGCCCCAAACTACAGCCCCCACAGACCAGAACCCCCCATGGGAAGTCAGGGGTGGAGAACAAGGTTGGGGTCCAGGGCTTCAGTTAAAGGGGTAGTTTGATGGACAGCTAGCAGCTGAGGGAGCCCCACTGTGACCCTGGACTCAGCTGCTGCCCCACGCCCTGCCGTCCTTCCCTGCCCAGGGGCGGCTCTGCACGTCCATGACTTCAGCATCCTCCGCATGGACTGGCTGGTGAAAAACGTCACCTACAGGCCCCACTGCCATTTCTGTGTCACCCACCACGGGGCCCTGAAGTTCAGATTTGCTCACCCAACTCCCCCGACGGCAGCAGAGTGTTCAGAGTGGGTTTTGCTGGAGAAGTACCGACAGGAGCTGCAGAACGTCACCGAGTTTGACGAGAGGTGAGTGGCGGTTCACAACACATCATACACCAGCCACATGCAGGCGGCCCGCCAGCGGGGCTCTCAGTGCAAGTGTGGCCTTAAAAAATCAAGAGGAATTTTCTTGGAACTTTACCAGGGAGTTCTTTACAGCAATACTGTTGCTGCATCAAATGAAATTTGTCTCAATGCCCCAGGAGAGCCGAAGGAAGAGAAGATCCCCCCTCCCAGTCAGCGACAGTTCAGCTGGTGGGTGAAACAGCTTGAAACTCTGATGGAGCTTTTTCCTAGCAAACCTCAGTAGTAATATTATAATAATAATAGTTTTAAAAAAGATTTTAATTTATTCTTAGAGAGAAGGGAAGGGGAAAGAGAGAGAGAGAAACATCAATATGTGGTTGCCTCTCTGCACCCCCTACCGGGAACCTGACCCACAACCCAGACAGGTGCCCTGACTGGGAATCAGCGACTCTTTGGTTCGAAGGTTGACTCTCAATCCACTGAGCCACACCAGCCAAGTTTAATAATTATTTTCATCACAGAATCACCTACAGGGATTTTCATGAGGTTATTTCCCTTGACAAGTCAGAAACACAACGCCCAGCAAGGTTGAGGGTGTTGCCCAAGGCCTCAGAGCTGGGAAACGGCTAAAGTCCATGTAGGAAGTGTCCAAACCTGTGAGGATTTTTATGAGTTTATTTCAGCCAAGCTGATGACAATGGCCAGGAAGCAAAGTCTTAATGGACTGAGAAGATGCCCCTGAGAACGGCAGCTTTGCACCTTATTTTATGCACCAAAGTCAAAGGAGGAGACATGGGGCTTCCAGAAGTCCACGGAGGATCCATTAGGGAGGTGGGAGGTAGCAAAGAGGGGAGTCCCTGGACTTGGATAAGAAGTAAAGCCAACACACACAGCTTCTTTCACACAGGTGGGTGCAGGATGGCAAGGCGTTAACAGTTAACTCGTGGTAACAGCAACAATGAGGGGACTTGTGGCCTCTGCCCAGGTGCCCTGAGGGGTCTGGAGAAAGGAAATTGCCCTGACATTCCAAAGGTGTGTCATCAAAGATGCACAAATATGACAGACGCTCTGTTAAGGGCAAGATCACCTCCCTCCCTCTGGGAGATAGTGCCAGGACGGCGCTCTCTCAGGAAGCTTTGTGCTCAGAGCGTCCCACACGGTTCCTTTGGGTCTGAGTGTAGAAGGCGCCACGCAGGCCTCTCTGAGCTGGTCAGATTTTGAGTGTGGGCGGTCCCTTGTCATCCACACTAATCAGGGGTGTGAACCCGGCCATGCAGGGCTGTGTCCAGGGGTCTTTCTGTCTGACAGGGCCGCCCTAGCAGAGCACAACAGACCGAGTGACTCAAAGGACAGAAATGGGTTTTCTCATGGGTCCGGAAGGGGGAGGTCCATCCAGACCAAGGTGTGAGCAGGCTTGGTGTCTCCTGAGGCCTGCCCACCCCCTCTCCGGCCTGCAGCTCACCGCGCCCGCACGAGGCCTGTTCCGTGTGCCTACCCCCTGTCCCGGGGCTCTTACAACAGTCTGGCTTGGTGTTGGCCTCGCCCTTGAGCCTTCATTTAACCCGAACACCCCTTTCAAGTCCCTCTCTCCACGTACCATCCCCTGGGGGTCAGGGTGTCCACGTATGGATTCGGAGGCTCACAGTTCAGTGTACAACACCCACCAAAGAGAGCTCGGTGTAGCATGTGAGGAAAGCAGGGTCGGGCGGTCAGTGCGCAGAGGGGCATGGGAGAGGCGGGCTGGGGACGTCCAGCCTGGGCCGTCTCCTGAGGTGGAGCCTCTCACCTGGCTAGGGGCTCCCTGCGATGAGGCCTTTTCTGGGATGCAGAGGCCAGGTGGGCGGGACTCCTGCCCGAGCCTGCTCATGGCTTCCTGTGTGTCCTGGCAGCCTTCTGAGGAATTTCACGCTGGTGACCGGGAACCCCGAGGCGGCCTACCCAAACCAAGATGTCCTCTGGTCCAAGTTCCAAACCATCTTCTTTACCATCTCGGGCCTCATCAGCTACGCGCCGGTGTTCAGAGACTACATCTTCCAGGGCCTGCAGGAGTTCTACCAGGACAACGTGTTCTATCTGGAGCTCAGGGCCCTGCTGCTGCCGGTGAGTCGGCCCCTCTGCCTGTAGAGTCACACCCTACGGACCCTGCAGGTCGGCACAGGCTCCCCACTACAGTGCCAGGACAGGACTGAATGAGGACGTCACCCCAAGGGGATGTGGGCCGTTCAGGGCTGTGAGCAAGGCACCCTGAACCGGGCTGGGCCAGCCCCGGCCAACCTGGGACCATGGCCCCCACTGCTTCTACTTCCCTTCTCTGCTGGTCCCCGCTTCTCACCCTTGCCTCTGGCCTTGGACTCTGAGCAGGGCCTCTTTCCGGGACTTTTCTTGACCTGTCTCCTTTCATATCAAAAGTTTGCTTCCCTGAATCCCTTGGGGCCATGCTCCTGGTGTGGGGCACAGCCGAGGATCTGGGAAATGGATCTGGTTGTCTGTAACAGTGGGGGTCGGTAGGTTCCCGGGGACCCTCCCTGTGGAGCCCAGGTGCATTTATCTGGGGTCTTGCTTGGGCAATGCTACCAGCAGAGGGGCTGGTGGGAAGCCTTGCTCCCTCCCGGGTCGCCCTGCACCCAACACCGCCCTGCCCCGCCCCACACTGAGCTCAGGGCCAGGCACTGCAGGCCTGGTGTCTGCCCGGAAGGCAGAGGCCTGGGGACCTGCTGCTCTCTCTGCTGTGGTCCGCCTCCCAGGTCCGGGCCCTGACAGCTCCCTGCACTGTGCCTTCCCTTCCACCTTCTGCTGACTCTGCTTCTTCTTTGTTTTTTATACATTTTATTTATTTTTAGAGAGGGGGGATGGGAGAGAGAAAGAGAGGGAGAGAAACATCAATGTGAAAGAGGAACATCGATCCGTTGCCTCTCAAATACACCCCAGTGGGGCATCGAACCCAAAACTCAGGCCTGTGCCCCGACCAGGAACCAAACTGGCAACCTTTTGCTTTGTGGGATGATGCCCGACCCACTGAGCCACACTGGCCAGGGCTGCAGACTCTTCTCATTTCCTGTTTGTTCAACCTCAGAAGTTTCCCTCCTGATGTTTCCTCAAATCATTCTGCACCAGCCTCTTCTTTAATCTCAGTGGGATCATTCCACTCTTTGACACGAAATGACAGCCTCTCATGTCTACACGGTAACCGCCCCCCATGTTATTCCTAATTTCCTTCCACCCCTTCCTCCCTATTTCTTTCTTCTCTCCTGCTCATCCAGTCACCAGACACCTGCAAGCCCCTATCCTGTGAGCTGCTAGGCTTGGGGTTCAGTGTCCTTAAGGAGGACAACAGTTTGTCTCTGGGAGACTCGTGGGTGAAAAATACACATGACAGATATTCTTGTACATGTTAAAAAACCATTTACAGCCCTGTCTGGTGCGGCTCAGTGGATTGAGCACTGGCCTGCGAAACAAAGGGTCGCCAGTTCGATTCCCGGTCAGGGCACATGCCTGGGTTGTGGGCCAGGTTCCCATTTGGGGATGTGCAAGAGGCAACCAATGAATACTCCTCTCTCACTCTTTCTCCTTCCCTTCCCCTCTCTCTAAAAAATATCAAAATAAAAAATCTTACAAAGAAAAAGAATTCTTTACAGGGTGTAGAGGGAATACAAAGAAGGCATAGGTTAGTGGTCCCTGGCGGGTGGGTGAGGTCAGACATGCCTGATGGAGCGAGTTCTGGGAGATCATGCTTGGTCCCCTGAGCCGAAGCGAAAAGGTGGGCAGATGTGTTCTCCTCAGTGGGGCCAGCAGCACAAACAAAGGGGAAGGCGCTGTAGACACTTCTGCGGAGCCTGTTTGGGACAACAAGGAGCTCATCATGACTAGATCCTAAGATTCTAGGGACACTCATGGAAAATAAGACTGAAGCCCTGGCCGGGGGGCTCGGTTGGTTGGAGCGACCGACGTCCCGCACACCAAAATGTTGTGAGTTTGGTCCCTGGTGGGGGCACATACAGGAGGCAACCAATTGCTGTTTCTCTCTCTCTCCCTCTCTCTCCCTCTCTCTCTCTTCGCTTCCCTAAAACATATCTTCAGATGACGATTTTATATATACATCACCCTTTGCCCAGGAGGGGGAAAGTACCAGCATTAATGGACTATTGAAGACAGTGGGTTCACATGCATCCATATGCATCTATAAAACCTCTCTGGGAAAGATGCAGTATACAGCGACTCTGATATTTTTGTGTTCTAAAACCATGTGAAATTCTGCTTGGGAATCCCTAAACTGACTTGACCACCCCCCTTGGATCTGAAGGACTCAATGGCTCTCCAGGGAAGGGCCCCCCGAGAACCAGTAATTCCTGTTTGCGGGTCGGGTCGGGCTCCTTTCCCTTCTCCTGAAACAAAGCTCCCTCTCGTCTCCACTCTCCCTTTCTTGGCCTCCTGCGCTGACCCACCTTTCCCTTTAGATATGTTAATGCCCTCCCCGAGGTTAGTTTGCAGCCTGCTTTCTCCTGGCCATCCCCACGGTCGGGGTGCGAGGTGTGTTTGCCGGTTTGACCCGCGTTTAGATGCGTGTTTTTACGTCTCAGTTCTGGGGGAGTGGGAGTGGGACGCAGCTGGGTGCCCCCGTCGAGCATTCATGAGTCACGTGAGCTGTGTAAACCAGGCCTGGGCACCAGGGCTCCTCGTGAACAGACAGAGTGGGCTGAGGGCACCCACTGTTCGGGGAAGAATTTCCGAAGGAGATGAACTGACACTGGACCTGGTCTCTGTCACGCACGGCCCTTCCTGGAACAACTGAGTCTCACGTTTGGGTCTGGAAAACCCTTCTCTCCAAGCCTGCTCCAGACCGCCCTTCTCTCGGGGTCTGGCATGAACCCCGCCTCCTGGGAACTGCGGGGGTCCATGTCTCCCCCTTTGTCCCCAGCAATGTTTATCTCTGGCCCCCGCGTCGTTGTTTTGAGTGGGGGCCCTGGTTTCCCAGCGAGGTTGGCAGCTGATGTGACCTTGCCCAGGTCTCTGAGATGCCCCGAAGTGGTGACCATGCTCGTGGGTGGCGGTCCTCACACCTGCGTGCGGCAGGTGTACTTGCACCAGGCCTAGGATTCTAACTCTGTGCTCTGGGGCAGGGCCGGAGGCTGCTGGTGACCCAGCCCCGCCCCCTCCTCCAGGGACTCTGATGCAGGTGGTCTTGCCCAGACCACACCTGAGAGGCTTTTAGAGCCCAGAGCAGCCCCCTCCTCCTCTGGGGGCTCTCTGAGGGGCATCCGGCCAGATTCCAGTCCTCCTGCCCAGGAACGAGCGCCCCCAGGATGTGCCCAGCGGCTGCTTCCCGCCCCCAATCCGCAGCTGCCCCCTCGGGGAGAGCCACTTCCTGTTGGGCAAATTCTGGCCACTTTCTCAGTGCGGGCAGAATCTTGCAGGAGAGGGCCTGAGCCTGGGCTGCTTGGAAGGTGGCTGACTCTGTCTTGAGCCCGGCGGCAGTATCTGGGAGGGTGGCTGGGCCGTCGGATTGGAGGGACAGAGAAAGGCCTGGAGCCTGGTTTCCTGTGCAGCCCTCCTCCCCCTTTTCTGCTGCTGACCCGGCCAAGTGGGGCGATGGGCTCCGGGACATTCAACCAGGGGACCCTGCTCGGCTCGCCCCCTCCCCACTCTGCCCACCCCCACCGACCGCAGCCAGCCTTCCTGGAAGGTGGAGGGCTCCCGGGATTTGGAATTCTGGGAGAGGCCTAGGGGGATGGGACTGGACCATTTGTTCTGGTCTGACCCTGGAACAAAGGCCCCTTGCAATGGAGAGCCTGAGCCCTGACGCCCCCGTTCGCCGAAGTGGGGGCGCCACCAACATTAACAACTAGAGAAACCGTCTGCTCTGGAATTCCTTTGCTGAGCCGCACTGCCCCCCCACCCCCACCCCAGCTTGTGGGGCTAATTCAGGGCCTGGGATGATGTTGATGGACTATCCTGGCTGCTCAGCCTCCTATTGTGTTACTAATGCTCAATAACAAAGGCTACTTGCCTTTAGCAACAGTTGCTAGGCGGGTCTTATCTCCTGGGCTCCCGGTCCCTTCCCCCCACAGCCAGAATCTGAGGCCCAGACCGGGTCCTGGCCGGTCCCGAGATTGGGGCTCTTGTAACCCAGCAAGTTCGCCCACGGGAGGCGGCCCTGCAGGCTCTTACTGATGGGGGTCTTAGGGAGAGACAGGTCTGCGGCAGGGCCCACTGGTGGTGGTCAGTCCCGGCGTTTCTGGCTGCTGTCCTTTGGGCTCTGCTCCCTCACTCCCCACCACGAGGTTCTCCCTGGATTCTCAGCAGACCCCTCATGGGAAATTCTACCTGGCTCATTGCTGCAGTGAGAGCTGCCTCCTGGCGTTGGCACTGCTCCGTAAGAACACCAGCAGAAGCCCTGGCCGGTGTGGTGTGGCTCTGTTGGTTAAAGCCTAATGTGTAAACTGAAAGGTTGCAAGTTCGATTCCTGGTCAGGGCTCATGTAAGGAGAAATGGAGCGATGTTCCTCCCTGGCGTCGATGCTTTCCTCTCCCTCCCCTCTCTCTATGAGCATGTCCTCCAGTGAGAATTAAAGAGAAAAAAAAATACTGGTAACAGGATTTATCTCACCATGCTGTAACTGTCCTCTTCACCTGTCTCTCAAATCAACAAAGATGGCAGGCCTTAACCCTGGCCGGACATTATTTGTGCATTAGCATCACCTGGGGGAATGAAAACGCAAACGGGTTCCAGCCCAGAGACTCCCTGGCTGATTCCAATGTTGCAGCCCAGTGGAGACCCGGAGAACCGGAGACTTGGGGGTGGGGGCAGGGCCACTGGGACGACCTGAGAGGCTCACGGTCAGCACGCTGCTGAATGAGGCTCATCAGACCCCCAGCTCCAGCTGTGCTGGAGGACTGAGCGTCTCAGAACTTGTGAGCCTCAAAACTCTCATCTATGAAATGAGGAAGTGTAGTTTCAAGGATTGAATGAAACATTATGTGAAGCTCATGGCCAATGTCTGACACATGGTAGAAGCTCAGTTAATGCCTGGAAGCTGTTGGAGTTGAGTTAGAAATTATGCGTCCTGGTTTCTGGTTGCAGGGAAGCCAATTATGTGACCTGAGCAACTTCTCTCCCAAATCCCCTTTCACTTCCTTCCAGCTTCAAAATTCTGCAATTCTGTGACATCGTAGACAATGAAACTTTGTAATATTATACTGGTATATGAAAGTAGTATGTGGTTTGTTTAACTTTTCCACAAATTTACAGTTCGTCGATGAAACCATAGTTAAAAAAAAATTGAGATAACCTGCCCTGGCCAGGTAGCTCAGTTGGTTGGAGCAAAGTCCCAACACACTAATGTTGTGGGTTCGACCCCCAGTCAGGGCGCAGGCAGGAATCCACCAATGAGTGCACGAATAGGTGGGACGACAAACCAAACCGATGTTTCTCTCTCTCTCTCAAATCGACAAATAGAAATATTAAAGAATCGAGGTATGTAAATTGGTCCAATGTGCTTCTCATTCAGGAGGGCTTGTTCCACAGATGCAGCGGTTTTTGCATCGTTTAGCCTTGGACGAAGGATGGGCACCACCTACCTGTGCTCACAGGTTGTTAGATTCTTAGCTATTGGCTCATCCTGCTAGGAAACCGCAGCTTTTGAGCTGTTCTCCTATATCTGGTTGAGAGATGGGTAATATTATTATTCATAGTTATTATTTCGAAGTCCGTTACAAATACCAACTCATTTGCTCCTCACCATGCTCCTATGAGGCATGATTCCACTGGAACAGGTGGTACAACATCTCACCGAGGGCCTGGAACCTCCAACCAGCAGACAGGTTGCCTCCCATGCCTGGCTTCCCAGCAGTGTTCTGACCACAAGGGAGGGGGGCCAGGAGGAGTTGAGGGCCCCCACTCCACCCTGGTGGAAGTGGGGGTGCTCCGGAGCGTTCAGACTCTACCCAAGGTGCTCCCACTAAGCCTGCAGTTTCTCTGGCAAAGGCCCAGGATTGCTGGGCACCGTGGACCAGTGAATGCCGGGTGCAGCCCCTGTGGCTGCCCGTGCTGGCGGAACCGGCATTGGCATAGGAAGCCGGCTTCTCTGGCGTTGAGTACAGGAACGGCAGAGTGGAGGACTTGGAACCCCGGCTGCCGCTCTCCCCATGCTTGATTACTCTGCCAGGAGTCTTCTTGTAGGCTGAATGGTCACTTGTTGGGTTTTTTTTTAAAGGTTCCTTCCTCTCTCTTCTGTTCAGTTAGCGCCGCTCCCCCCCGCCACCCCTCCAACCTCCCTCCTCCCATTCTTCTGTTCTCTGAAACACACTGCCAAGGGCTTGGTGCTTTCAAAACCCCAAGTAGGCCACACTCTCTCAAGTTAGCGCTTGCTTACGGAGTTCCCACTCGTGCTGCGGGAGGGTGAAATCAAAACTGCCCTCAGGGGCTTATCACCCAGGCTGGCCGGTGGTGCAGTGCTGCCCGAGGCAGGGGCAGAACTCTGTCCTCTCCTCTGCAGAGTGGGGGTAACGCCGAGATGGCCTGTGCCAATTCTGGGCTAAGTTCACTCAGTGGCTCTCACACTTGTACATTTTGAGGATCCCAAAGGGCTTGTGCTTGTGTGGATCACATCTGCTTTATCCTGTGTAATATCGCCCCAATTAGGAAACAATATGAGAGAGAAATTTTCAAAGCACACGGGTCACACAACCCATCTTTTGTCAGAGCGACGTTGTCCCACCTGTGCAGCTTCTGGAAAGTTCTGAACACTCACGAGAGAATGAGAGTGAAAAAGACAAATGACTTTGCCCTGGCCGGGCAGCCCGGGTGGTCGGAGCATCGTCCCGATGCGCTGGGATTGCAGGTTCAGTCCCGGGTCGGGGGAACGTGCAGGAAGCAGCCAATGAGGGCACGGACAGGTGAAATGGCTGGTTGGTGTTTCTCTCTCTAAACTCAATAAATGAAAACATTAAACTGAAAAAAGGACAAATAACATCTTAAATTGTTTACGAAGGGAGTTCTGACTTTGTAGACTGCCTGGAAAAGTCTGGGGGAGCCCCCAGGGTTTTCACAACAACACACAGCGGCTCTTGCAACATTGGAGTGGAAGATTCTGACCGAGGGCCTGGAAGTCTGTGGAAGTCTCGATCAGGGACAGGAAAAGCTCTCTTCAGAAACTCTCGGTGAACTAGTGGCAGCGGCGGTGAGAGCAGCACCCTGTGTCAGAGAGCTGGAGCCAGGCCGGACCTCCGTTCAGCAACCTCGGTGCTCAAGTTCTGCCTAAGAATTCGGAGCCAAGACTCAAACTCATAGAGAAAGTTTAGTTAGAAAGTCGCAGAGGTAGAAGGTGTGAGCTTCAGATGAAATAGGCTCAGGATACAAGTTACAGAGGAGGAAGAAGGGCCCATGGAGCTCAGGGGAGAGAGGGGTAAAGGTAACGCACCTGGACGGGAAGAGGAGGGCGAGGGGAAAGGTGCAAGCTTGTTCCCTAAAGGGCTTTCTAGGGCAGGGATTTTATGGGGGGGTCTCAGGGGAAGATCTCAATAGACTATCCACTAGCTTCCCAGACCTGTCCTTTCAGGGTCCTGGTCTCCTCTGATTGGCCGGCACCAGGGACCAGGGCAGGGGGCGTCAGCCATCATGGCTGGTCCTGAGGTCGGCCAGGGTGGCCCTTGTCTGGTTCTGCTGCTTTTCTGGGCCTGGAGCTGAAACACACCTGAGGCCTAGGTGTCGTCTCTGCGGATTCGTGCTTAAGGGGGTGGTTGTATAAGGGGCCACGTGGGGGTCCCCTGAAGCCACTCTTTGTCCCCTTGTTCCTCCTCCAAGGGGGTCTACCGCGTGACCAGCGACATGCTGGGGAGGAAGGTCCAGGGAGGGACTGAACCTCCTGACCAATGATGTGCCAGGGGAGGAAAGGTCACCCTGGGGGCCAGGTCCTGTTTTCCCAGTGTTGCCCATTGGTGGCACCCGTGGCCTTCCGCCCTGGTGACCTTCCGCCCTGCGGCCCGTGGTCCTTGTTCTGCTCAGGTCTGCTGACCGTAGTAGGAGAGAAAGAAAGTTTTCTTTCATCTTCTTTGGTTGTGTTCTTGGGGCTACAAATTAAATGACAGAGCCACATCAACAGGAGTTAATATCATGTTAATTTAAAAAAACATTCTCCTTATTCATTGATTTTTAGAGAGAGAGAAACATCGATTTGTTGTTCCACGTATTCATGCATTTATTGGTTGATTCTTGTCTGTGCCCTGACCGGGGATCAAACCCTCAACCTTGGTGTATTGGGAGGACACTCTTAAGTGACCCACCCAGCCAGCACTGATGTTAATTTTGTGTAAAGGTTGTATTTATTTATTTTTAGAGAGGAGAAGGGAGAAAGGGAAAAGAACATCCATTTGTGGTTGCCTCTTGAGCGCCCCCTACTGGGGACCTGGCCCACAACTCAGGCATGTGCCCTGACACCATCCAACCAGCAACCATTTGCTTTGCAGGCTGGTACTCAATCCACTGACCCACACTGCCAGGGTTGATGTTAATTTTTATGTGCACAGAAGCCTTCATGGAAAAGAGGTGGAGACCCGACACAGTGGTTAGTCCAGGTGCTTGCAGACTGTTTTATCAAATGGAAATCAGCTGTGGAGAAAAAGGGGTTTGGACTTCCAGGGACAGTGAAGTAGAGGGAAGTAGGAGAAGATAAAAGCTCTCTTAGGGAGGCTGGGTTGTTCAGACCCACCCAAGCCGACTTTCTGTGTCAGTGCTGAGCGTGTTTTCTCCTGTCAGGGGACAGGGGCTGGGACACCTCCAAAATCAGATCAGTCCTCCCATTAGGCAGGTAAGAACAGGGCGGAGTGCGCCGTCTTCATTTGCTGCTCTGTAATTGCCTCCTGTGAAAAATAATCTTGCGTACAAAGTGGCATATTTTGGTAGGGTAAGTGACTACTGAGACCATAATGACCCCTTCAGTAAACCATAAGAATAATGGGCAGCCCTGGCCATGTGGCTCGCTGGGTTGGAGCGTCATCCCGCCCACCAAAAGGTTGTGGGTTTGATTCCTGGTGGGGGCACAGACATAGGTTGCAGCTTCAGTCCCCAGTGGGGCCACGTACTGGAGGCAACAGATCACAAAGTATCTCTCTCACGCAACAATGTTTCTCTTTCCCTCTCTCTGGAAAGTCAAATGTACCCTCAGGTGAGGATTAAAGAAAAGATGCTGAGTGAACCACCTAAGGTCCTGCGCAGGGCCACACCCCCACCCAGCAGTCAGTCCGCCTGAGCATGCTCACTGGGAAATGGCCTTGGGGGGCGGGGGTGCAGTGCCAGGGTTCGCAGGGGCAGCTGCCAAGGAAACCAAAGAACAAGGCCTCGGGCCAAGAAAAGGGGCTGGAAACAGCCTCCTGCTCACCCACTCCCCGCACCCGGGCAGCAGAGCAGAACCTTCCAGGGAGGAAAGGGAGGAAGGCCGCTCTGTGGGCCTGGGGCGCCCAGCGGGGTCGAAGGGCAGCACCTGCAGGGGGCAGCCGGGAGCGGTGGGGAGGGTGAAGTGAGGGACCGGACCGGACAGGACAGCACCCGAGTCTCTCTGCCTCTTCTCCTGGCTCTGGCTCTGCCTGGCGGTGGGTCCCCGATGTGCCCCCCAGCTGCCCTCCCACTCCTGCAGGTCCAGACCCCCAGGATGAATCGGTTTGCTTGCAGAGGTCCCCCCACTTCCTGTTTATCAAATCCCGGTCACACCAGCCCCCAGCTGCACACCAAGGCCAACCGCCAGGGTTGCTGAGCCTCCCGGGTTGAAGCAGCCCTGCCCCCTCGGAGACGCCCTGTTCCTCTCACACAGTTCTTCCCCCTTCGAATCGGGAAAGTGTGGAGAGTCTGCCTCTTCTCCAAACTGGAAGCTCCTTGAGGCCCGGCGCCCGGCCTTGTTAGCCAAGCCCACTGTCTTACGTCCCGTCCGCTGGCCGCTTCATCACCCTCCCAGGGAACGCAGGCGCCCTGCATCTTCCTTCCCCCCACCCCCCACCCCACCATCTCTGCAGAAACTTGCACGTCTCGTCCTGACCTAGAACTGCCACTACAGGCTGCCACTTCGAGTGGGGGAGACCTAGGGGTGAGACCCCGGAGCCCAGCCCTCGTCCCTCCTGGCGCGTGGAGCAGCCCCCACCTGCCCAGCAAGAGCTGTGGCGTGGGTGCCGTCACACCCGTCCATCTCTTCCCTTTGCTTTGCCTCTTGCCTGTCCCTGGCTCTTGTAACCCCATCACTCTTGGTGTCCCTAGTGGCCGCGGCCATGCAGGGGTGCTCCACCTCCAGCAGGAGAGGGGAGAGGACCTGGGTGCTGGCCCCCGCCCGTCTATTCTAAACTTGTCACTTCGAAGCGAGGCAGGAGATAGGAAGGAGGACACTCCGGAGGTGCCCCAGGGCTAAGATGAAGGGCGTCCATACAGGACAGAGACCCTGTTCTAAGACCGGTTGCTCCCGCCTTCTGGAAAAGCGCTGAATCATGGTGAGTCATGACTGCACCTGCACAGAAGATGCTACATGACCCCTGCTTCATTGTAATAGTATTATAATAAATTAACATGGTGCGACCCCTTCCCTGGTGGCCAGTCAAGGAAGACCGCGGGAGACCACATGTGCAGTAGCTTTAAAGCAGTACAGCTACTTGTACATGCGCAATGAAAGCCAGCCAAGACCAGCCAGGAAGGAACTGCCCTATGAGAACACGATCCCTCCAGCCCCTGAGGTCAGTCTCTGCTCAGAGTTGGCCTGCTCCCATGTCTGCAGTGTGTACTATCGCTTAATAAATCTGTTTTCTCTCTTTCTGCTACAAAATCTGTTTGGTTCAATTCTTTGTCCGTGATCATCAAGAAACTGGTTACCTGTGCCCACCTGTGACAGGTGCTTACCACGCCCCTCCCACGATGGGCCAGGCCCTGCTCTGGGAAGGGGGGACCCAGCCATCCACAACACAGGCAGAGACTCCAGGTTAGGCCCCCCGGAGGGGTCAGGGCTTCTGGTAGAGGCCAGAGGCCACCAGCGGCATCACCTGAAAGCATTGCCAGGTCCTGCCTAGTTTCAGAGGTGATTGGTGGCAGGGATGAAGGTCTGCTCCACTCATTCTGGTGTCTGCCTGGGACTGTGCTCCCGCCCCCAAGGTGTACGAGCTGGACGGGACGACCTACAGCCAAGAGTGGATGGTGGAAACCTACAGAGACGTGACTTCTCTGTTTGCAAGAAAGCATCCCGGGTTTATCGGAATGAAAATCATTTATTCGGATCACAGGTGAGAGAGAACATGCTGAAACGGGGAGACAGGCAGAATGGGGTGTGGACAGAGCCCCAGGCTGGGGAGGGAGAGAGGAGAAGAGATGGGGCAAGAAGGGAGGGGGCCAGAGACCCCTGGGCTAGCCTGCGTGGGTGGGGGAGAGTCCAGAAACCTATCGCCAGCAGTTTTCCAGATAGTAATTCTAGGCTGTGATCCCACATGTGCCCCGGTGTTCGGGGAACTGGCCCATTTCTGTTTTAATTTGCCAGCGGGGTTCTGCCTCAGTCGGCCCTGTGACGTGTGTGGCTGCAGGCAAGACCTTGATGGGCAGCTGGGCCCTGAGTGACAGCTGCTCCCGCGTCCAGGTGTGGAGACCCCGCAGTGCTGGAGGCGGCGCTGCCTGCGGGGTCTGGTGGTGGGAAGAAGGACCCACACTTGCCCTAAGCAAGTGCAGACACCTTAGAACTTCATTTTCTTTCAAACTTTGCCAAGATGAGAGCTCCCTGCCCTTGTTAAAAGGCAGCCGGTCTGTCCGGGGGCGGTGACAGCCCAGGGCTGGATACACAGGGCAGGGGCAGCAGGGGGCTGGGCTCAGAGGGGCAGTCAGACTTCCCGGGAACTTCCTCCCTGCCTGTCCCCATGGTCCCTTCCCTGGCAGGGCCCAGGGCCACCGAGGCTGCCCCTGTGTGCTGGCCACCAGGATGCAGCTGGCAGGACAGGCACCCTGGCTCTGCTCAGAGGCTCCCTGGCGGCCCGCACAGGAGGGTGTCGAGGCTGGCCACAGGGTCCCCACAGGGCTCTGCAGGAGGGAAAGTGGGCAGGTGGGGGCACAAACTGGGATCCCTGGACTGGACCATGTGAGCTAGCTGCCGGGCTCAGCCCTTCCTCCAGCTGGGGCCATGCAGGGAGCAGCCCCGAGCACGGGTGCTGCAGGGCGCGGGCCTTGCCACTGGGGTCAGGGGAGGACAACTCTGGCGGCCAGGTGCCCGGCCGGGACCGGCATTTCACCGGTGTCCAGTGAGCAGAGAGCTGGCTTCTGTCCCACACCCACTTCCAGAACCCATCCCCTTCGGGGTGTAGGACGAGTTCTGGACAAGGCCACGTCCACTTACCCAGACGGAGAACAATGAAGCTCGTCTCCTGGGTCTCCTAGCCTTGCCTGCTTTTCAGACCCTGTGGGTCCCCTGCAGCCGGAGGGAGCCCTTGACAGGGAGGGACTGGAGGGGGGGGTACCCTCAGGTGCAGCCACTGAAAGTAATGAGAGGGCCCTGCCGGGGCGGTCAGGGGGCGGCACCGAGGGTCTGGGAATCGGGTGCCGAACACCCTGGGCTGGACAAGATGGCCAGCGCAGGAGCTGCCAGGGCACAAGGCCCCTCAGCGCCACGCCACACTGTCCTCACATCTGTCTCTCACAGATTCAAAAACGTGTCCCTCATCGCGAAATCTGTCCAGATGGCCATGAAACTTCAAACCAAGTTCCCTGGGATGGTGGCAGGGTTTGACCTGGTAACAGTCTCCAGGGGCCTGCAGGGGGGAGGCAGCCACCAGAGAAGGGAAGCAGAAAAGCCCAGGTGCAGGAATCAGGAGGGATTTGGGGAGCAGGGCAATGACGACGGATGGCCTTGTTCCCGTCCCCGGCCTTCTGCCTTTGTTCCACACGGGCGCTGTTCACTGTCCTCTCTCTTCTAGCCACTCAGGCGGAGTCACCGCCACCCCCCCAATCAGAGCCGCGGCCACACGCCCCCATACAGGCCTTACCTCCCCCAGAGGACTTGTTGCTGAATTAATCCGGACTCTTTGGCTAAAAGGCACTGGGACCTCCCTTTTCAGAGCCCACACTGTCCTGGAGGCTTCGCCTAAGTGGTAGCTCAGAGCAGCCAGAGCCCCGAGGAGATTTCAGGGAGGTGGCTTTCTGGACCCAGGGTGTCCTCCTGGGACCCCTGGGGGGGCCCAAGGCTCTGCTGTGCAGAAAAGGGGCAGAAGTCCCTCCCACCTCGGCTTTTACAACAAAGGGGCCTCAGCAAATGTGGAGGTTCTGGAAGGGTCCGTACAAGGACCAAAATGGACAAGTCCTCATGGGAAACCAGGGTGCAGGGGACAGGTGGCCGTTGCTCAAGGGGTCCGTTTGCAGGCTCTGTTTCTTTCATGCCCACATGCCATCCTACCACGCTGAATATGCATATTTCCATATTTGTTTTATCATAAAAATGTGTCAGGGCCCCCCTTACAAATTAAAATGGATGCTCTGAAGGAGGGGCCCTTTCCACTGGGAGGCGCTCCTACCGCAGCACTCGGCTGCAAAGCCTGGGGCATGGGGCTGACCTGAAAGCACGATGTTGGGGTCATGGCCCTTCCCAGGAGTTACGTGGGGTGGGGCAGCTGAGTGGAAGAGGGACCCTGCCAGGAAACGGCCCCCCCCCAGGGTCCCCTCAGGGAGGACTGGCCCAGGCTCCTGCTGTCTTGCTCCCTCACTCTCTCTGTCTCTTTTGTTCTCAGCCTCTGCCTCTCTCGTTCTCACTTTGTCTCTCTGTGTCTCTCAGGCTCTGTTCTCCATCCATTACTGTTTCTTCCCCCAAAGGAGCCCAGGGCAAAGCATGGGGGCAGTAAGACAAGATGGAAAGGACTTAGGGGAAATTCTTTGGGGGCAAGAATGCACTCTTTTCTGTCCTAATTCTGCTGCTGGGTGACAAAGTCCTCCAGCCATCGAGGCAGGGTCCAAGGAAGGGTGTCCCCAGGCTGCAGGTCACATGAGCAAAGGGAGGCGGGACCCCCGCAGGCAGCCCCACGGCCCCTCCCCCCTGTCCTGCAGGTGGGGCGGGAGGACACCGGACACTCCTTGCACCACTACAGGGCAGCTCTGACGATTCCCGCCTCGCAAGGGTACAAGCTGCCCTACTTCTTTCACGCTGGAGAGACAGGTGAGCCGCGTGGGGACGGATGGGAGGGGAGAGCGCCTGAGGGGCAGGGGGTGCTCGTCCACGTCACGTGCACGGTCTGCTTTCATCCCGACAGCTGGCTCAGTCCCTGCGGAGGGAACAGCGGTACTAATAGTGGGGCCAGGCAGCTTCCGTGTGGCACTTCAGATTCGCTCCCCAGCCCTCGTTTCGCAGACAAAGAGCTCAAGGCTCCAAACACAGTGTAGACGGTCCAGGGGAAAGGCGTGGAGTCTGCACTTGAGCCCGTCATTTGCAATAATCTCCGTTTTATAATGAGCAACTTGTGCCCAAGAGGTCCACTCACCTTTCCAAAGTCACGCCCTGGCAGCAACCTGCCCTGGCACCCAGGGGCCCTGTCCGAGCACCTCGGCGCCGAAGCAGAGACCCTGTGTTGACAACGGTCTGACCGCCATTGTTTCTGAAATGCCCTGAGCTCAGCATACCCTCTCTCCCCGAGGCCCCACAGGCTCAGTTCGGGAGCTTGGTCATCTCTCAGCTCTTCCCACATTCCGATTCTTGAATATGCAAACGCTGAGCCAAAGGAGCCCCCCAAAGGAGCCCCAGATCATGGCTGCAGTTTCAGATCAAAGGGACCGTTTGGGGGACCTAGACGGGGAGAAAAGATGGCTGCTAGTCGCCCTCTCCCCCACCCCAACCTGGGGCCTTGGGTCCCATACGCACCTCAGGGGAGCGGAGATGAGAGAGCAGAAGGGAGCTCGGATTTCACAGCCGCCTCAGCCGTGGTTTCTCCTAACCCCATTCCAGAGGAGAGTCCTCTTTTTCTGGACGTTTCAAGTCAGTCTGGACCACAGTTCTCCTGAGGGTTAAAGAACTGTTTGTGTGGGGGGGGCAGGGCTCTTCACCTTGAAGAGCTTGGGGTCTAGTTGGGGAAGAGCTCACCTGTGTGAAATCATCTCAACACAGCAACTCGGGACCCGACCGGGTTCTGAGATGCGTGGCCCCAGGAGACTTTTGCCAGGACCTGGGTGTTTAGTATCCAAGAGTAATGCTTCCCCTCCGTTTTTAAAGAAGACGTCTTTGAGAAGAAAGGACTGGATAGGAAACCAGTGAAAATCTACCTAAAAACACACCCTATTCAGCAATGGGAAACTTTTTTTGGCTTTATTCCTAACAGAAAGGTGCAATTTTCACATTTTACACGTGGATCCATCGGCCTAGATGCTTTCAGCTGCCAGGAGTGGAATGCACACACCTCCGGCAGGCTCTCCAATGAGGTTCTCTGTTGGGTCACATAATAAGCAACCTCGGCTGTCCTGGGACTTCACCTTCCTCAGCTGTGGGCACATGTAGGCCTCACCATGTCCGTGAAGCACAAAACAATACGTTTCCTTCAGGAGAGGAAGCCCCAGAGGCTCCTGACCTGTGACCCCGCAGGCCAGCCTTAGGATTCTCCTAGCTGCAAGGGAAGGAGGTTGTAGCTGTCTGCCTCCTCTAACGCGGGCCTGGCTGCAGGGCGGGTGCCGTGGGGACAGCCGGGACTGAGGCATCCGAGAGCATCTGCCACGACCTTGTTCCCGATGGCCGCTGCACTCTGGCCGTTACAATTGTCCTAAGGGCCCTGTTAAAAGATACAGATTAAAGTAAGTACACACAAATGACTGTACCGGTAGCATCGGCCACACATGGTCATAAAGATGGTAAACATCCAATTCCCAGACAGAAGCTCTGGAAACAAACCAACACGGAAAGAAGGCATAGGGACTGCGGGCCTCGCAGACCGAGGTTGGAAACCCAGCCTTGCTACTGAGCATCTGGTTCCGTCCACGAAGCCCATGTCAGTTCCAGCTTCCCCATCCGTCACATGCACATGCACATAGTGACACATGTACATGCATGCTCACATGCGTCGAGCAAAGGCACACCATGCTCTCTTGAATGTTGTTAGAAAGAAAACGTGTGTGTGCCTATGTGTTTAAGGGCCGTACAGCTTCCTTTTCTTCCTGGGGGGAGGGGCCTGGAGGCTTCACCTGAGGATGACCTGTGGGTCAAGTTCACTGTGTGGAAGACTCCCCCCTCTCCCCAGACTGGCAGGGTACTTCTGTCGATGGAAACCTTCTGGAAGCCCTAATACTGAACTCCACCAGGATCGGCCACGGATTTGCGTTGACCAAACACCCAGCCATCTGGACTGACTTGTGGAAGAAGGACATCCCGGTAGAAGTCTGTCCTATCTCCAATCAGGTAGGTGTGACCCGTGGCACCCACCCAGTACAGCAGTCTCCCCCAGCCTCATCCTCTGCTCTGACCACCAGACTCCTTCCTGCACGACTTCCCTCTCCTTTGCTCCCTCTTCTCCGGTGTCCCCCCTCCTTCCCACCCAGCTGAGTACAGCTACTGAGGGATGGGCCCTTGCCTAAGCCATCCCCAACAGTGAGGCTGCAGTGAGGGGCCCCGGGGGGTTAGAATTTTGGGCTCAGCTGTGGACAGAGCTAAAGGGACCCTGGGAGGGGGTGCAGGGAAGTGGCTGGGGCTGTGGGTGCTGCTGCTCCCATGGCTGCTTGGGTGCTTTGTGAATCTGCCCATCTTGCCGCGTTCAGGCCCGCTGCTCCGAACAGGACCGAGCGAGACTGAGTGCTTGTGAGGGGGTGAGCCTGGGAGGTTAGGAGAAGCGGGGTGGGGGGGATAGACTCTATCCCTGTGTTGGGACTTTGCCCAGAAGGGACCCCCACGTTTAGAAGGGAGGTGGGGCTAAGAGAGAAAGGCAGGAGCCCATGGTGCTTCCTGGGCTAACCTCCCTCGTAACGACTCTTCACGGTCAGTTTGTCCTTCTCCTTGGCCTCCTCCTGGGCAGGTTCTGCAGCTGGTGTCCGACTTGAGAAACCACCCCGCGGCTGTCCTCATGGCGACCGGGTGCCCCATGGTGATCAGCTCAGATGACCCAGCTATGTTCGGGGCCTCAGGCTTGTCCTACGATTTCTATGAGGCCTTCATGGGCATTGGCGGGATGAAAGCCGACCTGAGGACCCTCAAACAGCTGGCCCTGAACTCCATCAAGTGAGCGGCCTGGGTCCCTCTCGGAGCCCCACACCCAGAGCCTGCAGGTTGCCTTCCCATGGAGGTCTGGCGCAGAAGCCTGGAAGGGTTCTATGCGTTTTCTCCACGCGGTCTCCGGTCCGTCACTGCTCCCAGGCTGGGGAGGAATGTGTTCTGTGAGCGTCTGAGAGTCCCTCCCCTTCCCTGTCCTGCCCCCCAACCCTTCCCTGGGCTGACCTGAGCCTCTCTTCTTGGGCAGGTACAGCACCCTGCAGGACACAGAGAAAAAGGCCGCCATGGAAACCTGGGCGGAGAGATGGGATGCCTTTGTAGCAGAGCTGGCTGGAGGCCAGAGCAAGAAGACAGCCGCTTAGGACCCTGTTCCTTGGCTGTCCGCCACAAGCTGTCTCCCTGTCTCTCAGTTGTTCCTGAATCCACTCCAGTGTAGTCCCCACGCCCGTTTCTTTGTGAAGAATGACTTTGTGAAGATTAGCAAAGGCCTCCATTTGCTTAACATCTCAGCTATACTCCATCAGTCCTGGCTGGGGTGGCTCAGTGGATTGAGCACCAGCCTGTGAACCAAAAGGTCACCAGTTCAATTCCCAGTTAGGACACATGCCTGGGTTGTGGGCCAAGTCCCCAGCAGGGGGTGCACAAGAAGCAACCACACATTGATGTTTTTGTTCCTCTCTTTCTCTCTAAAAATAAATAAATAAAATCTTTTAAAAAATGCTTGATCAAGTGAACTCACGGCTTTTAAAAAGTATATTTTATGTATTATGCTATTACAGTTGTCCCATTTTTTTCTCCCCTTTATTCCCCTTTGCCCTGCATCCCCCCTCCCACCAGCATTCCCACCCCTATTAGTTCATGTCCATAGGTCTTACATATAAGCTCTTTGGCTTCTCCATTTCTGGTACTATTCTTAACCTCCCCCTGTCTATTTTGACTACCATTTATGCTTCTTATTCCCTGCTCCTTTCCCCCTATTCTCTCCCTCCCCCTCCCCGCTGATAACTCTCCACGTAATCTCCATTTCTGTGATTCTGTTCCTGTTCTAGTTGTTTGCTTAGTTTGTTTTTTTTAGTTTCAGTTGTTGATAGTTCTGAGTTTGTTGCCACTTTACTGTTCAGTTTTGATTACCTTCTTTTTCTAAGTCCCTTTAGCATTTCATATAATAAGGGCTGGGTAATGATGAACTCCTTTAAATTGACCTTATCTGGGAAACACTTTATCTGCCCTTCCATTCTAAATGATAGCTTTGCTGGATAGAGTCATCTTGGGTGTAAGTCCTTTCCTTTCACAACTTCGAATACTTTTTTCCAGCCCCTTTTTGCCTGTAAGGTCTCTTGAGAAATCAGCTGACAGTCTTATGGGAACTCCTTTGTAGGTAACTGTCTCCTTTTCTTCTGTTGCTTCTAAGCTTGAGAGAGAAAAAGACATCGTGGTCTCAGGCTCAGGGACATCAGTGCTCTTGGTTCCCTCCTCCTCCTCCTTCTCCTCTGGTCTCTGTGTTGGGTTTTCCCCGCACTTCTTCCTTCCTGTCTTCTGTTCACGTCTCTTTGCTTCTTTCCTCTTCTCTCTCACTCAGCACTCTTACTACATGGTCTCATTCATGCTTTTGCTTTTAAATCCCATTTGTTTGCTGATGATTCCCAAGTTTGTTTATTCACTTAGACGGCCCACAGGAATCTCAGAAACCTACTACATGCCATTCAGAACTCTCACTCTTTAGATCTTTTTAGATCTCTTCTCTTTAGATCTTTGCCTGGTTTTTCCCCCATCTTGGGAAATAGCGCTCCCTCCATCCCACCCAGTAGCTCAAAGCAGAAATTTCCTGGGAAATTCTTGCTGCTGCTCTCTCCCCACTCCCTACAACAGATTGTCTCCTGAAGCCACCCAAGCCTCTCCAGCTCTACTGCTGTGGGCTGAGTTCACGCCCCTGTCGCCTCTCACCTGAATTACGACAATGGCCTTCTAATTGACTTCCCCTTTCCTGTCTGCCTTTTCCACTTCACTTTTCACAAAACAATGGCTTTTAAAACGTTAAATTAATTCAGCCCTGGCCTATACGGCTCAGTTGGTGGGAAAGTCGTCCCACACACCAGAAGGTTGTGGGTTTGGTCCCTGGTTGGGGTGCGTAGGGGAGGCAACCGGTCAATGTTTCTCTTTCACATCAATGTTTCTCTCTCTCCCATCCCGTCTCTCCAAAATCAATAAATATATCAGAAAAAAATTTAATGTAAATTAATTTAGGTCAATTTTCACAACTCCAATTTTCACAACTGAGTGCACTCAGAAAACCACAGCTGTCTCAGCAGTGCCTCCTGTTGAACCCACGCCCTTCCAGCCTCCGCCGACCCCAGTGACCCCCGGGGCGCCAACTCTGGCCGCTGCGCACAGTCCTCTGCTCCTCCAGGAGCCCAGGCTCTGTGCAGCATCAGGCTCTCTTCTCACTGCCTCCGCCAGGGCTGCCCTCCTTCTCCATCCACTTGGGTCCCACTGACTGCTGAGCGCCTTTCAGGTTTCCGGTTTCACAGCGCTGTCTCAGAAAGGTTTCCCACATTCCCTGACCTGGTATCGCCTCTGGGGACCCCTTGCTCGTTTCCTTCAGGACTTATTACGATTTGTAAGTTTACGTTTATTTCTGGGTTCGTCGTCTCCCTCCCACCAGACTGGACGCTCCGTGTGGACAGACACTAATGACTGTTTCACGGGTATGCGGCCCCGGAGCCCCAAACCTTGTCAGTACCCAGGAACAGCACAGTGAACCGAGGGACATAACCTACACGGGCTGAGCCAGGCACTGAGCCAGGAGGGGGCAGAGTGGAGTCTCCCCAAACAGAGAACCTCACACCACAAGCAGGCTGTGCCTGTTTAATTCTCCAAGCTGCCCAGGATTCTGGAGCCTGCCTCAGCCCGCTAGGCCAGAATCCCAAAGCAACCCTTTTCCCAAGGCCAGGAGTTGGAAAGACTGATGTTGTCCTTGCTTCTCATGAGAACTGATCAGTTAAGGATTGGATATACAATATACACCTGTATCTACAGGCCAAAATTGTTAGCATACCAGATTATAAATATCTTCATGTAATATATTTCACATCATACTCGTATATGTTACTTCAAATAGCCACCATCCTAAAAACAACATAATCTTCTTCGTCCTGCCCTGGCCAGGTAGCTCAGTTGGTTAATGTTGTCCAGATGCCCCAGGACTGTGGGTTGGAACCCTGGTCAGGGTTCATACAGGAACCAACCAATGGATGCATGGATGAGTGGAACGGCAAATCAGTGTTTCCCTCTCTCCAAAATTCAATTTTGAAAAGTCGTCTTTGTCCTATCTTTTCTGTCAGGGCAGGTGGGGCTGGGAGAGCTCTGGTGGGGTCTGGGGGCAGCGTGGTGGGGCTGGGAGACATTTGGGATAGGGTTAGGTCTGTGCCGTGTCCCCAGGCCTCGATGCTCACGCGCGGAACAGGCTGCCCCGCAGAGCTGGGCGGCCTCGTGTCGAGGTTTTCTAGCTAATGCCCTCTTCACCCTCCACCTCCAGGGCGCCCGGATCCAGCCTCGCAAAGGGCCTTTGCGCGGTGGCTGTCCGCAGACCCCACGCGGGGAGGCAGCCAGCCCTTTGGGAAGCACAGGGAGGGTGCGGTTCCCACGCAGTCGGGGTTGAGAGGTCTGACGGTGTCCACATGTAACCTCTGTGATCCGGGGGCCTGATCCCGGCTGGCGTTCCGGTCCACTCCTGGGGGCCCAGGCCGGTCTGGGCAGCCTCAGACTCCCCCCCCCCTCCCCCGCCAGCGCCCTCGCGGAGGCCAGCAGGCTTCAGACCCCTAGGGACGGTGGCTTCCCGCTGGGCCGGGCTGACCCCTCCCCGGACCTCTGGCGGGCTCCCAGTCTCGGAAACGGCCTCAGTTTCCTGTCCCCACCCCCACCTCCCAGCTGAGACCCTGATTCCTGGAACCCAGGGCCTCAGCCCGGCCGGGAGCCTCCCCTTTGTCCAGGGCCCGCCCCCCATCCCCATCCCCGCCTGCGGACTGCTGTGGCCCTCTCAGACCCAGGGACTGCCATTTAGTGGGAAACGGCCGAGAGACGCGAGCCTGCGGAGAGCAAATGGCGAGGAGTGTGAGCCTGGGGCTGGCAGGAGAGACCCTTCCCGGAGCAGCTTCCCGGTCCGCACCTGTGGCCGGAGCCCCGCGCGGCGCGGCGCTGCTGCCCCCTGGCGGCCCCGCGCGGAGCCACAGGGGCGCGCTCCGGGACTTCCCGCGAACTCTGCTGTCGCCACCCATCGCGGCTCAGAAGACACGTAGTGACTGTAAAACCTGCTTGTGGACCGTGGTGTCTGCCGCGCAAAGTTAAAGGACGTGGCCCAGGGTGGGAGAGTAGTGCCGTCACGAGTTTCAAATTTTACTATATTTACATAAACATTTTAAGTAGCTATACGATCACTTAAATTTTTTTTTTAGAAAAAAGAAAAGGGATACATTGGACAATCTTCCGTCCACGCCTACATCCTTCCATCCTCTTCCCACCCCGCCTATTTTTCCCACCAGGTCTTAATTTCTTGTGTTGCTTTATGCAAAAGAAACGAATTCAAATATAAATATTCTGTTTTCCCCTTTCTGACTTAACAGACAGCATATTATCCACGCTGTTCTCAACTCTGCTGTTTTTATTTAGCAGTAGGTCCTAGGGATCCTTCCATTTTGGTACTTACAAAGTACTTCTTTTTTTAAACTGGGAGAGTTTCATTGTGGGAACACTCTCTAGTTTAATTAACAAGGACATTCCAGCCCCTACAGATTGACGCCTGAATTGTTTTCAAATATCTGTTAGTATAAACATTTTTGTTTTATTGTATTTTATTAATATTTATCCTCACCCAGGGACACGCTCACTGATCTTAGAGAGAGCAGAAGAGAGAAAGAGAGGGAAAGAAACATTCACCTCCCCCACCCAGCATGCGCCCCAGGCACCGAAACCACAGAGCCACACCGGGCAGGGCTCGCTCATTCATTCATTCATTCATTCATTCATTCATTTTTTTTTTTTTTAATGCTTCTGACCCTTGACTCATAGTTAGGAAGTTTTCCCTACCTCCAGGTTATAAAGAAATTAACAGATTTTCCTCATTTCCAAATCAGGGTGATACCACGTGTCAGCAAGACCTGATTTTAAAGAGAATCTACGCATCCCCACTGCTGGGAAGGGGTGAGGTGGAAGGGGGACAGCTCCTATTCATGGGGCTTCTCTGGATTTGGGAAGCCCAGTGTTTAGGAACTGGGAATTCTGGTGCGCCGGGTGTCGCCCCCCCCCCCCTTTCACTCAGGAGATTAGGGGACTGTCCAACCCAGAGAGTCTCATTACCAGTGATTGTGCCCCCCGAGGGGACATTGGCATGCGTGGAAACATTTTTGGCTGTTGTTCCAGCTGCAGGAGGGGGTGCTATTGCCAGAAATGTTACTAAACATCCTACTACGCTCAGAACAGTTGCCTGCAGCAAAGACTCAAAATGTCAGGTGTGCGGAGGCAGAGGAATCCTGCTTCTGCCCCTCAGACCCTCTCTGAGAGCCCAAGCAAAGCAGCAATGGCGACTGAAGCTGGGAGGCTGGGGGCGGCTAGGACGGGCGTCCACGTGGTTCTCCCCCTCCACCCCTCCCGTGGGACTGTGACCCTGCCTTCCACCTGGGGCGTCTCCATCTGAGCTGCTCACTGCTGCTGCCCTGCAGGTGGGCTACTGCTCTGACTCCTGGCAGTGATGAGCGAGTGGCTAGCTCCACGTTGCCTCTGGAGCTGGCATTGCTCTCTTTTCCTTTTCTTTTGTTTCTTAGGATGTATTTGAAGATGCCCAGGCCTCTGTTATGTAGAGCATGCCCATTCTGGACCTCACTGACTGCACCCTCGTGGTGTCCGTCCGCAAAGACCCACGGGCCCCTGTACTCCCTGTGAATGAGTCTTGATAAGATTTCATCTGATTCTCTCGGCAGGGCTATTTCACTAGTGGTGGTATTTGCACACCAGTGAAGAGCAGCCAGTCCAAGGCCTGCGACCGCCAGGGGCTGGAGACACAGGACAGAGCCAGATGGGGATCAGGCCCCACCTGTTAGGGGTCAGGGAGGGCAGGGGTGGGGGGCTGGGCTCAGGACGTTAGTGAGTGTGGAGAGCAGGACCAATAAAATGGCGTTGGTCTGGTCAAGATAGGATAAAGTATATAAAACAAAACAGCGCCACTCATCAACCAAGAGGGCTGCGGGTCAGCCATGACACTTAGGTCCAGGAAGGAAACTGCCTAAGCCACGCCAGGCACCCTGCCAAAGGCCTGCCAGGGCGGCGCACCCACGATATGGGCACACGGACGCGTGAGCGGAGAGGGCACACCTACTGATAGCGCGCTGGGGGCTCTTGGCCCTGAGCCACAGCTCCATCAGGCGCCAAGAATTTGCGTAGAACTGAAGAGGACTTCAGAGACACCGCTGAGAAGCTGCTCCACGCTACACTGGGCCACGTGCCGCCGGAGCTCTGGAACTTTCACGCGCCTGAGACCCCCCCGCTCACCGACGCTGACTCCCGGACTTGGGACCGAGACTCTGGGACTCGGGTTTGTTAACCCCCAAAGGGTTGTTGTGTGTTGACTGTGTGTGGTATTGCAGAGGGCAGAATAGTAAAGTGGTGTTGATGTTCTCTCGTGTGAACCTGCATTTAATAAAAGCTGCACGTGAGCAACAGCTCTGCAGGCTCTCGCCTCGGTCCTCGCCGCTGCCCCGTGTAGACGCAGCCCCGCAACCTACTCCTCAAACCCCCGCCCGCCCCCGCCGGAGGTGCGCTCTTACCTATAGGAAACGCTGTAACGAGGCCCTCCTTGAGAGGTACGGGTCGTTTGTAGGGTGCTCAGCAGTCAGACTTCTCAAGAGCCTCCTCCTTGCCTGCCCCCGCGGCCACCTCCCTGGCAGGGCCCGGGGCCATCCAGGCTGCCCGTGGGTGCGGATCACCAGGATGAGCCCTGTCTCTGCTCAGAGGCTCCCTGGGGGCCAGCACAGGAGGGTGTCGGGGCTGGTTGCAGGTTCCCCACAGGCTCTGCAGGAGAGAAAGTGGGCAGGTGGGGGGACAAATTTAGGCCCCCAGAACTGGGCTTCTCCGCTGCCCTCACGCTGGCGAGATCCGGGACACGCATGCGGGACTACAACTCCCGAGAGGCCTTGGGCGTCGTCCGCCGTTGATTGGCCGCAAGGCGCGGACCGGGCAGGCGCAGTGCGCGCAGGCGGCGGCCAGATGGCTGTGTTGGGCGTCTTCGCGGCGGTCCGTGCGGCGCCCCGGCTTTGGCGGCGGGCGGCGCGGGCAGCCGCGGGGTTCCGGGGCCCCTGCCCTGGTAGGGGCTACTCTGTGAACCCCGCTCAGGTGAGGGCCACGCAGGTGAGCCGGTCTGCAGGGCTTGCGGGGAGGCCGGAGCGCCGGGCCTCCTCGGAAATGGCCGTGATTGGGCACCTGGCTGTTGGTTCTTGCCCTAAGCACGAGTGTCCCCGCGTGCCCTGCCTCCCGACTCGGGCCCTGGGGCGTGTGTTTGGCCGGGAGAAAAGTGATCCTGGCTGGAGCAGGACAGAACACCCAACACACGCACCAGGAGCGTCTCTTGGCTTCTCGCCGCTCTTGGTCCCCAAAGTCCCCGGCGTTTTCCGCCTTCCTGTTTCCTCTCTGAGGTCCATGATGAGGATTTTTGGGTTAGGATTTTTAACTAAATTTGAAAAAGGTTTAGGGGCTCGTGATGGACAGTTCTCCTGAGCTGCACCTGCAAGGAACAGCCAGGAGGCGAATGTAGTTTTTTTTTTTAGGGGGGCGGGGCTTTTCATTTGGGTGCCATTCACTTGGTCTGCTTGGAATGAGCGGCCGTCCTGTCCGGCGTGGGGGCGGGGGAGGGCAGGAAAACCGGCGCAGGGTTCCTAATTTGTGCCAGGTACTTCCGTAATACCTAATTTTCTCCACCTTGGTGGTAGGTATGACCCAGGTGTTAGTAAGGACGCTGAAGTTTGGAGTCAAGTTTTTAACAACTTTGTTTAAAGGTCCCACACCACGTGCCAGGACTTTGAGCCAGGCAGTCCTGTCTTTCACCAACCCCCCTTCCCCTGAGCCATTTTGCGTGCTAAATCCAGTTTCCGCATGCATTAATGATAATATGGTACATTTGTATGATGCTTTTGCCGTAACACTTGGGTGCATTTCAAGTCAACTACTTATTTACAAAAAACAAACACACAGTACTTTGTGCCACGCAGTATTCTAAGTACTTCACAAGTACATCTTGCATCCATAGAATTTTCATAACAACTTTGTGAGGTTAGCCCTATTTCACAGAGAGGTTAAGCAGCTTGCCCAAGGGTACACAGCTGTGAAGTGGCTGAATCTGGAACCCAGGGTGGTCTGGTGTCAGGGTTCTAGCTCTTTTTAAAATATTTATTTTTAAAGAGAGGGGAAGGGAGGGAGAAAGGGAGAGAAACATTCATGTGTGGTTGCCTCGTGTGCCCTCAACTGGGGACCTGGCCTGCAACCCAGTCGTGTTCCCTGACTGGGAATCCAACTGGCCACCCTTTGGTCCGCAGGCCAGCACTAAATCCACTGCGCCACACCAGGCAGGGTCAGAGTTGTAGCTCTTAACAGCTATGTTCTCCTCGCAGTCATCTTGTCTGTGGAGCAGCTAAGATTCAAAGAACTAAAGGCACTGGGTACTTGAGCTGGGGGCATAGATACTGATGGGAGGACTGTGAACTGCAGCGACATTAAGTGTGAAGAATTGCCATCATTTGTAGTTATTGTGTTGGTTCCGGCATCTTTGTGGGCCCTAAGATATTTCTGGGAGGCTTTTCTGATAGCATGGACAACGGGAAGGAAGGATGAAATGCGTCATAGAATTTAAGAGCTTTGGAGTTGAGCCCTGCCTGTAGTGTGTACCTGAGGCGAATTAACCAGCTTTCTCTGCGTCAGTTTCTGGATATATGGGATGGGGGGGGGTCTTAATTCCCATGCAGCGTTTTTGTGCGAAGGTACATACGGTGCCTTTTGTGATAAATGTGGAGTGCTTTGCACAGTGACTGGCATTATGGTAAGTACCTGAAACGTGAAGTGATTGGAGGGGTCAGTGAAATGGGCTATCTTTGTAATGCTGTTGTCGTTGTTGTTGTTTTAAGGTTTTATTTATTTTTTAGAGAGAGGGGAAGGGAAGGAGAGAGAAACATATGTGAGAGATCATTGCCTCTTGCACGCCCCCAGCTGGGGACCCGGCCCACAACCCAGGCCTGTGCCCTGACCTG
Organism: Desmodus rotundus; assembly: GCF_022682495.2. Classification (NCBI taxonomy): domain Eukaryota; kingdom Metazoa; phylum Chordata; class Mammalia; order Chiroptera; family Phyllostomidae; genus Desmodus; species Desmodus rotundus. Next base: position 94,158,705 of record NC_071399.1, on the reverse strand, counting down.
GAATTTAACCGTGACTTTGGCCCACAGGCTGGCGCTCGACTCCCTGAACCACACCAGCCACGGCTTCTGTTGTTTCAAACACACCAGATTGCCCTGGCTGGTGTGGCCCAGTTGGTTGGAGCATGTGGTTTAAGATTAATTTGAAATGAAGGGACTGCTTCGATGTTCCTTTGTCTTTGCTTCTTACCTAGAATCGGTTTGGTATATTTTAAATTTTAAAAAAATTTATTGATTTGATTTGAGAGAGAGAGAGACATTCATGTGAGAGGTAAACATTGATTGGTTGACTCCCATATGCACCCAGACCCAGGATCCAACCAGCAGCCTGGGTATGTGCCCTGCCCAGGAATCAAATCTGTGACGTTTTGGTCTGTGGGACAATGTTCCAACCAAACGAGCCACACCAGCCAGGGCTGTCTCTAGTTGTTGTTGTTTTTAACTGTGTGGTTGTAATGAAATTTTGAAACGTGATATGAAGGCTATTATAACAGGTAAAAATGTGTATATGTTAAGCACAGGGAACAAGATGAAAAGCGGCCCATACAAAGCACACTTGTAGCGACACAACAGGCAAGAACAGAAAATGAAGGGAGGAAAGGAAACTGGGTTGTGTTAAAGTGCAGGGGTTACGTTTTGAATTTCCGTTTTCTACTTCAAAAATTTCTTTCCATTAATTGTGGGAAAATAATTTTAACAAAGTAGTTATGGGCTTAATTATATATGAGTCCTGACTGGTGTGGCTCAGTGGGTTGGGTGTTGTCTCGCAAAGGGAAAGGTCACTGGTTTGATCCCCCGTCAGGGCACATGCCTGGGCTGCAGGTTTGGTCCCCAGTGAGAGAGGCAACTGATGGAAGTTTCTCTCTCACATCGATGTTTCTCTCCCTCTCTTTCTCCCTCAAGTCCCATGTCCTCATGTCATGCCTCAGGCCTGCACAACCTGGGAATGATGTGGATCCTCTCTCTTTAAGGGTCGTTTTCTCCCTCCCCTCTGCCTGTTGACTCAGGCAGGAGCGGCTCTCTTCTCCCCCTGCAGAGCCCGCCCACCTTTGGATTCCTGCTGGACATCGACGGAGTGCTGGTGCGGGGCCATCGAGTGATCCCCGCCGCTCTGGAAGCCTTCCGCAGGCTGCTGGACGCCCAGGGGCAGCTGCGAGTGCCTGTGGTCTTCGTCACGAATGCCGGGAACATCTTGCAGCATGACAAAGCCCAGGAGCTGTCGGCCCTGCTGGGCTTCAAGGTGCGCAGACAGATGGGGACACGGAGCCCAAGGACCTTTTTCCCAGTGGAGCCCCGCCCCCACTCTGACAAGGATCCCCCCCCCCCCACGCGGTGGGGTTGGAGGACAGGATTGATAAGCCCCAGGGCGCAGCTGTGGGTTCAGTACAGATCTCTCAGCCCTGCTGGAAAAATAACTTGAAGTTCCAGCCAGGCCTCGTGAGTAGAGACCTAATCAACAGGCTCATGGTTGTTTTTTTGTTTGTTTGTTTTTAATGTACCTATTTTTAGAGAGGGTTAGGGAGGGAGAAAGAGGGAGAGAGAAACATCAATGTGTGGTTGCATCTCGAGCGCCCCCTCCTGGGGACCTGGCCTGCAAACCTGGGATGTACCTGAAGTAGGATCGAATGAGCAATCCTTTGGTTTGCAGGCTGGCACTCAATCCGCTGAGCCACACCAACCAGGGCAACCGGCTCATGTTTTATGCATACCTACATGTTGGCGGCGAAAACCCGCCCATGGAGGCGGCAGTGCAGCCTACTGTCTTTGTTCCCATTTCTTTTCTTCTGGGCGTCAGGGTCCTCTCTTTTGACTCGGCAGCCCCTAGAAAGCAAGGGTTGCATTTTTCAACATCTCCGTATGCCAGGTGGGACTCCCATAAGTAAGATGCACTCGTGTGAGTGAGTGCTGTCCCCCAAAAGCAGGCCCTCTTCACCCACTTGCAGACACACTCCTCCTTCCTTGTTTGAGGGTGCATGGAGTTTGGGAAACAGAACTTTGGAACCAAGAGAGTAAATAAAGTGGCTGATTGATGGGTGGCCCTGCTTGAGGACGAATCAGGGAGCAAAGGCATAAAACTGGTTCCCTTCTGCGGTTTTCCCAGAGGGTTTCAGGACATTCTGAGACAAGGCTGCCTTGTCATAGTTAAACGTTAAAAGCTCAGTCTTCCAGTAGAGCACAGAACTGAAAGTCGAGGTGAGAGGCGGGGACCTGTGGCAGCGACCAGCCCCTTCCGAAGGGGCACCGAGCAGGGCACACGGATGGGCGTCAGAACCACGCTGGCAGCACGTCCTGCTTGCTGTTTTGTGTGGCAGCAGCCAGCCCAGACTCCCACAGCTGCCTGCATCATTTCTGGGATCTAGGAACGGAGCTTTTCCCCCGCTTGTTTTTCTGGGCGGTTCCCTCCTTCGTAGGTGGAGGAAGCCGCCCTCTCTCTACCTCTACTTTCTCTCAGCCATGTGCTTTCCCCCCTTTCCTGTCTCTCGGCTGTCCCCACAGGTGGAGCCAGACCAAGTTATTCTCTCTCACAGCCCCCTGAAGCTCTTCTCCCAGTACCACAGGAAGCGGATGCTGGTGTCGGGCCAGGGGCCCCTGGTGGAAAATGCCCGGGCGTATCCTTTTGGTGCTTCCTGCTCTGGCTGGAGAGGAAGGGGCAGGACGGGCCTTTCCTCCCGTGGCCAAGGGGGCCCATGGTGAGGCACGCCAGGCCTCCTGGGGCCTGTGGTGGGCTCTGAGGGAGGGAGGGCAGCCCTCAGGTGTGGCCTGTCCTTGCACCTGGCGTTTCAAAAAGCCAGCCCAGAACCTCCTGGGAGCTCAAAATGCAGATTCCTGGAGAGCCTTGTGTCACAGGGTCTGAGACGAAGACCCGCAGTCTGCGTCGTAAAAAGGGAGATGGGTGATTCTGTAATTAGGTTTGGGAACCGCTGCTCTAGGGCTGTCTGCAGGGGCGCAGCCAGCATGTCTGCAGTATGGGTACAAGTCTGCAGCGAAAGCATCCTTTGAGCTATGCGCACACTCAAAAGGCAGGAGATTTGTCCCTGTTCTTAAGCAGCTTTTTTATTTGCTCCTCCTGCAGACCCTGTCCAGCAATTCCTGTGCCCCTGCACTGCGCTGTAGGCCTCGGGGGCAGGGCCAGGGGAAGCGCAGTGGGATTTCAAGTTACTGGAGTCAGCAACAGCACAGCCACCCACGGCAAAGCAGAGTTTCAGATGGCATGGGACTGAAGGCTAAACGAGCAGTGTGGGTTCTGGAGTCCCTGCTGTCCGGGGCACAGGAGCATCCTGGGAGCAGGAGTGACTTGTGGATTCATGGAGGGGCGTGGCTGTGCCACAGGAGAGGTCTCGGGTTTTTCAGCAGGGGCAGCAGCTAAGGAGGCCACAGAGAGAGAAGGGGTGATGAGGACCTCGAAGCAGAAGATGGGACTGGGACGGGGCAGTGCTGGGTGTGGGAAGCCGCAGAAGCACGTGCTGAATGTGAGAGTTTATCCGCACGAGGGCTGTGGGGAGCCTGCAGGTGTAGTGCCTGCCGCTGGGTGATCTGAGAGAAGCATTAGTTTTGGAGAATTCGTTTTAAGAGTAACTTGAAACCATGCTCAGTTATGATGGCAGGTGGGAATTAAGGACGGGGAAGTGTCATAGAACAGACCCATGGGGAGGTATGAGAAACTATTACCACATAGACCCCCCTTCTCCCGGGGTCCCCTGTACTAGGTTCGCCTTGCCTGCCGCCAGGGAATTACAGCTCTCCATGCCAGAGATTGGCGAAAAGGAAAGGAATTATTTACTCAAAAGTTATACAGACTTAAGACTAATGACTTAATGTCTTCATTAAAATCCCAAAGTTCCTTAAAACAGCCACAAACACACACAGTCCTTCCTTCCCCCCTTTGCCCAGGCCGGGGTACCGGACCTCAGGAAAAGAAATGGAAGTCCGTGCCCCAGGTGGCCCCCTGGCTCTTCCCAGTAATCTGTGCTCGGCGGGCAGGCCTCCCGCGGTTCCCAGCACCATCAGCTGTGTTGCTGGGATCTCCAGTTCTCAATCCAGATGCGCGTGGCACCTTCTCCTGGCCCTCCAGCAAGAGGCCTTCCACCCCGTTCTTTCCTGCAGCATCTCTCCTGCATTCTTCCAAACTGCTAAGAGATAGCCCTGTATTGCTGCTACATCTTGCTTTCTGGCTTCCTAAGCTATGTGGCCAAGGGAGCCCCCAAACCGCATGGTTCCCCCTCCTTGCATGGCTGCTGTGCCTGGGTTTCAGTCCTGGCACCAATCTTCCTCTGCATCCCCACTTCTGACTCCTCCCACAATCGGCTACACCTGGCAGCCTTCCCGTATTTTCCCAGCCTTTCCTGGGCTGCCAGAGTAAGTCTGGGCAGGTGTGGCCCCGTGGCCTGGAGCCAATCATCTCCAAGGATGTAACCAAGGCCAGTCATGGGTGGACTCGTCCTGGTTACATCCCAGCTCCCTGGCTCAAAGCATGGCCACAGCTACTTACCATATCCTTGAAACCAGTTAAATGTTACAGGTATGTTAAATGACTGTTCCTGAGGTTATTTCCAAAACTGCTGCTATGCAGAATGACTCTCAATGGCCCTGCTCCAAGTGTCCTATCCTCCAGTTCAGACTTGTGAGGGTGAGGACATCTATGTATTTTTAGTATTTCCTGGACATCCTGAGTTCTGGACCCCATTACAAATCCCTCTTTGGCGGGGCCCTGGCTGCACCCTGTTACAAATTCCCCCTTTCAAATATACAACCCCTCTATAATCATATAAAGGACAATGGGCAAAGGTCTTGAGATTTAGCTACTTCTGGCTGGACATGGATGTCGTCCTACCAACCCTTGGGTCTGGGGTTCCCTGAAAGAGTGGGGGGAGCAGCACGGAGGACGTCCTTCCCATAAGGGGGAGGACCTTGCAGAATCCAGGTCTTTGGGCTGTTGCTGGGAAGTTTCAGGCTCCATGTCCAAAGACGGGAATTACTGGACAGTTGGCATCCTCGTCATATTCTGGAGGTGACAGTTTTGGCAAGAGAGTTGGAAGGCACAATTAAATCATAAGCACTAAATGGTGCAGGCAGTGATTTAGGTAAAGAATGGCCTGTCTGGAGGAAGGTGTACAAGGCATGCTACACCTGTCCGAAGCCCTTGTGGCCCACTACACTTAGCTTGGGCTGAGGGGAATATTTTAGGTTTTCCCCCTTTCAGATTTCTGGGCCCTTTCTGGCCAGGCCATTAGGGACAGAGAGGGGAAAATCTGTTCTAAAGTGAAGCCCACAGACCGCCCGAACCCTTCACCAACCCAACCACTCAGTTCAGCCAAACCGTTGAGTCTCAGCGGGCGATGATGAAGGTGGACTCCTTAAGTGAGGCCTGTATTGCACCCAGTCTCTCAGGTAATGAGGCCATAGGCCCCACCCTATGAAAACAGAAGGAAGAACACAGGTCCATTCACACAACAACCCCCAAGCCAGTCCATGAAGGTCTTTGCTGCAATGGCATTAACAGGGGCAATTTGACCTGTAATTGAACACCTTTGTGCCTGTAATTGAACATCTTTGGTGATGTTACAAACCCAGTTTCAACTTCTAAATGAAAACGAACTTTCAAGACAGTCAGCTGTGCTGTTCCGATGTCCAATACTGAGCATTGTGATTTTCCTCGAACCATGATTTTTCTCCTTAAACCACCCTGATTGTTACTAGAGGGACTCCATTGAGTCCAGCTTTTAATTTTGCCTGTTCCTTTGCATAAACACCAAGAGCCGCCTGGATTACCTAGGATCTTTAAGTCCGCTTTGCTGGAACTCACACAGGGAGCCTTTAGACTGACTTTTAGTCCGCCCCTTGGGGCACAGAGGCAGAGCCACCCATCCGCCATCTGGCTTCGCCTGTACCAGTTGTTTCACTCAAATCCTTGAGGCTTCCATTGTGCCTGCAGGTTCCTCTTTAGCCGTCTTTCAGGAAAGAAACCTTCGTTCCTTCCCTGGAAAGACTGCCATGAACCGCACAACCAAGCAAGGTACCAGGCTTTTTCTCATGGGTTTTCGCTAGCTTCCCAAGTCAGTCCCAGTTCCTCAGGGCTTTCTGATGACGACCAGAACCCAGACATGCCTCTTTCAGGTGTGACATTCCAGTCAAAATCTTAGTTAACAAAACCACCATTAATGACTGGTCTTACTGGATTTATGCAAAGAACCCGTATGCCATCACTTACTCCTTCAGAATGCCAAGTTCTGGAGGGATCAGGTAGGGAGAAAACAAAGCATGAAGGAAAATCCTTTTCCTTCTGATATCTACTAAGATTGCATTTCCATGTCTTATACTTCCCCTGTTCACTTTCCTACATAGTGTGAAGGTTTTGTTTTGTTTTGTTTAGATTGTATTTATTTTTAGAGAGGGCTAAGAGGAGAGAAACATCCATGTGTGGTTGCCTCTTGCACGCCCCCTACTGGGGACCTGGCCTACAACCCAGGCCTGTGCCCCAACTGGGAATCGAACCAGCGACCCTTTGCTTTATAGGCTGGCGCTCAATCCACTGAGCCACACCAGCCAGGGCCATAGTGTGAAGCTTTAACCTTCCCTGGCATCCTCAGTTTCCTTTTCAGAGCAGACACAGCAAAGTGTAAAGCGCAGACAGAGTTCCCGAAGGACGGCACACGGGTGGAGGCACCCCCTCGCACCAGTGCGTCCCCTGGAGCCCCGGCCTCTCGGCAGAGATGCGCTCCTTCACCTCAGGCGGAAAGGACCCTCCCTGGGTCCCCAGTGGCACAGGCATTCTCGCCAACCGGTTACAGGTGACCTTGGCCAGGTCTTACAGGCACAGAGCGTTTCCAGTCAGAAACAGAACCCAATTCAAACCACCAGAAAACCAGCAAACGAGTAATTGAGGTTTCCTTTCCTCTAGGTTTAAAATTTTCACACCTTTGTACATTTTTTTTTCTTTCCCGTCCAGATTTAACCATAATTCCCTTTTAATCCCTGTTCCTTCCCTACCCTGGGAAGGACTGTACTTAAACTCAGCACCTTAAACTCAGTGTCTGGCAGCTAAAAGCCCCCAGCACTACAGGCGCCTTCCGCCAGAAGCCCCCAGATTCGCAGAGACACCCTGCAGCTCTCTGAAGCTTAGACCTGGCAGACACCCTGTAACTCAGACGGTCGCCCTTGGCCCCCAGTCCATGACCTTCAGAACCAGAGCCCTCCCTACAGAACCTGCTGCACAGAGAACCTGGCGGGTGCAGTGCCCACACAGCAGCAACACACACAGGCATATGCTGAAGAGAACCCTTAGCCCACCACCTCGCCCAGTTCCAAGAGGTGGAACTCACGTGACCCATCGCCCAAGATGGCAGCGCCCACGCATGACCCGTCCTCCACGGTGACCCGTCCTCCACGGTGGGGCACTCACGTGGCTCATCCTCCATTTTACCCAAAATGGCGCTGCATCCACGTGACTTGGTGTCCGTTCTCCAACAGACACACGGGCTCGGCTTACGGAGCCTAGGGGTTTGCTTCCCCCCAAACGCGAGTGCAGGCTCCCTTAGTGCCTCCTGGGCTCACCAGCAGTGTGCGCGAGCAGATGGGCAGCCTGGAAGCAGCATACTAACCAAACCAACATCCAAAACTCCATCATTCCAAAACAGTGTTTAGAAACAAGTTCTCAACCAAACCGTTGTGCTTCTCTGCTCGTTCCCAGATCCATTTCCTTCCCACTTTCCGGGCGTGATTAGGCGGCCGATGCCCTCAGAAGGGTGCAGACAAACTCGGAGATGGAAAATCCCGCCATCTCACTCTGCCACACCTGACTGAGGGAGTCGTGTGCCTTGGGCAATTCCTGCCCCACCTGGGTCGCCAAAACCTGTCACAGTCTGGACCCATGGGTAGGGGGACGAGATACTATTACCACATGGACCCCCCTTCTCCCGGGGTCCCCTGTACTAGGTTCGCCTTGCCCGCCGCCAGGGAATTACAGCTCTCCATGCCAGAGATTGGCGAAAAGGAAAGGAATTATTTACTCAAAAGTTATACAGACTTAAGACTAATGACTTAATGTCTTCATTAAAATCCCAAAGTTCCTTAAAACAGCCACAAACACACACAGTCCTTCCTTCCCCCCTTTGCCCAGGCCGGGGTACCGGACCTCAGGAAAAGAAATGGAAGTCCGTGCCTCAGGTGGCCCCCTGGCTCTTCCCAGTAATCTGTGCTCGGCGGGCAGGCCTCCCGCGGTTCCCAGCACCATCAGCTGTGTTGCTGGGATCTCCAGTTCTCAATCCAGATGCGCGTGGCACCTTCTCCTGGCCCTCCAGCAAGAGGCCTTCCACCCCGTTCTTTCCTGCAGCATCTCTCCTGCATTCTTCCAAACTGCTAAGAGAGAGCCCTGTATCACTGCTACATCTTGCTTTCTGGCTTCCTAAGCTATGTGGCCAAGGGAGCCCCCAAACTGCATGGTTCCCCCTCCTTGCATGGCTGCCGAGCCTGGGTTTCAGTCCTGGCACCAATCTTCCTCTGCATCCCCACTTCTGACTCCTCCCACAATCGGCTACACCTGGCAGCCTTCCCGTATTTTCCCAGCCTTTCCTGGGCTGCCAGAGTAAGTCTGGGCAGGTGTGGCCCCGTGGCCTGGAGCCAATCATCTGCAAGCTTTCACGCAGGCTCTGTAACCGGGGGAGTTGCCTTCCAGTTACGTCATGGGTTGAAGTCACTCCCATCTCCCTGGCTCGAAGCATGGCCACTGATACTTAACATATCCACGAAACCAGTTAAAGGTTCTAGATATGTTAGATGACCGTTCCTGAGGTTATTTGCAAAACTGTTGCTATGCAAAACAATTGTCAATGGCCCTGCTCCATGTGTCCCATCCTCCAATTCAGACTTGTGGGGGTGAGGACATCCCATATTTTTAATATTTCCTGTATACCCTGAGTTCTGGACCCCATTACAAATCCCTCTTTGGCAGGGGAGACCTGACTGCACCCTGTTACAGAAGTTGAGGCGGTCTTGGGCACTGAGGTTGGAGTGGCTTCTCTCTTTCCATGGCCTCCCCACCCTGGTGGAGTCTGCTCCCCCTTAAAGCTGTATCTCAGGTCTGACTTCTGCAGGCCCTTTGTGCAGCCACTAAGGCCACCAAGGAGGCCCCTCTTCTGAACCGCTCGGCACACGGCGGCAGCACTGCACAGATGCTGCTGCGATGGCCGGGCGGGGAACTTGGGGACAGAGCTGCTTGTGCGCCCCCGGCCTGGCATTGCCAGTGGCTGGGGGTGTGGCGCCGTGTGCTGGCGGCCCGCTCGGCTCATCTGTGTCGTTGGCTCTTTCCTGTCTGGGACCAGGAGGACTGTTTGCTCAGAACTGGGTTGGTTCCCCTCCCTTTAGAGACATAACCCCCCTGGAACTGTCCAGCGCTGTTTCCCTGACCTCCCTCTAGACTGGGCTTCGAGAATGTGGTCACTGTGGATGAGCTGCGCACGGCCTTCCCTATTCTTGACATGGTGGATCTCCAGCGGCGGCCGAAGACCACGGTAATGAGAAGGACATGCTGGGGTCTCCTGTTTCATTCTGTCCTCCTCCTGCGTGGACCCCTCTTGCTGACCTTGCAGCCCGCCCCTCAGAGCCGCAGCTCATCTGTGTTCTGCAGAGCCAACTTCTCGGAGAGGTGCGCCTGGCCATGGGCTTGTCCCCAGGTGGCTCAGAGGATCTGCCCCTGCTGAGGCTCTGCTCTCCGCACTGCTCGCGATTGTCCGAGAGCCCTTGCGGGGCCCTGCGTCCCCTCCAGTGAGCAGCTTGTGTCTCGGCAGCGGGCTCTCACGGGGCTGCCTGGAGGGTTGGGACCTTTGTTAAACTCTGCTGCCTGGCACTGCGGACACAGCCCTGGTGAGCAGCAGCCTGCTCGGAGAGGGCTGGCAGCTCCACGGTCTGCTGTGTTCCTTTGAGCTCGGCTCGTATTTGGACAGCTGGCTTGATTTTCTCTCTCTTCTGATCGGTAGTCGCAGGCCTCGCATCCATCCTCTGTGGGGTGTGGCTGCCCTCGGCTCTCTTCTGTACAACTCTGTATGTGAATCGCATTGCCCATATTTCCAGTCCAACCAGCATCAAAATGGGGCAAAGTTGTAAACAGAGAGGCTCACTTTTATTTACTTGTGCAGCCTTAGCCCTCCATCTGCCAGGGGTCCTGACTGAGTCGTGCCTTTGATGGCCTTTGGGAGCTTCTCCTAGAGCCCAGTGAGCCAGGTGGCGAACCAGAGTGCCAAAGTGGGGACGGATCTCAGAGCTGCGCGGAGGCCGATCCTCCCATGTGGCAGTGTCCCACTGCAGGTCACGTGGCTGGTCAGAGGCAGAGGCAGGACTATATGGTCTGGGAAGGAACAGAAGCCCTGGTGACAGGAAAGCTCCTGCCCCCAATCTAGCATCGAGGGAAGCAGCCGCCACTCCTGATGGCCTCCTGTCTCTCCACAGGCTCACCTTGCTCTTTGCCCGCCTGATTCTAGACTCTTGCTTGGTCCCTCCCTGGCCTCCTGTCCTGGCTGGGGATGGACAGCCGAGCGGCCTTCGCCCGGCTGACCTTCTGTGTGGTCTCCCTCAGCCGGGCCTGTGACCAGCGTGGTCAGCCTCTCCTCATGAACCTGCCTTCCTGAGTCCTCCTCCTCAGTCCTGTGTGGCTTCTCAGCATGGGCTGGACCATGGGGTGGTCTCCCATCCTGTCTGGACTGCGTCTTTCCTCTCCTACCCCGGAAACCAGTGTGATTGTGCGGTGGTGGGAAGTCGCCCTGGCGTTGATGGGCCTGTTCTTTGTCTCTTGGCAGCCCCATCTGAGGACCGACTTCCCCGCCATCGAAGGTAACACGGCCTCTCCGAGTGTGGGCGGGGTCTGGTGAGTCACTCCCTTCAGGCCCTGCGCGGGGCCATCAAACTTTTGGTCACCTCGGTCCTGGTCTCCGGTCTGCCACTCACTGCTGCTGAGATGCTTGTTGTCCATCCCTCCTTCCCCATCTCAGCTGCCTTGTTGTTCCAGAAAAATGCAGGCTCACAAAATCATAGAGCGGACCGGGACCTGGGGGTGGCCTGGAGCAGGGTTCCCTGGCCCCAGCACCAGTGCTGTCCGCGTGGGACAGATCCCGTAGTGGCCCCTTCACTGACCCGAAGGAAGCTCCTAGGCCGTGTCTCTCATCATTGTGATAGGTGGGCATGAAAACACTCAGCGAGGGATACGCATTTCAGTCGTAATGATCCAGAAAGACACACTGAAGCGGTAAAGCTACCGCACCAAGCGTGGTGGCGTCACCCCGAACGGCACAGCCACCAATGCAGACCTGCTGTGTTCGGGGGTGGCCGAGGGGTGTTTCAGGTGACTCAGAAATTGGTGCAGCTTTGTTGTAGGCAAAGCAGTTTTGTAAGAGGGATTAACTCTTGGTGCAATTTTGAAATAAGAAAGTACAGCCGTCTCTTGCCTTATTTGATTGTTAACATTTTTTGGGGAAAATCACAGTTTGCTAAAACCACCAAAACGCACCTTGTGTTTACATGTAGAGTGGAATGAGGGTGTGGGCCCAGTGAATTACCGACAGGCTGTTCACCGGCCTGAACACCAGGCGGGACACCCAGTCAGTCATTCAGAGACACGGGCAGTTTCTGACCGAGCCCAACTGTCCCAAGCGAGTAGCGTCCCTGGCCCCTCCCTCTGTCCTCCCCACCCAGCATCAGTCACTGTGGCCCTAGACACACCCTCCAGCTGCTGGAGCTCCCCCTGCGGGACAGTGGGTTGACTCGCGGTCTCCTGGTGTCGAGCACTGTGTGTGCAGCCCGGATTCAGCTGTGTGTGTTGTATCTTGTTTTTATTCTCGTAACAGTAGTAGGTGGTGTTGGGTGCTGAGGAGGCTGAGGCTGGGAGGAGGTGGGTGGCTTGCCCACAGTCCAGGGAGAGCAGCACAGTCAGCCTGGAGTTCGGGCCCTGTCACTGCACCTCCCCTCCCTGGCCGTTAGGGTCGCTGGCCCCCGGCTCAGCTCCCGGGGGCCCAGAGGGAGGTGCTGGGGAGAGTGAGTGCTTGTCCCAGCGCCTGCTGGGGGGAAGGGAAGAAAACAGTCAGCAGGGGCAGCGTCTGGGGTTGGCCACCGCTGTCTTGTCTCTGGCCTCTTCGGTGGCGTATGCTGGACGAGGTGCCGGTGGGAGACCTCGGGAGGTGCTTCCCTGGGCCCTGGGCTCTGCTCGCCTGCGGGAAGAGGTGAGAGGCTCTTTCAGGGCTGTTTTGGGAGCTGTGCCCTTGCCAGGGCAAGCGCACAGCGGGGTCAGGGCTCCTGGTGGGTGGCCTCAGCTGGTCTCTGGTCTCCATAGGCCTCCCTCCTGCCGCCACAGGGGGCAGGCTGGGCACCCTGCACCCTCACGCTGTGCCTTTGCTCTTTTAAGGGGTGCTCCTCCTTGGGGAGCCGGTGCGCTGGGAGACAAGCCTGCAGCTGATCATGGATGTGCTTCTCAGCAATGGGAACCCCGGAACGGGTCTGGCGACGGTCCCTTACCCCCATCTCCCTGTTCTGGCCAGTAACATGGACCTCCTTTGGATGGCAGAAGCCAAGATGCCCAGGTAAGGACACAGACCCGGCCTTGACCCGATGGCTTCTTCCGCTGTCCCCGATGCCCTGGGGCTCAGGCCTGGGCCTAGGTGGGCCTGCAGTTGCCACCATTCCTTGGCCTCCCAGGAGGGGTCTCGAGGGTCACACCACTTACTAATTATGAGTGAAAACTGCAGCTCACTGAGCACTGAGGCTGTGGTGAGGCGGCTGTTCACACACCACCCCTGCCCCCAGAACCAGGGCAGGACTTGGTCTCCAGACTAGAGGGGCCGAGCCGGCAGCCTCCAGGGTGAGTGTGCGTGCCGCTGCCCTGCTCTGCCCCCTCGCCTTCACCCCGAAGCGCCCTTCACTTCTGTTTCCACGTGCCCTGGAGCTGGAGGGGCGGGGGAAAGAAAGCTGTTCTGATGTGGGTCTAGGCCAGAGGACAGGCCCAGGCGGTGAGTGACTTTCTCAAGGCCCAGGGCAGAGCTTGCCTGGCCTGCCCTGTCCTCGGAGGGGCGCACAGCACAGGCAGCCCGGCCTCTGGCCTGCTGGTGCCTCAGGGAAGGGCGGCTGACGGTGGCATGGTGCTGTTCGGCTGTTCTGTCTGCCGGGCCAAAGTCTAGAATTTTCCGCCCTGACTCAGCCACTGACCCCCAGTGAGCTAGTGAGGGACATCAGGGTGTAGGGCCCAGTGCTGCCACGAGCCATGCCATGCAGGAGCCCGTAGAGATGGTGACTAGGGTGTTCTCTCTTGTTCCTTCCCAAGTGATTCTCTGTAGCTTGAGATTAGGTGTTTTTTCTGAGGTGTTCTGCCCAGAGTTAGGGTATGCTGACACCAGGTGAGGGGATTTGGTTAATAACTTCAACATATTGTGCACTATTGGTTCAGATTTGGTTTAGTGTCAAGGCATGGAAATCCCAAACAAAAGTATCTTAAACAAGGCAGACATTACTTTCTTATGTAAAGTAATTCTGCAGTAGGCAGTCCTGGTCTTGTATGTAAGCTCCGCCTGGCAGGGACTCGGGTCCCTCTGTTGTCCTGCTGTGCAATCCTGAGCCCTTTACCGCATAACCCACAATGGCTGCTCAGTGTCAGCCATCACATCAGCATCCCAGGTAGTAGGAAGAAATAGGGGAAGGTAGAGAAGAGCATCGACTCTGCAATTTTAAGGATACTTCCTAGAAGGTTAGCCCAGCACCACTAATGTCATTGGCTCTTTGGCTGTAGAGCAGTCACGTGGCCATACACCCAAGTGTGGAGGAGGAAGGGACTGGTTTTTACTCCTGGTGCACTGTGCTCAGCTGAAAATTGCGCCAAGGAAGGAGGGGAGGGTGGCACCCAGGAGTCTGCCTGAAGCCTAAAGCAGAATGTAAACTCTCTGAGTCCAGGTGCGGAGGGTATAATCCCAGCACCACCACCCTGGGCAAGTTACTCAACCTCTTTCTGCCTCAGGTTCCTCACTGGTGAAATGAGAATGATGATCTCCTAGGGCGTCTGAGAACTCCGTGTGGTATCTGTCGGCAGTGCCGGCCAGTGCTCAGTAACTGCTGCAGACGACAGCAGGTCACACGTGTGGGCAGTACAAGCCGTTCCCACTAGAAGTCGTTTCATTGTTACCTGTCCCCACGGGCCCTGGAGCAGCAGCACAGCGGCCTCTGAGCTGTTCACCCCCGCCCGCAGGTTCGGCCACGGCACCTTCCTGCTGTGCCTGGAGGCCATCTACCGCAAGGTGACGGGCAGGGAGCTGCACTACTGCGGCCTGACCGGCAAGCCCAGCGTCCTCACCTACCGGTTCGCCGAGGAGCTGATCCGGCAGCAGGCGGCGAAGCGGGGCTGGGCTGCGCCCATCCGGAACCTGTATGCCGTGGGGTGAGCGCCCTGCACCCCAACCCCGTTCCCAGCACTCCCCAACCCCCACCCCTGCCCTTGGCCCTGAACCTGCTTACCCCTCCTCTCTCCGCCGGTTCTGCTGCCGGACCAGGGACAACCCCATGTCGGACATCTACGGAGCCAACATGTTCCACCAGCACCTGCAGGCAGCCGGGCGGGAGGGCGCGGAGTCGCCGCCGGAGGAGCGGAGCTGCGTCTCCATCCTGGTGTGCACCGGCGTGTACAACCCTGCGGCGCCGGGGCCTGTGGAGCAGCCCCCTTTCCACGGGCACCGGGACTTCGGCCTCAGCCCGGGGCTCCTGGAGGCGGCCCACGTCGTGAGCGACGTGGACGAGGCCGTGGGGCTGGTCCTCCGCCAGGAGGGCTGGGCGTAGTAGAGCGCATTCGGCGCGGCGCTGTCGGGGGCCCAGGCATCCTGCCCGGCCTGCTGTCCCTGCTGCTCACCCAGGGACGCGCCGGTGACTCTTTCCCCCGCGGGCAGCAGCCCCAGGGCAGTGCAGGGGCGCAGAACCAGGATTTCCTGCGTCCGGGGCCGTCCGACCTCAACCCAGCTCCTGCAGCTCTGTGCCTCAGTTTCCCCGTCACTGCAGAAGGGCCTTCAGGGAAAAGGGGGCTGCGCGCAGTCGTGCGGCGCTCTCCGCGGGCCCTGTGCACGCTAAGTGTGGCCGACACTCAGACACTACTTTTTACTGTCCTTGGGCTTGCTGCCCAGAGACTTAACTACTGAGCTTATTTTTTTAATTAAAATAATTGTAATAAATATTCCTTATGCCTTGTCTTGTGCGGGCCTGTCTGGAGTGGACGGAGAAGTCCAGCAGGGGAAGGCCAGTGGGTGGGTGGGTGAGGCCTGGTCCCAGAGAGACCTGGCTCTTAACTCCAGCAGGAGCTACTGCCTCCTCCCACCCTCATCTGTCTCTGGTGGGCCCTGCCCAGGATTTGGCGCCTTCCCACTTGGAAAAGAGAAGGGGTCTGCCTTTGGTTGTCGTGCAGGGAGGGGCTATTCCTACAGAGACTCTCAGAGGGTGTGTCCCTCTCTCCAGGAGGAGCCCACTCCATTTCCCCGGCTCCCTGCCACCTGGGACCGCAGACTGGGCAGACCCCTGAGTCAGCTCTGCACTTGACCTGTCCAGCTGGCTGGGACCCAGCCAACCCACCCCTCCTTTCAAACACTGGCTTCGGCCTCTTCTGCTGGGCCTCCCAGCCTCATCGACAGTGGTAGGGACACAGGAGGCAGAGAAAGTGGCCATGAGATCCAAGGGGCTTGAGCTGGCATCAGAGGCAGAATGAAGACCCTTCCTGACCAAGGTGTCAGAGTGGAGCCCTGTCCCAGGCTGCCCGTGCCGCAGAGAGTCGGCGAGCCTGCAGTGCTCCCGGCTGCAGAGAGCAGCATCCCCGGGGTCTTACCGAGCTGGGCTCGGACTTGCCCTCGTCTCCCCTTCCTGTCTCACTTCCCTATAGCGGGGCTGGGCTGGCTGCCCGTTTCCAGCTCCACACACCGGCCCAGGCTGCCGCCTCCATGCCTGGACAGAGGGCTACGGTGGCCTCACATCTCCATCTGACCGGCCCCCCACCTTGTCCTCCCCTCAGCCCAGAGTCACATCACAAGCCTGATCCCTTTTCTGATGGGAACCCGCCGTGACCTCGTCTCGGAGTGAACGCCCAGGTTCCTCACCGTGCAAAGGCCCTGTCCTCCCCTTCCCTCGGCCACTGCCTACCGCTCACACCACCCCCCACATGCCTACCTCTGGGCTCCGCACCTGCCCCCCCAGCCTCATTGCTGAAGTCTACAAGGCTCCGCCTTCCCTCTTTTTAGTCCTTACCTCCTCCCCGCCTTGACTTACATTCATTCCTTATCCTGTGAGCCCCGTGGGCCTTGTCTCTGTTGATTCACCTGGGCCCCCACACCAGCAGCCAGTGTTTTGTAGGGTTACAGACCCTGCCGATCCCTGGAGACAGACATGGCTTTCTCGTCGCTCCCTGGGGAGTCCAGGCCTTGGAGTCAGCCTGGCCTGGACTCCACCCCCAGGTCTGCCGCTCACTGGCCGGATGGCCTTGGGCAGTGCCTTCCCAACCCCATGCTCGCTCCAGTCTCCCTCCTGTAAAACCGACAATGTGTGTTCCATAGAGGAGCTACTTTAAGTGCAGTCCCTGTCGTTCAGGATCTTGTTCTGTTGCTCGTTACAGGAGTCTGACCACAGTGGCGTGGACAGACAGGTGGTGGTTTTTCTAAACCACAGGAAGTGCGGAGGCGGGCACTTCAGGCTGGGGGAGTGGCTCGGGGTCTGGTCAGGGACCCAGTGCTCACCGGCCGTGCTCAGCGCGTGTGTCTGTCCAGGTGCAAGATGTACTGGTCCACTTTCAGGCCTCACCCACACTCCAAGGGGAAGGAGAAGGGGCAAAGGTCTTTGAAAGAACTTTCCGGAAGGTCCAGCTGTGGACTTGCAGTTCTGGGCGATTGGTTCCAGCTGGGTCCCAGGTACCAGGAACGGCGAGGAGGCAGGGCGGGCACTCTGCTGCTCAGATGGGACCAGGTGTGCGCAGAAGCGAGGCTGGTGGGATGGGCACTGGGTGGGCAGCCAGCAGCGCAGCCCCAGTGCCTGGGATTACTTCAGGGGATGCCCTGGCTTCCAAAGCAGGGCACCGCTTCTTGTCTGTGACCTGAGTCACTGGCCTGGGTGACAGCCTTGCCAGCGGACGTTTACTCTTGAGGGAAGTAAATGCCTTTTCCAAAGCATTTAAAACAGATGTTTGCCCACACTCCGTTAGAGCCCCACAGAGCCTCTGAAAGAGGCAGAGAGTCCTCGTCTGTCCACGTTCATGGACAAGGGCATCAAGGCAAAGAGCGTTCAGTAGAAACGTTTATAGAAGTCTGTGTGCCACGTACCCTCCTGGGTGCCATAGTGGTGACCAGCCGTGGCAACAGTGCCCACCCCCGTGGAGGTCACTTTTCAGTGACCGCGAGTCAAAGTCAGTCACTGGAGGGGCCGGCCTGGGCTGAAGTTGGTGCCCTGGCTCTGATGCCAGGGCTCTCATGAGATGTGTCCCATCCTTCCCAGCCCATGGCCGCCCTCCGAGCCTCGATTCATGTCCGGGCAGCTACTGCTGTGGAAGGGGTACAAGGTGCTCTCTCTGGGCTGAGGGGCCAAGTTTACCAAACTCGAGCATGGGCGAGAACAGAAGTGGGGGGACAAAGGCAAGGGTGGCGACTTGGGGAGCAGCCCTGCAAAGCCGGGAGCTCCGTTCCTGGGGCTCTGTGGCCGCTTGTCTCCGGTTCTCCTCTGTGTTTCCTAAAGATGACCGCCAGCTCTTCAAGGGCACACTGGAGGGCCGGGCCGGCCGCTCAGCCCCAATGCCCAGCTTACCTCACAGTGGCTTTGTCTGAACCTGTGGCACCAAGACCCACAGCCGCTTCACTAGCTCAGCCCCAGACTGAAAAACAATGGCACCTTTCTGTGTGTTGATGGAGCCAAGAGCCTATGAAACAAAAAGGACTTTGTAAGCCAATCTGAACAGGAAGGAAGCCCTCGTTTACAATAAAACTGTAATAAACCTGGAACAAAACTATACCATCAGGCGGCCACATTGAACGGAGTTGGAACAGGGGCACTCCCTGGGGGTCCCCCAGGTGGCGGGACCCCTCTCGGCTGCCCCAGGCAGGAACAGGGAGCAGGCTGGTAACCCCGCGGAGCCAGGGTTGCTGTAGCAACCGGCAGCACTTTAAAATATCTCGGCTGTCAGTTATTGCCCCCCAGTCGCTCTGTCACTGCCCCGCTGCTGCGTGGGGCTGCGGAGGCTGGGCGTGCGGGGCGCCTGCTTCTCTGCTCGCTCGCCCGCTCACTCAGGGCCCTCCGCAGCTTTTCCGGATCTGGAGGTGGGAGGACTGTCGCAGGGTGTGAACTGCCGGGGAGGTGACAGAGCCTCAGCTTTTGCTTCCAGGCTCCTCCAGCTCTTGCTTCCAAAAGCCTGATGTCATGGTTTCTTTTTTGGAAGGCAGAGAAGAGGGGTCTGACTTGAAACCCGCCCTCCCCCCTCCCACTCTGACTGGGGCATTCTGGCTTGCATCTTCCAGAGCGGCCTCTGCATCGCTGGGACCCTGGGACCTCTCTTTGGAGAGGGCAGGGGTGTCTCGTCGACTTTGTAGTTAAATAGCACCGAATACTTGGCCCTGAACTTCATCATACTTTATTGTGTACATGCCATCTCCCTCCCAGTCGGCTTCTAGGAAAGGACTTGCTCCTTTTCAGTCTCTGGAACCCCAAAACCTCATGCAGGGACTGCCCGGGGACACTGATGCTGGGGGGACTCCTGCTTTATGCAGGTGGGTGACGGCATCGCTGCGGGCACCTGTGGAGCAGCTCAGGGTGCGGCCTGGGGCCAGGCATCAAAGGAGCTGTGAATCGGGAGAGGGGCAGCGTCTGTCCTCAGAGAGCTCTCTGTGCGGAGGCTCCAGGTCCTGACAGCCCAGAGTATCACAGCCCTGCACTGCTGCGAGCTCTGCCCCCTGCCGGCCTCCCTTTCTGTCCTGAGAGTCACCTTGGCGACTGTGTGAGCACAGAGGGACCCTGCTGCTGTCACACCGCAGGGTGCACCTGTGAGTCTCCTCCCACCCTCTGATGGTTGCCTGTGGACTGTTCCTCTTTCCTCCTGGGAAGTGGAGAGACGCCGGCTCTGAGGGAAAGGACGACCTGTCCAGAGGGGGCCTCGGCTCAGCGCTGGGAAGGGCTGGCTTTGCCTCTCCGAGTTTCCTTTGCTGCTGAGTGACTAGGGACTTGTGCTCCTTCCTCCTAGTCCACCCACTGCGGCTCCAGGAGGCGTGAACCCTCGGCCCTTCTGTGCCAGGGGGACAAGGGCATCAGGTCTCCAGGTGAGCCCAGCACGTAACCGGCCCTAACTGGACCCTGCACCAGCTGTGTGACCTGGAGTGAGTTGATGAGGAGCTCAGTGACTGCTTTCCCTGTTCTAGACCCTTCTGGGATGTCTGTACTCACTTTAGATGGGAGGAAATCTTGTGTCTTCCGCCTCACCCTGTCACATCTTTGTCCAGCCCTTTCCAGGTGGAAGCAGAGCTGTGCGTGTGTGTACACAGAAGGTTAGGGAACACCCAGTGCAAGAGGAAATCCCCCGAGTACTCAGACCACCAACTGTGTGTACCTCGTTCTCTGTCCTTTTTATCTGTGGTCTTTTTTATTTACTTATTTTTTTTATTCATGAGAGAGGGAGAGAAACATGGATCTGTCACTCTACCCATCCATGTATTCATTGGTTGCTTCTTGCGTGTGTCCTGACCAGAGATTGAACCTACAACCTTGGTGCATCGGGACGATGCTCCAACCGACTTAGCTACCCGGCCAGGGCCATCTTTGGTGTTTTTACTGAAGGCCTCAGACCTGGAAAAACTGGGCTAAAGAATCTCCCACAGAAAGTTAATCTGGCTGACTGACCGTCTGCTTTCCCGAAACACAGAAGATAATAGGGAAGTCACCAGGGAGGCGGCTTGTCCTTAGGGGGCACCTGACAGGTGGGAGCAGGTGCCAGGACCAAGGGGGCAGGGGTGGGGAGTGGGGACAGGGTGTCAGTGTCCTCTCAGGGGCCCCATCCTCTGCCTTCGACAGCTGCCTCTGCTTCATGAACCTTGGGCCAAGGTTCAGGGTGGCCATTGGCTGGTGTCCCCTTGGGGGAGTGAGGAGACTGCCTGTAATCACCTCCCGCTTCCTGACCTGGGCCAGCTCAGCCCTAACCCTGCCCGCACTTGAGTGCAGGTTGTTCCCGTGCCCCGTGGTGGTGGTGGTGGGGGGGGTGCTGTCCAGGCAGCTTAGCCAGTGGGCAAACGTGCAGTCCCAAGCCTGCGGTGCAGGGCGAGGGGCAGGCGAGCCTCGGGCTTCGCTTTGATGGGGCTCAGGTGCTTGTGCTGTACATGAGCCTCACTTTATTTTGGGGGGTCACAACTGCTCTGGTCATTTCTGCTTCCCTAAACCCGAAAGTCGTAACTCCATCTGCTGCCTTCCAGCCCCGTGTGGACTGGGTCCAGGAATGAATCAGAATGGGCCCGGAGCTTGCGGGTAGGGGCATGTCCTCTGCCCACCTGGCTGGCGGTAACATTCACCGTCACCCTCTGCGGGCCTGCGTTTTCACCGAGGTGCCCCTGCCTCTAACTGTCCTTCGCCTTCCTCTCTGCTGGATACACCCTCCTGTTGTTTCCCCTTCAGTAGTTATTTGACCTGCCCTCTGCTCCTGCCCAGTTACACGCAGAGGACCAGTGGTTGCCAGGAACTGGACCTCCCCCTGTGGGAGGCTCCTGGAGCCCTGCTCAGCACAGGGACCTGTACAAACTCTGTGTGCGGCTGCTGCTCCCGGCCCCGTTGGTCAGAAAGGCCTGCCTCCTCTCTTAGCTTTTAAATGCCGTGTAGGGGTGTCCAGCCTTTTGGAGTCTCTGGGCCACACTGGAAGAAGAGTTGTCTTGGGCCACATGTTAAATACATTGTGACATGTAATCACAAAAGAATCTCATCATGTGTTAAGTAAATTTATGATTTTTGGGGGGGTCCACTCTCACAGCCACCCTGGGCTGCAGGTTGGACACCCTGCGAGAGAGGCAGGACCGGCCGATGGTGAGGGCGCTGGATCTCGAAGAGGCCCAAGCTGCCCCCTTGCAGCAGCAGGGACTGCGCAGAGCCGGGCGGAGGCCTGAGCCTGTCTGCCCCTCAGCCCCACGCTGGGAGGCTGTGTTCACGACCACTAACGCTCCGGGGTTTCTGCGGGAGGACCGCGCGGCCACGTCTCTAGGAACCTCGTGCTCCCTTCAGGCCCCTCCAGCGCTGAGCCCCCGCCTCTGCCCCTCCTCGTTGGGACAGCCACCTTCCCCTGCTGGCGCCCATCACCTCCCGCCCCCCTTTCTCCGGCTGATCCAGCCAGCCGTGCTTTCCCCTCCTCTGCGCGCTCCTCCTCCCCTTCCCCGCGATCCAGTCCTGGTTTCCCCGCAGCCGGCGGCCTTTCCTCCTGCCCGGGAGCCCCCGCCCCGCAGCACCGCCCCAGCTCCCAGCCTCCCGGGACTCGACTAGCCCAGTCCGGCGGCTCCAGTCCGGATCTCGCTGCTGCCCGACCCGCGTCCGGCTCCCGCCGCTGGGGAGGAGGCGGCGGCTGGCCCGGCTTCCCTCGGCCGCCCCGCCAAACCGGGGGTGGCGGCAGGGAGCCGCGGGCCGCCCCAGAGGACAATGCACCCGGCGCTCGGCCACCCCCGCTCGGTCTCGTCCTCGTCCGGCTCCCGCCCGCCTCGCCCAGCCGCGGCCCGGGCGCAGCCCCTGTGCCTCCGGGGGGGCGCCCACCGTGCGGGGAGCGGCTCGGGCGACAGCAGTGCCAGCGCCAGCCGGGGCGGGGGCGGCGGCTCCCCCGTCAGCAGCAGCAGCAGCAGCAGCAGCACCGGAGCGGAGCGGGAGGACGACGACGACAGCGTCAGTGTCAGCAAGCCGCTGGTGCCCGCCGCCGCCGCCGGGATCCCGGGGCCCCTGGCCGCGGGGGGCGCCCCGAACGCCGACCCCGCGCGCGCCGCCTTCTCTGCCGCCACCCCCTCTTCCACGCCCACCTCCTCCAGCAGCATGACGGCCGCGGACTTCGGCGGGGGCGCCGCGGCTGGGGGCGTCGGGGGCGCGGGGGGCCGCGCGGCCGGGGCTGCGGGCGGCACGGGGACCGGCAGCGGCGCCTCCTGCTGCTCGCGCTGCTGCTGTTGCTGCGGCCGCCCGGCCCCGCCGGCCCGCAGAGGTCGGCGCCCGGGCTGCGGCCAGAGCTCGGGGTGCGGCTGGGGCTACCAGGCGCTGTCCGTGGTGCTGCTGCTGGCGCAGGGAGGGCTGCTAGACCTGTACCTCATCGCCGTCACCGACCTGTACTGGTGCTCCTGGATCGCCACCGACCTGGTCGTGGTGGTGGGCTGGGCCATCTTCTTCGCCAAGAACAGCCGGGGCCGTCGGGGCGGCGCGCACAGCCACCCTGCGCACCACCACCACGCTGCCTCCGCCGGGGCCAAGGCGCGCGGGTCCCGCGGGGGTGCCGGAGGCCCCGGGGGCGGCCCGGGGACGGCCGCGGCAGTGGGCGAGTTCGCCTTCGCCTACCTGGCCTGGCTCATCTACTCCATCGCCTTCACGCCCAAGGTGGTGCTCATCCTGGGCACGTCCATCCTCGACCTCATCGAGCTGCGCGCGCCTTTCGGCACCACGGGCTTCCGCCTCACCATGGCGCTGTCGGTGCCTCTGCTCTACAGCTTGGTGCGGGCCATCAGCGAGGCGGGCGCCCCGCCGGGCTCCACGGGCCCCCTGGTCCTGCAGCCCCAGCAGCACCGCGCCGCCGGCTGCTTCCTGGGCACGTGCCTGGACCTGCTAGACAGCTTCACCCTGGTGGAGCTGATGCTGGAGGGCCGCGTGCCGCTGCCCGCGCACCTTCGCTACCTGCTCATCGCCGTCTACTTCCTCACCCTCTCGTCGCCCGTGCTCTGGCTCTACGAGCTCAACGTCGCCTGGGGCCAGGCCCCGGGGCCCCGCGGCTGCGGCCGCCTCCTGCGCCTGCTGGGCGGCTGCCTGGTGGACGTGCCCCTGCTGGCGCTGCGCTGCCTACTGGTGGTGAGCTACCAGCAGCCCCTCTCCATTTTCATGCTCAAGAACCTCTTCTTCCTCGGATGCCGTGGCCTGGAGGCCCTAGAGGGCTGCTGGGACCCGGGGAGCCGGGCCTCCCCCAGTCGGTCCCGAGGGGGCTATGGCGCTCCGCCCTCTGCCCCACCGCCCCCACCGCAGCCTCAGGGAGGCTCCCAGCTGAGTCACTGTGTTTCAGAGAACGAAGGGGGGGCCCACGGCTATGTCAACACCCTCGCTGTGGCCTCCCAGAGTTGAGCGGAATAAGGGGGGGCTTGCTTTTCTGTTGAGAGACCTCCACTCCCTTGTCCTCTGACCTCTCACCTAGCTGATACGAAGCTCTGTTTGGAAGAGGTCACCGTCGTAGGGCAAAGGGCCGGTGTGTCCTTCTGCGCTTCTTGGGTCAAGACAGCTTGGAGGAAGACCAGCCACTAATAGTGAGGGAGGAAGGTCCACTCCTATTCTCCCTTCTCCATGCCTGGCCCCTGACCCCAGCCTCCAAGGGCCTGGGTGCCTCTGCTTCTTGCTTTCCTGCCTCCACCCTCATCCCCACCACTGTGCAGGGGAGAAGGTCATGGAGGAGAGGAGGTGCCCGGGCTTGGGGTGCTGGGCCTTGGGCCTTGCCGCTCGCATGGAAGTGCCAGCTTCTTTCAGGCTCTGGTTAGCGACCATTGTCCCCATGCCTTGAAATGGACTCAGAAGCCACTGTCCCCCAATGTCTCTGTTGGATTTCTTCCAAGTGGTAGATGCAAAGTCTACATCCTTATGTCTGTGCCGTGTGGTTTCCTGGTGTCCACCCTGTGGTCCCTTGCAATCAGCAGGAAATCTGGGGAGGCCCTGCCATCCCCGCCACACATACCACGACCCTCCTGTTCCTACCTGGATTTGTGGCCATGCATTCCTGGGAGCTGCCCTTGGCTCTTCTTCAAGAGAGAAGCTCCCCCAGGATCTCCTCGGTCCGACCTCTCTCTTCTCAGCTCAGCGGGAGGGGAGGGTTCTCGCCCTAAGGACCAAACCACACCCTTTCGTGGGTGGCAGACATTTCTACCTCCACGCTTTCGACTTCTGTCGCATCACACACTGATGCCGCTTGCAAAAAATAAAGACAAACTACCCAGAAGTTGCATTCCACATGGCCCCTGGATCCAGCGGGGGTTTGCTGCCAAGGTCATTACAGGGTCTGTGGGGTATCAGCCCCTGGCTCGCCCTCCTCCCTCCCCACACCCCTTTGCAACCAGATCTCTTGCTCTTCCTGAGGGGCATTGCGGGCTGGGTCAGAGCTTGGCCCAGAACAGCAGCTTTGGTGGGATTCCTAGATAGATGTGAAGTGGGGGCTCCCATGGGCTCAGCTGTCCTTGCAAATGGTGTGGTGACCCTTGCCCTTTGCCCTGGTTAGGAGCATCTCCAGGGAAAAAGGAGGCTTTGTGAATGGGGTGGGGTGGGGGGCGGTGACGGTGGGGGAGCAAAGCCGGCACTGCCCAGCCTGCCTCCCTGGGGCTCCTCTTGCTGAGGTTGATGTGAAGGGACACCCAGGGGTTCCCACGGATCCCCTTGGAGTCTTGCAGGCAGGATGAGTATTTTCAGGGGAGGTGAGAGTGAATCCGGGAGCAGGACCAGGAAACAGTCTCCTCCACCCGGCAATAGGATGGGGGGCGGCTGTGAGGGTTTTTGTTTCCCCTCCTCCGTTCTTATGCTCGGGGAGCTCTGTGTGCTGTGACACATGCTGGACCAAGGGCCAGAAAAGTCACGGATTTTAGTTTTGATTGTTGCTCATTTTTGCTTTCTGGGCCTCAGTCTTTTGCTTGGGCCGCTCTCCCCCAATGTTCGGGGGGCTTGTTGGCAAAAGACATCCATGTAAACCGAGCCACAAGAGGGGCTGACAGCTTAACCAGCACGCTTGGTTTGTTAAGAGCGACCAACTGCTCGCACGGGGAACCGTGAGGAAAAGGTTTGCACTTGATGTGCCACTGTCTGGGCTTCCAATCCCTCACCCCCCGGGGACCCCACATAGGCTGGCTGCATTTTGCAGGTGATGGGGGTGTTTCCTGCCTTTTCTGCTTCCTGCTTGGGCACCTCTTCTTTTCCTTGGAATCCCACATGCTCCGAGTTTGGGGGCCCAGGCCCTGGCGGGTCCCCTAGCTGCTCTGTCCGTTTCCAGATCCTCCTTCCGGCTCCGTTATCTCTCTGCTGCCTGGTGTCCGTGACAGGGAAGGACTTGGAGTCTGAGCCCCAGCCAGTTCCCAGCTGGCTGCTGCCCCGCCCCCTTTGTGCTGTTTGGATGGTGGCCTCACATCTGGGTGCTGCTGGGTTTCCTGGGGAGAGGCTGTGATAGGTTCCCAGGAGCTGCCCCTTCCCTAGGTATGTCGGGAAACCGATGGCAACCGGGGAGATTTGTCTGCCAAACACTTGGTGCGACCACCTGGTGCTCAGGGGGTCAGGCCCTCCCTTCTTCTGCTGTGTTTTCCTTGAGTCCTTTTACTTTCTTCCCTTGCCCGAATCACAAGAAGAAATGACCCCTAAATCTTCGTTTTTCTTGCCTTCTAGGGGCACCTGTAGTGTGGGGGTCAAACTGGAGGTGTTCCCATGGGTCAGTAAGCAGGGGTGCACTGTCTCCTGAGGCTGCCGCCAGAAGCACAGCTCACAGACAGGAACCTGCTTCAGAACCCGGACTGCCTGCCTCTAACACGTGAGCAAGTCAGCACATCCTGCTCTGGGCCGCCGACTCCGTACCTGCTTCAGGAAGGCGCTAGACAGACCCCTCTGAGGCCGCCCCAACAGGACACGTCCTGACTGTGATTTTGTGGGTTTGGGGGAAGAGCTGGCTGGCAGTCTGAGCCTGGAAGAGGGAAGTGGCACCTCACTAGCATTTATCACGTTTTTCTCCCCTTCTCTTTTTAAAAATAAAACCAGCTTCTGTTCTGAAAATAAAAAACTTGAGACTTGTGACAAGCTTCCTGTGCAGTCTGTTTTAAGATCTTTCCTGTCCTGGTTCCCTTACTAAATTCTTAAATGTCACTGTGACATTTGTCACCATTTTATTATATATTTGTGTTAACATGATGAGTGTACCACGGCTACTTCCTTCTAGGCAGCAGCATGCGACTCAGGGAGGCTGTGTGGCCGTGACCTGGTGGGGGGTGTAGCCAGGCTTTCTGTAGGCAGCGTGATCACAGATGCAGCTGGAGATCCCCCAGCCACCTGGAACTTTCTCTCCCATTTCTTTCTAAAAATAACTTACCAAAGGAGGAAAGACTAATTTTTAAAAATTTTTTATTTATTTTTACAGAGGGTGAGGGAGGAAGAAAGAGGAGAGAAACATCAATATGTGGTCGCCTCTTGTGCGCCCCCTACTGGGACCTGGCCTGCAACTCAAGCACGTGCCCTGACTGGGAATCCGACGCTCAGTCCACCGAGCCACACCAGCCAGGGCTGAGAACTAATTTTTACTAATTACTAATTACTAATAGAACTAATAGAACTATTAGTTTTACTAATAGAACTAATACTCTGTCCTCCTCTGTTGCTCTTGCCTCTTCAGAAGCATGAATTCTTCTGTGTGAGTGAGAAGCACAAGGCCACGGGGGTTTGGTTTTGTTTTAGTATTATTTTACCATAAAGGGAACTGTGAAGTCCAAGACAGAACGTCGAGTCTGCACAAGAATAAAACTCGGCATGCGTATACATGTTTTTCTTTAGCAGAGAGGCAGCCAGCGCTATTCGACCCGCTCAGCGTTCTTGCCCTTCGAGCTTCCGGCCATCCCAAAGTCAGCACCGTCAGCGCCTGGTTGCGGGCGGGCTCTGCCTCAGCCTGCGGTGGCTCGGGCCCTCCCCCGACCTCCTGGGGTGTTTTCCTCTCGTGTAACACAGGGGCAGTGTTGCCCACCCGCCCAGGCTGTGGTGAGAATGACACGAAGTGACATAGGCCAACGGGGTCCTTTCCTCAAGACACCTATCGTTATAACCAGGGAACAAAATTCACCCGGGAAATGATCACAGAACCACCTGAGACCATGCTTTCGTTTCTTCCTAGATGTAGGTGGAGAGCGATATGGGGAGTTGGACTAAGCATTTCATAAACACCTATACACTTCTCATAGCTACGCAAGCTAGCTGGCTTGCGCCAATCTTGGCCCCCTGGAGCCTCTACGCAGGAGCCTTGTGCAAGGCGCCCAAGTGCAGGTGTGACCCAGGGGTGCACGGGCCTGCAGCTCCTGCCCGCGGGGCAAGCACGCGCTCCCGTCCTGGGCTCGGCTGCGTCCGGCCCTTGGCGCGCCCCGGCTCACGCCGTCCTCACAGCCACCTCAGAGTCGCTTCCCGGTCATCATCTTGAGGTCTGGAAAGACGGGGGCGCTTTCCGAAGGCCACACTGTGGTCAGGGAGGGGTCCAGACCTCACCCAGGTGTGTCTGCCTCCAACAGCCGGGCCCCGGCAGCCTTCTGACGCCTGCTGTTGGCGGGCTCAGTGCGGCCTGCGTCGCAGCGAGAGCTTCCGGCCGAAGGGCGGGGCTGGCTCTCCCGCTCCGCGTGTGCGCCGGGAGGGGGCGCTGGGCAAAAGCCAGCGGGGAGCCACCACGTCTGGGCCCCGGCCGGAGGGGTGGCAGCCGACGGCGACTCCCCTTGTCCCTCCTGCCCTCTCGGGGCTCTGCTGTACCTCCTTCCTCTCCGCGCGGGCAGGAAGGACCCAGTAACCTAACTGACGCTGAAGTGTCGGCGCCCTTCGGGTCCTGAGACGGGGGCTCCGGGAGCCTCCAACCGGGACCGACGGGCCGCGAGCGTGGGCCCCGAGCCGAGGTCTAGGCGGGGCGGCAGGGCCTGGGGAGCTGGGAAGGGGCCTGGAGGCCGGTTGGGAGCGAGGTGGGAGGCACGGAGCAGGAGGCAGCGGGCACCCCGCCTTCACGGCCTGCCCCCGAGGCCGGGGCGGGCGCTCCGTTTCGTGTTCTCCCGTTACCTGTAATCTACAGAACACATATTGTTTCAATTTTCCCAAAATGAGCACATTCGCTCAGACAACACGTACTGGGCTCTCAATACACGCCAACGTTACTGTCGGCGCTGACGAGGGAGGCCAAGACAGGAAAGGAGGCGGGAGACCCAGGAAGAAGCCCGGGCCTCTGACGGAAGCGGCAGTGGGCGGGGCGGGAGGGGCGGGAGGAGCGGGAGCACCCCACCCACTTACAGCTGTCGGGTGCGGACTGCTCCCTGGGTGCTACCAGGGGTGCTTCATCCGCTCCTCCCCACGCCCAGGAGATGCAGGAATTCCTGCTGCGCGCTTTTTACAGACGAGCAAGGTGAGGCCTGTGAGCCCGGAGCGAGAAGACACCTGAGACGGTCTCCTGGTAGGTAGCTAACTGGGCTTAAGTTGAAAAAAAACAGAAAAGCACAAACAGAAACAAATCCCCTCAGGAGCCCAGCAGCCATTTCTGTGCAGGGCCCTCAC
The DNA here is from genome assembly GCF_022682495.2 of Desmodus rotundus. Taxonomy (NCBI): domain Eukaryota; kingdom Metazoa; phylum Chordata; class Mammalia; order Chiroptera; family Phyllostomidae; genus Desmodus; species Desmodus rotundus. Next base: position 94,130,235 of record NC_071399.1, on the reverse strand, counting down.
GGGGAAACGGCACTGAGGAGAAGCCGGCTCTGGGTTGCGCAGTTTGAGTGGCCGTCGGGGAGGAGCTCCTGGGATCCGGTTTCAGCCAATAGGCGTGAGGCTTTCCCCGTCCCATCAGTCAGGAGTGTCCGTTCTGACCAATCAGGATACGGCCTTTTTGGACCAATCAGGCCTCAAGGATTGGCGTGCGCGGAGTCCTGAGCGCGCGCGCTGAGCCGGTGCACTGAAGCTGACCGGCCGGAGCGGAGCTGTCCAGGGGAGACGCGTCGCCGCGCTTCAGCTGTGCTGCCCTGAACAAAGTTTCCTTTTCACCCCGCAAGTCGGGGTTCCTGTGGACGTTAAACTGGGGCCCAGGACCAGCACCCTCGGCCGGCAGGCGGGCGGAGGGTTACCGATCCAAGCCACTGGGCTGGCAAGCAGCGGGGCCTGGCGCCGACCTTGGGCCGCCCGCGCTCAGATTCTTTTTGAGAAAACTCCCCGACACAGCTGACGAGACCGGCGGGCTGGAGCGCCAGCTCCACGTGGTACTGAGCTCAAGGCTGCGTGGGCGCCGCCTCCCTGCAGCGTCTGGGGCGGGCTGCCTGCCGCCCCTCCGCGGCAGGTGGTCCCGGGAGGCGCGGGCGCCGCCCTCGCTTGCGGGGCGCGGGGCAGGAGCGCGGAACTCACCGTTGCACGTCTCCACGCCATCTCCGAAGGCCGGCGGGAAATGCGTCGAGTCCGTCACGCCCTGGCGTTCAGACACCCCGGCTGAAAGGGGTCAACGCGTGTTGCAGGGACGGAGCAGAGCCCTCGGGGCGGAAACGCCGCTGCTGGGCTCCCAGGCAGCAGGAGCGTCCGGGTTAGAACCGCGGTGTGCGCGGTGCGGCACCCGCAGCGTCCGGGTCGCCCGCCACGTAATCACGCCTTTCTGTTTCCTCCCTGACTGGGATGCAGACGGCAGCGGGAAACCGGTGGCTCCACCGCGGCGCAGGCTGGCCCGGAGCAGGGCCGCGAGGGTGGGAGGGTGGCAGCTCTCGGGGCCCCTGTTCTTGGACAGCGTTCTGGGAGAAGCAGGAGCCCGCCAGCCCTGGGGCAGGAAGATGCGGTAAGACAGACCTGGTGGGCCTCTACGAGCTCGGGTAGCTCTTGGCATTTGCTGGCGGCAGACACCACGCTCAGGCAGACTTTCCAGCTCTAGAGTGATCAGCTCAAGGTTTGGGGGCTCTAGGAGCAGGGAAGCGGCAAAGGAAAGACAGGAAGACAGGGTCAGGCAGCCCGCAGAAGCCCACGATTCCACGTGTAGATGGCGTGTCCACAACAGGCCCTCCGCGGAGAGGGAGGAGATGGGTAATTGCCTAGGGACGGGCAGGGGTGGGGTAGAGGGTCTGGGGGTGATGGTTAAGGGAGCCATGCTTCTGTTTGGGTAAGAAAACGTTCTAGGGTTGGGTCTGCTGCTGACGGCTGAACTCTGAACTCCTAAAGCCACTGGGCTGCAAGGGGTCAGTTGTGGGTTGTGTAGCGTGTGACTTACACAGCTTGGGATTAAGCTGGGATGGAAAAAAGCAGCAGCCCCACACATAAAAGGGACAGAGTGGGCAGCAGAGCCAGAGTGCAAGGTTTGCGGGGACACAGCACCGATGCCAGTGCGCTTCTGGGCACCAGGACCCACACGCTGCTGCCAGGCGGAGCCCTGCCCGGGTGAAGGATGGGTCCCTCGTGGCGGCCACACCGCAGACACTTAGTGAGCGCTCACTGACGGACAGCGGGGAGGGCGTCCCAACACCAGGAGGCCCACCTCCCGGTCGTGGCCACTGACGAGAGGGACCCCGAGAGGCTGGAGGCTGGGAGGACACGGTGGCTTTCTTCCCTCATTCCCTCACACCTGGGACAGTCCTGTAGACCAGGCAGGTCATATACAAATAGCAGGCGTTTGTTTCCCCAAGCCCTGGAGGCTGGGCAGTCCCAGGTCAATGCTGAACAGATGCGATGTCCGGTGAGAGCCTGGTGCTTAGGTGACCACCTCGCTGTGTCCTCACATGGCAGCAGGGGGAGGGAGCTCTCCAGAGTCTCTTTCGGAAGGGCACTAACCCCTCACCCCAGGAGTTAGGATTTCAACTTAAGGACTTTGAGGGGACACAGGTGTCCCATCTGGGCCCCCCCCCCCCCCGACCGGGTCCTTTGTGGCTTTTAGGCTGGATCAGGACTAGACACTGGCTGGGACCTCAGCCCCAGTGGTCCTGCTGCTCCCTGGCTCATTCTCCCTGCAAAACAGGACTCCCCAACAAGGAGCTTCTTGACCTGTGGGAACATGTGACTCAAAAACCACCACCAGGAACCCTTCCCAGAGTTCAATGTGTGCATCCTTTTATTGATCCTCTCTTTCACACACATACATGTGCAGCCAAGTTGCCTGCTTTCCCATCATGTTTCACAATCCTCTCCTCCCCTTCCTGCCCCCCCCCCCCCATGACACTCAAAGCTTCAGGTAAGCGCTCAGGCACAGGCAGCAGCACACCCTCGGCTGCAGGGCCAGATGGCATCCCGGGGTGCTCTCCCAGGAACAACCTCACGCACTGGCTCTGAGTGTCTCTCCTCAAATGTTGCCTTTGAACCTCATACCTGTAATAAGATCAGCATGGTGCACTCCCCTCTCCCGCAAAGGGCCTGCCCAGAGCCTCACCGTCCTCCCACTGCCCCATGTGGACCCTCCATAGCTCATACTCAGTTCGCTTTGCTGCTGGACCCAGTGTGGGGTATGGGGTATGGGGTAAGGAGGAAGGAGCTCAGGGCTTCAGGCCCTTCTCCCTGATGAATGCTGTTTACTTTCACATCGCAGTTGTCTCTCCTCTTTCCAGAATGAGCTGTGGTAGCTCCCAGCTATGCTTGGCCCCCAGCTGCTGCCTTTGCAGGGCAACAGCTCATCACATCCGAGGAGTGCCAGGCCTTCAGGCTGATGGCCCAGTGCCCAGCCTGGGCTGTGGCTGACTCTCCACCATGGCTCCCCAGGCTCATTGCGTAGCCTGCAGGGGGCTGGCTCCTCCCTCCCCAGCACCAGTGCCTCTTCCAAGCACAAGCTCCCAGCCGGCCCAGGGAAGTTGCCTCTTCTTTGGCTTACACATCACCTACTCCAGGACTGTGCCCTGGGCCAGGGGCCCCTTCTGTTTTCCTGGCCCCAGGCAGGCCTCAGTTGGGCCTTCACAGCTTGCACACCATCCTCTGTTTGCAAACCTGCTCCTTAGCGGCCAGGACAATGACAGGTGCAGTTTGTCTCTGTATCTCAGACACCTGGCGAATAGCAGGCACAAAATCAACAGTGAACAAATGCGTGAACGATGGAGACTCCAGGCTACTGCCGCCAGCTCCTAGGTACAGGCTGCAGACTTTTGTGAGGATGGAAGATGACCAGATGGTCCCAGAAAGGAAAATGATGAAGGGTGTCTAGGCATCAAAATCGGGGTGCCTGCATTTGAAAGGTACCATTTCACACGGGAATATATACACACACACACACAGACACATGTGCACACCCAGGCGCACACATTCCCTCTCACGCTCTGGGTCTGCAGGCCCTATGTGACCAGGCCCTCAGGCTCCATACTGTCCCACCCTGAGTCCTTCTGAAGCTCCTGGAAGAAGAGCTGTCTCTGGAGACTCCGCAGGCTCTCCAGCGCCTCTGGGGACAGTTGCTTGGCTGACTGTCCCAGGTCCTGCCTGGCTTCCTCTTCCTCTACTTCCACCAGCCCATCGGGGGGCTGCGGGGAGCTTCTGGAGATGTAGCCCTGGTCAGATTGCACTGACTCTCGCTGCCCCTCCCCGTAGGGTGTGTGTAGCTCTTGGAGGGCCAGCACCGGCCGCCCCCAGCCCTCTGGGGTCTGGCCGCGCAGGCTCTGCTGGAAGAGTGAGAGCATCAAGCCTTCAAGCTGCTCCCTTACAGCCTCGGGGAGGTCGTCTGATGAAACCCTTGGGGTGCTGCAGAGAGGGGTGTCCTCCAGGTCCACTGGGTAGAAGAGGACGCTGTTCCGCCGGGGGCCAGAGCCCTCCAGCAGTGGGCAGGCCTCAGTTCCCTCTACAATGGCCACCTGACTGGCTGCACTGCTCCTGGGCACAGCAGGAGAGACAGGCTCCAGAGCCTGAGCGGGAGGGGCTGCCTCCAGGGCAAACACCGTGGTCTGCAGGTTCTGGGCCACCAGCTGCCCCTGGGGCTGATGCCGGGTATGTAGCCGGGCCACTCGCCCACCCTCCTCAGTCAGGAGCAGCTCCACTGCCAGGCCGTCCTCGGTGGTGGGCTCCTGTACCAGCGGCATCTGCTTTGCAATCCTGCTTCCTGGTGGCAGCAGTGGCTCTTCAAATACCTCTTCGTCCAGGGACTGGAGGTCCTGGTCAGCTGCTGAGCAAAGGTTCTGGCGTTCAAACCAGTCAGGGCACTGCACCTGCCACTCACGGAACCGGTCCACAGCCTGCCGGAGCTGCCTGCCACTGGGGCTCTGCAGGTAGTTGTCCCCGGTGAGTTCCCCCACACAGTGCATCCGGCCTGGCTCAAACATCTCCAGGTCCTGGATCCGGAAGTACACCTCCTCAAACTTGTCCATGAGCGGGTACCTGGGCGTGATGTGGAAGAGGTCAGGGACGTCGTCCTCGCTGCTGATGCCACTAAAGTAGCAGATGATGTAGGTGCCGAAGCAGGCCGGCTTCTCGAAGTCTGGTAGGATCATGTTCATGGCCGCAGTGAAGAGGTCCCCGGCAAGCCTCTGGTGGTCACAGTGGAGCTGGACGGTGGGCTCCTCCCAGCCGAGGATGGCCTGCCACTTGGCCCGGGTGCCTCGGGAGCACAGAATGATAATCTTGGAGTTGCTGTCCACCATCTCCTGCTTCTGGCGGCTCACCCAGGTCATGACCCCCATCTCCGCAATGACCTGCTCCTCTAGCAGGTCAAGGGCCACTTCAGTGCCGCAGACGGTGAGCAGGAACTGGGCGAACTTTAGGACCACATCCACATAGAGGGGGTGGTCAGCCGAGTAGACGATCCAGACCTTCCTGGGCTTCAGGGGAGGCGGCATCAGGCCGGCGGTGGGCCCAGCACCTGGGGGAAAAGGCAAGCCCAGCCCATGGGTTCAGGTGTGTCTGTGCTCACCCTCCTGCCATGGGCCCATGGGGTGGGCCAGGTGTCACCGTCTGACCCGTCCTGGCTGCATGGAAAGAATCACAGCCTGGGGCCTCCTCTGTCCCTCACACTTCTATCTGGCTTTCAGCCTGCAGTTTATTAAAAAGGGGAGAAGGGTGCAGAGGCCTGCCCACAGGACAGAAATGTTACAGGGACGACCTCTTTTCATAGCAAATGGAGGGTGCCTGGCCTCCTTTCCCCTGTCTGAGGAATTTAAACAACATCCCCCAGCCTTGCCATCTAAGGGTGTGCAGAAGGTGGGCTCCTGAAGGGACGCGGGAGTCAGACCCACCCAGGTATGTCAGGAGACCCCTCTAGCCTACCTTTCCAAACCGCCCCCCTGCCCAGTGTGCCCACACCAGGAAAAACTGACCTGGGTCCCTGGTGCCCGGCTTCTCGCGATGAGACCCTGAAAGGAACAACACGGCACTGGCTCTTTCAGAAGAGAAACAGGGACCTCAGCCACGCCTGACGGGAGAGCTGCCCCCCATCCGCCCCCAGGGCCCCAGACAAGGGAGGGCAGCCAGAGCAGGGGGATCAGACACTCAGCTGTGGAGACGAGCCCTGAGACCTGGGAACATTATTAATGTCTCAGAAACTCAGTTTGTTCCTCTGTGAAATGGGTCGGGGGCGTTCAGTGAGCTGGTGTGTGTGAAGTGCCCAGCTCATGGGACACACAAAGGTGGCAGGGGGTCACAGGTGTTCTGGGCAAGGACCCGGCGGGCCCCCACCCTAGCGGAAGCTGAGGGCCCTCCCTGCACAACCTGGCCACCTGCAAGGAAACTCTGCAGGTACGTGAGGAAAAGCCCTTCCTGAGAGGAAGCAGAAACCTAGGGTCTCCAGAAGGAGTACCCTCCCCACCCTGTATGTCTTCTTCTGGTAGCTTGGAGGTGAGGAAGGGAAAGCAGCATATTTGAGCAATGGCTCCCCTCAGAGATACAAAGAAGAAAGCACCACCAGGTGCGCGGGAAGCCTTCATTTCAACCCCTCCCTCTCCCCTCCCCTGCCTCCAGGCCTTTCCAGGACCAGTGGGGTTCCTGTCCTTCCTGTCGCCCACTGTGGCCAGCACTTTAGGGCAGGTCCCAAGTGTGACAGCAGGGAGGCGACAAGAAGTGTCTGTGACACCTACAGGGCACTCTGTGGTTTATGGAGACCTGAACTCCCTCAACCAGCCGACCATCCTCTGTAGAAGGACCCTTCCCACAGGGCTCCTGGAGCCTGAGTTGGGGTTCTCCCCTACCACCCGATAGTAAACATGGACCAAAGACCGAATCCCGAGAGCCCTGCCAGGTGCAAGCGGCCTCCCACATCAACGGAGGAGGTGCCCAGGGTGGTAGCGGGCAGGGCGAGGCCAGGCCCCTGACCACAGACCCATGCTCTCTCCTGCTTAGAACCTGGCCAGAGAGGGCAGCAGTGTAGAGGGGGACCAACATCTATTTATTTCTTTGTCTAAAAAAATCCTGTCCGGCCCCTTACCGGACAGCCTCCAGGTCATGCAGAGGATCAGCAGGATGGCGGAGCTCACCAGCAAGATGGCAACCCCTGTGATGAACACGTACACCCACAGGGGCACATAGTCTGTGGGAGAAGAGCAGTGTGAGGTGTGGCTGGGAGGCCTGTGATGCCAGCCCCAAGGTCCCCCACCCCGAGGTCCCCCACCCCAAGGCCCAGCCTGCACCATGACATGCTGGTGGCCTCACCCAGCCCCGGGCAGTACTGTTGGTTCGGCCTTGGGTGCCTGGCTGCATGAGACTCCGTCAGGGGCTTCTCATGTGGCCCCTGAGGAAGGTCCCCTCGGACCCCCTGTGGCACACACTGGGAAGGAGCGTTGGCCTTACCTGCAATCGGGCCTGCTAGGAGAACAAAAGGAAATGGTATTTCACTTATTTGCAGGATCTCCAAATAGTCACCAACCCCCACCGAATGCCTGTGGATGGCTGTGGCCCCCCACTGAGCCCTTTAGGTAAGGGTGACGCTCGATGGAACCACCCACGCAGAACTCCTGGGTCTCTGGTCCACTGAACAGCCCCCATCGCCTAGTTAGGAGGCTGGGCTGTGTACCAGGCCAGGGCCGTGCCTGCTGCTTCCCACTCAGGGTGGACGGAGCCACAGGTTAGGCTGCAGGTGGCCTGTAGAGAGGCTCTGCTGCCTCCCCAGGGTATGACCTTGGACAAGTCACAACATCTCTGAGCCTCAGTTTCTTCATCTGTGAACCCAGGGGAGGGAGTTTCGCCATCCTGGTACAATTGTTCCCAACTTGTAAGGATTAAAAGCAATGATGTGGCCCTGGCTGGTGTGGCTCAGTGGATTGAGAGCTGGCCTGCAAACCAAAGGGTTTCCGGTTCGATTCCCAGTCAGGGCACATGTCTGGGTTGTGGGCCAGGTCCCCAGTAGGGAGTACTTGAGAAGCAACCACACGTTGATGTTTCTCTTCTCTTTCTCCCTCCCTTCCCCTCTCTTTAAGTGAATAAATAAAATCTTTAAAAAAAAACACTTAAAACCGTGATGTGCTACAGTGCTCTTCCTGTGCGTGGGGTGTGACAACCCCATTCCCCAGTCATGGAGGATGAGGTCAGACAGGTAGCATCCTTTGCCTGAGGCTACATGGCTGAGACAGGGCATTCTGGAGTCCCACTGGGCGTCTCTCTAAAGCCCTGCATCGCAGGCCTGAATACCCCACCCCTACCCTGTTATAGACCGTTAGACTCTGTCCCTGCCCTCTGTACCAGGTCAGGGTTCAACGTAAGCTGTTGGCCTTTATCCATTCTCATCCCTAGCATGTCCCAGGATGGCCGTGCACCTCCTACCTGGCAGATCTGGGGTTTCCGGGCAGCTGACATTCACAGTCCGTCTGTCACAGTCATTCAGACAGCTGCTGAAGAAGGGCTGGATCTGAGAGTCGGGGGCAGGGAAGACACAGGGACGCTGGGACCTGGGGTCCCACTGCCGCTCTCCCAATAGCTGAGCAATGGACCCTGGCTGTCAGGTGGGCCCCTGCACCCAGCGGAGGCAGGGGCCCCCAGACAGCAGTGGTGTGGGGTCCTCAGAGAGAGTGCCCATCATGGGCCATCCTCCTCCCATCCCTTGTCCCAGTGCAAGGAGTGCCCCCTGTGCACAAGCTCCCCATCCGCATCACATACCCACCTTCAGCTGGTGGCGGCAGCACCAGTCGCCATTGGGCAGGAGGAACGTGAGGTTGGCCCGCTGGTGGAGGGCCTCTGCTGTGGGCTGCGAGGGAGGGGCAGGGTGAGGCTGGTGGTGGGGGCTGTCAGGGTGTCCCGGGACAGCCAGGACCAACGCCTTGTGGGTTCTGCGCCCACAAAACTACATTTCCCTGGTGCCTGGGCCCGCTGGGAACTCAGGACATGGCCAGTGGCCGGCACTTCCCTCTCAGCTATGGGTGCGGGGGGCTCGTGGTGACAGATCTGTGCCCACCCCCCCTGGCGTGGCCCCATTTTCTGTGCTCATCTTGCCCCGGCTTCACCTGATTGCCTCATCTTCAGTTACCCTTCCTCTGCATTTCAACACTTTAAACATCTTCAAATCCGTTTTGAAATACGCTGAATCAACAAAGCCCAACAAGAAGGGAACAGGGGAGAAAGTGTGGGAGGGAAGGGTGAACAGGCTCTTGTCGGGTGGCTCCGTGGGTTGGAGTGTTGTCCCGTAAACTGAAGAGTTGTGGGTTTTGATCCCCAGTCAGGGCATGTACGAGAGAAAACCGATCAATGTTTCTCTGTCACAATGATGTTTCTTTCTGTCTCCCTCCCTTCCCCTCTCTCTAAAATTAACGGGTATGTCCTCGAGTGAGGATTTAAAAAAAAAACAAAGACAGGCTTGCTGAGCAGGGCAGAGACCAGCTATATCCTATCACTACCAACAGAAACCTCAACCACAGAACAACTATGTATCAACTGCACCCTAAACACAGGAAAAGGGACACAGCGCTACGTGCCAGGCTCCTGGCAAACACAGCTCTCTGAGAACCAGTGAGGGGCAGAGAGGTGGCTCTGAGTTGTGTTTGGGGGTGTGGGGGGCAGCGTTACCGCAGGCATGTCCACTGTGTGTTGGAAACAAGTCTGGTTGTCGTCCCGTGGGAAGCTCTCCAGCAGGATCTGGTAGCGGGCAGACTCGTTCCACGGGGTAAAGCTGGCCTGCAGCTGCTGGGAGGCTTCCAGGAGGTCCAGGGTGATGTTGGGCTCCCATAGGCTGCCTGTCCCGGGCACAGACACAGGTGGGCATGAGGCGGGGCCTGTGTGCCCCCCGAGGAGGCTCCCCTGGCAGGGCCCCCAGCCGCCCTCACCTGAGCTCACGCACGGCCTGGTTTCCTTCATCATGCGGTCATCACAGTCTGCAGACCAAGAAAGAGTGAGAGCGTCAGGCCTGTCTTATCAAGCTTGCTCTTTCCAGGCTGCAGACACCCAAGGTCACTACCTTTTCCTTCCGGGGAGCCTGTTCCAGGATGGCCCCTTGGAGGCAAGCTCCAGTACTGGACCAAGGCCATTGGCCTGATGTCCCAGGAGCCCAGGGCCAGCCTGCTGGCCTCATGGTGAAGGGCAGCTCCACGTGGTGAAGGGCAGGGCACACTCACTCGGCACAAGGAGGGTCCTAGACTGGTGGTTCGGGTCCCCGTCTGGGATGGGCTTAGGCAGGTGGTGGACGGTCACCTCGTATTCCCGGCCAGGCTCTACCACAAAGTGGCTAAAGGCAAAGCGCCACTGAAGAGAAGGGAAGAAGGGAGTGTCGGACAGGTCACCTGCCGTGCCTCTTGTACAGCTTCGCCCAAAGCAATGCCCCCCCCCCCCCAAAAGTTCAGTGAAACAGAAGGGGTAACCATCACAACAAGATCCCAAATCAGCACCTGGCTGGTGTGGCTCAGTGGATTGAGTACCAGCCTGCAAACCATAGGGTCGCAGGTTCGATTCCCAGTCAGGGCACATGCCTGGGTTGCAGGCTAGGTCCCCCATTGGCAACTACACATTGATGTTGCTCTCCCTCTCTTTCTCCCTCCCTTTCCCTCTCTCTAAAGATAAATAAATAAAATCTTTAAAAAAAAAAAAAAAGATCCCAAATCAGAGGCTCCTGTATTTGGGGTCTGTCTCCTCTGGTCCTTCCTGCCTATTCAAACCACCTGGATCCAACCCAGGAGACTTGGGGGTGAGCCCTCCACCCCCAGTGGCCCCTCAAAGTGCAGAACAGAGGCATCAGGGGGCCGAGTAGGACTTGGGGTCACTGGAGAGCTGGTTCCTGAGAAGCAGCTAAAAACTGTGTGTTAAATGACTCTTCCTCCTCCAGTGGGAGAGCCAGAGATCTCTTGAGAATGTTGTGGAACACTCAGGTGCAGCGGGAGGGCTAGTGATGGCCAGTGGAGTGATTTTCTGAACAGTGCAGATGACAGATACTGATGACGATGTCCATCTTCCTTACCCTGGTGGGGGTGGGGGGTCCTCGGCGTCTAAGTGCCCAGGCACCTGGTCCTCACCATGCACCCGGCACTGGAGTCTGGGGGCCCTGACTGAACATGGGCAGGGGTCTGTTGTTGCTGCCTGTGTTTGAGGGAGATCTAAGCGAGGGTTTTCAAACCGGCATCAGAATCACTTGGAGCCAAAATTGTGCGCAGCTCACATGCTGGTGCCCCACCAGCTCTAGTCCTCTGGTCCAGGCACAGCGGGTCCCTTCGGGAGGCTCTAATTACTCTCGGTTACAAATAAAGGTGGCTGGGGGCCAGACTGGGGAAGTCCGCTGCCCCTCCACTTCCTGCAGTGACTCACCGCGGAAGGTCGGAAATAAATGCAGGGTTTGTGCTCAACTGGGAAGTTCCCCAAAAACATGCCCAGGAGCTCGACTCTTACCCGCTTGCGATGATGCTGCAGCTTGGAAAGAAACTCAAACTTGACACACAGACGCTCGTTGGTGTTCAGCTGCAGGACAGAGAGCTCCGCCCCCTCCAAGTAGAGGATGCTGGCTGGGGGGTGGGGTGGGGTGGGGAAGACACAGTGCTTTGAACAAAACCAACGGCTGGGTGTGTCACTTCCCTCTGGGGTAAGAACATCTGCCTCTTACCCAACCCTCCACTTCCTGCTCCTCCAAGCTCATTCCTGGGCCTAAGCCTGCCCCGCAGTTACTTCCCAGCGAGGCAAGGACAAGCAACACTTCACACTGGGCTGGGAGCAAGAGCTTTGCAAGTCTGGGCTGAGGCGTTGGCAACAGGGTGTGGGGGCTGAATGTGGCCACTGCCACTGTCCTCAAAGAGGTTGTCACAGAAGCAGCAGCAGCTGGGGCCGAAGAAATACTCCCCGCTCCCCACTGGCCTGTTCACACCTCTAGGGCTGGCTCTTGTTAACCCCACCCTCTTCAAGTCTGTAGTGCAACTGCCTACCCCCAAGAGGTCTGGGGGTGTCACTTCAGGGGACGGCAGCCCCTAAATTAAGGGGGAAAGCAGACTGGCAAATGTGGAACCATTTTTCCTGTAAATATTTGGTACTGTGGTCAGGCACAGAATTCACCACTTGGCCTTTTCCCCAGGGAGGTAAAGACTTCAGGGTGAAGGACGGCCTGTCACAGATGGTGGCAGGATGGGAACGTACTGTCGCAGTCAGATGTCTGAAACGCTGAAAAAGTATCTGCTGCGCAACATGCAGGACCCTTTCAGCTCTAAATTGGAGCCCTTCTGTCTGAGCACAGGATGGGGAACCTAACTCTGAGTCTGGGGGGGGCAGCCAGGTGGTCCAGCTTGTGGGTGCACCTGGAGGGGGCAGGGTCCCCCCGGTCCCGCAGACAGGCCCGCTCACCATCTGTCTGCAGCGCCCACTTGACGTGAACCACAGGGACGCGGTCTCCATCCTGGGTGCGGGCCACCCGCACCTCAACCTGGACATCTTTTGGGGATGAGGGGGTCAAGTTTCGAGGTTGGATCCAGCTGTCATCCAGGCAGGTACCTGGTGGTCAGGAATGCAGACATCAGAAATGCCGTGGCCTGCGAGATTCTGGAGAAACTGCAAGGAACGGAAGCGTGCAAGCAAGATGCCCAGCTGTTCGTCCGGTCCCAAGAGCAGGACCTTAACCAGTTGGGGTCCACAACCTCAACCCTTGGAGGGGCTCTCAGTAGCCATCCTCCCCTTCCTCATGCTTGTCCGGGGTCACCGCAAAGCTCTGGAGCCTAAAGGGGACCCCAGGGGAGAGCACAGAGTGCACGGCTGGGTTGTGAGATGGAGCGGTGCTTGGAGATGGGGGCCGAGGAAGAGTGGGGCGCTGATCAGAGCTGCTTGAATTTTATACACCAGGGTCCCTAATTAGCAGGCACTTGAAGTGTGTGCCTTCTTCCTGTAGTAAAACACAGAACAGCCCTGGCTGGTGTGTCTCAGTGGACTGAGTGCCACTGGCCTGCAAACCAAAGGGTCACAGGTTTGATTCCCAGTCAGGGCACATGCCTGGGTTGCAGGCCAGGTCCCCAGTAGGGGGCGCTTGAGAGGCAACCACACATGGATGTTTCTTTCTTCCTCCTTTCCTCTCTCTAAAAATAAATAAAATCTTAAAATAAAAGGAAAAAAACAACCCCAACACAGAACTGAATCAACAGCACAGATGTGCCTTCCTCTACAGCTGGGTGACCGGCACACAGAGCAGCATCCAGGGTTCATCTCTGCGCGCAGGGCCCGGCTCCTGCCTGCCTCGGGGTGATGCGCGTTCTCCCAGGAAGTGCAGGTGTGCGCATGCACCCTCCTGGGGGCGCGTCCTGCTGCAGGGGTGGCCCTCACCTGTCTGCAATCAGCACAAGGTCAGCGCTTTGTTATCAAAGCAGCAACAAGAACAAAAGGCCACTTACTATTCTTGACCTGGCAGTTCAGCCCCTGTGGGAAAAAAGGAGGTAATTACTGATGGGAAGGACTTTCACTCGCAGGCCGGGACCCACTTTCCTCTGCCTCCTTCTCAAGGATGGAACCTCCCGGCCCTGCCCCCCACTTCTGGGGGTCTGTCCGGGGAGGCGACCAGATGATCCTGGCACTTGTCTCATCTGGCCTCACTGAGGAGAAACAGGACAAGACGAGGGGACAGTGGGCGCGAAGCGGAACTGGTGTTGTCTGAGGAAGCTTCTGAGCTGAGAACCTTCCACGTTTAGGAGATGCTGTGAGGGTCCTGTGGGGGCCTGGAGACAGGCCTCCCACCTCAGAGGCTCCCACCCTGCAGTCTGCAGGCAGTGCGGCAGGGAGAGGGGGAAACAGAACCCTGTGCCTGCCCCAGGAATTTCACAAAGTCCCTCCCAGCCCCCGGGAAGGGGTACCAGACCCTGTGCTGCATGAGGCCTAGAGTATGTTCTCTCTCGTGAAAGCTCACAAAAGCCCGGAGCAGAGTCACCTCGAGACACGGCCAAGCCTTGGTCTCCTCGGCCTGAAGACCAGAATAACCACAGCACCCACGTCCCCGCGCTGCCGAGAATTAAATGGTACAGAGAAAGTTGAGCTCTTGGGGCGGGAGTGGACTGGAGGTGACGGGGGTGTGTGTGCGACACTTTTCACCTCTGATGTGTCTGTCTCATAGAACATCTCCAGTGATGGCAGTGGGTGCGTGTGCCAGTTAACGCCATTAAGAGAATCGGTACATGCTCCCACGCCGGTAAACAGGACCCTGGGCACCCAGGGGAATCGGGAGGAGGGATTCTGTGGGCTGCCCAGCCCAGGTGAGGCTGGGTGTGTCCCGTGTCCGGCTCCTAGCTGCTGTCCTTTGGTCATGGGGCCCCTCTTACAGACCCTGGCGTGTAGTGAGTGCGAGCTACAGGGGGCCTGCGGCATGCTCACATGGGGCAGTGGGGCGAGGGGCCAGATGCACCCCATGGAGCGGCAAGACTGAGGCTGACCTGCCACCAGAAATAGGGGCTCAGAGCCGAGAGAGGAGGCGTGTGAATGGGTTACTGGGGCCGGCAGGTGCCTGTGTCTCAGGGTGGAGCAGGGAGGCAGGTGGGCAGTGCATGAAGACGCCGGCCTGCTTGGTTCATCCCGAGGCAGGTAAAGAGACAGTGTCCCCCAGCAGCTCCAGGAGCGCGTCTGGGCGTGCTGGTCGTCCGGAGTCTGCCGTGTGGGGACACCGGCTCACCGGGGCCTGACTGTGTGCATCCTGCCCGGCTCCTCTTGGCCCTAGAACTGTCCCACGTCCAGAAGACCCCCCTCACTGACCCCAACCCCGCGCTCTAACACGCGTCCCGCGGGTTCCGGAATGGCCGGGAGGTGAGGCCCTTGCATGTTCTGGTCCTCCTTGGGGCAGGGAAGCTCTGCTAGAAAACTCAGACAGACATGCTCTCTGAGTGACCCCACTACCCACTGGTTGCTCCTCAAACCCGCGGTGAGACGGTGCCGTGTCTTCACGGGGACCCAGAGGCCCCACAAGGTGTGGACACACGCTCAGCTCATGAACGGCGACACGGGCGGGCCCCTCCCCGTTTCCTGTGGCTGATGGAAACAGCTTGGCACTTAGTGCCATTTTGGGTCTTGGTTTTTGAAGCCATTGCTGTCTGTACGTATTTTCCTCCCATTACTGATTTCCTTACAGTTTCTATATAAAACAGCTCCCAAACCTTACCAAGTACCTCTGCACTCATCGGCATAACCGCACAGGTTTTTTCCTCCATCGATGAGCCAGGCATCCCGCTAAGCACGTCACACACATATGCCACTCACTCTCGACAACAGTCCCCTGGGGTACGGGCCATCGTCTTGTTTTTAGTGACCACAAGCCTGAGGCACAGGGAGGTCAGTGCAGGGGCTCAGAGTCCCCCACCGCCAACACTCTGGGCCATGCAGCTGGGCCCCGGGACCCGTGCCCCTAATCACTGCTGTCCTGCCCTCTGAATCAAATGGGGGACAGCGCTGCCCACCCTCAGTGGTGAAGAAAAAGGAAGAAGCAAAAGACTGTTGTCAGCCTGTGCACTCGATGGCCACACGGCGGAGCCTGGACCTGCAGCTCCGCACTCAGCAGGGGCAGCGGGGTGGGGGTCCCTGGGCGGGCCCCCTGGCCCCTCCGGCACATGTGGTCCTGTCGGCTGCAGGCTGCTGTGAGCACCGGACAAAGGAATACCTGCTCACCCCCTGGCACAGTGCCCCTGCACCCCTCCACCACAGTCCACACCGGCTGACCCTTTCACGTGTCCAGCAAGTTATCCGTTCTCCAGAAAACCCTGTGAGGTCAGGGTCACATCCTTTAGAGACGAACACCCAGCTCGCTGCTGTGGAGACAGGTCGGGGCAGTGGGGCTGGGGAGGGGGGCCAAGGGCTGACTCTCAGCCTCCATCTCTCCCTGCTCCTTGCTGTCAGTCTCTAGACCAGAGGCCAGCAGGGAGGGGAAACAAGAGGTGAGTAGGACGACAGGGGAACCTCTTGACTTAGCCGGGTCTACTGCCGGCAGTGAGCCCAACCCGGACGCCCCCACAGCACATCAGTCCCCACAGAACCCTCCTCTCACAGGGCGGAGTGCGGCCCCACAGAGAGCAGCGTCAGCCATCCGCAGATGAGGCTGAAGCCAAACGCCGTTCTACCGCAAGTCAAAACCACAAGCGCTCAGGCCAAAAAGCAGCTCAGAACGCCGCACACGTTCTGTCTGAAAAAACACTGTCTTAACAGTCACTGACCAAGTCCAAGTCCAAGCCTCTGCGGGCTTTCCTCTGGGCAAGCGGCCAAGCGAAAGCTGGGATGCAGCCCAGGCCGGGAACCTCGGCCACTTAGGGTGTCCCCAGCACTGACCTCTGAGTGGGGCGCCACCTGGGCTGGGAGGTGCCAGTCCAGGCAGGGGGGCACAGGGCTGGGCCTGGCCCCCATGAGCCATTCACTCACCATGCACGTCTGCCTGGGCCCCGTTACTCCACAGACGCGTACCCTGCCCCCACCTCCTGTGTCGGCAGCTGGGCTAGAGCAGAACAGGCTCCTCTCTGTCTCCGAGAGACTCGTCCCTGAGCACTGAACCCAGCCGAGCCAGGGATGGCGGGTTCGGTTCCCTCCCACCATGGAAACGGGAAAGCCAGGCGCAGCCACCTAAATGCCCAAGGTTGCAGAAACCGTAAGTAATGAGGTCAGCATGCGAACCTGGGTCCTCATCTCTACACAGGGTGTCACATCCACTAAAACACTATCAGGGAGAGAGCTCTGAGGGCTGTAGTTTCCTTCTTTTCAAAGGGCCCAGTCAAGGGCGCAGGGGAGCCACTCCTCCGGCAGGTGTCTCGTCTGAGAGCCAGGTGCTGGCAGAGCAAAGGCAGAGAAGGAAGAGCGTGGAGGCAGCAGGCAAACTTGGCCCAGGAGCGTCTCCCTCCAGCCTCTCTGGAGCCAAGCTGCTCAGGAGCAGCTCAGGTCAAAGGCATTTACTCCCACCTGGCTCTCAGGCCAGCCACGGGGAGTCCCCGCCTCCCTCTGTAGCTTCTCTCCCGTTCCAGCCGCCCACCCTCCTCCGCCCAGCCCAGGGCTGTAGCTCAGCCCCTTCCCACCACAAGGCAGGGCCCACCGCTCTGTCTGGGGGTTCCCACTGCCCCCGGGGCCACGCCCCCGTCCTCTCTGTCACTAAGAACACCCCAGCAGGGGGCGACCCCCCCCCCCATGCTGCCCACTCACTGGCTGTACGAAGAGCAGCGTCAGGCCGCCGTGTGCCACAGCTGCCCGCTCCGAGCCCCCTCCCTCCCGGGTGACTTAGTGCCTCGGACGGCAGCGTGTCTTCCTAGTCTCGGTCCCCAGCGCAGTCCCTCACGCTCTGCAGACGCCTGGCGAAGGGCCACGGAAACAGCTCGGAGCCCTCGGGCAGACGGGCTCCGCGCCCAGCCGGCGGGAAGGATCTGCGGGGCTCGGCCCAGCAGTGGGAGCCCACGGGCGTCTCCGACCTCATTCGCGTGAAAGCGCAGGGAACCACTCTGCCCTGCCAGTCAGACACCCCCGCCCACCCTCCCCGGGCAAACCGGCTACAACGCGCGACAGCGAGAGCGGCCTCCACGCTGGCCTCAGTCTTCGACTCAGACGCGGTTCATCACTCCTGGGGGTCAGCGGCGGCGGCCGCGGGGGGACGAGGGCCAGGGGGAGGGGGGAGGAAAGGAGGCAGCGGTGCGGGCAGGCGCTGTGTTTGCTGTTTCTTTTCCGCCTCCCCTTGGCCCCCCACCCCAGGGCCACCACCCCGAGGGCGAGGGCGGGGGTGTCACTTCCGTGGCCACAGCGCGGGTCCTGCTCCAGGGAAGCGAGCGGCCGCCGCGACCCCGGGCGCGAGGGCGGAGGTGACAGTGCGGGTCGCAGGGGGCGTTGTGTCCACCATCCGCCGAAGCTCAGCGCTTCGCGCTCCTGGGAGGTGGCACCACGCGGCCCGCACCGCCGCCCGGGAAGCTCGCGGGCTGCGTCTCTCCGGAGGTTCCGGCCCCGGGCCGCCCGGGCTAGTGCGCGCCCTTCTCCGGCCGAGGGTCACCCTGCCCCCCGGGGAGCGGGCTGACATTGTCCGGGGCCCCACCTCTGGCCCGGCTGCTGCAGGCTGGCCGGACAGCTCGGGAGGGGAAGCCTGAGGTCGGACCAGCACCCCCGGCTCCCGTGGCGGCCACCCGGGCACGGAGAGGTCTGCAGGGCGCACGGCGGGCTGCCCCGCCAGCGCCCGCGGTCTAACTAGCGCTGCCCGGTTTCTCGCGCCGGGCGGGCCTCGGTCTACTTCCCCAAACAGTGGGGCCCGGCGGAGCTGTCGCGCCCGTCTGCCCGGGACGGCGGTGGGGTTGTGCAACACGCGCCGCGCGACCTCTTTTCCCCGCAAACGCCGTCTCGCCCCGGGTCCTCACCGCCCCTCCCGCCCCCCACCCCGACTGTCCTCCCCTGGGGGCACCCGCTCCTCGTGCCACGCTGGGACCCTCGGGGACCCCAGCACGGGCTTCCTGCCCGCCCCGCATCCTCCCGGCGGCTCCGGCGCCTCCCGGTCACGGCGGGGGCGGAGAGGGGGGTCTCACCTCCTGGGAGCAGACGGGAGCCGGGTGGTCCAAGAGCCGCAGGGCAGCGCCGCCCCGGGCCGGCCAGCGCAGGAGCAGGAGCAGCAGCAGCAGCCCGAGCCGGGGCCCCAGGAGGCTCAGAGGACGGCGGCGCGGGGCGCCCATGGTCCCGGCACCGGGGCGGAGCGCGCGGCCCGGAGCGAGGGGCGCAGCGAGGGGACGCGCGGGCCTCATCCGGGCTCCGACGTCCCGACTCGGCCGACCTCGCCTGCTTCCGGCTCCCGGCCCCGCGGAGGGGCGGGCCGCGCGGAGGGGCGGGCCCCGCGCCCGCGCGCCCCTCCCGCCCCGCCCCCTCCAGCGCCGCCAGGTGCGCGCTCCCCGCGCCGGGCCACGGACCCCTCGCCCCGCCGGCCCGCCGTCAGTCCGCCGTGGAGCCCTAGCCCGCCCGCATTTCATGCCCCTCTTACCCTCACGCGAGGAAGTTCGGTCTTCGCCCTTTGCTGTTGCTCCTACTCCGACTTCTTTCTCGGTCCTTGCACGTCAGGCCCCAACTCGAGACTCGAAGGAAGTTTGTCCTCCGAGTGTCCCTGTCCCTCTTTGCGCCCTCTCCCCTTCTCCGGCCTTTCTCTTTCTCCAGCAGGCGCGCGCGGACCGGGCCGGCGCGTCCCTCTGTCCGGCTCCGGCGGAGGGAGTCGGAGCCGCCCCTTCCTGCACCTGTGACGCGAACTTGGAGACGGGATCGCTGGCCTCGCACTGTCCTGTGTCCCCACAGCGCCCCGAGTGCCGCGTTTCCCGAGACTTACTCCCCGTCTGCTGAAGGGCCGTCTTCGCGCCTTGGTATCTGTTAGTCTCGGGGAGAACGGGTCCCGTCCTCTCCAGCCCCCGTCGGAACGCGGGCGCGGTCCCGCGTTCCCGCCACTCCCTCCTGCGGGACTGTGGCCCTTCTCACCCTACACGCCCCAGCCACAAACGCTTTTCGAAAACCGCATTTTATCCCCTTTCTCCCTCCCTCCATCCTAAACCCACACCCCTCCGCCTTTCCTTGCCTTCGACGCTCATGGATTCCAGACGCACTTAGCGTCTCCAGGTGCTTTCCACGCACCTGGCCTGGAGCTTCTGGATCTGGGCGGTGGATTGTCCCTCCGGCCGAAGCACCCACTGCCCTTCACGCTGCTGTCAGACACCTGGAGACCACCTCCGTGGTCGTCCCTTCTGCCCTCCCCTCCCACTGAGAGCACCCGGCTGCATCAGGCCTGAAGCTCCGTGGTCTACAAACATCTTCACTTGTTTATTCTTAAAAGAACCTTGAGCCCTGGCTGTGTGGCTCAGTGGACTGAGTGCTTGCCTGCAAAACGGGGAGATCGCTGGTTGGATTCCCAGTCGGAATACTTGGCTGGGTTGTGTGCCAGGTCCCAGGTAGGGGGCGCATGAGAGGCAACCACACATCGATGTTTCACACTGATGTTTCTCTCTCTCTCTTCCTCCCTCCCTTCCCCTCTCTCTAAAAAATAAAAAACTAAACTTTGAGCCCTCCCAGATCAGGGTACATACAAGAATCAACCCGCCCTGGTAAGTGTATCTTGGCATTTTTCCTTCTGCTCCCTGCACTTCCTGCAGCCTGAAGTGAGGTCTGGACAAGAGGCTCGCTCTGATTCAGGTTCCCCATTTTCCACAGGAAGACCCCCTAGGTGGTATTGTAAGCTTCGGAAGACATCACATTGGGACACCTATACCGTCAGGTTGTTCTCACTATTATTTTCTTTTTTTGTTAAAAGATTTTATTTCTTTATTTTTAGAGAGAGGGGAAGGGAGAGAGAGAAACATTGATGGGGTGCCTCTCACAGGCACCCCAACTGGGGACCTCACCTGCAATCCAGGCCTGTGCCCTCACTGGGAATCGAACCAGTGACCTTTCACTTTGCCAGGCAACGCTCCACCCACTGAGCCACGCCAGAGAGGGCTATTAATTTTTTCTATTCTTTATTAAAATATGATTCGCATGCCACACAATTTGGCACTTAGAGGGACCAGATCTACGTCGCTTAGTAGTCACAGGGTCCTGAACAGGCCACCGCGATCTAGCTCACTTATTGGGGCCACATTTGATCGCCTGGTTACAGTGGAGACCACCAGAGAAGATACACTGAAACTGCACCAACATTTCTTGAGCTCCGGGAGCCGCGCCCTGCACGGGGCACCAGGCACGTCAGAAAGGCGGCAGGACAGGCGTTCTAAGAGGTCCTGTGTGAACTCTGAGAGCACAGCGTTCTGGGGTGAGGGAGCTGAAGCCAGACGCCTTGGAGAAAGTGGGTGTTGGGGAAGCGGGGCTCCCACAGGGCAGACTTCATTAGTGAGGTCTCAGAAAGGCAAGCGGGGGGCTGCACGCCTTTGCTCTCCCTTCCCCACACCTGCGTCTGTCCTCTGCCCGAGCCTGCATCCCTCCCAGCCTCGCACACTGTGGCCCTGGGTTTCTTCAGAACAGCTTGGCAGACAAGCTCCGGAAACCTGAAGCCCAGGTGAAAGCGGAGGGGACGAAACCGGCGTTTGCTGAGCTTGGACCCAATGGCGCCAGGCCCCAGTCTGGGCTTCACTCGGGTTATCTTGTTTAATCCTCAGAGCCACCTGGGAGGCGGGTGTTTTACAGCACAGCAAACAAGCCTGCAGAGATTAAGTAATTTCCCCGACGCTGTACAGAAGGGGTTTTGTGTGCTCGAGAATTAAGTCTAAATACCAGTTCGTAGGAAGGTGGCAAAGGTCTTCCTGCTCCCCCAATCCCTCACCACCCTGTTCTTAGGGCTCCCAGGGGTCTTTGGTCCCTGGAACCCTTCTTCCTTCCTCTGGCCCTCATGGTCCCTTTTGGCCTCTCTTCCTCCTGGACTCAGCCTGAATCAAGGTTGGCTATGTGGACTGTCCCTGACACCTAGCCAGGCGGGCTGTCCCCCGCACCCCTGGCCGGGTCTGGAGGGTGGTCACGACCCCTGCAGTCACCAGAGGTCGAGCCTGCACCGTGCACAGTTCTGGGAAAGGCTGACTGTGTGGAATCTTTCGGGAACCGGGCTTCCTGGGTGCACGTGGCACATAGCGTAAGCCCCTGGCTAGGTTTCCGTGCCCCCCACCCCACTTCCCACCCCCTCCCTCTCTCCCTACCGTCGCTTTTTCTTTTTTTAGTGTGGAGCTAGCAAACCAGATGCGGACAGGACACGTGTGAGACCAAGGCCACAGTCAGTGCGATTGGCCAGCCTGGCCCGCTGGCGCATCCTTGTTCTTCACCTGGCTGTGCCTGGAGTTCGTTCTTCTCAGCTGTGTGCATGCAGCTGGAGACCTTCCAGGCCCCAGGACCAAGGAGCACAGACCTGCTTTTAGGCTGACAGATACCGGGACCTAGAGCCCTCTTTTGGGCAGGTCTCCAGTGCACTGGCCTGTAGGGCAGGGCTATGGCGGCCACCCTGTGGCCAAGCGGGCAGGGCTCACCCTCAGCTCCATGGAACGGGAATGTGTGGGTGTTTCTCCCCCTGATGTTTGCCGGACTGTTTCCTTAGAGTGCCCCTTAGCACGACTTTGTCCGTTTCCACGGTTCTTTGAGTGTTCCTTGTCAACCTAGTGACGAGTAGTGACATTGAGCATGTTTTCATGTCCATTGGCCATCTGTATGTCCTCTTTGGAACACTGTCTATTCAGGGCCTTTGCCTGCTTTTAAATTGGATTGTTTGCTTTTTAGGTGTTGAGTTGTAAAATCTTTATACATTTTGGATAGTAAGCTCTCATCAGATGTATCATTGGCAAAAATGTCCTTCCTTTCAGTGGGCTTTTTCTTTTTTTTAAGATTTTATTTATTTTTAGAGAAGGGAAGGGAGGGAGAGAGGGAAACATCCATGTATGATTGCCTCTTGCATGCCCCCTACTGGGGACCTGGTCCACAACCCAGGCCTGTGCCCTGACTGGGAATCGAACCTGCCACCTTTCGGTTCGCAGGCTGGTGCTCAATCCAGAGCCACACCAGCCAGGGCATCATTTTGGTTTTGATTTCCTTTACTGTGCAAAAACCTTTTAGTTTGATGTAGTCCCATTTGTTTCCATTACCCAAAGCAATATATCAGAAAAAATACTGCTATAAGAAATATCCAAGATTTTACTGCTGTTTCCTTCTAGGATTTTCAGTCTTTGGTCCATTTTGAGTCTACTCGTGTGTGGTGTGAGAAGGCGGTCCGGTTTCCCAGCGCCATTTACCGAGCAGACTGTCTGTACCCTCTTGTATGCTCTGGCCTCCTCTGTCAAATACTAATTGACCATGATGGCGTGGCTTTATTTCTGGGCTCTCTGTCCTGTTCCATTGATCTATGTGTCTGCTTTTATGCCAATACCATACTGTTTTAATGACTATAGCTTTGTAGTACAGTTTAAAATCTTTAAAAAATAGAATCAACATAAAGGACCCCACCCGGGACCGGGGCTCCACATGAAAAGCAGAAGTAGCACGGGTCACCTCTTCCTTGTTTCTCCTTCCAAACCTCACCGTTAGCGCTTTGTTGACTGCAGCGTTTTGGTCTGAAACTCACCTTTGGCTGTGGGGAGGGACGTCCTTTCCTCGCCACGCGCTTTCCACTGAGTGATTCTATGAGGCTTCTCACTGACAACTCAGCTCAGTGTGGCCGAAAAATGCCCCCCCCCCCCCCAGCTGCCAATCAGCTCGATGGCGGTGTACCTGAAAGGCCCAGAATTGAGGGTGTGGCACCTGTGTATTAGCTGACAGTCAGGTCAAGGAAACAGCACGGCACAGTGTAGGCTGGACCAGACAGAAGGAAAAGATGGTGTCTCTTTTCCTATCAGTGGGCGGGCGGACTCCTTGTCACGAGCTAGATGTAGGGCTTGCCCCATATCTTAACCAACTACACAACTTCTTCAGAAAAATTGGAGAATTCCCTTATTATCACATCGATTACAACCCCAAATCCAGAAATCATAAAAGAGCTAACTCATAAATT